>NC_035435.2:104644714-105368047 GCF_002127325.2 Helianthus annuus | reverse complement strand
CTTTTTTATCATTTCAGTTTTGACACCTCTTATTGGAAATTCCTCATCAGAATATAATTTGTCCGAATCATTCAAAGTATATGCCACTTTAAATGTTTCATCATTCAAATTAGATTTTGATAACAGGAATTCTTTATCATAAACTCTTTTGCCCTGTTTTTCATTTTGACTCGGAGTGCTGGACTCAGACTTTGACTCCGACTTTGACTCCTCAGTTTCATCGTTATCTAACACATGATCCACCACTTTCTTCATTAATTGAGATTGTTGATCAGTGTCAAACGATGTAAACGTGACATCAATACTTTCTGGCAAATTGACTGAGAACTCTGTGTGACAACCCTCACTAAACCAGGTATCCGTACGATTTAATTAATAATTAATTGCCGCTTAATTACTGTGCTTACTTGAAATTACTGATGAAATGCTACTTGATTTCTGATACTTGTATATCCCTGCATCATACATTACATACCGTCACTACATTATTTACATACTGAACTCTAGTGACAAACATGATGCACAAAAGCACAGTAGCACTATGAACGGATAACCTATTGAACATGCTGATAAAGCCAGCATCAGGCAGACACTGCCTCTAAGGCCTGTATGAGCCAGAAAGGATTACTACACTAATGGTGAGTGTAGGGATACAAGGGTTGTAGAACTGCGTCTCTAGGAATAAGTTACAATGATCGGATGTGCCTAAAACATACACTAAGCACAAAATTCAGCACATTAACCAAAAATTCAGCATTTGGTTAACTAATAAAGTGCCAAAACATGAGAAAAATATTACTAGACACTTTCCAAAGTGTCGGGAATAAGTTGTGTCACTAAAAATGGTATTAACGACACTTAAGAGCTTTGTTAATAACATTGTTTATCTTTTTCTGAGCCAGTTAGGGTCCCCGAATACCCTAACACCCGCTATAATGCATAACATACTAGTAAATGGTTACACCTCCTAATTAAACTAACTAGTTACTAACATCTAACTAACTAGTTAATATCTAACCAAAAAAAAAAAAAAACCAACGATTGGTTTCCCAAGAGGAGACACACTTACAAATTTTTAGTATTATATTTCTTGTTGTCTAATATCTTTGGTTACTTTTAATATATGATGGACAATGGAAAATTGGTTTATAAATATAAAGAAGAGTCCATCATCTTCACTCACAAATCACCACACAAAGTTTCTCATCTCTCCTTCCCTCTCTTGTGTTCGGCCGTAAGTTCCCACACAACCACACCCATTTTCCATTTTGATCAAGGCATTTTATTAACATACAAGTGTGAAGGATCTCGGATAAGGAGGCTCGGTGCTTACGGAATCGCAAGGACCTCACCACAACGCTTTTAACCACTCGTTTTTCGACTAGTTTCTTCCCTAGCCTCGAGCTAGTGGTAAGTTGCTTAAAACACCTTCTCGAACTAATTTAAAGTGGTTGAAAGGATTTGTAATGGTTGAAACTTGTAGATTTACAAGTTGATGTTTTAAAGTCTACTAAAAACACAAATAAAGATGGTTAAAAGCTTATAAGTTGTGTAAATGTTGTAGTAATTAAATTGTGTGGTTATTGGGACCCGATCTATGTTGTGGTAGCTCGGATCATTATTTAACCCGGGTTAGTCATGATCATGGATCATGACATAAGGTTGTTTTGAATGAAACAAGGGTTAAAGGGTGAAACTCTACCACACGCGAATCATGAACTTGTGTAAAAGTGTTTTACTTGTAAAATAGTGTTTAAAACTAGCAGATCTACGGATCTACGAGTGGTATTTTAAAAGGACCGAGTGTCAAGAAAATCATGTTTTTCTAAAAACGGATCTTACACTAACTAGAATGATTTTTAGAACACACAAGTATGTAAACACTTGTGTAACGCAAAGTTTCGACAAAATAACAATTTTCGTAAAAGATGACGAGAAGTTGTGAAGACGGAATTTCTTTAAAAGTAAGGTTTTTACGAAATCGGTTTGCTTTATATAAAGATCCGCTAAAAGTAATGAGGTTACTACATAGTTTTGGAAAAACTACAAGTTCATGAAACTTTTGCGAATTATATGTTTCTTAACTAGTTTGTTGATATATGGAATATTGTTTTGATTAAATAAGAAAATTGTTGGATTGATTTGTAAAAGAAAATGATACGCTTGAAAGCGTGGCCACCTCCAGTTACAGAGGAAACTCTGGCGAAATTTTTACAAAAACCTAACACTTAGAATTATTTTCACTATAAGTGTTAGAAATACTGTTTGACATGTTTTCAAAATATAAGTTTCGCCACGAATTTATTTACAAAATTATCGGAGGTGGGATTTCACAAAATAAAGCTTAGTAAAAATATATTTAATATATATATTTTTCATAAACCACTTGATGCGTGTTTATACTTATTTTGTGAAGTGTATAAATATTATTTTTAGAGTAAAAATAATATTTTCGAACGTTAACGGATCCAAAATAATACGAACGCTTTCACGATAAATATATAAGTTACACCGGTAATCACTATTACCACTCGATCGTTAAAACGTAACTTACGCAATTTACGGAAATATTTATGAACGCGTATATTTGACGAAGTATTATTTTGGGAAAATTTTGTAAAGTAAAAATATAATATTTTTGAGAAAAATATTTATATTTTGGGAATTAGAAATAAATATATGTTAAGTGAGACTTAATAATATATTACGAACACACATGTATTAAATCCCCCATCCTTGGGAAGGAAAATAATTACCAAGTATATACGGAATGTAAACACGAAATAGTTGTCTAACTGTTTCCTAAAACTAGAACCATAAAGCTAAGGCACGGACGTCCGTCTAATAGAGTTAGAACTTGTAGGTCGTTGCACAGCTGCTTGCTTTCAGAGGTATACTTGGTAGAGACGCACCGACGTGAGTTCATGTCCCCCTTTTCTCTTAACTGTTTTCAGTTTTCTAAACTGCGGGGGTGAAATACATGTTACTATGATTACGAGTACTTTTTACATGGTATGGATAGCGTAAGGAGGGTTATTACCTAGATCATGTGAATGGGTAGGCTATTATCGTAAGACCATTAATCCTTGTATAAGGACCGAGAGGCATGAGTGATAGATCTATCGGGTGTTGCGAGCCCCACGCATGAGCCAGCGTGTGGCTGCATGTGGTGACTATGTCGTTCCGCCGGAAGGACCGGTATGAAATTCGCGTTACAGGTTTGAGTGCTTCCTAGGCCATTTCACTTATTAATGTATTAGCTACACATTAATTGATCTCTTTTTCCTTATTGCTACATACCAGGAATTTTCATACATACAGACTTTATACAAAGGTTTTACTTACTCACTACACATGAACTCGCTCAACAATTTTTGTTGATTTTTCCAACTTACATGTATTTCAGGGAATTAAAGGATCTGGCACGGTATGGCACGTTTTCCCGCTGCACTAGTACGAGGTCATCCAGGTTTAGGGAATGTGACTCTTTCCTGGACAAGTCACAGTCCTTAAACTGTGTTTATGTTTATGTTTGCTGAGCAATGTTTATGTCGTTAGGGTGTGTTTCCGTTGATACAATGTTATTGTATTTGGTTTTAAAACTTAAATGAATGGATGATCTTGCATGTTTTTATTTCATATAGCTTTGTTATGGTTAAGCTATGGTATTAAGAAGTCACACCAAATTAACCACGCTTCCGCAAAGCCAGGGTGTGACAGCTTGGTATCAGAGCTCTGATCATAGCGAACTAGGATTCCTTCTCGAGTCTAGACTATGATCACTAGGGCTCTCACGAAAACATTTTTACTGCATACCACCTAAGTCCAGATCCAAAACGTTTTTACAAACAAATGTTGAGCACATTTTATTTATTTATTTTTAGGCTCAGTCTTGGAGGCTAAGGCTCGGTCTTGGAGGCCGAGGCTCGATCTAAGAGATCGAGGTAGATAGCTAGTGAGACTAGGAAGAGTAGGCTCAGTCTTGGAGGCTGAGGCTTGGTCTTGGAGGCCGAGGCTCGATCTAAGAGATCGAGGTAGATGGCTAGTGAGACTAGGGAGAATAGGCTCAGTCTTGGAGGCTGAGGCTCGATCTTGGAGGCCGAGGTTCGATCTAAGAGGTCGAGGTGGATGATAGAGCAGTCTTAGAGACTGGGAGGAATTTGGCTAGTGGGACTAGGAATGTCAGTCTAGGAGACTGGGAGGCTAGTGGGACTAGGAGAATTATTTGATTGTTTATTGTTGACTTACATGTTTATATGAATATATGATTGATTATTATACGTATATGTGTTTTTGTTACAAACGTCATGCTAGATGGACACTACGAATCCCATGGCCATAGTATCAGACGACATAGTTTTATCGAAGCACGAGGTGTACATTTCCGATACTACCGGCACAGACAATGACGACTTCCAGCCTTTTTGCGCTGCCAGAAGTCGTAGCAGAGCCTACTGATGGCCATTTTGTTGAGAATTTGCCACTCGCGGTGATCCCTGCTCCTGTGCCCCTTGCCGCTTATCCTGTTGTTAATATGCCCCCCCCCCGACGTGGCCTCTGACGACGATAACGATCTACTAGAGGAGGACCCATTCGAGGGCGAGGCCCTATTGCTGCTGGTATTAGCCTACTGCTTGCAGACGCTCCTGCAGGGGAAACTCATGCCCATTCCCCTGTCCCAGACTCGTTTGAGTTCCTGACATCCGCATTTTCACATATACAGGGAGTGCAGCACCACTCACACAACGCCGACCCTGATACGGCATCATCGGCTGCACCGGTTCCCGCACACAGCTTTGAGTTTGATCGCAGTATTGAGGGTGATCCTGTTCTCCCATCTGGTTTTGATCCAGACCATGACCTTGAGTTCATACACTTAGACCAGCCCTTGGAGGATCCTGTAACCCCCTGTGATGGTTGATCCAGCTGATTTTGAGATGGAGTTTGTTGATCCGGAGCCAGCCGTGGCCCCTGAGCCAGGCGTTGCTCCTAACACCGCATTGGAGCATGACCCTGTTCATGCCGATGCACCTGCTGTTGCTCCTTGATTGATCATCTGCTTGGACGAGAGAAAATTTGGGGTAACTGTGCAAGACAATTTATTATTACGGGGGCCCACGTAATAACGACTTGTAGTGCACAGAAATCCTGGTGGACTCTGCGGGTCAAGCTAATGAAAACCAATGTGGCAGGAAATAACTCGAACACGAATGACCAAGGCGATGAAGCCTCGAGTTCATTCTATTTCAAGCAACAAGCCAAATTGGCAAGCCTATGTGAAGGCTCAGAAATTTATTTCCCCACCCATACATTGAGTATATTTACGTGTTAAATTAGGTGAGTACATGATGGCTTATGGTGCTATGTATCTCATAGACAATTGGAAAGTTGTCTAACCCACTTCATGCCATTTCGGCAGTAGAGAATGCCACCCAGGCGTGACACAAACACCAGTATGTTGCCAAGGATAGAAGCCGAGCTGCGAAAACGCAACCCACAGGCAATTGCATGACTTGAAGCACTCCGCTCTAAGCACAGCGATGGCACTACTAGAAATACCCCCCCCCCACTGACCGCACCGCTTGCTACATTCTTCTCTACAACGTTCGATAAGCCGATTTGATGGTCCTTATAAACGCACTATGCTAGCTATAAACCCTTACCATTCCTCGCATTATGAAAAACACACATAGGATAAGTTGCTCCTATAACATCAACTGCAGTTGAGGATATGAGTCGCGGAACATTGAAGCTTGAGCTGACACCACGAAGGGCAACTTCAAATACAAAACATTACATAACCAAAGACATGAGTTAAGTGTCTACATCACAAGACAGCATATTGTCTGAAGACTTTAAGTAAAACACCACGTCCTCCACCAGCATGCTTTGATCCGCCGCATACATCAAGACTCCTTTGTGCTCTTGACCTTTGTTCTTTCACCATTCCCGGGATTCTGATGTTCATGTCTAAACTAACAAGCGATAGAGCAAATGACTCACACACGTTAACAGTATACTTCTCTTTCCTCCCCCGCCTCGGTCACCAGCATAGTTGCTTTCTGGATTAAGCGAATTGCATTACTCTTGGGAAAAGATGCTAATGATAAGCGGGGATTTCGGAGACTTTTGAGGATCACTTCTGACCACGTAATTGTGATGCACCGATATACTTGTTGGACAAGGGTAGGGTGACCCTATGTCCCTTCTGATGTGATGCATTTTGGTAAGACACAGTGATTGTGACAGGAGGATAATGAAAGCCCGATCATATTTAAACATGCGACAATACTTATGACTAATGACTGACGAAAAATATCGTCGCTATGCTCCCAATAAGCACGTTGATGATTTACATATCTGTGCAATAACTATAATGCCACATGTTTACTTGCTACAAGCTGTGCTATAACTGTGATGATATGTGATTAATTGTTAAACAACTGCGTATTTACGTAAATGTAATATACCTCTGAGGTCTTATTCGTTAAATAGAGACTTATGTGCTCGTGTCCTTACTAAGACCCGACCTAACCGACTTCCTTCTAGGAAGATGTCGACTCGAGGGAACACCGATACCAACAACCCTTTGCCGACGACAGAGGCGGAATTTCAAGAACGCCTCTTACAGTTCATCGCACAGTACGAGGACTTTCGCCCCGGAAACAAACCACCCAACGGCTGCACCTATAAGCAGTTCTTAGGCTGCCAGCCCCTACATTTTGACGGCACTGGGGGTGCCGTAGCCTTCGTGCGCTGGGTTGAGAAGACGGACACTGTTTTGCGTGCGAGCAAATGCGCCCCAGAGGATCAGGTCACGTACATTTCCTGGCTGTTCCAAGATGGGGCTCTGTCATGGTGGAAACTACAAGTTCAGACAATGGGCGAGGCTGTTGCGTATGCTTTATCATGGGACGAGCTAAAAGAGCTAATGTATAAAAAGTACTGTTCGAGAACAGAAAGCCAGAAGGTGGAGACTGAGTTCTGGAACTTGAAGATGGGAGGTCCAAAAATAGCTGAGTATGTGGAGAAGTTCCAAGTTCTGTCGCGTATTGTTCCTTACATGGTAGATCCGGAGTTTAAGAGGATTGAGCGTTTCATTTGGGGATTGGCACCCCAAATCATGAGCATGGTGACGACATCAAAGCCTGCAACGATCACTGAGGCCATCAATCTAAGTGTAGCCTTGACTGAAGAGGCAATCAGGATGAACAAATTTTCAACCTCTGAGGAGAAGAAGGAGACTCATGTAGAGTCATCTGGGGACAACAAGAGAAAGTTGGCGAATTTCAAACAGGGTACCCAGTCGAGTAGCAACAACAAGGCCAAAAAGAGAAAAGAGTACATGGGTAAGCTACCTAAATGCGACAGGTGCCGACGTCATCATACCAGGCGATGTAAAAATGGGAAGTGTGACAACTGTGGCAAGGTGGGACACAACAGGGAAACGTGTTGGCGTGAGACGAAGCGTGGAAAGAAAGGAAAAGGAAAAGATAAGGGATGTTACAACTACAGGGATATGAGGAACTATAGGAAAGATTGCCCAAAGGAGATTAGACAAAATTATGGGAAAGATGCCTAACACCGGGCTAAGGAAGCACGCCAGGAATCCAAGCATGGATATCGGTACGTTCCTTATTACTCAACGCTATGCATCCGTTTTATTTGATACTGGTGATTATAGCTTCGTATCATTAGAGTTTAAGAATATGCTTGGGTTAGCCGCTAGTAAGTTAGATATTCCGTACTCAATTGAATTGGCTAATGGAAAGATAGTAGAAGCCAACGAAGTTATCAGAGGTTGTGTGATCGAATTGGGAGAGCGTGAGTTTGTTTTGAATCTACTACCCGTCCAGTTGGGAAGCTTCGACGTGGTAGTAGGGATGGATTGGTTATCGAGCAACGAGGCTGGGATTGTTTGCCACGAAAAGGTCGTTCGTATCCCAACCGATGATGGTGAGACCATTGTGGTTGATGGAGAGAAGCGTGAGACGCCTTTGAGAATTATCAGCTGCTTGAAAGCGCGTAAGTGTTTGCAGAAGGGATGTGCTGCCTTCCTGGCACATATTGTGGATAAGAAGGCTGCTGAGCCGAGGATCAAAGACATCCCTGTCGTGAGGGAATACCCAGAAGTCTTCCCAGAAGACTTGCCTGGACTGCCGCCTCTGAGGCAAGTAGAGTTTCGCCTCGATTTAGTTCCAGGCGCTGCGCCTGTGGCTAAGACACCCTATAGACTTGCTCCGTCTGAGATGCAAGAACTGTCGACACAACTTCAAGAGTTGTTAGACAAGGGATTTATCCGACCAAGCTTCTCGCCTTGGGGAGCTCCAGTTTTGTTTGGCAAGAAGTAGGACGGTAGTCTTCGAATGTGTATCGACTACCGGGAGTTGAATAAGCTGACGATCAAGAATAGATACCCTCTGCCAAGGATTGATGATCTGTTTGACCAACTGCAAGGTTCGAGCTTTTATTTGAAGATCGATCTTCGATCTGGATACCACCAGTTAAGGATACAAGAGAAGAGTATCCCAAAGACAGCCTTCAGAACTCGTTATGGGCACTACGAGTTCCTAGTTATGCCGTTTGGGTTGACAGACACACCTGCAGTGTTCATGAATTTGATGAATAGATCTTCGATCTGCAGTGAGCATGAACAGCATTTAAGAGCCATTCTGGAGTTGCTGAAGAAGGAACAGTTGTATGCCAAGTGCCCTAAGTGCGAGTTTTGGCTACGCGAAGTGCAATTCCTTGGACACGTGGTAAATGGAAATGGAATCCACGTGGATCCAACCAAGATCGAAGCGATCAAGAATTGGGAAACGCCAAAGACGCCAACCGAGATTCGACAATTCTTGGGTTTGGCTGGCTATTATCGAAGATTTATTGAGGATTTCTCAAAGATCGCTCAACCATTGACGCTCCTCACTCAGAAGGATAAGAAGTTTGATTGGGGAATGTAGGATCGTTTGCTGACCCGACGAGTCGTTCAGAAGAGCACTTAGACTAATCCAGAGGCGGAATTCATTGAATTAGTCTTTGTAAAGCTTGATTTCACTATTTAGCGTCTCCTATATTGATTATATATCTGATTACAAGCTCGTGGAGACAATCGGACAGGGCTTCGCCTTTACACCTTGGAAAACACACATCTAAGACTCTAACTATCACTATTTGGAACCACTCTTATGACCTATTTATTACTTCTGGAACCGCTTATACGGCATGTCTGTATGAGTGGTTCACCAACTTGCCGTAAAAGGGGTCCAAGATCATGACGCAAAAGAGGTCCATGATCATGACAAAAGAGTGGTCCTAGATGTGTACCTAAAAGAGGTCCTAGACTAGATATGACACAAAAGCGGTCCTAGATCATGTAAACATAAACAATCCTATACAAATCACTATATCTAGGATTCTGTGCCATTTCTGATCTGTTCAGCTTCATGACTCGATGGAAGACGTAGTCAGCAGACGTAGGTGCACTAACAAACTCCCCCTCGGATGTTGACGGAGTCTTCATCAATGTCTTCATTCCAGTCTGCAATCTACAAGCTTCATCAGTCGACAATCTGCCTCTGAAATATTTGTCGTTCCAAGAATCCTGGTTCTCTATCTTCATCATCAACAAACTCTTCTCTCTTGAATGTTGACTCGGTGTCTTCAGACTCCCCCTCTCACACAGCTGGGATCGTAGTCTGAAAGTCAATCTTTCACTGGTTCTGAGATCTTTAACAGGCTCCCATCAGGTTCTAGATCGAAACCTGGCTCTTTAACACCTGCACAATCTCTACCCAACCATAAGTTTCTATAAAGATAAACTTTTCAATAATTTTAGAAACTATATAGAACCAATCAGCAATAATGATTTTGCATTCAAGAACATTACTGTTTTTATCAAAAATAACTTCATCATCTATACACAAACACTTCCCAAACCAGTTCTTCAAGTTTAGCACTTTGAATTTTGAAAATCAGCATCTCAACACCAGTTGTCGAAATTCTTTTTGATTTTTTTTTTAAAAATTTATGCTAAAACACACTGAAAATCTTTTTGGATTTTCTGAATGAAAGTAAAATGCAGAAATGAAATATTTACAAACAATATTTTTGTGAGTTTGTGCAAGAGGATCATATCAGTTATGAAACATATCACAAACACCGTTAAGCTTGATTACATATTAAGTTCTAAACAATTTACCTAGATTGTCAGTATGTTTTATTCACTTAAATTTTCAACACAAATTTCAATCGATTTGAGATACGATATTAATGTTTTAAAGACTTAAACTTAATTGTGTATCACTCCACTTGAATATACTCCCGTATCCAGATCCCAAATATTCAGTCTTACAGGTGAGTATACCACAGATGATATCTGTAAAGGGGTAATGTGCGAGGGCCGTGAGAGCTCAGGTCGATACTTCCGTATACGCAGAGAGATGACGGCATCGACTTTTGGTGGGTCCCCTTTAGAGGATCTTTTGTTACAACAGCAAAGATTACCAATTTTATTGTTTAATCAGTTTGCTGAGGGCGGCGCTTATATTTCAAAGCTTTTTGCAGAAAGTATTATTCGGGGACTAGGTCAGTATTTCCATACAGCAGAAGTCCCGGAATAATACCCCAGATATCACTGAGCATAAAGACCTAGTATCTCAGAATACGGGACCTTTCAAACAAGATTTCGAGGGTTACCCATATATCCAAGAATAGTTATCCACGAATTAAGCAAGTTTGATTTAGGTTTATATCTCGTTTCAATTTACTAAATGTGCGAAAATCTACTGACACATCCGCAGTAAGATTGTTTATCACATTTAAACTTTACAATTCTTTAGCGTGCTATGATAGTTCACTGATGTACTATCATTTCCTCTTTTATGCAACAAAAACTCATTTTTGATTTTATCATGTTTTTGGCTTTTTCAAATTTTCTGATGTTTTTGGATTTTCTAATTTTTTTAAAAATTTTACTTCCCCTAAAATCAAAATATGTTTCAATTTTGATTTTCTGAGAAAATTTGAAACAAACTGTACAAAAAAATGACAACATGATGAGAATCACATCAATTCTCCATCCACCTGGCGTAAACAATCAGAACTCCCCCTCACAACAAACTATTTTCCCATTGTGATTTCAAAACACTTAAGTTTGTTTCAATCAAAATGGTTTTTCCGGAAAAATTAGTTTGTGTTCAAACCATTTGTAGGTTCGGGGTTATCTCTTCATCTTGTTTTCTTCAAACCTTTTAAAGATTTATCATTTCCAGTTTTATCATAAACCATCAGTAGAAAATCAAGTACAACTTAATGTCCCTGATTTACCACATTTGAGGCGAAAAATCACCAAAGTGAAATTTCTCAAGAAATGTGCCGATTCATGATCCACGATACCATCTTGGGATCTCCGGCAAGTCAGGTTTTTCATTTAAGCAGATTCACCCAAGCCTGACGGTCCTTGGGTGATTTCGAATTCTTGTTCAACAATGGTGGAAAATTTGCATCATCCATTGCTAAACCTGAATTCTCTTTTTTTACCTCAACCAAAAGATCCTCTGGTTTTAACGAACCAGAATCATTGCCTGCAGGTGGCTTGTCTGACTTTGACCTGTCAGATTCATCGCCAACCTTCTCCTTTTTCTTCTCCTCTTTTGTCCCCAGATTTGTATCTGATGAATTCTTTTTTCTTGTTTTTGCGGCTGAGGGAGTCGATTCATCAGAACTTTCAATCTTTTTGTCCGGTGAACCCGAGGACAAAATCTTCTCGAGATACTCTCTCGCTTTCTTTCTTTTCTTCCTCAGTCTGTCTTTCTACCCCTGTGAAAGCTTGACTTTCTTTTCTTGAATTTTCTGTTCTTGAACTTTAGGTTTTAGAACCTTCTGTTCCTGGGGCTTGACTTTGACTGGAATCTTTGCCAATTTCTGAGAATTAACCCTCAATCTGTCATTCGATTTCCTTGGGCATTCTCTGGCAATGTGACCTTTGATGTTGCAATTAAAGCACCTTCTGGTCTCATAACTCCAATACTGGCAGTTAACAGCAATGTGTCCGTGATATCCGCAGCTGTAACACACTCTGTTATCGTACCGTATACCACCTTCACACCAAACGCTCAGATCATAGCATTGTCTGGCTTGGTGATATTCCTTCCTCAAGTTTGCTGGATTTGGCTTTTGAGCACTGTGGTCCAACCTGCACCACTTATTACCAAGAATTTTTGAATTTTCATTTTTTACTTTTTGTAATTTTTTCTTTTGATTGGATGATCGATCTGATGAACTTTTATTATCTTTTTGTTTCTGTTCCACTTTCTTCTTCAAAGGTTTCTGTTTAGAACATTCACCTTTTTCAGTCGATTGTAGAACAGTTTTCTGAAATTTTTCTTTTAAATTTAAAAACAATTTTTGTTTTTCAATTTTAACATGTTCATCATCAGATTTTACATCACAATCTTCAACTTTGACAGAGTCAAAGTTTGTGACATCGTCACTTATTGGAACAGAGTTGATTGGTTTTGGACAAGGAATTTTCAACTTGTCAGATGAAGTCACAAAACTGATCAATTTCTTTTCAAGTTCATCAATTCTGTTCCTCGAATTCTCAGCTTCACTTTCAAGCTGAGAGATTCTTTCAAGATGAGACTTGATTGAATTTTCATATCATTTTTCAAATTTTCAAGAACAGATTTTTCATTCATCAAAATTTTTATCTGTTCCTGAAATTTTGATTCACTCGCTTTCAAGTTTTTGTTTTCCAGCTTAATCCAGAAATCTTCATCTTCTGACGATTTCTTTTTGCTTTCAAACTCTATTTCAAGCTCTTTGATTTTCTTTCTCGCATTTTCACATTCTTTCTCCAAATTTATGATTTTCTGAAGATGATAATTGATCAGTTTTTGCTTCTCAATGTTGTTTTGACTAAAAACATTTCTCCCATCTTCAAGAATTTTCAGTTGATTTTGAAATTCTTTTTCATTTTTTGATTTTTCAATTTCAAAATCCTTAATTTTCTCTTCAAACATCTTTTCCTTTTCTTTCAATTTCTTGTTTTCAAATGTCAAACTGTTCAAACCATCCAACAGTTTGTCATTTTCAGTTTTCAACTTCTCACAATTTTCCTTCAGAATACGAATCTCATTATCATCAGTCTGTTTCTCATTTCTCAACTTCTTGATCTCCAATGCCAAACTTTCTGCATCTTTGACAAGTTTATCATTGTAGGTCTTCAAGTTGTCACATTTGAAACACACTGATGCAGAACTTGAAATTTCATTTTCCACAGATTCTACATCCTTTGGAGTGTCCTTTGTTTCCATCTTGTATGTTCCTGCACAAACAATTTTCACAAAATCAAGAGGTTTTAGATTTTCATCAATATAACATCCTCTTTTATAATCATATTTCATGTTTTGTATTGCACCAAAACATATGCAAATTCTATTGTTAATCTCAGTAATTACATCCAAATTGATTTTATCTAGATTTCCCAGATTCAGTCTTTCTAGATTCTCATTTACTTTATTCATTAATATCTTCTTTTTATCAAGATTTTTAAAATAACGTTTTCGAAGTTTTTTAATGAAATCAGATGGATGTAATTTCGAATATTTAGGTTTTTGTTTTAACTCCTCTAACACACTATCCCATTCAGCAGGTAATGCGGCCTCCAACTTTGATGTCATTTCAGTATCTGTCAATTTTATACCAAAAGACTTTAACTTGTCCATCATGTAATCAAATCTTTTTTCCATCTCTGTCAAACTCTCATTTTGTTGACAAGCAAAATTTTCAAGTCGAAGAGTCCAAATATGTTTATCATCTTGATCAAATGAATTCGTACGATATCTCCCAAATCCATTTATCCTTCCAACAAAATCATTTTCTCTTTCGTCAAATGCCATCGTCATTTCAACAATCCAACAATGTGCAAGTTGACTAAAAAGCGGATCAACTGTTTGTCAGATAAGCGGTCCGAGTGAGTTCAAATAAGCGATCTAAGTTGGATTAACACAAAAGCGGTCCAACTAATATCCTTTTGAGCGGTCCAAAATCTTGTCCAGATAAGCGGTTCCAACCACTAAACCAAATAAGCGGCCCAGCAAATGTCCGAATGAGCGGTTCAAGGATGAAATTTCGAACGAACCAGATCAACCGACCGAATGAGCGATCCACCCAACGTCTGAATGAGCGGTTCAGAACTGTTTGTTCAAGCGGTTCATACTATGTTCGAACGAGCGGTCCAAAAATTCAAATCCAAATTTCACTCACTTAAACTTCGAATTTTGACACCAAACTTTCCAGGGTTTGTCACGGTACTATAATGCACAATCCCTGAGATTTTCAGTAAATTTCGACCGTGAAATCTCTTCGAATCAGAAAAAGAAGGTGTAGAAGTGAGAAATTCGAACAAAACTCGAGCTAAACGGCAAGAACTCTTCCTCCTGAGCTCTGATACCACATGTAGGATCGTTTGCTGACCCGACGAGTCGTTCAGAAGAGCACTTAGACTAATCCAGAGGCGGAATTCATTGAATTAGTCTTTGTAAAGCTTGATTTCACTATTTAACGTCTCCTATATTGATTATATATCAGATTACAAGCTCGTGGAGACAATCGGACAGGGCTTCGCCTTTACACCTTGGAAAACACACATCTAAGACTCTAGCTATCACTATTTGGAACCACTCTTATGACCTATTTATATACTTCTGGAACCGCTTATACGGCATGTCCGTATGAGTGGTTCACCAACTTGCCGTAAAAGGGGTCCAAGATCATGACGCAAAAGAGGTCCATGATCATGACAAAAGAGTGGTCCTAGATGTGTACCTAAAAGAGGTCCTAGACTAGATATGACACAAAAGCGGTCCTAGATCATGTAAACATAAACAATCCTATACAAATCACTATATCTAGGATTCCGTGCCATTTCTGATCTGTTCAGCTTCATGACTCGATGGAAGACGTAGTCAGCAGACGTAGGTGCACTAACAGGGAATCAAACAGGAAGAAGCGTTCCAGATATTGAAGGAAAAGCTCTGCAACGCGCCGATCTTATCCCTACCGGAAGGTACGGATGATTTTGTGGTATACTGTGACGCTTCGCGCCAAGGATTGGGTTGTGTGTTGATGCAACCCCAAAAGGTTATAGCTTACGCATCGCGTCAATTGAAAGTGCACGAAAAGAACTATACCACGCATGATTTGGAACTAGGCGCAGTGGTTTTTGCATTAAAGATCTGGAGACACTACCTTTATGGTACAAAGTGTATGATATTTACAGATCACAAGAGCCTGCAGCACATATTCAACCAGAAGGAGTTGAATATGAGGCAGAGACGTTGGGTCGAGTTGTTGAATGACTACGACTGCGAAATAAAGTATCATCCAGGGAAGGCGAATGTGGTCGCCGATGCCCTAAGTCGAAAAGAGAGGATCAAGCCCATAAGGGTTAGGGCTTTGGAGATGATTAGCCAGATCGATCTTTCCTTGCGCATTCATGCCGCGTAGAAAGAAGCTCTCAAGGAAGAGAAACTTGAAGAAGAATATCTCCGTGGGATGGAGAAGTTATTGGTACCGAACGAGGAAGGAACGTTATGTTTTGAGAAAAGGATTTGGGTTCCTCTGTTTGGTGACTTAAGGAAGGTTATTTTTGATGAAGCTCACAAATCGCGGTACTCTATCCACCCAGGAGCGGATAAGATGTACCAAGATCTTAAGGATTATTATTGGTGGCCTAGGATGAAAGGCGATGTGGCTGTTTATGTGAGCAAGTGTTTAACATGCGCTAAGGTTAAAGCGGAATACCAGAAGCCTTCAGGACTTCTGCAACAACCGGAAATTCCCAAGTGGAAGTGGGAACAAATCTCAATGGATTTTATTACAAAGTTGCCAAGAACGCCAAGAGGCCATGACACTATTTGGGTGATAGTGGATCGATTAACGAAGTCAGCGCACTTCTTACCTATCCGAGAAAAGGATAACACGAGCAAGATGGCCGAAATTTACATGAGAGAAAATATACACGCCATGGAGTACCTCTCTCAATCATCTCTGATAGAGACGGAAGGTTCGTATCAAGGATATGGCAATCCTTCCAAGAAGCTTTTGGCTCGAAGTTGAATATGAGCACCGCGTTTCACCCACAGACCGACGGTCAAAGCGAGCGGACGATACAGACTTTGGAAGACATGCTGAGAGCATGTGTTATGGATTTGGGCGGTAGCTGGGATAAGCATTTGCCTTTGGTCGAATTTTCATACAACAACAGCTACCACACCAGTATTGGTGCCGCGCCATTTGAAGCTTTATATGGGCGCAAGTGCAGATCACCACTTTGTTGGTCTGACGCAGGTGATAGACAGTTGGTTGGTCCTCATGTGGTCCAGGAAACCACTGATAAGATTGCACAGATCCGAGATCGCATCAGTGCGGCTCGTGACCGTCAAAAAGCCTATGCGGATCGAAAAAGGAAGCCTCTGGAATTTGAGGTAGGAGATATAGTTTTGTTGAAGGTATCACCCTGGAAGGGTGTGGCACGCTTTGGGAAGCGTGGAAAGTTGAATCCGCGGTATATTGGCCCGTTCAGAATTCTGGAAAGAATTGGGTCCGTAGCATACAAGTTGGATCTACCTGCCGAACTGAATGGAGTTCACGATACGTTCCATGTATCAAATTTGAGAAAGAGTCCAACTCAAGATACCGTTGTCATTCCTACCGACGAAATTCATGTTGACGACACGCTCCACTTCGTTGAAGAACCTGTTGAGGTTACGGATTGGAAAGTGAACAAGACCCGCTGGAGCAGTGTCAAGCTCGTCAAGGTTCGTTGGAATGCCAGACATGGTCCTGAATACACCTCGGAACGCGAGGACCGGATGAAAGAGAAATACCCTCACTTATTTCCCAAGAACCCTGCGACTAGAAGCAGAACTTAAAATTTCGGGACGAAATTTTTCTAACGGGGGAGAATGTGACAACCCTCACTAAACCAGGTATCCGTACGATTTAATTAATAATTAATTGCTGCTTAATTACTGTGCTTACTTGAAATTACTGATGAAATGCTACTTGATTTCTGATACTTGTATATCCCTGCATCATACATTACATACCGTCACTACATTATTTACATACTGAACTCTAGTGACAAACATGATGCACAAAAGCACAGTAGCACTATGAACGGATAACCTATTGAACATGCTGATAAAGCCAGCATCAGGCAGACACTACCTCTAAGGCCTGTATGAGCCAGAAAGGATTACTACACTAATGGTGAGTGTAGGGATACAAGGGTTGTAGAACTGCATCTCTAGGAATAAGTTACAGTGATCGGATGTGCCTAAAACATACACTAAGCACAAAATTCAGCACATTAACCAAAAATTCAGCATTTGGTTAACTAATAAAGTGCCAAAACATGAGAAAAATATTACTAGACACTTTCCAAAGTGTCGGGAATAAGTTGTGTCACTAAAAATGGTATTAACGACACTTAAGAGCTTTGTTAAGCGCTTTAACGGATTACTATCCAACCGAAAAACCGGACTATACCCGGAACATGAAAATATTGTTAATAACATTGTTTATCTTTTTCTGAGCCAGTTAGGGTCCCCGAATACCCTAACACCCGCTATAATGCATAACATACTAGTAAATGGTTACACCTCCTAATTAAACTAACTAGTTACTAACATCTAACTAACTAGTTAATATCTAACCAAAAAAAAAAAAAAAAAACCAACGATTGGTTTCCCAAGAGGAGACACACTTACAAATTTTTAGTATTATATTTCTTGTTGTCTAATATCTTTGGTTACTTTTAATGTATGATGGACAATGGAAAATTGGTTTATAAATATAAAGAAGAGTCCATCATCTTCACTCACAAATCACCACACAAAGTTTCTCATCTCTCCTTCCCTCTCTTGTGTTCGGCCGTAAGTTCCCACACAACCACACCCATTTTCCATTTTGATCAAGGCATTTTATTAACATACAAGTGTGAAGGATCTCGGATAAGGAGGCTCGGTGCTTACGGAATCGCAAGGACCTCACCACAACGCTTTTAACCACTCGTTTTTCGACTAGTTTCTTCCCTAGCCTCGAGCTAGTGGTAAGTTGCTTAAAACACCTTCTCGAACTAATTTAAAGTGGTTAAAAGGATTTGTAATGGTTGAAACTTGTAGATTTACAAGTTGATGTTTTAAAGTCTACTAAAAACACAAATAAAGATGGTTAAAAGCTTATAAGTTGTGTAAATGTTGTAGTAATTAAATTGTGTGGTTATTGGGACCCGATCTATGTTGTGGTAGCTCGGATCATTATTTAACCCGGGTTAGTCATGATCATGGATCATGACATAAGGTTGTTTTGAATGAAACAAGGGTTAAAGGGTGAAACTCTACCACACGCGAATCATGAACTTGTGTAAAAGTGTTTTACTTGTAAAATAGTGTTTAAAACTAGCAGATCTACGGATCTACGAGTGGTATTTTCAAAGGACCGAGTGTCAAGAAAATCATGTTTTTCTAAAAACGGATCTTACACTAACTAGAATGATTTTTAGAACACACAAGTGTGTAAACACTTGTGTAACGCAAAGTTTCGACAAAATAACAATTTTCGTAAAAGATGAAGAGAAGTTGTGAAGACGGAATTTCTTTAAAAGTAAGGTTTTTACGAAATCAGTTTGCTTTATATAAAGATCCGCTAAAAGTAATGAGGTTACTACATAGTTTTGGAAAAACTACAAGTTCATGAAACTTTTGCGAATTATATGTTTCTTAACTAGTTTGTTGATATATGGAATATTGTTTTGATTAAATAAGAAAATTGTTGGATTGATTTGTAAAAGAAAATGATACGCTTGAAAGCGTGGCCACCTCCAGTTACAGAGGAAACTCTGGCGAAATTTTTACAAAAACCTAACACTTAGAATTATTTTCACTATAAGTGTTAGAAATACTGTTTGACATGTTTTCAAAATATAAGTTTCGCCACGAATTTATTTACAAAATTATCGGAGGTGGGATTTCACAAAATAAAGCTTAGTAAAAATATATTTAATATATATATTTTTCATAAACCACTTGATGCGTGTTTATACTTATTTTGTGAAGTGTATAAATATTATTTTTAGAGTAAAAATAATATTTTCGAACGTTAACGGATCCAAAATAATACGAACGCTTTCACGATAAATATATAAGTTACACCGGTAATCACTATTACCACTCGATCGTTAAAACGTAACTTACGCAATTTACGGAAATATTTATGAACGCGTATATTTGACGAAGTATTATTTTGGGAAAATTTTGTAAAGTAAAAATATAATATTTTTGAGAAAAATATTTATATTTTGGGAATTAGAAATAAATATATGTTAAGTGAGACTTAATAATATATTACGAACACACATGTATTAAATCCCCCATCCTTGGGAAGGAAAATAATTACCAAGTATATACGGAATGTAAACACGAAATAGTTGTCGAACTGTTTCCTAAAACTAGAACCATAAAGCTAAGGCACGGCCGTCCGTCTAATAGAGTTAGAACTTGTAGGTCGTTGCACAGCTGCTTGCTTTCAGAGGTATACTTGGTAGAGACGCACCGACGTGAGTTCATGTCCCCCTTTTCTCTTAACTGTTTTCAGTTTTCTAAACTGCGGGGGTGAAATACATGTTACTATGATTACGAGTACTTTTTACATGGTATGGATAGCGTAAGGAGGGTTATTACCTAGATCATGTGAATAGGTAGGCTATAATCGTAAGACCATTAATCCTTGTATAAGGACCGAGATGCATGAGTGATAGATCTATCGGGTGTTGCGAGCCCCACGCATGAGCCAGCGTGTGGCTGCATGTGGTGACTATATCGTTCCGCCGGAAGGACCGGTATGAAATTCGCGTTACAGGTTTGAGTGCTTCCTAGGCCATTTCACTTATTAATGTATTAGCTACACATTAATTGATCTCTTTTTCCTTATTGCTACATACCAGGAATTTTCATACATACAGACTTTATACAAAGGTTTTACTTACTCACTACACATGAACTCGCTCAACAATTTTTGTTGATTTTTCCAACTTACATGTATTTCAGGGAATTAAAGGATCTGGCACGGTATGGCACGTTTTCCCGCTGCACTAGTACGAGATCATCCGGGTTTAGGGAATGTGACTCTTTCCTGGACAAGTCACAGTCCTTAAACTGTGTTTATGTTTATGTTTGCTGAGCAATGTTTATGTCGTTAGGGTGTGTTTCCGTTGATACAATGTTATTGTATTTGGTTTTAAAACTTAAATGAATGGATGATCTTGCATGTTTTTATTTCATATAGCTTTGTTATGGTTAAGCTATGGTATTAAGAAGTCACACCAAATTAACCACGCTTCCGCAAAGCCAGGGTGTGACACTCTGACACCCACTGTAAGTTTGTAGCTTTTTGAACTCTTTCAGAATTTGGATTTCTGGGCAAATATCCATTTTTCAGCGGGGGTGGACATTTGTTATAGCTGACACCTTGTTTCTTACCAGAATTCTTTTTGTCAGTCTTTTTCTTTGTGCCATTCTTCTTTACAGTCTTCTTCTCAGGATTCTTTTCTTTAGTTTGTTCTTCTGTCACTTCATCCTCTTCAAATGCCTTCATGCCTTCAACAGTTGGATAAATCCTGTCAACGACATAAGAAGTACATGAGTAACTTTTCAACAAACGATTAACTCTTTCAGTTTCAATTCTTTGAGCCTCCAGTTTTTGTTCTAGAACAGCATACTTCTCAATGTAGTTATTCACAACTTTCTGTTTGATCATGAAAGCTCCTTGAAGTGTCTTCATTGCTGTTGCCTGTTCTTCACTTGTGTCATTGTACATATTCATTGCTTTGTTCAGCACATCATAAGATTCCTTCAATCTGTTCATGCTGTGAATCAACGAACTGTTTTGTTTCTTCATTGCCTCACAATTTTCACAAATTACTGGACTCTTCTTCGCAACAGCTTCTTCGTTAATTTTGAAAGCTGGAACTTCTTTCACTTTTCTTCTGACCACCGGAACATCTTCATCATCACTGCTGACCGGTGTTTCGATCTTTTTCTTTTTCTGTTTAGCTTTTTCATCTTAACTGTCACTTTCAGCCATCATCTTCAAGTGTTGTGCCATTCTTTTTGCATAATACTCAGTACCATCAGCATCACCATCTTCTTCAATATGAGCAACAAATGCTTTGTGACTTGAAAATTTGTTAGAATCGTAATCATCCCAACTAAAACCTTCCCAGTTAAAGCCTTCAGGGAACTTTTCATCATCTTGATCTATCAAACTTGCTTTACCATCAGCTGGTATATATTTGTCCCAATTGAAATCTGTTGAAGATTTCTTCTCATCCTGATTCACCATACATGCTCTCTTTGACGATTCTTCTATAACTTTTCTCCCATGTGCAACTTGCGGTTCTTGTTGATGTGATTGTTGAGCAACTTGATGGTATATTGCCTTCCGGTAGTAATCATTGTTGTTGAATGGATTTTGAGCTCCACTTGCTTCGCGATTAGTGCACTCCCTCTTGAAATGTCCTTTTTCCCTGCAACGAAAACAAGTGACTTTAGATTTATCAAAACCTAAAGTAGAAACATTAGCCTCACGGAGATCATCTCTTCCTATGATCTGCTTGAATTTCTCAGCTCGTCTCAACACACTAGCCAAACACCATTTTATATCCATTAATTCTATTTCTTCAGCATCGATCTGATCGTAATCCTCTTTTGTAAGCATTGGATTTCCGATCCGACCTGCAACAAAACTTCCATATGATTCCAATACAGTTCCCAACAAAGACATATGGCTCTTTGCAATTTCTTCTGTATAATCTTGATCATCCTCAAGATTCAAAACAATGTTGCACTGAAGCTTCTTTCCATTTTTCTTTGTTGAAATGTTTGGATCAAAAGACGGATATGATGAGAAACATGTATTGCTATTTGATCCTTTAGATGAACTTCCAGATGAACCCTTTGCATTGAAAGCAGTTTCAACCTTTGGAGATAAGTTGATAGTTTTGTCATTCAACCCTGCTTTGTAATACAACCCAATGTCTTGTTCACCATCGAAATCTTTCATTCTCAAGATCTTTCTCGGTTCCATCTCCTGAGCCTCAATCTTTTCAATGAATTTGCTAAGTGTCAGATTGCTGAAACCTTTCTTGTTTCTTAACATCATGATATATGTACCCCAAGTTTCGTGTGGCAACGCATCAGCTAGCTTCTCTATCAGCTCTTCATTGTCTTTGTTGATGCTCACCCTCCTCATATTTACCAACAAATTGCAGTATCTTTCGATTATCTGCTTTGTGCTCTCATTCTTCAAACCTCGAAATAGATCAAACTCTTTTTTCAAAAGCGATTTCTTGTTCTTGATCATTTCTTGACTACCAACAAACTTTGATCTTAAAGCTTTCCAAATTGAATAAGAACTTCCATTATGTTGCAATAAGACCATGATGTCTTCTTTCACAGCTTGTTGTAGCAGACTTAGCATCATTTTCTCATTTTTGTATTTCTTTTTATCATCAATGCTCATATCTTTGATAGGAATTTCCTCTTCATCATCATTTGTCGGTCTTACATACTTTGTCTCAACATATTCCCAAGCATCTAGATAATTTGCTTGTACCCAGTTCTCAAAGCGTCCTTCCCAACCCTTATACTCCTCGATGTTCATGAGCTTAGGCGGTTTTTGCATAGTTCCCGTTTCATTTTCCAACATCGTGTTCTGTGCAAGAGTGATCGGGGTAACCAGAGTAGCGAATGCGTTGTAAAATTCCTCGTCCATGTTTCGGTTTTTCAAAGTTTACAAAACTATTCTGTTCAAGCGAAATCAACTTTCAAGCTGAATACACTTTCGAGCGAAATAGCACTCTGAAGCGGAATCACCAGGTATGTTCAAGCGAGATATCAGTTTCAAGCGAAATCAGGACAAATTCCAAGCGGAATCTGTCACACCCCCCAAAATCCACCTGCGGAATACCACCGCTTGGGAGCGTGACTGACCAGGATCAAGCCACCAATCATATTGAACATGTAATTAATATCAAGTAAAATAAATGCAAACCAATCATTCAATACGATAGGTGTTCAAAACATAATTATAGTATCAAGTGTAGCGGAAGCATAAGTATGAAAACCCAGTGTATATCATAGTTCAAATGTTTAAATGTTTTAACATGGCATCCACAATCCATGCTCCACAACGACCTGCTCCTCCCTGTGCAAGCTCCATGTATCTAACGACCTGCAAGGCATGTAACAGAGGATCAACAACTAGTTGAGCGAGTTCACAGTTTATAGTTCAGTAATTGTAATAGTGTAATAAGCCTTGTATTCGTTCATTAAGTCATGTATCGTAATAGTTCGTATCGCAGCCCACCTAGGCATGTATGCGAAGATTAGGGAAAGTTCTCAAGTATTCTAGACTAGGTATGTTTGTATCGCGGCCACCCGGCACCTGTGCGAAGTTTTAGTGTATAGTTCGCAGCCTTCCTAGGCATGTGTGCGAAGATTAGTCATATTATCGCAGCCAACCCTGGCATGTGTGCGAAGATCAGTTATATTATCGCAGCCAATCCTGACGTGTGTGCGAAGATCAGTTCTATAAGCATCACTAGTCTAGCAGTATCTTAACCAATCACCTTCCTCACCCGAGGATCATATCACTACGTTCCATTATCTAGAGAAGTACAAATAAATATATCAATCCCATTCCCACCCTGGGAACCCCATGCCTTGGCTGTGTGAACTCACCTTGGTTTGCTCGGTATGCTATGCTCTAGGGTTTATCAAATGTTTAAGTCCGTTACACAAGACCTAGGATATGTTGCACATGATACGATGTAAGTGTTTACATCCAATTAGGGTTTGCGAGTCATTGGTAATCAAGACTGTGTTTTGTGTGCTTATTGTGTACAGGATGATATCACATAGAATGCTCGCACATGCAGGATCATACAGTTGTATTCAGTATCGTACAGTAACATTCGGTAGCACACAGTCATATACGGAACACGTAATAAGTTTTAACACTGGTGCTTGTCCTAACTTAGGCTACGCATCACTTATAATGCTCAGACAACATCATTCAAATCATGTGCTCATCATCATCAAGTTCGTTGTTCAATATCAGCAGTTTATAATCATGTTCTGCATGCATACGATGGAACCATATTTATTTATCATTCATTATTTGATCGTCAGAACAATCAAAGCATCATTCTAAAAACAATACGACAGTTATTAAAACATGAAACCCGAACCAAGTGTTGCTGTAAAGCTCGGACAATGCACAACAAAAGGAAAGATCGGACAAGGGCATCCCTTACTACAAAACTCGGACAATAGGGTGGTGGGGGGTTAAAAGTCGGACCAACACATGTGTTTAAGAAACTCGGACATGTTGTCATGCATGAAAGTCGGACCCCTAGTTGTTTAAAAGAAGTCGGACTCCTTGTCACTAATACAAAAAGATCGGACCATGCTTAGGATCTTTGAAAGTCGGACCATGCTTATTACTAAAACTCGGACAGCCCTATAGGTGATCAAAAGTCGGACACCACCCCTCTAATAAAGGTCGGACCCCTCCTTTACATCCCTAAAAGTCGGACTAGGGCTTTGGAGTCAAAAAGTTCGGACCCTTGGTCCCTTAAAAGGTCGGACATGGTGGTCTTGGGGTTAAAAGTCGGACCCCATCTCTTGTTTGCCAAAATTCGGACTATATGAAACAATAATCATCGAGCAAAACTTCAGTTTCATGAGTATCAGTTACATTTTGGTTTCTAACGCGATCAGAAAACCCTAACACATATACTTGCATCGCAGAATTCATATTTAATCACTCGATTGATCAACAACAAACAATCCTTTCATGAATCATCTATCGGGCATACAACTTGTCATATTCAATTCTCTATAATCAGAATCAATAAGCACAGAAACATCACATACAGAAACTAGGGTTTACAAGTATCACAATAATCAAGGATTAATACAATCAAACAATCAATAAACGATTACCTTGAATGATTCTAGAAAGAATGTGGAATCAAAAGTGATGAATGTCTTGTGCCAATGATGATGGTGATGATGATTGCCAGAGAATCAGAGGATTGCAAGTACGTGTTTTCTTTTGTGTAAATGATTAGTGAGAAGAGATTAGGGTTAAGTATGGTTTAATTTTTACTAATTACTCTATACACCCTGAATTACTATATCTTACACAAGCACACCATCTCACATCAATTTCACAGTTTCACCACCAAGTTCACATGTTTGACAAGTCTATCACAATTAACACATAACCATGCACAAACGCACAATACACTTCATTGAATCAAAACGTATACAATTCCATAACAATCAGTTGTGCAAATAAACAACTAATCAATACATGAACGTGCAATAAATGCGAAATAGAAATCTTGGAAATTCGAGTTGTCACATTATCCCCAACTTAAAAGAAATTTCGTCCCAAAATTTAGCATGCGGTTACTGAGGAAGCTAGGTAAGTTATATCGTTCACTGGTTTTCCTGGGGTGTCACATCATCCCCCCGTTGATTTGGAATTTCGTCCCTAAATTCAGTAGTAGTAGCTTCAGTCTCAGTAGTGGTTGCATTGGTTCCGAATAACTGGGTGTACTTTTCTTTCATTTGGGCTTCGCGTTCCCAGGTGTACTCTGGGCCACGTCGGGAGTTCCAACGAACTCGAACAAGAGGGATTCTCTTGCTTTTGAGGACCTTAACATCCCGGTCCGTGATTTCAACTGGCTCCTCGACGAACTGCAACCGCTCGTCGATAGTGAGTTCCTTAAAAGGAGCTATGAGGGTCTCATCTGACAGGCACTTCTTCAGATTCGACACGTGAAATACATTGTGAACTGCACCGAGTTTAGCTGGTAGGTATAGCTTGTAGGCCACTTTGCCTATTTTCTCAATGATCTCGAACGGTCTGACATACCGCGGATTTAGTTTGCCCCGTTTGCCAAAACGAACCACACCCTTCCAGGGTGAGACTTTAAGTAAAACCCGGTCCCCGACCTGAAATTCCAAAGGCTTTCTACGCTTGTCCGCGTAGGCTTTCTGACGGTCGCGTGCTGCCGCCATGCGTTGTCGTATCTGTGCAATCTTTTCTGTGGCATCCACTACAATCTCTGGACCCGTGATCTGACTATCCCCCACCTCTGCCCAACAGAGAGGTGACCGGCATTTACGTCCGTACAATGCCTCGAATGGAGCGGCTTGTATGCTGGTGTGATAACTGTTATTATACGAAAACTCCACCAAAGGGAGATGCTTTTCCCAGCCGTTGCCGAAATCAATAACACATGCCCGAAGCATGTCTTCAAGAGTCTGGATCGTTCGCTCAGACTGCCCATCCGTCTGAGGATGATACGCTGTGCTCATGTCTAATCGTGAGCCAAAAGATTTGTGCATCGCTTGCCATAGCTCTGACGTGAATCGTGCATCCCGATCCGAAATAATGGAGGTGGGCACCCCGTGCCTCGAAACAACTTCTGTAAGATAAACGTCTGCGAGAGTGGAGAACTTATCCGTTTCCTTAATAGCCAGGAAGTGTGCAGACTTGGTGAGTCGATCCACGATCACCCATATAGTATCATTCCCACGCTGGGATCTGGGTAGGCCTGTAACAAAATCCATGGAAATTTCTTCCCATTTCCATTGCGGTATCTTGGGCTGCTGAAGTAGGCCCACTGGTTTCTGATACTCCACTTTGACTTTTGCACACGTCAAACATTTGCCGACATAAGTTGCTATGTGGGCCTTCATGCTAGGCCACCAATATGTAGTTCTGATGTCGTGATACATTTTATCCGAACCTGGATGTATCGAGTAGCGAGATTTATGAGCTTCATCCATCACAAGCTCTTGTAAACCGCCATAAAGTGGGACCCAAATGCGCCCCGTCACATAGTATGCGCCGTCTTCCTTTTGTTCCATTCGTTGCCTTGAGCCACGTAAGGCTTCAGCTTTGACGTTTTCGGTTTTCAATGCTTCTATCTGAGCAGTTCGTATCTGTGCAGGAAGATCAGACTGAATAGTGAGCTGCAAAGCTCGTACACGCTTAGGTAGAGTGTCTTTCCGACTGAGAGCGTCAGCCACAACATTGGCTTTGCCTGGATGGTACTTGATGGCGCATTCGTAATCATTAAGTAACTCGACCCATCGTCGTTGATGCATATTCAATTCCTTCTGCTTGAAGATATGCTCGAGACTCCTGTGATCGGTGTAAATTGTGCACTTGGTACCGTACAGGTAGTGTCGCCATATCTTAAGCGCGAAAACAACAGCTCCCAGCTCTAAATCATGCGTCGTGTAGTTCCGTTCATGAACCTTGAGTTGCCGCGAAGTGTAGGCAATAACTTTATCTCGCTGCATCAATACACAACCAAGCCCCTGTATCGATGCGTCACAATAGACCACAAAATCATCCGTGCCCTCTGACAATGAGAGAATAGGTGCGCTGCAAAGCCTATCCTTTAAGTACTGAAAAGCGTTTTCCTGAGAATCTCCCCAACGGTAGGTGACACCTTTCTGTGTCAGTAGCGTAAGCGGCTGTGCGATCTTCGAAAAGTCTTTAATGAATCGTCTGTAGTACCCCGCCAAACCCAAGAATTGGCGTATTTCCGTTGGTGTACGTGGTGCAGGCCAGTTCCGTATCGAATCTACCTTGGATGGATCGACATGAATTCCATCCCTGTTCACCACATGGCCTAAGAAGTGGACTTCTCGAAGCCAGAAGTCGCATTTTGAAAACTTGGCGTACAATTGTTCCTTTCGAAGAAGTTCCAAGATAAGTCGTAAGTGCTGCTCGTGTTCCTCCTGACTCTTGGAGTAGATCAGAATGTCGTCGATGAAGACAATGACGAACTTGTCAAGATAGGGTTTGCACACCCTGTTCATAAGATCCATGAAAACTGCAGGCACGTTCGTCAGCCCAAAAGGCATGACTAGAAACTCGTAGTGACCGTAGCGAGTTCTGAATGCTGTCTTGGAGACGTCCTCATCCCGGACTCTCAGCTGATGATACCCTGACCTTAGATCAATCTTGGAATAGTAACTCGACCCTTGCAACTGGTCGAATAAGTCGTCAATGCGTGGAAGAGGATAGCGGTTCTTCACTGTAACCTTGTTCAGTTCGCGATAGTCTATGCACATTCTGAAAGTGCCATCCTTCTTTTTCACGAATAGTACTGGAGCTCCCCAAGGCGAAGAGCTTGGACGAATGAAGCCCTTATCCAAGAGCTCTTGTAGTTGCTTAGACAGTTCCTCCAGTTCAGTTGGAGCTAATCGATACGGTGCACGAGCTATAGGTGCTGCTCCTGGAGCTAGTTCGACTTGAAACTCGACCTGACGATGAGGCGGTAGACCTGGTAAATCTTCAGGAAACACTTGAGGAAACTCGCGTACAACTGGAATATCCTCTATCCTTTTCTCTTTCGCTGATGCATCTGTAACAAGTGCCAAAATGGCAGTATGACCCTTTCGTAAACATTTCTGAGGCTTCAAGAAAGAGATGATGCCAACCACAGCACCACTCTTGTCGCCTTGGACTTCGAGAGGTTCCTTACCCGCACGAGGAATACGAATGATCTTCTCCTTGCATAGGATCTCCGCCTGCTGCTTGGATAACCAATCCATGCCAATGACGATATCAAAACTACCCAGAACTATAGGAATGAGATCAATCGAGAAGGTCTGACCCGCTAGAACGATGTTACAACCCTTGACTATATGTGTGGCTTCTACACTTTTACCATTTGCTAGTTCTACGACATGTTTGGTGCTTAGAGGTGTTGGTGTACGTTTTAACAATTTACTCATTTTCAAAGACATATAACTCGTATCCGCACCCGAATCAAACAAAACAGTAACATAAATATCGTCGAGAAGAAACTTACCCATAACGACGTTGGGATCATTTCTGGCATCACCCTGCCCCAACACAAATGCACGACCCCTTGCTTCATTGCCGTTGTTGTTCCCACCGTTGTTGTTGTTCCCATTGCCCTGGTTGTTGTTGTTATTGTTATTGCGATTCTGGTTCAACTGGGGACAATCACGCATGAAATGACCTTCAGCCCCACACTGAAAACATCCCCTGTTACCCCGTTGTTGCTGCTGCTGGTGCTGGTTCTGTGGGGCTGGTGGTGGGTGTTGCTGATTCTGATTTGCAGGTCGCGAACTCCTGCAGTCTTTAGCTTCATGCCCTAACTTGAGACATCTCTGACATCGTTCTTTACGACACCGCCCGCTGTGGTGTCTGTTGCACTTATTACACAGTGGGTGAATTCCCCGATATCCACCCTGCCCCTGACTGCCTGATGTATGCTGACTCGGATTCTGGTAGTCGTTTGTCTTACGTTGCTGTGCTTGAGACTGAACAGAAACTGATCCCCTGCTGGAATCCCCCTCCCATTTTCTCTTGTTGTCACTGGGAGTAGCATAAGTAGTAACAGCAGTAGTGGTAGCCCTGATGCGTTTTGGCAGCTTGTTCTGTTCCACTGCCTGATCCGTAATACGATGAGCAAGGCGCTGAATAGCCTGGATATTATCAAGATTAGCCGATGTCACATGGCTCTGGATTTCTGGCGCTAACCCCTTGAGATACAACTCAATGCGCTTGATTGGAGGGTCCACCATAGTTGGACACAACACGGCCAGCTCGTTCGACCGTTTAGTGTAAGCTTCAATCTCTGACCCAGTCATTTTCAAATGATAGAACTCATCTTCCAGCTTGTGGATGTCTTCTCGAGTGCAGTATTCACGTTTAATCAGTTCCTTGAAGTCATTCCAAGGGGTGGCGTTAGCAGCTGCCAACCCGAAGATCTGCACTTGCGCGTTCCACCAAGTTAACACGATTCCTTCCAACGTGCCAGTGGCGTACTTCACCCTGCGATCCTCAAGGCATTCACACATTTCGAATACCGACTCTAACTTCTCAAACCAATGGAGGAGTCCCACTGCCCCCTCGGTGCCACTGAATGTGCCTGGACGACAGTCCATGAAGTTCTTGAAAGTGCAAACGGGCTGATGAGCGTGTTGACCTAATGTGTAAGATCAGAACGAGGTTAAACATAAGAGTTGTTTAGGAACATAGGATCTAAAGATCCTGGAATAAGTTACGACTGCAGGGTATACCTCCTGCGTTTGCAGCTGCAAGTGCTGCAGCAACTTGTTCATTGATAAGAGCCGTCAACTGGGCTTGAGTCATGTTAATGCGTCCAGCCATTGTTCTTCATAGTAAAAGTAGTGTAAGTGAGAATGGTTCGCGAGTAGTGCGATGACAGAAGAGTGTAAGCACATAGGTGTTCTCATGTAATAACGAATAGAAAGTAATGTAATCTAGGCATACCACGAGCAAAGTTCTATATATCTCTAGCAAGCAGGTAATAAACATAAACCTTATTACCTAGGATGTTGAGTCTTGCACGTGGAGCGAAGCGTCGTTGTGGATCGTTGAGAGCACTGTTCTGGTTATAGTCTGGTTTTAATAAAAATGTTTTCCCATATTAAAACCAAGTTCTCTATAACCAATGGCTCTGATACCAATCTGTCACACCCCCCAAAATCCACCTGCGGAATACCACCGCTTGGGAGCGTGACTGACCAGGATCAAGCCACCAATCATATTGAACATGTAATTAATATCAAGTAAAATAAATGCAAACCAATCATTCAATACGATAGGTGTTCAAAACATAATTATAGTATCAAGTGTAGCGGAAGCATAAGTATGAAAACCCAGTGTATATCATAGTTCAAATGTTTAAATGTTTTAACATGGCATCCACAATCCATGCTCCACAACGACCTGCTCCTCCCTGTGCAAGCTCCATGTATCTAACGACCTGCAAGGCATGTAACAGAGGATCAACAACTAGTTGAGCGAGTTCACAGTTTATAGTTCAGTAATTGTAATAGTGTAATAAGCCTTGTATTCGTTCATTAAGTCATGTATCGTAATAGTTCGTATCGCAGCCCACCTAGGCATGTATGCGAAGATTAGGGAAAGTTCTCAAGTATTCTAGACTAGGTATGTTTGTATCGCGGCCACCCGGCACCTGTGCGAAGTTTTAGTGTATAGTTCGCAGCCTTCCTAGGCATGTGTGCGAAGATTAGTCATATTATCGCAGCCAACCCTGGCATGTGTGCGAAGATCAGTCATATTATCGCAGCCAATCCCGGCGTGTGTGCGAAGATCAGTTCTATAAGCATCACTAGTCTAGCAGTATCTTAACCAATCACCTTCCTCACCCGAGGATCATATCACTACGTTCCATTATCTAGAGAAGTACAAATAAATATATCAATCCCATTCCCACCCTGGGAACCCCATGCCTTGGCTGTGTGAACTCACCTTGGTTTGCTCGGTATGCTATGCTCTAGGGTTTATCAAATGTTTAAGTCCGTTACACAAGACCTAGGATATGTTGCACATGATACGATGTAAGTGTTTACATCCAATTAGGGTTTGCGAGTCATTGGTAATCAAGACTGTGTTTTGTGTGCTTATTGTGTAGAGGATGATATCACATAGAATGCTCGCACATGCAGGATCATACAGTTGTATTCAGTATCGTACAGTAACATTCGGTAGCACACAGTCATATACGGAACACGTAATAAGTTTTAACACTGGTGCTTGTCCTAACTTAGGCTACGCATCACTTATAATGCTCAGACAACATCATTCAAATCATGTGCTCATCATCATCAAGTTCGTTGTTCAATATCAGCAGTTTATAATCATGTTCTGCATGCATACGATGGAACCATATTTATTTATCATTCATTATTTGATCGTCAGAACAATCAAAGCATCATTCTAAAAACAATACGACAGTTATTAAAACATGAAACCCGAACCAAGTGTTGCTGTAAAGGTCGGACAATGCACAACAAAAGGAAAGATCGGACAAGGGCATCCCTTACTACAAAACTCGGACAATAGGGTGGTGGGGGGTTAAAAGTCGGACCAACACATGTGTTTAAGAAACTCGGACATGTTGTCATGCATGAAAGTCGGACCCCTAGTTGTTTAAAAGAAGTCGGACTCCTTGTCACTAATACAAAAAGATCGGACCATGCTTAGGATCTTTGAAAGTCGGACCATGCTTATTACTAAAACTCGGACAGCCCTATAGGTGATCAAAAGTCGGACACCACCCCTCTAATAAAGGTCGGACCCCTCCTTTACATCCCTAAAAGTCGGACTAGGGCTTTGGAGTCAAAAAGTTCGGACCCTTGGTCCCTTAAAAGGTCGGACATGGTGGTCTTGGGGTTAAAAGTCGGACCCCATCTCTTGTTTGCCAAAATTCGGACTATATGAAACAATAATCATCGAGCAAAACTTCAGTTTCATGAGTATCAGTTACATTTTGGTTTCTAACGCGATCAGAAAACCCTAACACATATACTTGCATCGCAGAATTCATATTTAATCACTCGATTGATCAACAACAAACAATCCTTTCATGAATCATCTATCGGGCATACAACTTGTCATATTCAATTCTCTATAATCAGAATCAATAAGCACAGAAACATCACAAATAGAAACTAGGGTTTACAAGTATCACAATAATCAAGGATTAATACAATCAAACAATCAATAAACGATTACCTTGAATGATTCTAGAAAGAATGTGGAATCAAAAGTGATGAATGTCTTGTGCCAATGATGATGGTGATGATGATTGCCAGAGAATCAGAGGATTGCAAGTACGTGTTTTGTTTTGTGTAAATGATTAGTGAGAAGAGATTAGGGTTAATTATGGTTTAATTTTTACTAATTACTCTATACACCCTGAATTACTATATCTTACACAAGCACACCATCTCACATCAATTTCACAGTTTCACCACCAAGTTCACATGTTTGACAAGTCTATCACAATTAACACATAACCATGCACAAACGCACAATACACTTCATTGAATCAAAACGTATACAATTCCATAGCAATCAATTGTGCAAATAAACAACTAATCAATACATGAACGTGCAATAAATGCGAAATAGAAATCTTGGAAATTCGAGTTGTCACAGAATCAAGAGAACTTTCAAGCGGAATATGATTTTCAAGCGGAATCAACAAACTAATTTCGCTTGAAATGCTGCTGATGTCATCATTCTCTCGCTAATTTTCAAGTGGAATAACAAAATTTGTCAGTTTTAGATCGATTTTAGGCATGAAACTTTCAAGGCTTTCTTAAAACATGATGACGCGTATTATGTGTGAAAATGAGCCAATTTTAACTGTGAAAAGTTTTCCAATTTGAAAAAGAAGCTGTAGAAAACAGAAAATGCAGCTGAATTGGTATGAACTCTTCCTCCTGAGCTCTGATACCACTTGTAGGATCGTATTCGGACCCGAACGAGTCGATCAGAAGAGTTTATCTCAATACGAAAGGCGGAAACAGTCGTATTGAGGTCAATTCAACACACAAATCACTTTAAACTATCGATTTGATTGATATAATGGCGTTTTACAGTGTGACGACACTTCGGCAGCACTTCGTTGCTCAGACCGGAAATTGTTATGTGATTTCGCTTGAAATGCCATATATATAGGCAATGTGATTCCACTTAATTAACATAAAACCTTCAAGCAAAATCAGCATATTTACTCGAGCGGAATTAGAACATATTTGATTTCGCTTGAACATGACCTGATGTCATTTCAAGCGGAATCACCTCTAATTTCCACTTTCTTGTTTTTTGTGCCCTGATCTAACTAGTTCTATACGAGACTCGATACAAGATGAAGTCGACAGACGCATGCATTAACAGATTTCTCTAAAACTTAATGGTTTGGGTTTAATTTGACTTTAAAACCCTTGGCTGCCGACACCCTCTAAACATCTAATCTTCAAATTTAAGGTGTTAATGATGAAATTGAGACGGTAAACCTATAGATCTAAGGCCGATAAATATGGATCTATCATCAATTTGAAACAACAAACATTATACAAGCCTAGATCTATGACTTTCTCCTAACAGTCGCCGACAACAACTTTAAACATCAAAAACACAAAATCTAGCGGTTAAAATTAGGAATCTTACTTTTCCCATAGTGAAGGTTGACTGTGCCAACAATCCTATGCAACTTGGAAAGCAAGAATGTGAGAAAACAATCAAGAACAGTCGAGAGAGTTTGAGTGTGGGACGAAAGGCAATCCAATCGAATAAGTTTGACCAGATGACCGTTGACCATCTTATATAGCATTGACCACCAATCGGATGGCCATCTGTTCGGATTGTCATCCGATCGGTTTGTCATCCGATACAAACTCTCATTTTGACTTGTTGACCTTTTGATGTTTTGACTTTTTGACTTTTTATCAGGTTTGGTCAGTTTTAGAAATCCACTCAAGTATCTAGGTCCAAATTAATGACCCTAGGTACTCAATTTGTTTACCCAGTCCAAGTTAATGACCTTGGTTGACCCGAAATGAAACAACTGACATTTTGTTCAAACTTTTTTGAACACTTTTTCTGAAAATTTGTACAAGTGTCAACTTAATGAACTTGTATGTGACTTTGAAAATCTCAAACTTTCAAGATTAGCTCCCAACCCAGTTGTCCAGTTCAGAAACTTCCTGCTTTGCTCCATGACTGAGAGTCTGAAGATCAGCTTTCTACCTTGGTTTGTCGAAAAACTAAAGCTGAAATGTAAAATCTTTTTGAGATTCTTAAGAAAGTTTAAACTAGAACACAATGAAATATTTTTGGATTTTTGGCTAAGCTAAAATGAAAAGTTGTAAAGTAAACAGTAAACTATTTACAAACATATTTTTGGTGAGTGTGTTAGAGGATCATATCAGCTATCGACAAGTTACAACCGTTGAGCTTAATTTTCACACTAATTAAACAATTCACTTAGATTGCCGATATACTGATCCTTTTAAATTTTCACACAAACTTCAACTTATTCAGGATACGATTTAGGTGTTTTAAGAACCTAACTTATACGCGTGTCCCACCTCAGAATATACTCTCGTATCCAGACTTCTATATTCAGTCTTACAGATGAACGTACAATAATGATATCTGTAAAGGGTAGTGCGAGGCCATGAGAGCTCAGGTTAGAACTTCCGTTCAGACAAAGAGATGATGGCTCGACTTTCGGTGTATCCCTCTTGGGGATCTTTTCTTCAACAGCACATGATTAGCATTTCGCAATGTTTAACATTTTTTTATGCTGAGGGGAGGCTTTAAAGATTAAAGCAGTGCAGAGTATTATACGAGGACTCAGCTATTGCTTCCGCAAAATCAGAAGTCCTAGAATAATACCCCAGATATCATCAAGTACATAGACCTAGTATGTCAGAAATAGAAAATCTTTCAAACAAGATTTCAGGTGTTACCTATATATCCGAGAGATGTTCCCTACGAAATAACCAAGAAATGATTTTATGTTTATATCCCGAACACATCTACTAAATGTGTAAAAACCTATCGGCATATCATCAGCGAGACTATTTAATGCTTTTAAACATTACAATTCTTTAGCACACCTTAACTGTCTAGCTGATGTACTATCATTTCCTCTTTTTACACAAACTCTTTTTGGGTTTTCTATTGTTTTTGGATTTTGAAAATTTTCTCATGTTTTTGGACTTTTGCATTTTTTATTGTTTTTGTATTTTCTGAAAATATATCTATCTCCCCTAAAGACGAAAACAACTAAAAAATCAACAAACCAAAGCAGTCTTCTTTTCAACATCGTCTGCAGTGGTTTTCTCATCAACGCCAAGTAATTCCTCCGCATCCGACAACAACTTCATACCATTCAGTTTTAATAGATACTGAAAACGTGATTTATCAAAAGCTTTGGTATGTAAGTCTGCCATTTGTTCTTCGGTGTGGATTTTGTCTATGCATATCAACTTCTTCTCGAAACAATCTCGGATGAAGTGATGACGAATTTCTATGTGTTTAGTTTTAGCGTGATGTACCGGATTTTTCGTTATGTTGATTGCAGCCTCATTATCGACAAATATAGGAGAAGTAAGAAATTGCAAACCGTAATCGCGCATCTGTTGCTGAATCCACAGGATCCGCGAGCAGCAGCTGCTGGCAGACACGTACTCTGCTTCACGTGTCGAAAGAGCAACAGAGGTTTGCTTCTTACACTGCCAAGTGACCAAGCGAGGTCCGAAGAATTGGCATCCTGCAGTTATTGATTTTGCGTTGAGCTTGCAGCAATCGAAGTCAGAATCTGAATATCCTTCAAGCTTGAAGTCACCATCTTTAGGATACCACAACCCCAGGCTTGGGGTTCCTTTCAGGTAGCGTAGGATCCTCTTGACGATAAACATGTGCAAGGCTCTAGGACTCGACTGATATCGGGCCGCGAGGCACGTTGGGTACATTATATCAGGCCTGGATGTTGTCAAGTACATCAGCGAACCAATCATTGAGTGGTATAGCGTCTCGTCGACCTTCTCTCTCCAGTGAGATCAGGGTTGATACCATGATTTGTTGCTAATGGGGTGGACATTGGCGCCGTCTCGGACATCCCAAATTTCTCCAAAACGTCGTAAACGTACTTTGCCTGATGTATGAAAGTTCCCTTAGGCATCTGATCGACTTGCAGCCCTAGGAAGAACTTCATCTCACCCATTGAAGACATCTCGAACTTCTGCTTCATCACTCGTTCGAAATCTTTGCAGAGTTCATCATTCATTGACCCAAAAATAATGTCATCAACATATATCTGAACGATCAGCAGATGACCAGCGACTTCCTTCGTGATGAGGGTAGCATCCACCTTTCCTCGGATAAAACCGTTGGCAAGCAAGTGTTGAGAGAGTGTCTCGTACCAGCCTCTCGGGGCCTGATGCAAACCATACAACACTTTGTCCAAGAGGTAGACCTTGTCTTTCTGTATTGGGTCGGTAAAGTCCGATGGCTGACCGACGTAGACCTCCTCTTTCACCTTTCCGTATAGGAACGCCGACTTGACATCTAGCTGGTATACTTTAAAACCTTTCCATGAAGCGAAAGCAAGGAAAATTCTAATGGCCTCGAGTCGAGCAACTGGAGTGTAAACCACTGTGAAGTATATCCCCTCTTGCTGACTAAAGCCCTGGACAACGAGTCGAGCTTTATTTCTGACTATCACTCCACGGTCGTCTCTCTTACATTTAAACACCCATTTCGTGTTTATCTTTCTGTGTCCGTCAGGAAGATCCACAAGTTTCCATACTCCAAGCTTTTCAAATTGACTCAGTTCCTCTTGCATAGCAATTACCCACGACTTCTCCGTCAGTGCCTCTTTGTATGTTCGCGGTTCAATCTGCGAAATAATGCAACTGAGTGAGAATTTAGTTTGTAATGGAGCAATTTTAGTATAAAAACATGTAAGACCATGGTCAATTTGACTTCTTGTGCGAACTCCTGATTGCATTTCTCCTATGATCAACTCCTCGAGGTGGTATGAAAGAGTCCTCGGCATAACTTCACCGGAAACGTTCACCTCGCCTTCTAAATTAGTAACATTCTGATCCACAACTTGTTCATTGTCAAGAACTGTCTGATCTAAAGATTGGATCTGCTCCCCCTCAGATTCTGAATCACCACGATCAAAGGTAGGAATAATATCATATTCTAAATCATCATCATTGACTGTCGTCTGTTTTTCAGGAGCAGGCTCGCGTTCCGAAGTAGTCGGAGTTTGTTGAACATCATCATTTTCTCCAGCATGATTGGGACCAGCTTCATTATCATTGGAAGTTTGTTGTTGACGTATAGAGGATCTTGCTGGAAATATTCCCTGAGATGCTTCATATTCTCGTAAAATATCTAATTCGTCAAAGTACTCTGGCTCCTCTTCTAATTCAAATGAATCCCATAAGGCATCATAATTGAATCGCCATGAGTCTGCGGGTTTCTGTGGAGGCATAGTATAGCCTTGACATTCAACGTGCTGTGCTTCGATGATCCTCTTAAGACCTGGAACAAAGACACGTCTTAGAGGACTAGAATAGCCCACAAAGATACCTTCTATACTCTATGAACCAAATTTGCCATCGGGATCTAGAACTGTGCAGGGAGACCCGAACGGCTCTAGATACTCAAGATTAGGCTTGCGGTTATTGATCAACTCGAAACAGGTTTTGTTGTGCTTCTTCACAGTGAGTACCCGGTTGAGCGTATAGCAAGCGGTGGATATAGCTTCTCCCCAGAAATTGATTGGTAACTTTGAATCAGCTAGCATCGTTCGCACCGTTTCAATCAGCGTTCTGTTCTTTCTTTCTGCAACTCCATTCTGTTGTGGAGTGTATGGTGCGCTCAACTCTTGCAATAGACCTCGTCGATAATAGAATTCCTCTATTTTGTTGTTTTTGAACTTCGTACCATTGTCGCTTCTTAGTCTGCGTATGCATGTTTGGTACAAATTTTCTATCTTTCGGAACAACTTCAGTAAACTCTCAAAAGTTTAATCTTTCGACTTCAGGAACATCACCCATGAAAATGTCGAATAATCATTAGTGACCACTAAGCAGTAAAGATCTCCTGTAATACTCTTGACATTCACAGGATCAAAGAGATCCATGTGAAGTCTTTCAAGTGGCTTCGAGACTGAGTTCATCTTTTTACCCGAATGGGATTTCTTACGTTGCTTTCCCTTCAAACAACTGATACACTCCCCCTCTAGATGAAAACTCTTTAAATGAACACCTTTTACTAGATCATTATGCACCAGGTACTTCATCTTGCGTAGGTGAATGTGGCCCATCTTTCGATGCCACAACACTGACTCCTTTTCAATAGCTTTTGATACGAAGCACTATGGTTGACCCGTGGTAGTCGTAGCAATGCTCATATCCAACACATACAGATTATTAACCCTTAGTTCTCGCATGATGATCCACTCCTCGGGGATGACAAACCCCGGCTTCAGAATCAGACAGTCCTTGTCAGTAAAGTGACTTGAATACATCCTGTTACAGATTTGAGAAATGCTGAGTAAGTTGTTTTCTAGCTCTGCTATGTAGTTGAATCTTTCAAATGTAACGACCCCATTTGATAACGTCCCTTCCCTGATAATACGTCCTCCTTGATTTCCTACGAAACCGACATATCCACCGTTGAAACCTCTAACATCGTATCACAGGGCGTTTCTCCCTGTCATGTTCCGGGACGCTCCACTATCCATAATCCACTTGGAGATAGATCTCGGGAGCTCCTGCACATTTTACAAACACTTCGTTAGAAATTGAAGCAACCCAAGCCTCCTTTGACTCGGGTAGCTTGATGTGGGTTGTTGCAGTGTACAATGGTGGGAAGTTTTTGTCGTTTATTTTTAGACTCTCTTCAGATCCAACCTCAACCTCTTTGTACAAAAAGAATTCGTCTTTCACAGGTTGACCAAATGGTTGGTCTTTCTTTGGAACATACTTCTTCTCTGATGGAGTCGAAGTTTGTTTCTCAATTTTTTCGTAAAAATCCGAAGGTACATCCATCTTAACCGGTTTGGTTGAAGATGGTTGTTTTGTAATATTAGAAACCTTTGGTTTTGACTCAACTAATGTCTTTATTGAGATTTTGGCTTCCAAGTTTGTTCTGGAGAAGCGACCCATTTGTAAAATTGATCAGATTTCTTTACTGGCTGTATGACAGGTTCAGTTTTGACTTTAATGTTTTCATTTTTCAAAATCTTCTTCTCAACAAACATTGGTGCTTTGCTTTTGACATCGTTCTTCCTTTTCGGAGTCTCAACAACCACAGACTTAGGTTTTGAGTTGGTGCACTTTCGTGCAATGTGTCCAACTTGATTGCATTTGAAGCAAGTGCAGGTATCAACTTCTCGGCTTTTACCTTCAGTCTGAGGCTGTGAGGCCTTCTGAGCAAAAAATTTTTCATTTGTTTTTGAAAAGATTTCCGATTCTTGCTCGGAAATTGAACTTGAACTTTTGACAAACACTTTCTTTTTAACAAACCTTTTATTTTGAAAGTTCCCTTTTGGATAGTTCTTACCACCCTAATAACCACCCGACCATCTATTTTGATTGTTATTGTTAAAACGTGGTGGTACAATAGGTTTCTTATAGTAAGATTTATCTCGTTCAAAATTCAAAAACCTTTTGGAACTTTTTAACCCTTCAATCTCAAAAACTTCAATTTCAACAAGTTTGAAAACTTTTTTTAGCTTATCGACATTCACATTCTCAATTGGAAACTCAATATCCGAGTATAACTTATCAGAACCACACATCTTGTACATGACAAGAGTAGGTTCGTCATTTGAGTTGTTCTGGGATTTTGGTTTCGGAATGTAGTTGTTCAGAAAACATTCTTCATCTTCAGTGGAATCACTGTCTGATTTTAACACATTTTCAACCACATTTTTTACCACTTCAGATTGAACACTATCTTCATCAGATGATGAAGTGAATGTGACATCAATTGTTTCTGGCAATTTTTCAGCATCTGTTTTCTCGCTTGTTTCAAATTCGTTAGCCAACCCGGATTGTTTCTTTGAAAAATTGTTGAGTACAGGTGGTGGAACTTGATGATAACCCACCCCTGTTCCATCCGAGTAGACATCCTCACCAGCTTTGTTCTTCCCAATTGGTTTGGGAATAATGTGTTGAAGAATAAAGCTAGCAGAGTTGTAACTTGTCAATTTCAAGTTTATTCTGTCATTTTCAATCTTAGCTTCTTGGAATTGAAGCTTAAGACTTGCGATCTCATCCAATTGCTCGTTGATTTGTTTTTCTTTTGCCTGAAGAACTCCAGTCAAATGCATGTTTTCTTTGTAAGTTTTACCATTTCGTTCATCAGAATCTTTTACCGACCTTTTCAACTTATCAAAATTTTCTGAAATTGTTTTGTTTTCAAGTGTTAATTTTTCATTTTCTTTCTGAAAACGTTCAACATCACTTTTATCTTTTTCAATCTTTTCAGTTAATTCTTTTGTTCTTTCACTTGAAGCTTTAACCAGTCTATCTCGATTTAAAATTTCTTTTCAACATTTCCAACCTTTTCAACCAGATCGAGAATTCTTTTGTTTGAGAGATACGCATGTGTGCTGCAGACTTTGCACTCTTTTATGCAATTTCTGCAAACACTTTTTGTGTTAGCACAATCAGTCTTACCTGATTCATTGTTTGAACCACTACTACTGACCTTGCTTGATGACTCAGAACTAGAAGCAGACTTGGAATCTACCTCAAGTGCTTTTGCCATAAGAACTTGGTCGGCCATTTTCGTCAGATTTTCAGCTGTCATTTCTTTAATAGTGTCGATGATCCCTTCGTTTACCTTTTTTGACTCTAGCCTTTCTTTTTCGGCTTTCTTTGCAGCTTCAATCTTGTTATGTTCTTCAGTTTCCGTTATTAATTTTATGAGGGTTTCGACATCAACTGATGATGGTTCCACACAGATGTTGCCTTTTGGATCTAAGTAACATTCACGATCCGGATCCCATCTTCTTGCCCTTTTGGCTTCTTTCCAGGCTTCGTAGATCTTTTGCTAGATATGTTGTGCCATCATCTTTCGACGGATGTATGTTTTCTCTTCTTCTGTTTGTTTAGTTGTTGCCATAAATGCAAAACCAACTGCATCTTCATCTGGCAAGAATTCACTCCAATCGAAACCTTCATTATCCTGGATGACTGCCAATGCTCTCGATTTTTCCTTTGGAGTCTCCTCTATCTGTTTCATCCTCGGTGGTTCTTCACGGTTTCGACAATAAACAGCTTTCTTGTAGTAATCATCATGAAAAGGATTTCTTGTTTCATATGTTGCAGAGTTTCTACATTCACGCTTGAAGTGCTCCTTTTGCTTACACTTGAAGCACGTCACCTTGGATTTGTCGAAACCGAGTTTTGTCGAAGGACCTCTAATAGAATTTCTCCTCGTGATCGCCATGAATCGTTGTGCTCTGCAGATTACACTCGCCATGCACCAACGAGTATCAATCAACTCCATCTCCTCAGGATCTATCTGGTCATAGTCCTCTTTTGTAAGATTGGTGTTTCTGATCTTTCCAGCTACCAGACTTTCATATGACTCCAGAATAGAAGCAAGGAATACCATCTGCTGTTTTGCTGTCTCCTCGTTGAAATTCTGAGCGTTATTCAGATTGACAACAATGTTGCATTGAAATACATTTTTAGGAGCATTTTGACTCTGCTGGTTGCTTGGAACAGATGAAGATGAACCACTTCCATGATAACCGTTTCTTGGCGAAGAACTGCTGTTGTTCTTTTCTTGAGTCACAGTGTTTGAACTTTCAGCAGTAAAGGCGGTTCTTGGTGAGGTGGCTTTTGGAATCATATACTGCCACGATAGTAGAGATCAACGTTCTGTTGATATGGCGTGTTGTTCACTTTGTTCATTTTTTTTATCTACAATTCGTGACTTTCGAGTCTCTCGATCAACCAATCAATCGTCATACTTGCCATCGGTTTGGTATTTTTCAGTACCAGACCGAAATATTGCCAGTCTTTCTCATCTGGCAGAGATTCAAACAACTTTTCAACCATCTCATCTTCGGCAATCGTAATCCCATATCTGATTAGTTCTACCTTCAGATGGCAAAACCTTTCAATCATCTGTCGTACACTCTTATTTTTCATACATGCGAATAAATCAAATTCTTTTTTCAACAATCTTTTCTTGTTTTTCACAATTTCCTCTCCTCCAATACATTTCTTTTCTAATTTAGCCCATAAATATTTTGAATTAGTATAGTCAATCAGAGATATAATGTTGTCTCGGACTGATTGATGAAGTAGGGCAATACACTTCTGTTCAGCAATAAACATATCCTGTTCGGTATCAGTCAAGTTTTCATGATCATGTCTTGTGGTCTCGAAACCATTTTTCATGCACCTCCAGCTAGTGTATGCAAAAGCCTTCAACCATCCATCAAACCTGTTAGACCATCTATTGTAATTCTCGATTGCCATCAACTTTGGTGGTTTGTTGCATGTCCAATAGGCATTATCAACGTTGAGTGTGTCTGCAGTTGCCTTTGAAGCATTCTTCTGGTTCATGTTGGTATTTGTTTTGTGGATGTATCTCCTGTGTTATACGCGAAACCATCATTGAACGTGTTCAAGAACTCGTCTCCCATCTTTGAAATCCTGAAAAATCAAACACTTAGAAAAATTTCACAAATTTAAAACACTTGAACACTTGGATCAGATGGTCATCTGATCGAATGGCACTTCGATCGGATGACACAAATGAATAGTGAAACAAATGTCAAGTGTCGGATGGCACAACTGTCGAATGGCGGTCCGATCGGATGGTCGTTCGTAAAATGTCACTTGGCCTTTAAACTCTTTAAACCTCAATTTTTATCCGATCGGATGTCAATCCGATCGAATGAGATATGACGTCAGCAATGAAATGTGAACAAGATCTAGTCCAATCCGATCGGATTGCAATCCGATCGAATGAGTGACGTCATCATGCACGAAGAACAGTTCATGGTTTTTGATCAAATTGAAGGTGTTTTATTCTGAATTTTGGATTGAAAATTTGTAGGATTGTTCTGTAATGAATTCCGATCAGTTTGATACCAAATTTAGTCAATTTCGTCCGTAAAATCTAGGTCAATTTTGAGTTTTTCTGATTTTTAGGTGTGATAGTATGTAAACAGCTGTCACACCCCGATTTCCACACGTTTCACCAGTGGGCCCGGTGGGGGATTACCGTGACGTAGTTGGCAACAATATAGTCAAACAACACAATATTTAAATGCACAGCGGAAGCATAAAGATAGATATACTTCAACCAACAAATGTAATATCCAAGTATCACAAGTAGTCGAAATAATCCACAGGGGATCAAACATAAAAATAGGAATTAATGTTCAACAGATATTGGCATCCAAGCTTGCGAGACTCTAACGATGCTAAGGAGTGGCCAGCCTATTTCGTGTAGAACCTGCATTTAATCTTTTTGGGGAAAATACGTCAGTTTACACTGGTAAATACATTCAACCGACACTTTAACAAAAGAGTTTAATAAAATTGATTTGAATGCACGAGGCACAAACTTTTATAACTTGGGATAATTAATTAAATCTAATCTTGTAAAAGAATTACATGTTCGTTATGCGTTCAGTCGCCCGGTTCATGCCGGATTTAAGGTTAATTGACACACCACATAGTACAAAACCGCGGCGGGAAAACCAACGGTTATACCTTTATAAGTATGGACACATTGTCGGGTGTACGCCTACACCCGCGTGTCAAGGTCGTGGCCATTTCGTAAAATGATGCCAAGGATATCCGGGACATGGTCATTAAGCTCCCAAAGGCGTAAAACAAACAAAACCAAATTTTTAAACGGGTCACATTGATAATACCCAACTACTAATGAGTTAGGGTCAATTGCCCGACCAAGGGGTATTTTATATACCGTACCCCAAGCCCGTATAAGGGAAAATAAGTTAAAAGTATTTACCTGAGCTTGTAATAACCACAACAAGCAAAATGCAAGTATCTTTTACTGGTCTCCTATTCTGGAACGAAGGTTTATAATAACCTATTAGAATCCTAACGGGTCTTTAATTTAGCCTAAGCTTAGACCGGTTAGTTTCAAAGGATAAATACGGTTTTATCGCATAAAAGGCGAAAACCGGGAATGAAATGTGGTTTGGACCCAACAAATTCGGAGACTTGTATATTATGGGTAACTAAACACATTCTGGATTTTGAGATAAAAATGACAAGGTTGGACCCGTTTCGGCTAATTTATGTAAACTAGTTACATAAACCGGACCGAACGCGTAAATGGCGTAACGGGTAACCGTAAGAGTCCTACATAGGTTTCCTAAGTTAATATGCTTTAAAGAGGTTGTGGTATCAGTAGGATACCTTCCATTATGCCCATAACGAGTTCAATCCCAATATACGCCCCGTAGGGGTAATTTGGTCATTTTAAAGATTATAAAAGAGGTTTCCGGGTTATACAGGAAATCTGAGTTTCCTGAACAGGTTATAAAGTTCAAAATACTTTATTTATTATTCAAAATCAGTAGCAACTGGATTCGTGTCAAAATACCATGTAGAACTCATTTTATGTCCGAAAAGGGTATATTCGGTATTTACCGAATCGATGCCATAACCGCAGGTTATGCGCAGGTTAAAAATAATTAAAAATCTTTAAAAATCCCAAAATATTATTTTACATCAGTGTGTAAAAGGTTTGGTGTTGAAATCTGGGTTTAGATAGGCTTCATGCTAAGTGCGCCGTTTAATTAACAAAGTTTTCTTAATTGCGCTAGTTAGCATAACTCCTATTCTAGACCTCGGATTGATATGAAATTTTAGGGACATGTTTATAATTCAGTAACTAAGGTTATTGTCCTTTCATATATCCAAAATTCTCGTTTTAAGGTCGAAAGGGCATTATGGTCAACTTTAAACATATAACGGAAATGTGCAAATGACTCGGAGAAACAACGAACCAGTCACAGAGGGTTATCCCATCATGTAACCTTGTCCTAAGAGAGTCCTAAGGCATATCTAAAACATACCAAAGCGGGTCAGAACCGAAGTCAAAGCAAAAGTCAAAGTTTTGCGACTTTCGGTTCCGAACCGGGTCAAAACAGTAAATGGTCGGATCAAACAAGCTTAGACCAGTTATAATACTTATTATCAAGCTATATGAGTGGTAAAACAGGTTACATGCCATCTACATTGTTAATTATGCATTAAATAGAAAATTAGCATTCTGTTGACTTTTTCTAAGCAACTTTGACCCGACATTTGGACTAGTTAGAGTGGGAATCAGAGGGTGCCCTTTTAGGGGTTTAATACCCACATAATTACCAACATATAACTACCTTTGATTCGACTAATCACTGGACCATTAGTGATTAATCGTAAAGTCAACCGTTAATTACGACGGTTTGACTTCTAAGCTATAACTAAGCAAAAACTTAACTAAGAAGGGTTAGGCACACTTACTGAAGTCCTATGCACGACCAGAGATGAGTAGAGAGAACACTTGAGCTCCAGAAATGATCAGATGTGTTGAATGAAGGTGTGGTTACAAAGTGTGCATCTCATGGCCTTTTATAGTGAATTTGTGAGCTTAGGATCATCACAACTAAGGCTACAAGGGTTCCCTGATCACCAACAAGTGTCCCTGAGTGCTAGGGGTCGTTTAGGGGGCGCCCATGCTCTTGTAATAATGTCTAGAGTCGGTTAAAACACCAAACAGTGCTTCTGTCCACGTTTTCTGCATCTGGGCCATTGACGCGGCCCGCGTAAGGTTCTTCTAACCTTTACGCGGCCCGTCTGAATCTTTCTGACAGACCCATATCTTTCAACTGCTAGCGCGACCCGCGTAAAGCCCTTTGCACCCTTTACGCGGCCCGCCTGAGACCTGCTGTAAGATTTTCAAATCTTTTTCAATTATTACAGTCGGCTCTTGGCGTTTCGAAGGGGTAACTTTGCATTTTGGGCCTTTTTTATTTACGTATAAGGGCCTCGTGACTTTTACCCAACTTATTAGTCCTCGGTTAGTTTATTACTACCCGAAAAAGTCATAACTTTCAATATTTGACGCTTTTCATCCCTCTCGTACAAATTCGATCATAACTTTTCCATTTTATAACGGAACTTGATGAAATTTATATCGTCCATTCTAGTGAGCATATTTTATCATTACAAAGCCTCGGGTTTGTTAAAGGGTCACTCAAAGGTACAACTTAAACATGTTGACACATTTAACCCCTGTAGCTTGTAATCTCTCACTTTCTTCCACGTTCCGTTCCGTATGATCCATGATTCATTGGTTCAAAGGTACGAGCATCATGTAGGGTTACTGTAAAGTATATTTATCCCTTGTTGACATCTTGAACCCTTGAATTCACATACTTTCTATGTTTGTCAACTTTAATCCCTCTGTAGTATTTATTACCACGTGCAAACTTATGACACGTGTCATTACTTTATAGGACGCAAAATTTCGAGGTGTTACATCCTCACCCCCTTAAAAGAATTCTCGACCTCGAGATTTATTAAAACAAATGAGGGTACTTTTCCTTCATCGTGGACTCTACCTCCCACGTGTACTCGGGACCTCTATGGGCATCCCATTTTACCTTTACAATCGGTATATACTTCCTTCGAAGCTTCTTGACCTGTCGATCCTTGATCGACACCGGTTTTTCAACAAACTTTAAGCTCTCATCGATGTGTACATCTGTATGCGGTATAACTAGCGATTCATCAGCGAAACACTTCTTTAGATTGCAGATGTGGAATACATTGTGGATACCACTGAGCTCTTCCAGTAAGTTTAACTTATAGGCAACCGATCCGACACGTTCGATTATCTCGAAGGGTCCAATGTATCTCGGGCTTAACTTGCCTTTCTTACCAAATCGCATCACTCCTTTCCAGGGTGATACTTTAAGCAATACCTTGTCTCCTACTTCGAAATTAAAAGGTTTACGCTTCAAATCTGCATAGCTTTTCTGCCTATCTCGGGCAGCTTTCAAACGGTCACGAATTTGGAAAATCTTGTTCGTCATTTCAAAAATTATTTCAGGTCCTGTCATCTGGACATCTCCAACTTCTGCCCAACAAACGGGCGTTCTACACTTTCTACCATACAAGGCTTCGAAAGGAGCAGCCTTAATGCTCGTATGGTAGCTATTGTTATATGAGAACTAGACTAATGGTAGGTGGTTATCCCAATTACCACCTAAATCGATCACACATGCACAAAGCATGTCTTCCAACGTTTGGATTGTACGCTCACTCTGCCCGTCCGTCTGAGGGTGGTAAGCCGTACTGAAGTTTAGCTGCGTGCCCAAAGATTGTTGGAAATTTTTCTAAAAATGTGACGTGTATCTGGTATCTCTATCAGAGATAATAGATACAGGCACGCCATGCAGAGATACAATCTTATCTACGTACAATTGGGCTAACATGTCGGAGCTATAAGTCTCCTTAATGGGTAAGAAATGTGCTGACTTAGTCAACCTATCAACTATTACCCATATCGTATGGTTTCCTTTCCTTGTCTTCGGCAACTTGGTGATAAAGTCCATCGTCACCATTTCCCACTTCCACTCGGGAAGTTTAGGCTGTTGCAGCAAGCCTGACGGCTTTTGATGTTCAGCTTTTACTTGCGCACAAGTCAAACACTTTGCCACATAGGTGGCTATAGACTTCTTCAAGCCTATCCACCAAAAGTTTGCCTTCAAATCCTGGTACATCTTGTCCGCTCCAGGATGAACAGAATATCTAGAACTGTGGGCTTCCTGAAGGATAACGTCCCGAAGACCTCCATAAACAGGAACCCATATCCTTCCATTTAATCTCAGAATTTCGTCTTTTCCATAGGATAACTGTTCTTCAGTTACTCCTAGCTTTTCGTTAGGATAGTTAGCTTCTGACACAGCTTCCTTCTGTGCAGCTAACAATCTTTCGTTCAGACTGTTCTTGATTTCAATGCTCTTGGCATTGATCCTCATTGGTTTCACTCTTTCTTTTCTGCTCAAGGCATCTGCGACTAGTTGGCTTTGCCTGGATGGTATCTTATTTCACAGTCATAATCGTTCAGAGTTTCCATCCAACGTCGCTGCCTCATATTCAAATCTTTCTGATTGAACAGGTGCTGGAGGCTCTTGTGATCAGAATAGATCACGAATTTAATGCCATACAAATAGTGCCTCCATAGCTTTAGTGCAAATACAACGGCACCCAACTCCAAGTCATGGGTGGTGTAATTCTTTTCATGCACTTTTAACTGTCGTGATGCATAGGCAATAACTTTGCCTTTCTGCATAAGCACACAACCCATCCCGGTGTGTGACGCATCACAGTATACTACAAATTCTTCCATTCCGTCCGGCAATGTCAACACAGGAGCATTGCTTAGCTTCTACTTAAGGATATCAAAAGCTTCTTCCTGCTTAGGGCCCCAATTAAACTTGCTATTCTTGCGAGTCAGCAAAGTTAGGGGTGCTGCAATTCTTGAGAAATTTTCGATGAAGCGTCTGTAGTATCCTGCTTGTAACAACTCTCACTAAAATTAATACTTAGTATATTAATTATCTATTCAGGAAACCCAAATTGAGAAACCCAAGTAATTCTGCGTAAACCCTAAAAATTTCAGAACAATCAGAATCAGGATCAGGGCCCTTAAAACTCAGGGGGGATAAAACCCTAGTCACGATTATCTAAATAAAACGCTGTCAAAATCAAAATTTACGAATCTGTCAAGTCAGCAAAGCTAGTCAAGGACATGGCTAACCTATAGTGATTTCGTGTCCCTTACGGACCGTAAGGGATAAGGCTTACGGTCCGTAAGCCTGGCCAATTTTGTGTATAAATAGCAAACTTTGGGACTTGAATTCTGGAATTAAAACAACGTAAAATTTCGCTACATGCACTGAGTTACGTTCTGTCTATTATCAAAACACACACGGATCACTAATCGCCGCTGCAATACCGGGTAATAACTCGATCGCTATTACGATTCAACGTCCGATCGATTGTAACTATCCAACGATTGTTTGAGTGCTGCTCAAATTGAGTTTATACTTTGTTATTCATCGTGATTTCAACTTGAATGTTTGAGTGCTGTCCGAACTCGGACTATACTCTGTCATTCGTTATGAATCTGCTGAATTGTTAAGTATTGCACTTTATTAATTGTTGTGAGGGTTTAATCTCGTGAATTAACGTAACTGCTGTCTTAGTTACTAACCCCGTTTGCGTGTATTGTGAATTAAATTAGGTTAATCAAGGCTAATCAGTAGGCTTATACTCTGCTCGTTAAATCTGCAATGTGAGTCATTCTATTTTTATCAACTGTTTTACAAAATTCCAAATTATTTTCCAAAAGTTATAATTACAGGGATTAAGTCTATGTAATCACCAAATTACAGCCGGTATGTGGGGTTTTGTATACATTACTTGATAACCGTCACCATTGGACAACGAGTTAGCCAAGGGGTGATATGACCATAGTCACAGACACCATCGGGCAATGAGGCTACCGATGGCTGGTCAAGTGACAAATACTGTGGGTAGTTGGTTTGATATCAGAAACATTGTAATCACTCTTAATACTGTAATTTATAACCAATGTGTCATTTTTAGTAAACTGAATGATTCACTCAGTATTTCCCCGCTGACAAAACCTTTTTCAAACATGTTTCAGTTGATTTATTGTGATCCAAGAAAAGTGCCGTGAAGCACTATAAGCTTAGAGAAGTGGCTCAATGTAAATAAATAAAGAAACATGTTTTGTAAAATAAAGATTTCCTAGTGAAATCCCCTTATTGTAAATTACCAGGTTTTATCCCTAAATTATTTAAACGGGCAGTTTTAATATTACAATATCCTGTTTTAAAAAGACTTCCGCTGTCACTTAAATTAATACCACGGGATTTCCTGCCTCGCGGCTCTGGACCTGGTCAAACCGGGGCCGAGGGCCGTGATAGGAAAAGTTGGTATCAGAGCCACTGATATAAGCTTATCACTGATTTCAGCCTATTAAGTTATTTGAGGAATACTTAAATTGTTATTCTATGATCATGTGTTTTAATTAGTTATTTGTTAGTTACAGTATGGGTAAACAAAGGCTTTCTGCCATCTACCACAAATTAGATACTGCACCCAAAGAAAAAGGAACCTCTTCCTCAAAATACCCAGTAGATCTGGAAGAAGGGATTTTTGTCCGTAAAGCACAATATGAGAATCCTCTTACCCCAGAGAAAAGAAATTCGATTATTAGAAAAAGTCAGCAACCCCAAGTCAAGAAAGTGAGGTTTAATCTGGAAATTCAGGAAATAGGCACTAGTCCACCTTTGGAGGACAAATTAGATGCAAAAATGGGCGAACCTTTATATGCTAGCTACCGTAGCAGAGAATGCAAACCTCTAAACTACCAATAAAGTCTGATCCAGTATTAGCATCTTTATCTAGAAAACCACTACTCAGTAAATAAATAAAATTTTCCGTTATCCTTTGTAAAATTAGTCTTCCGATATGCAATAAAACTAAATATTTGTTTATATTTCCTTATAAGATTTTAACTCAGCATTTTTGTGCATTTTGCATATATGCTAAACAGCATGAGTGAGCTATCTGAAGCATTTCAGAATCTCAACCTATACGTAGTACCAATCGAAGTCTCTCACGATTTTACTGGTTATTTTGCTGATGTGGAGGAACCCCTGGATTTCAAGCTCCACCTCCAGGAAAAGCAAAGCCTAAGAGAAGAAGAAGATATGTAGGATGGAGGAAAGTACGCAGGAGGAGGCCAGCCACTAGGAAACTCCCCAAAGTAGAAAACCCTATAGACAAAGGAAAAGGAATCGAAACCGGAGAGAGTTCTAAGCCAGCAGAGATAGAAATCAGGGAAAATTCTAAACAAAAAGGAATAGAAATTGGAGAGAGTTCTAAACAGACTGAAGAAATCACGTTTCAAGACAAAATAGACCGTCTACTGGCAAATTGTGATGTCATTAGCCGAAACAACAACAATATGTACCCTTATCCGGCCAAAATCCAACATTAAGTAAATCTGGAACCAGCTATTCCAGACCCTCTAATCCACACTCGACCTTTAGGCGAAATGGAAGAGTGGTGGACGAATGACTGGCAATTTCAAAACATGATCAATAGTCCTTATACCTTCCTTCCTTAATTTGATCCAGAACCTATCCCCAATCCTCCAATGAGCAACGAAAACTTAGCCAAACTTCAACAGTTCGGAGAAGAGATGATAGGTACAGGGAATAGGATCCGGGAAATGGGGGAACAAATCTCCTGGAAATACGACGAAAGGGAGCGTCGTTACTAAACTGCCAGTTGACCAAAGAATAGTGGGGTTGGGAAGTATGTCTGTATCATAACAGTAATAGTAAAATATAACTCTGTAAAATGGGAAATAAAATATTCTAAGATAAACAGTGTGTATGGATGCCTATGTAATCTATAAAACAAAATAGAAGTCGAGACATCGATGATTTTGGCTATATATATGTGTTGTAAGATTTTATGTGCTTATAGATACTAATAATTCATATCAATACTAATTATCGGATAGAAACCACTAATAATGAACCAGTTAATGAAGTAAACCAATCTGAGCAAAATCAGGAAAATCAGTATATGACTAGACAAGATATCGAGAACATTGTTGCTCAAGGGATAGCCAATGCTATTCCAGCAATTATGGCTGTTGCTCAGAAACCTGCTGAATCACAACAAATCATTCCTAGTAAACGTACTCCGGAAGATAACCACAGTAATAGCATAAATAGAGGCGACAATCATGACGATAAAAATCCACGACAGGCTCCACTCCCTAAGAAAATGAAAGCTGCAACGCCTGGTTGCACTTACAAAGAATTTCTTGCTTGCAAACCCGCTGAATTTGTAGGCAACGAAGGAGCAACTACAGTACTGCGTTGGTTAGAGAAAACCGAATCAGTAATTGCAATAAGTAAGTGTGCCGAAGAAGATCAGGTCATGTATGCGTCTAATTTGTTCAAAGAAGGGGCGCTAGAGTGGAGGAACATAGTATTACAAGCAAAAGGAAGAAGGATGGCCTATGCTATAAACTGGGAAGAGTTTAAGAATCTTGTAGAAAGAAAATATTGTCCTGAATATGAAAAGGAACAAATGACAAATAAGTTCCTAAATCATCGTATGACGGGTGTAGATTGTCGCGGTTATACTTCGACATTCTTTGAATATGCTAGAGTGGTACCAACACTGTCTTCGCCAGAACCGGTACTCATCTCTCGCTATATTTGGGGACTAATTAGTGAAATCCGTAACATCGTTAAGGCTGCGAGACCTCGCACTATAGACGATGCTGTAGAATTAGCTAACACCCTAACAGATGAACTTGTGCGTACAAGAGAAGAAGATCGAAAGAAGGATTTAGCTCAAAAGATTACCCAAGGATTTCGTATGGGTAATACTAAGAAAAGAGGAACAGTACAATTCTCAAATCTTCCTTTCTGCAGAAATTGTAGAAAGAAACACTTTGGAAGATGCAATGTGACCTGCAATTTTTGCAAAATGATAGGACATCGTGAGGAGGATTGTAGGAAAAAGACCAGGATCTGCTATAACTGCGGAGAAGCTGGGCATTTCAAACCCGAATGCCCTAAATTGGTTAAACCAGCAGATAACAAAGGCAAACCAGCTGACGGAGCTACTAAGAAGAATGCCAGAGCATTCCAGCTGACCACCCAGGAAGCAGAACTCATCCCAGATGTAATAGTTGGTACGTTCTTAGTTCATGACGTGTTTGCAAAAGTATTATTTGACTCTGGTGCAAACCAAAGTTTTATCAATACTTCATTCTGCCAAGCTCTTAATTTACCCTTAACCACCCTTAGGCAGATTTTTACAGTCGAAACGGCAGATGGGAATTCTGTTAACGTAAATAAGGTTTTGCAAGAAGGAAAGATAGAACTATTAGGCCATAAGTTTTCTGCCAACCTGTTACCTATGAAATTAGCCGGATTCTATGTGGTATTAGGAATGGATTGGTTGGTAGCCAACCATGCTCGAATCCTGTGTGATAAGAATTCCGTAGAAATTCGTACCCCCACAGGAGAGGTAATTTTAATTACAGGAGATAGACCTCGAAAGCCACTGAAATTCATTTCAGTAATGAAGTTGGCTAGTTATTCAAGAAAACAAGAAATGGTGTATATGATTTCCGTAATCATTACCACTAAAAGTAAGGAACTTCAAGACATCCCTGTAGTTTCAGAATACCCAGATGTTTTTCGAGAAGAATTACCTAGATTACCACCCGATAGAGAAGTAGAGTTTAGAATTCCTCTAATTCCTGGTACTACACCAATAGCCAAGGCACCTTATCGATTAGCACCCACCGAAATGCTAGAACTGAAAAAGCAGCTAGATGAATTACTAAACAAAGGATTTATACAACCTAGTTCATCCCCTTGGGGAGCACCAATGTTGTTTGTGAAAAAGAAAGATGGATCAATGAGGATGTGTATCGATTATAGGGAACTAAATAAGCTTACAATTAAAAATCGATACCCATTACCTAGGATTGACGATCTTTTTGATCAACTCCAAGGCGCTAGGTATTTTTCTAAGATAGACCTAAGATCCGGATATCACCAGCTGAAAGTACAAGAAGAAGACATACCTAAAACTGCTTTCAGAACTAGGTATGGCCATTATGAGTTTACAGTCATGCCCTTTGGACTAACAAATGCTCCAGCAGCATTTATGGACATGATGAATCGGATCTGTAAACCATACTTGGATAAATTTGTAATCGTTTTCATCGACGATATACTTATTTACTCCAAAAGTCAGGAAGAACATTGTAAGCACCTGCACGCCCTCTTAACTTTGTTAAGAAAGGAAAAGCTTTACGCCAAATTCTCGAAATGTGAATTTTGGTTGCAAGAAGTACAATTCTTAGGTCACATGGTGAATCACGAAGGAATTCACGTCGATCCTGCTAAAATAGAAGCAATCACTAAATGGAAGGTCCCGCAAACGGCTATGAAAATTAGAAGTTTTCTAGGCTTAGCTGGATACTACAGACGATTTATTAAGGATTTCTCTAAGATAGTTGTACCTTTGACTAAGTTGGCCTGTAAGGCCATTAAGTTTGAATGGGGACCTAGATAAGAAGAAGCTTTTAAGATTTTAAAGCACAGATTGACGAATGCTCCATTTTTAGCCTTACCCGAAGGAACAGAAGATTTTGAAGTATATTGTGATGCTTCAAAATTAGGATTCGGATGTGTGTTGATGCAACGCAAGAAGGTAATTGCGTATGCCTCCGGGCAGTTGAAAAAGCACAAAGAAAATTATACGACTCATGACTTAGAATTAGGAGCCACAATTTTTGCCCTTAAAACTGGAGACATTATCTGTATGGAAGTAAGTTTACTATTTATACAGATCATAAAAGTTTAAGGTACATATTTGGGCAAAAAGAGTTAAATATGAGGCAAAGAAGATGGATGGAAATCCTAAGCGATTACGACTGTGATATTCAATATCACGAAGGAAAGGCGAACGTAGTCGCGGATGCCTTAAGTCGTAAGTATCAGGAGAAGCAAAAACGAGTTCGTGCTCTTAGATTAAATCTACAAGTAGATTTAATGGAACAATTGAAGAAAGTTCAAGAAACAGCAATCAAAGACGATGCTGAAGGAATGAAAGGTTATATAAAGGAACTAGAACAAGGAAATGATGGAATTTGGAGATTCCACAAGAAACAAACTTGGGTACCTAAGCAGGGAGAATTAAGAAATAAGATTTTAGAAGAAGCTCATAAATCTAGATATACCGTACATCCAGGAAACAATAAGATGTACCAAGATTTAAGAAACAATTTTGGTGGATAGGAATGAAAAAGGATATAGCTGAATACGTATCTAAATGTCTTACTTGTTCACAAGTTAAGGCCGAACACAAGAAACCTTCAGGACTACTACAACAGTTGGAAATGCCTGTATGGAAATGGGAACTCATAACAATGGATTTTGTTACTAAGTTACCCAAAACCAGAAAAGGTAATGATGCAATTTGGGTAATTGTGGATCGATTAACCAAATCAACTCATTTTCTACCAATGAAGGAAACCTTTAGCATGGAAAGGCTAGCCAAATTGTACGTAGATGAAGTAGTATCTTTACATGGAGTCCCACTCTCCATTGTATCAGATAGGGATAGTCGTTTCACTTCCCATTTCTGGACTAGTTTCCAAGAAGCAATGGGAACCCGACTAAATTTAAGTACTACATATCATCCTCAAACAGACGGACAAAGTGAAAGGACAATACAAACCTTGGAAGACATGCTCCGAGCATGTGTAATTGATTTTGGTGGTAATTGGGATAACCACTTACCCTTAATTGAATTCTCCTACAACAATAGTTATCATTCAAACATCGAAGCTGCTCCATTTGAAGCATTGTATGGACGCAAGTGCCGAACTCCATTTTGTTGGGCAGAAATAGGAGAAAGTCAATTATCAGGTCTAGAAATTGTGCAATAAACTACTGACAAGATAACTCAAATCAAGGAAAAACTGAAGACGGCTCGAGATCGCCAGAAAAGCTATGCAGACAATCGCCGCAAGCCACTAGAATTTCAAGTCGGAGACAAGGTACTTTTGAAAGTCTCTCCTTGGAAAGGAGTAGTACGATTCGGTAAGAAAGGAAAGCTAAGTCCAAGATACGTAGGACCATTTCCAGTAATGCAACGAATAGGACCAATTGCTTATCAATTACAACTACCAGAAGAGCTAACTGGAGTACATGATGTGTTTCATGTATCCAATCTCAAGAAATGTTTATCTGACGAATCCCTGGTAGTACCTCTTCAAGATGTAGAGGTAAATGAAAAGTTAAAATTTGTAGAGAAACCACTACAGATAGAAGATAGAAAAGTCAAGTTTCTCAAACACAAGCGACTAGTGCTAGTCAAAGTCAAATGGGATTCAAAGAGAGGACCAGAATACACTTGGGAGCTGGAATCAGAAATGAAGCGAAAGTACCCGCATCTATTCCAGTAAATCTCGAGGACGAGATTTTTCTTAAGGTGGGGAGGATGTAACAACTCTCACTAAAATTAATACTTAGTATATTAATTATCTATTCAGGAAACCTAATTGAGAAACCCAAGTAATTCTTCATAAACCCTAAAAATTTCAGAACAATCAGAATCAGGATCAGGGCCCCTAAAACTCAGGGGGGATAAAACCCTAGTCACGATTATCTAAAGAAAACGCTGTCAAAATCAGAATTTACGAATCTGTCAAGTCAGCAAGGCTAGTCAAGGACGTGGCTAACCTATAGTGATTTCCTGTCCCTTACGGATCGTAAGGGATAAGGCTTACGGTCCGTAAGCCTGGCCAATTTTGTGTATAAATAGCAGACTTTGGGACTTGAATTCTGGAATTATAACGACGTAAAATTTCGCTACATGCACTGAGTTACGTTCTGTCTATTATCAAAACACACACGGATCACTAATCGCCGCCGCAATACCGGGTAATAACTCGATCGCTATTACGATTTAACGTCCGATCGATTGTAACTATCCAACGATTGTTTGAGTGCTGCTCAAATTGATTTTATACTTTGTTATTCATCGTGATTTCAACTTGAATGTTTGAGTGTTGTCCGAACTCGGACTATACTCTGTCATTCGTTGTAAATCCGCTGAATTGTTAAGTATTGCACTTTATTAATTGTTGTGAGGGTTTAATCTCGTGAATTGACGTAACTGCTGTATTAGTTACTAACCTCGTTTGCGTGTATTGTGAATTAAATTAGGTTAATCAAGGCTAATCAGTAGGCTTATACTCTGCTCGTTAAATCTGCAATGTGAGTCATTCTCTTTTTATCAACTGTTTTACAAAATTCCAAATTATTTTCCAAAAGTTATAATTACAGGGATTAAGTCTATGTAATCACCAAATTACAGCCGATATGTGGGGTTTTGTATACATTACTTGATAACCGTCACCATTGGACAACGAGTTAGCCAAGGGCTGATATGACCATAGTCACAGACACCATCGGGCAATGAGGCTTCCGATGGCTGGTCAAGTGACAAATACTGTGGGTAGTTGGTTTGATATCAGAAACATTGTAATCACTCTTAATACTATAATTTATAACCAATGTGTCATTTTTAGTAAACTGAATGATTCACTTAGTATTTCCCCGCTGACAAAACCTTTTTCAAACATGTTTCAGGTGATTTATTGTGAATCAAGAAAAGTGCCGTGAAGCACTACAAGCTTAGAGAAGTGGCTCAATGTAAATAAATAAAGAAACATGTTTTGTAAAATAAAGATTTCCTATTGAAATCCCCTTATTGTAAATTACCAGGTTTTATCCCTAAATTATTTAAACGGACAGTTTTAATATTACAAGATCCTGTTTTAAAAAGACTTCCGCTGTCACTTAAATTAATACCACAGGATTTCCTGCCTCGCGGCTCTGGACCGGGTCAAACAGGGGCCGAGGGCCGTGACACTGCTAGACCTAAGAAGCTGCGAATCTCCGTAGGCGTCTTCGGTTCCTGCCAATTCATGACAGCTTCAACCTTGGTGGGATCTACTTGGATACCACGCTCACTGACTACATGTCCAAGGAATTGAACTTCTCGTAGCCAAAATTCACATTTAGAGAATTTGGCATAAAGCTTTCCTTGATGAAGCAGTTTAAGAATACATCGAAGATGCTTCTCGTGGTCAGCTTGACTTTTTGAGTATATGAGGATGTCATCGATGAAGACAATGACAAATTTATCCAAATAAGGCTTACAAACGCGATTCATGAGATCCATGAATGCGGCAGGTGCATTAGTGAGCCCAAAAGGCATCACTAGGAACTCGAAATGACCATAACGAGTCCTAAACGCAGTCTTGTGCACATCTTCGTCCTTGACCTTCAATTGATGGTAGCCTGACCTTAGATCAATCTTGGAAAAGTAGCTTGCTCCTTGCAACTGATCGAACAGATCGTCGATCTTGGGCAAAGGATACCTATTCTTGATAGTAACCTTATTAAGCTCACAGTAATCGATGCATAGACGCATCGAACCATCTTTCTTTTTAACGAACAAGATTGGTGCTCCCCATCGAGACGAACTAGGTTTAACAAAACCTTTGGCTAGCAGATCATCTAGCTGCGTTCTCAATTCTTTCATTTCTGTTGGTGCCAATCTATAAGGCGCTCTTGCAATAGGCGCTGCTCCTGGAATGATGTCGATACTGAATTCCACTTGCCTATCTGGTGGAAAACCAGGCAGTTCTTCCGGGAAAACTTCAGGGTAGTCAGAGATGACTGGGATGTCTTCAATCTTGGGTTTCTCCTCACCAATGGTCACCTGTGCCATATAAATGACACATCCCTTCTTCAAACATCTGGATGCCTTTAGCATAGACACTTGCGCAGGCAATCCATGCCGAGTATCTCCCTGAATGGTAAGTGGTTCTCCAGACGGAGTCTTGATCACCACTTGCTTCTTGTTGCACACAATCTGAGCTTGGTTATGCGATAACCAATCCATACCCAACACTATGTAGAAACCAGCTAGCTTAAAGGGTAACAGGGATAAAGGAAATGAGTGGTTCCTAATGGATATGACACATCCATCTAACACAGTTGAGACTGTTTCCATAGTCCCATCAGCTAACTCTACCTCATAATTCACACTCAAGGCTTTAACAGGTAATTTTAACAACTCACAAAACTTATTATCCACAAAGGATTTATCTGCTCCATAATCAAATAATACTCTTGCAAATACATCATTAATGAGAAACGTACCGGTTATGACGTTGTCATTCTGGATAGCCTCTTGAACATTCATCTGAAAGACCCTGGCATTGGTCTTTTTCCCTTCTTCAGCCTTCTTCACCAGCTTTGGGCAGTTAGTCTTGATTTGCCCTTTTTCATTGCAACTATAACAAGTTGCATCCTTTAGTCTCTTGCACTCAAGAGTCCTATGCTCAGAGGACTTGCAAATCCCACATGCCTTCGGCTGGGATTTCTGTTCATACCTGCACCTCCCGAAATGGTGCTTCTTGCAAACCTTGCACTTGGGCCTATCGCCCGACTGTTGGTCATTCTTCTTGGTCTCAGACCCCTTCTTGTGGTCACGGTTCCCCCGATACTTCTTGCTTGACCGACGTGAATTATCATCTTCATGTTTCCTTTTCTTAGTGTCAGCATTCCTCAATGATCTCTGTCTCACTGCATCCAGTGTGAGAGATAGAGATATATCTGCTACGGATCTAAATGTAGCGGGCCGAGAGGCCTTCACGCTAGCTTTGATTTCTGGGCCAGAACCCCAATGAAGCGCGCGATCCTTTTGGGTTCCGGGGTCACAAGGTACGGAACCAATCTGGATAGGGTGTTGAAACTTGTAAGATATGCCTGGCAATCCAAGTTCTTCATGACCAGTGATAGGAAATCAGATTCTATCTTCTCGACCTCGTGTTGAGGGCAGTAGTTTTCTTTGATGAGAGCAACAAATTGCTCCCATGACATGCTGTACAAAGCAACCTTTCCTGAGGCTTGAACCAATGACCTCCACCACGCTAGGGCTTCACCCTTAAATGACTGGGATACAAACTTTACCACATCCCTCTCAGCACAACCACTAATGTCCACAACAGTGTCCATTTCGTCCAGCCAGGTCATGCAATCCACAATGCCTTTTTCCCCCGTAAAATCTCGGGGCTTGCAGGAAACAAAATACTTATATGTGCAACCCTTGGCGCGAGGTGCATTATCGAACACTATTTTCTTGGGACGGACACTATTCTCATTTGATGAATGCCGATCATCATCTTTCTTAGGTTTAGACTGGGTAGAGGGTGGTTTGCTATGAGATTCAGAATGGGTTCTTGGTTTAGAGTGTGGTGCAGATCGGGTCCTACTTCGAGACTCGCTATAATCTTCATACTGCCGTGCTAAAGCCGTTTTAACAGCGTCGTCTACTAACGCTTTTAATTCAGCACCCGTTATATTAGTTTGGGCGTTATCATTCTCATTCTCCTTTGGATGACCTAAGAAGCTGTTGAAATCTTGATCTGCTACAAAAGATAATAACAGAAGTCTTATTCGGGAGTTTGTTGGTGCACTACATCTGTTGATTTCATCTAGGATTGGGTCTTACATTGTAATGTATAGATTAGGGCACGAAATACGAGAAAATGAGAGTGTGTATGATATTTGTGACCTAGGTTCGCTTTTAGGGACAAATGATAGAGGTCCGCTTTTGTGACACTTGTGAGGTCCGCTTTTATGGACACTGGTCACAAAAGCGAACCAGACACCCTATATAAAGGTGTCTTATGAGCGAACCAGAGGTAATTGAAGTTGATTTCCACGCCGAAGCTCTGCCGGTGTGACGTTTGAATTGTAAAAGCTGTCAAATCAATAAAACAAGCAGTTAGAGTGAAGTGTGTGCTATTTCTACCTTTGTTTCTTATTATTCCGCATCTGAAACACGGGAGATTACCTCTGAACGACTCGTATAGGTCGGCGTACGATCCTACAATTGGTATCAGAGCCAAGGAGGAGGTTATCTGCAGAATATAGCTGATTTTCGACATTTCTTCTTACTTTTACACCTTCTTTTCTTGATTCGGGAAGTTTTCACGGTCAGAATTGATTCAAAAGCTCACAGATTGTGTATTATCAATCAAAGGAAAACCCTTGAAAGTTTCAAGCAAAAATATGGACGAGAAATGGGTCAAAACAGCTTCGTTTTGAGATTCGCTTTTAAGGACAGTTGAGAGGTCCGCTCCAAGGTGCTGTCTGGTCTGCTTTTAAGACTTGGTCCGCTCCAAAGTCACATTAGGTTCGCTCGAAGGGTTCGCTCGAACGGTTATTTTCTGATCCGCTTGAGAGATCCGCTCGAAAGACAATTTTCTGGTCCGCTTGAGAGATCCGCTCGAAAGACTATTTTCTGGTTCGCTAATAAAACCAAACAGGTCCGCTCGAATTGACCATTACCGGTTCGCTTTTGTGAACATTGCTGGTTCGCTTCTGTGACACTTGTCTGGTCCGCTTTTGTGTTCAAGTTTGGTTCGCTTATAAGTCACTTGCCTTAAAAAACGTGTCATCATGGATACCAAGTTCTACAATGCGTTTGCAACATCGTCGTCACCAGTTGCGATTGCTCAAGCCATGAATCTAGAAAACGAAACGGGAACCACCCAGAAACCCCTGAAATTGATGAGTATCGAAGAATACTACGGGTGAAAGGATAGATTTGAAAACTGGGTTCAAGCAAATCATCTTAGATCATGGGAATGTATCTTGAAGAAGTATGTGTTACCGAGAACGGAGGTGAATGTTATCAAACAGATATCCGAATTCACAGATCAAGAACGTGCAATGTACAGAGTGGAGAAAATGATGATCAGTTTATTGCAACAAGCGATTAAAGAAGATATATTCATTCTGTTAGAACACGACAAAACTGCTAAGTCGATATGGGATGCTCTTAAAGTCAAATTCGAGGGAAGTGAGAGTATGATTAAAAGCAAAAAGGCATTGCTTAAGAAAGAGTTTGATCTTTTTAGCAGCTTACCAGGAGAGGATACTAAGAAGCTGATTGAAAGATACTATCACTTAGTGCGATCATTGACAATGATTGGTGTTGATAAAAGTTGTGAAGAGTATGTGGATAAGTTGGCTGATGCGTTACCTCAGAAGGAGTGGGGAACGTATTTGATGATATTGAAAAACACGGGTGTTTATGACGGACTGACAATTGGACAGTTTATCGAAAAATTAGAGGCTCGGAATCTGGAACAGCAAAAGATCACCAGGATGAATAGTCCGAGTGGTCAACAAGATGTGAAAATGTACTATAGGGGTAGCATTTCAGCCACTAAGTCTGAGAGAAGTCCGAAAATACAAACTGCATTCAGTGCTGGGGATTCATTAGACAAAGCTGATCAGGGTTCAAACAATAGTAGCAGCGGGTTTTCATCATTTCCGAGTGTAAATCCTAAAGAGACAAACACAAGTTTTCAGTCTCAGAGTACAAAAATAGGAAATGGATATGTGATTCAATGCAACATAGCTCTCAATCTTCCAGAAGGTCAAAGCTTCTCTGAAGACATTGCGAAAGACCACATGGCACTTCTGGGTTCTGTGTTGTTATCCTATGAAGGGCTTGTTGCTGGTCGGATCGGAAATCCTATGCTCACCAAAGAGGATTACGATCAAATAGACGCCGAAGAGATGGAACTCATGGATATCAAATGGTGTCTTGCAAGTGTTCTTCGACGTGCTGAGAAGTTCAAAACCATCACCGGGAGAAATGACTTTCTTGATGCTCATGTATCTACTTTAGGTTTTGATAAATCTAAAGTTACTTGTTTTCGGTGCAGGGAGAAAGGCCATTTCAAGCGGGAGTGCAAGGGAAGAGAAGCTAGCGGAGCACAGAATCCATTTGGGAAAGATGATTATTACCGCAAAGCTATCTATCAACAAGTTGGTCAATATCAAGAACCACAGACGGCTCATGGGAGGAAGATTGAAGATCCCAAAAGAGCATGTCTGGTAGATTTTAGCTGGAGTGATTACATATCATCTGAAGGCAAAGCAGCACGCATAATCGATCAAGATGATGAGAAGCTACCAGAAGGTTTTAGTTGGGATATGTTTGTGGATGAGAAGGGAGAGTTTAAAGCTTTCATTGCCAAGATTATGAGGGAGCCAGACATGTTTGCCACCTGGATGAAGTCTATCGGTGAAACTGTCAAATCGGTTGCTTCTAATGAAAGTTCTTATAGTTCTGATGAAAATACAGAAAGTGTTGATGAACTTTCAGAAAGATCTGGGGAGGTTTCAGAGAGTTCAGATGAGAGTATACAGAATGATGTTACTTCAGAAAAGGAAGTTGTATTTGATCAAACACCATCTGATTCTGGTGTATCAGATGCTGATTCTGAAAAATTTGTAGAGTTTGATCAATCACCGGTTGACAAAAGCAGTGATGATGAAGAAGAAAAATATATAAATGTTGCTGAAACTCATCTTTCTCCTAAAAGTTTTCATGTTTATTTTGCAGATAGCATGGAGAAACTAAAGGAGAAAAGAGCTGCTATAGAACAACAAGAGAAGTCTGAAGGTGATGTTCAAAATGTTGAAAATGTTGCTGAGAAGGTTACCGAAGTGGAGAAAGAAGAAGAAAAGGTGACTGTAGCTGAAAAAGTCATAGAAGTTGTGAAAACAATCGAGGTTGAGAAGATTGTTGAAGTCGTCAAGCCTTGTAAGAAGTGTTTGGAAGCCTGCAAGGAATGTGCAACAAAAGACGACATTATAGCTGAGTACGAGAAGAAGAAGGAGCAGTTACTGTTCAACCTTAATTATGTGAAAGAATCGTACGATGTCTTGAACAAAACAGTAACTGGTCTCCAAACGACAAACTCAGAAAGAGAACAGGCACTGACAATGATGAATGCAACTTTGATGTCAAAACAAAAAGCGATCAATTTCTACATTGAAGAGAGTGCCAAATGGAAGCAAGAGTTGGAAACTGAAAAGATCGAAAATGAGAGAATTAGGCGGTTATTGTTAAGCTATTCTACTTCTGATTATCTCATTGATCGTGTTTACCCAACTGTTGCAGGATTGGAAGCTTTTCAAGACGAGAAACCAAAGAATAAGAAAGACTGTGGTAAGAAACCGACTGTTAGCTATAACAAGTGTCCGCCTCCAATTTGGGATGGTGTAGGATCAGTTTTGACCTCTAGAACGAGTCAATCAGAGCTAGTGCTTGCCGGAAATGTGGCGGAAACACATTTCAAAGATGATACAAAGCAAAATGTAAAAGAATGGAGTAGAAACAGAAGGATTCATACTTTAAACACTTTTCTTCACTTGTATATCGCTTGTCGTACGGACAGCACTTCGACGTTAGTTCACGGACAAGGTTACAAATGAAGAACTGAACATGGGTATTTATAGGCTACATGGTCCGCTAATGTGACATGTCCACAAAAGCGGACCTGACAACTAAGTTGGTTCGCTTTTGTGGACAAGTGCCACAAAAGCGGACCTACAACATGAAAACTATAAAATTACATTTTAACCCCCTGAACTTATACAAAATGACCTATCTGGACCCTATACATTAATCTAGTATTACAAAGACGCAGGCTTTAGATATTGTGCATCAACAAACTCCCCCTTGGATGAAGCCGCAGTCTTTGTCTTGAATGTAGGTCTTCAGATAGCTTTGAATTTCTCTTCCTTCGGTTTCGGCTTTCTACTCAGTGCAACTCTGATCTTTTCATTCTCTTTCTTCCTCGCCTTTTCTTCTTCACGCTGTTGCTTCATAAACTTTCCTCTATTTTCTTCCATCCCTTGATTCTCACGTTCACGTTCACGCTTTGGTTTCTTCTTCATCTTCTCGTCTAAAGACCACCACGAAGATTTCCACTTGCTTTCGGAGTTGATACCTTTCTGAAAGCACAGTGAAACTACACGTTGAAACTGAAGAGTTTGTTCTTTGTCTGCTGACGAATAGCGAATGTTGTTGATGAATAAACATTCAATGTCTTTCGCTGAGCAATTTACCAACCACATCGGATCATAAATGTGAATATTTCTAAGTTCACCACCAGCTCTGTAAGTTATGATTGCTTCAGTTGTGATACAGCCGTAGACCCAATCAATAAAACCTTTATAAAAATCCTGCTCAATTTCAGGCATAGGAATCGTCGTCATGGTTCTTGGAGGCTTTACATTCAAAATTGTTTCAATAACACCAGTCACTGGATCCATTCTTTGAACACGTCTAGGACGATGAGGCTTCCATTTTCGAAGACCTTTTAGAGTCTCGTACTTAATATAACCCCACATCGCCTTATCATTTTGCCTCACAGGATAATCCAAGCTTCTTACTTTAGATAATTCATCGACATCCCACCACGGTAATGACATAATGTCATATAGACGTTTGAAATATTGGACGCCGTATTCCCTACGAATAGCATAAGCGTTCACTTGAGGCAGAAATCCCCAACTTATGATGTCGCCAAGAGAAATAGTTCTATCACGTTGGAAAAACTTCAAAGGCCTCTTGAACTATCTTTCATGAGTATCTTTAAACCATTTAGAACGATCTTCTTTTTCTACATTCGACTGGCCTTCCTTTTCAGCATCTTTCCTCAAACATTCAAACACATTGTCATTCACAGCTTCAGTCACCTTTTGTCGTAACTCTTCTCTATTCTCAGCTACGAAGAATTCCATCAACGTTGGAAATTTAGATGTGTCTTCAGGAACATCTTCACTATCAGAACATTCTTCTACTTCAACTCGATCATATTGATCAGCATCTTCAACATAATCATACTTATAATCTTGCTGTTTATTAATATCAAACGATTCTAAATCCTTTTCAAAATCAAAGGAAATTTCAGGGTTTACATCTTTAAGCATTTCCTTATACACCTCTAGACGCACGAACAATGGCTCATGATGCTCAACAATCTGCGTCTTACTCGACTCCCCCTTTCCCTCAGCTTCACCACTTTCTTCATTCACGGTGTCGTTCATCAAATCTTCAACGACTTTTTCATTGGAAGCTTCGGAAACTCTAACACCTGAACCTCCTGCAGCGTCATCATCATCATCACCTTTAGAACTATGACTGCTCGCAGAATATACAAACTCATCCTCATCATCATCTTCATCATCCTCTTCATCTTCGCCACCAATTAATTCATGCGTTGGAGTTTCTTCTTCGAATAAGCCAGAAACTGCAGATATAGGCTCAGGATTATCTATCACCATCGAAGGTACAAGAGCCATTTCAGGCATAGCTGAACTTCCTTCAACCCCTTTACCCTTATCTTTCATCTGCCTTTCTAATTCTGCTTGACGTTCAGCACGAAGGTCTTCTAGCTTCAACTCTTCAAACTTTTGATCAACTGACATTCCAAGCACATTTTCAACAACCCTATTCAGCATGTAGAACTTATGATCATGTAATGCCTTATCTGATGTAAGCTCTTTATTCTTCAATTTGTAATATTCATTCTCACTTTCTCGACGATTCCTCTCTTCTTCAAGTTCAGACACACGAACTTTTAGAATATCAATTTCAGTTTGATCTGTTTCAACCTTCTTTTCTAACCCTTGTACACGATTCACAAGCAGTTTTTCTCTGTCAGCTGCCTTCTTGTTCTCGGTTGCCAACCTTTTGTTCTCTACTATCACATTCTCCAATTTCTTTTCCAATTTCAACACTTGTGAATTATTTTCAAAGTCGAAGTCACCAATGTCTAGCAGGTTATCTTGCGGTGTCGGAAGACCTTTACTAGAAGAACCAGGTTGTACTTGGGTGAGTGGAGGTGTGCTGAAGATATCTTGTGAAGTGAAATATGGTTGTTGTGGTGGTGGTGTTGATTGAGGAATAGGTGATGGTTGTCTTGGTGGTGTGGGAAGTCTGGGTGGTGATGATTGTTGTGGAGTTGGTTGTCTGGGTGGAGATTGATGTATCGGTGAATGTGGAGGTGTTGGTTCACGTGGAGGTGTAGGAGTCTTCTGAAAGATCTTTTTAGGTCTCTTCGACACTCTATGCTTCAGTGTTGCTCTTTTTCGACTTGCAGCTTTCTTATGACCTTTCGGAGTGGATTGTGACTCTGAAACATGCTGCAGAGAAGGAACACAAGGAGCATCCTCCTGTTCTTGCCTCTTCCTCTTCTTGATCAACTTTTCTTTTGCTATCTCTTCTCTCATTCTCCTTTCGCGTTCAACCTCATCAATCATTTCATCTTCTGATGAACTAGAAGAACTAGTAGTGTCTTTATCAACGTCGTCACCTTCAACATCATCTAACACCTTCTCTTTTTCCTTTTGAATATCAGAAGTAACCGTCTGCACCACATTATCAACAAAATATGCATCAGTCGTAAACAAACATGTCTTAATTACTATGTTTTCAGCACCAGTCATCTCTTGTTCCTTTTCAACATTCACCTCAGGAACATCTTAGTCAGGCTCATCAATTAACATTGTCTGCACTTTCTTCTTTTGTTTCTTTTTCGGCTTAGACGAAGAACCTTCACCGTCTACTGTAGGAGTTGCAAGTCTACGTCTGCGACCTGACTCCTTCACATACCATTCGTTCCTTACGTCTTTGAATTTTTCCATAATCTTCAGCTCATCAGCGTATAATGCTTCTTTCATTTCTTCCTGATTTCTCCAGTTCTGATGATTCTCTGGATCAGAATCAGCATACTTCACATCTTTGATATACCCAAAGTTTTCAACAACAAGATCTGGCTCTGGGTGATTTGGATGATATTTCACTAACTGCTTCAAAGTATTATTTGACATGTGAGCTTGTACTAAAAGATCATTTTGAATGTTTCTATCTATCCCTGGATATGCGTGATCAATTAACATCTGCACAAACCGCGGATACTTCCATGCTCTAACGTTCGTTGTAATATTTTCCGCCATATAGTGAAACACTATATGCGAGAAGTTGTACTTTTTGTTCAACACTAACGCCGTCAGCATATTCATCTGATAATCCCTCATCTGATCATAACTACCCTTCGTGTGACTAAGCGAAATCAGAATACAATGAATGAGGAACTTGAAAGATTTCTGAAATTTCGACTTTAGGTAGTTTCTGGTGTTCAAAGCACCTCTGTAACCCATTCTAAGCATACAACCCTTCACCATACGTTCAGGAAACCTCGTAGGATAATTGGCTTCGTCAGGAAAGTTCATCACCTCACGGACTAAAGCTTCTGTCACCAAAATAGTTTCCTGCTTTCCATTCACTTCCACCACTGAAGATATCACTTTGCTAGCTTCGTCATACGTAGCATTCTCCCAGAAACGGCTAATATGTGATCTGTAAATTGGCCTCTGATCTGTCATCGCTTTCTTAACTGTAATTCGGTTCATAAAATCTAATATGCTGCTGAACTCCGACAATAAAGGATTCTTTTCAACATCTAGATCAATGCAGCTGTTGTGAACTGGATCAAATACAACACTTGCTGACGCCTGCACAACAACATAAACAGTGACTTAGAAAAATTTTATATTTTGACATTCACCATTGACTAAAGAGCGAATCATAATATGAGCACATAGGCGAACCATCACATGTACTAATGAGCGGACCATGAATAACACTTACTTATAAGCGGACCTAATATGAACAGATAAGCGAATCACACATGATATAGCACTTAAAAGCGGACCTGATACAATATGGTACATAAAAGCGAACCTAGTATGAAAAATACACAAAAAACGAACCATACCTAGTACAAATAAGCAAACCACAATATATCATGCACTAAAAGCGAACCCAGATGCACTATATAAGCGGACCTAAAAAGAAAAAGACACAAAAGCAAACCGTACCTGGTACACATAAGCGAAACACACTAGTTAGTGCACTATAAGCGGACCTGCTGTGTATGCATGAGCGAACCTAAGTTAGTATCTAGGAGCGGACCTATGAAAGTAACTATGAGCGGACCTACAGATGACACATGAGCGGACCAATCTTGTACTTAAAGGCGAACCTGGGTTATATGTCTGCAAAAGCGATTCTAACCCTAACCTTGTCAAAACTACTAAAACCCTAAAATTGATGCCAAAATCACAGTCTATACATCATTCCGAGACTAGGGGTGTCTTTTGATTTTGTCAAGCTTGCCTAAATCACCCTAGATCTAACAATGAATACACATATCATCGACAAACACATCAAACCATCAAATTTCAGCAATTAAAACACAATACTACACTAGATATCATAAGACGACACTGATACTATGTTCAATTTGATAGATTTGACAGTTAAAATTCACAAACACGAACCGTTCATGCCGACAGATAAAATTTAACATGAAAGAGACAAAATTGAACCGGTACTTACCTTGCCCATGATGTAATGAATGAGAATCTATCAAAAAACGAAGAAAACAGGGGCAAATCAGTGAGAAATCTTGAAGAAACAAGTCGGATCGCTCGAAACGTCTCAGAGGTAATGATGTAAAAGCGGACCTGAACAATTGGGTGTAATGACAATAAAAGCGGACCCCTGTTCTATTTATATGGGGTCAGGTCCGCTTATACGACACCAACCATAAAAGCGGACCACCATGATACTTGACATAAAAACGAATCTGATTTGTCCTTAAAAGCGAACCAGCCTTTTATTTTAAAAAAAAAATTCATTTTTATTCACTTTTCAAATTTTTCGATTTAACACGCTGACACCCAGCTGACCAAGTCCAAGTTAATGACCCTGTTCAACTGTTTGACCTGCCAAGTCCAAATTAATGGCCTTGGATGATCAGATTTATGAAGTACCCTGTCGTTTCATTTCAAAAACAGTTCAAATTAATGAACTTTTCAACATTTCAAACATTTGCACGTTTTATCTGTCAAACACTATACCAATCTCAGTTTGCAATCAACAGCTTATCCAACCCTCATCAGTCTCTGACATGATCTGCACGCAGGTTTTGATCTTCCAATTCCCAGTATCAGTTGTCGAAAATAAAATGAGAAAAGAAAATCTTTTTGGGATTTTATCTGAACAAACTGAAATATATACACACACTATTTTTTTGCGAGCGTGTTAGGGGATCATATCAGCTTCCGACAAAACACTAGCACCGTTAGGCTTATATTTCATTTTAAGCATTAAACAATTCGTGTAGATTGCCGATATATTGATCCACTTAAATTCTCGCAAAACTTTCAATCTGTTCGGGATACGTGATTAGTGTTTTAAAGACTTAAACGTTAACAAGTGTTCCCACCTCAGTATATACTCCCGTATCCGGATCCCAGTATTCAGTCTTACAGGTGAATATACCACAGCTGATATCTGTTGGGGGTAGATGCGAAACCGTGAGAGCTCAGGTCAGAACTTTCGTTCAGCAGAGAGTTGACGGTTCGACTTTAAAGTGGGTCCCCTTTAGAGGATCTTTTATATTTCAACAGCAACGACTATCAATTTTATTGTTTCATCAGCATGCTGAGGGTGAAGCTTATGTTTCAAAGCTTTTTGCGAAAAGTATTATCCGGGGACTAGGTCAGTACTTCCATACAGCAGAAGTCCGGGATAATACCCCAGATATCACTGAGCATAAAGACCTAGTATCTCAGAATACGGGACCTTTCAAACAGGATTTCAGGGGTTACCTATATATCCTGGAGGTGTTCCCCACGAAAACGCAAGTTAAACTTAGGTTTATATCCCAAACTGATCTACTAATTCTGTAAGAACCTACCGGCACATCTTTAGCGAGACTGCTTAATTGCATTTTTACATTACAATTCTTTAGCGTACTGTGTCCGTCTAGCTGATGTACTATCATTTCCCCTATACTACACAACTATTTTTTGAATTTTTTAATGTTTTTGGATTTTTATGATTTTATCATGTTTTTGTATTTTTCTGCGAATATCTCCCCCTAAAACTAAAACATATTTTTGTGTTTTTGTTTTTATCGAAAAGCAAGAAAAAATACAACTGTACAAACGAAAGTTGACAACACGATACGGTTCATGTCAGATCGCCGCCCAGCTCGGCTTCACATTCGATTACCCTCCCAGATTGCAGATTTTTCATCCCATTTAACCTTAAAAGATAATAAAATCTCTTTTTATCAAACGGTTTTGTGTAAAAATCAGCTTTCTGATCATCGGTGCCCACATGTTCAATCCGTATTAACTTCTTTTCATGACAATCTCTTATAAAATAATGACGGATTTCAATGTGTTTTGTTTTCGAATGGTGAACCGGATTTTTCGTAACATTTATGGCCGCTTCATTGTCCACAAATATCGGTGTATCCAAGAATTGCAAACCGAAATCGCGTATCTGCTGTTTGATCCAGAGGATCTGCGAGCAACAGCTAGAGGCTGAGACGTACTCAGCCTCACACGTGGAGAGCGCAACTGCAGTTTGTTTCTTGCACTGCCAGGTAACGAGCCGAGTTCCGAAGAACTGGCACCCAGCAGTGGTGGACTTTGCGTTTTGTTTACAGCTACCAAAATCTGAATCAGCGAAACCAGATAAAGTAAAGTCACCCTAACGAGGGTACCACAAGCCGATGCTTGGGCAGCCCTTCAAATACCGTAAGATGTGTTTGACGATCGTCAGGTGTGACTGCTTCGGATTCGACAGATATCGTGCACATAGACATGTCGGATACATGATGTTAGGTCGGGAGGCTGTAAGATACATCAACGAGCCAATGATAGATCGGTATAACGTTTCATCCATCTTCACTCCCTGTTCATCCGGACAAATACCATGGTTCTGTGCGAGGGGGGTTGATGCAGGACTGCAATCTGTCATATCAAACTTGTCTAGCACGTCCTTTACATACTTTGTCTGATGAATGAAGATTCCATCAGGCATCTGTTCAACTTGTAACCCGAGGAAGAACTTCATCTCCCCCATCGAACTCATTTCGAACTTCTTCTTCATTACAATCTCGAACTTTTTGCACAAATCATCGTTGGTGGAATCGAAAATGATATCATCAACGTATATCTGCACGATCAGCAAGTGGCCTGCTTCTTCTTTTGTAAACAGAGTGCTGTCTACTGTGCCTCTCGTGAACCCGTTGTCCAGCAAGTAGGTGGAAAGCGTCTCGTACCAGGCTCTCGGGGCCTGGTGTAATCCGTAAAGAGCTTTATCCAGTAGAAACACTTTGTCTTTGTGTTGTGGGTCTGTGAACCCCGGCGGTTGCCCCACATACACTTCTTCTCGAATTTTGCCATACAGAAAAGTGGATTTAACATCGAGTTGATAGACTTTGAAATCTTTCCAAGATGCAAAGGCTAGAAAGATGCGAATTGCTTCAAGCCTTGCAACCGGCGCGTAAACCTCATCATAGTCTATTCCCTCCTGCTGGCTGAAGCCTTGGACCACTAGTCGTGCTTTGTTCCTCACCACGACTCCTCTATCGTCTCGTTTACATTTAAAGACCCATTTCGTCTTGATCACCCTCTGATTCTTCGGCAGATCGACCAGTCTCCAGACGCCCAGTTTCTCAAATTGTTGTAGCTCTTCCTGCATTGCATTAACCCAGCTGTCTTTGGTCAACGCTTCTTTGTAAGTCTTGGGCTCTATCTGCGAAATAAAACATTTGAATGAGACTTCTTTCTGCATATCAGCGATTGACGAATAAAAACATGTAAAAGCATGGTCTATCTGATGTCTCGTCTTGACACCACTCTGTAGATCGCCAATAATTTGTTCTGAAGGGTGGTAAGACAACGTCCATGGCATCACCGTGTCAGGCACCACTACTTCCGATTCCAGATTCGAAATTTCGAGATCAACGATTTGATCAACAGCATCCTCTGATGTCTCATTTGGTTCCTCGTCAAAGGTAGGAACGGGTTCCTCCTCTGAGTCGTCAGAAACGTCAAACGACGGAGCTGGTTCTTCTGGTGGTATATGAATAGTTCCACTTGGTCCTGCTTCATCATCGTGAGTACCCACGATGGGTATAGGAACATCTAGCGGTCTAGATTCTGGCTCTTGCGACTGACTTTGCTGATACAGGTACATAAGAGCAAGTTCCTCATCACTCAGCTCGGACGGTAAATGAAACGATTCCCAGAGCTTGTCGTAGTCGAACAGGAATCTTTGTCCGGGAAGTTGTTGCGATGGCGTGTGCTTCTGACAATCCACATGATGGACCTGAACCACCTTCCCCAGACATGGTACAAACACCCTTTTTAGCGGGCTGGCGTAACCTACAAAGAACCCTTCATTCGCTTTTGCTCCGAATTTACCATCAATATCTATGAAAGTACACGGAGAGCCAAAAGGTTCTAGGAACTCAAGATTTGGCTTGTAATGGTGCAGCAGCTCAAAACACGTCTTTTTATATTTCTTCACGGTGAGAACTCGGTTTAAAGTATAGCATGCCGCTGAAACTGCTTCACTCCAGAAGTTAATCGGAAGCTTGGAATCGGCCAACATTGTACGTGCAGTCTCGATCAGGGTCCTGTTCTTTCGTTCAGCTACGCCGTTCTGTTGTGGTGTGTACGGCGCACTGAATTCATGTAGTATCCCCTTCTCGTTGCAGAACTCGTACATTTTGTTATTCTTGAACTCCGTTCCGTTATCGCTCCGAATTCTCCGGATTGGCAGCTTATACACTGTTTCCATCTTCTTGAATAATACCATCAAAGTATCGAACGTTTCATCCTTTTTCTCCAAACAAGCAACCCACGAAAACCTTGAATAATCATCTGTCACCACCAAACAGTAAGAATCCCCACTGATGCTTTTGACGTTGACAGGCCCGAAGAGATCCATATGCAATCTCTCGAGAGGTAACCTGATTGTGTTGAACATCTTTGGCGGATGTGACTTTCGAACCTGTTTACCCTTTTTACAAGCAATGCAATCATCAGGCAAATGAAAATTCTTAACATTTACACCCTCAACTAAATCATTGTGCACTAGAAAATTCATTTTACGTACATGAATATGTCCCATTTTTCTGTGCCACATTACCGATTCTTTTTCAGTTGCTTTTGATTTAGTGACAAAACATTGTTTTTGAGGAGTTGTTGGCGTTGCAGCGCTCATATCTAGAATGTAAAGATCGTTAACCCTCGGAGCGCGCAACAGCACCAACTCATCAGGGACTTTAAACGTTGGCTTTAAAACCAAACACTCTGATTTTGTAAAATGAACGCTAAGATCCTTATCACATATTTGTGATATACTCAACAAGTTGTTTGTCAACTCTACAATGTAGTTCACTTTGTCAAAAGATATCACGCCATTGGTAAGCTTTCCCTGGCCGACAATTCTGCCACCTTGGTTTCCAGCAAATCCCACATAGCTTCCATTTATCGCCTTGACATCATATAAAAGAGCTAATGACCCAGTCATGTGGCGTGATGCTCCACTTTCCATTATCCACCTCGAAAGAACAGACTTGGGCAGCCCCTGCAACCAACACACAAACACATTACTCAAACAATGACGCCCACGATTTCTTCACTTCTGACACAGACCCGAACACTACATTGCACTTCTCATTTGTTTTAGGAAAGTTAAATGTAACATTTGAAGCCTCTTTTTCTTTCACATCTTGTTTTACTTTGTTGTTCAATGTGGGAAATTCTGACAAAAACTTATCAAGCTCAGACTCAAACTCAACAACATCATCTTTAACAAGATTTGACTCATTTTTTAAAACACTTTCCATTTTCTTGATTTCAACTGGCGGTTTCGATTTCACGATCCACGATTGATTTTCAAAAACTTTTGCTTTGGGGTAAAACTTTGAATTCTTGTGCGGCTTAGAAGATTCGCCAATTTCGAAAATCGACTTCGGCTTATCCTCCGACTTCAAAGTTTCACCTCTTTTAAGAATACGGATCGGAGAAACCATTTCTTGTTTACCCTTTGCAACAACCGGTGATTTTGGTCAAGATTTTTGAACCATTTGTTTTGAAATACTCTTGTTTTGAACCTTAGGTTTTTCAACCTTTGGTTTCTCAGCCATTTGTTTTTGAACAGCTTTTTCAACAACCGGTTTCTTAAAAACTTTCTGACATTGTTTAGCCATATGTCCGATTTCATTGCAGGGATAGCACACACGTTTATCATACCCTACAAAAGTGGTAGTAACAGTTTCCACTTTCAGCTTATGTGCTGCATTGAAATCGTCAACAGCTTTTTGACTAAAGATATATTCTTTTTCATTCTCAGTGCTAGGACCAGCGACAAACACATCATCAATCCTATCTTTCGGCTTGACTACCTGCTTAGGCATTTTCTTCTCAAAACCAATACCTTTTTTCTTTAACTGATTTTTCTTGTTTTGGCTTTTACCCACCCCATCTATCTTTTCCGAACTAGTGGGACGTGAAGAACCAACTGATTTTTTCAGTTTCGAAATGAAATCATTTTTCTTGATTTCGTTAACACTCAGTTCAACCAACTTAAAAACTTTCTCAACATTCTCGAATTTGACATTCTGAAGCGGAAACTCAATGTCGGAATAAAGTTTGTCAGTTCCAACCATAGTGTAAACCACCAAGATTGGATCATCATTCGCACTTTTATCCGTTTTCGACAAATAGCGATCTAAGAAATTCCCATCCTCCTCAGAATCACTGACAGACTCCACCAAGTTAGCTTTCTCAGATTTTTCACTTTCATCATCGAACACCTGATCGGTAACGTTTTTGATAACCTGAGATTCGTTATCAGTGTCAGATCCATTGAAAGTGATATCAATGTAATCAGGTAAATCGCTTTCAATAGTTTTCAACTTAAGGTTTAGCGCAGCTTCCACCCCATCTGGATATTTCTGGGTGTAATGATTCCACATTGGGGGTGGAACGCTGTTAAAGACAGGTAAAGCATGTAGCTGTTGAGGTACAATTTGTTCTAGCACATATGTCACACCCCAATATTCCACGTATTACCGGTGGGCCCGGTGGGGAGTATCGTGACGTAGTTGATATCATCATTGTCAACACACACAATAATATAGCACAGCGGAAGGCTGGGTAAATAAACTATTACAAACCATACTGTCTGTCGATGTTCGAATACAAGAAAATACAGACTGGAATGTAATAAGATCCACAGGCGGATCATAAAGTACAAAGTAACAAAAACTACAGACTCAGGGTATCTATGGGATTTGCAAGATCCTCTACAACACCCTATAGCTCCAGCCTATTTCGATAAGTACCTGTCAAATCAATCTTTAGGAAAATACGTCAGTATACACTGGTAAATACAATTTAACTGACTCGTTCTGAAAACATTTAAGAAAATTGGTTTAGATGCACAAGGCACAAATCTTTTATAGCTTGGGACAATCTTATTAAAATCTTGTATACAGTTTTACATGCTTGTCATACATGTGGGGCCAGTTTGTAAGCCGGACATGATTAACTGACTCACCACTTATAGAACCCACAAAGGAGTTATCCCCAACTTGTGGGTAAAATAATATTTAGCATTTGCATCTGTCGGGTGCATGCCTGCACCCCATGCATGGGTCGTGGCCATTAATAACTTAAATGAGCCAAGGATATCCAGGACATGGTCGTTAACCCCCAAATGTTTATGTTATCAAACAATACAGATTAAAACGGGTTATGCAGATTTATTAAATCACAATCCGACGTAATAATCCCATACCCGACCAAGCGGTATTAATATACCGTATCCCAAGCCCGTATAGGGAAAATAAGTTAAAAGTATTTACCTGATGTAGCAGTAAGTTCCTAAGATTCTTGAAAGATACTTTTTATCGGAAGCTATAAATCTGTATAGAAGGTTTAATTATCTATTAGGATGCTAATGGGTCTTTACTTAAGTCGGAGACTTAGACCAACTAGCTAGAAAGAAACCTTACGGACCTAACCGGTAGATTAAACGGAGACCGGGATAGAATGTGATTTAGACCCGACAAGCTTGGATACTTGTATAATATGGGTAAACTAAATACATTCTGGAAAATGAGGTTTTAATAACTAGGTTAACCCGTTTCGGCTATTTTACGTAAACTAGTCACGTAAACCGATCCGAACGCGTAAATGCGTAACGGGTAACCGGACAACTATAAACAGGTCTTAATCATTATTATGCTCATAATATGTCAATATATTAGTAGTATATCAACATTTATGCCCAAAAAGCAATTTAAACCAAAATAAGTCCCAAAAGGGCATTTTGGTAATTTTGATGCTTATAAAAGAATTTATTTATAAAACTGAGTTCTAGGTCTGATTAGATTAGTAAAGACATGTATTTTATTAAGTTACATCAGTAGGATACTTAATATATGGAAAATATACCTTTTATAACCAATTATGCACCGTAGGGGCATTTTGGTAATTTTACATAGGCTTCTAGGGGTTAAAAATAAGTTTCTGAGTTCAAAACATTAGCTTACTGTAATATTATGTAAATTAGTTTAAAACATCAGTAGTTTATGAGTTTTATATGATAAATATAGTTTTGACCCATACTAGGTGCTAAAAACGCTAAATATGCGATTTAAAGGGCTAATATGGTAAAGATAGGAAATTTGATATTTTGGTCAGTTTATAGGGTTCAAAATAATACATTTATCATTTAGGATCAGTAGCAAAAAGTTTGGTTTCAAAAAGTTATGTAAAACTCATTTTATGCATGAAAAGGGTAAAATTGGTAATTACCGAAACTAGACTATAATCCTATGTTAAGTTCAGCTTAAAAATAAATAAAAATCTTTAAAAATCCCAAAATATTATTTAACATCAGTAGGTAAAAAGTTTGGTAATAAAAATCGGGTTTAGATGGGTCTTATGCTAATTACGCTTTCTAATTACTAAGAAGTCCCTTAATTACGCTATTGAGCATAACTCCCATTCTAGACCCCAAACTGATGTCAAATTTTCGGGACATGCCTAAATATCAGTAGCAAAGGTTTTAGTTCATTCACATTGCTAAAAATATCGATTTTATGCAAAAAGGGCGTTTTAGGCATTAATGAGCATAATTACGATCAAGAGCATAAATGACAAACGATTAGGCACCATGCAATATAACTTCAGAGAGTTATACTACAATGTAGTATGGTCCTAATGGAAGCTTAAAACATGGAAGAAATAAGCTTGAATGGGTCAGAACTGGAAGTCATAGCAAAAGTCAAGCTTTTGCGACTTTCGGTTATAATCTGCCCTTAGATGATTAATTGTCGGATTAGGACTGATAAAACATGTTTATATAATCATTACCAAGTCATTAGAATGTTATAATATAATTTAGAACCTCTGGTTTATTAATTAGAATCATTTTTGTCATTTCTGTCCAGTTTGACTTTTTGTCAAACTACTTTGACCCGACAATTAACCAGTCAAACGAGATAATTAGGAGACACCCTTTTAGGGGTTAATCACCTATACTAATGTGGTTTCATAACCACTTTCAATTTGATCAGTGGTTAAGCCACATGTAATTAAAACGAAAGTCAAACTAATTATACACTAAGTTTGACTTTTAAGTAATTAAACTAATTAAACAACTTAAAGGAGTAATTAGAAGCTTACTAATGGTCCTAGCAATCTTTTCTACACTTGAAAGTCTTCTCCTTACTGCTGGAGGCTCCAGATTAAGTCCCACAATGAAATGTTGCAAGTGTGAGTCAAGAACACAAGAGGAGGTGCTCTTATATAGGGATTTCTATGGATCTTGATTGCTTCCAGGTGTTTTAGGAGGCCCTGGGATCACCCCAGGTGTCCTAGCTACTCAATTAAACCGACTTACAGCTCCCTAGGTCGTTATAAACGAAGTAAGGCGGTGTAACCGGCCAAACCCGCACCTGGCAACATTTTGCTGTGAACTGAAGACCGTCGCGTAGCGCGACGACAAATGGTCCCATGGTCGTGCTACGCGACCACCCATGTTACCAGCCCAACAAGTTTTAAAAGCTGGCAATTTCAGTCCCTGCTCGTTTATAATCCTTTTTAACTCCATTTTTGTCAACCAAGGCCCTTGTAGTTAATTTCTTGGAGCCCAAGTAGGTATAAACAAACTTCGTTAGACTCGGTTTCGTTAAATTCCTTTGTAAATGCAAGTTTCATCAAGTTGACGCTTTTTGCCCAAAATTTGGAAAACATGCTTAACGATCTCGGAATCACGTGAAATTTTTATCACACATTCTCGGGAGTATATTTGAATATTACGAAGCCTTGGTTTTGTTAAAAGGCCACTCAGAGGTCAGAATTGACATATTGACACTTTTAACCCATGTAATTTATAATCTTCCGATTATTTTCACAAACGGCTTCGCATACCCAATCAATCACCCATTTAAGAATATTTCTTTCACGTGTGGTCATTCAGAGGCCCAAGTTTGGCATATTGACGCCTTTAGTCCTTTCGTTTGCATATTTTCACTTGTTGTCAACTTTAGTCCCTTAAACTCAATCTTTCGCATAACCGGAGTTTAGGACACGTGTCTATGTATAATTGGACACGTTTTTACGTGGTGTTACATCCTCACCCCCCTTAAAAGAAATCTCGACCCCGAGATTTACTGGAACAAGTGAGGGTACTTCTGTTTCATAGTGGACTCAACTTCCCACGTATATTCGGGACCTCTACGAGCGTCCCATTTAACTTTTACTATCGGTACATACTTTCTTCGGAGCTTCTTGACTTGCCGATCTTCAATTGCTATAGGCTTCTCAATGAATCTCAAGCTTTTATCAACTTGCACATCTTTATGAGACATTGCTAGAGATTCATCAGCTAAACATTTCTTGAGATTACAAACGTGGAACACATCATGAATTCCACTTAGCTCCTCTGGAAGTCTTAGCCTATATGCTACACTGCCAACACATTCGAGGATCTCGAATGGTCCGATATATCTGGGGCTCAACTTCCCCTTTTTACCAAAACGCATTACACCTTTCCAAGGTGACACTTTCAATAACACTTTATCGCCTACTTCAAACTTTAGAGGCTTTCGTCTCAAATTAGCATAGCTTTTCTGCCTATCCCTGGCCGCTTTTAGGCGATCTCGAATTTGAATAATCTTTTCCGTTGTCTCAAGGACTATATCAGGTCCTGATATCTGAGCTTCTCCCACTTCGGCCCAACAGACAGGTGTTCTGCATCTTCTACCATACAGTGCCTCAAAAGGCGCAGCCTGAATGCTGGTATGATAACTATTGTCATAGGAGAACTCAATCAAAGGCAGGTGGTCGTCCCAACAACCACCCAAATCCATAACACATGCACGAAGCATGTCTTCTAAGGTCTGAATAGTACGCTCACTTTGACCATCGGTCTGAGGATGGTAAGCAGTACTAAAATTCAAACGTGAGCCCAATGATTGTTGAAAACTTCTCCAAAAGTGAGAGGTGTATCTAGTATCTCTATCAGAGATAATTGCCACCGGTACTCCATGAAGAGCTACAATCTTATCGACATATAACTGGGCTAACTTATCGGAGCTATGAGTCTCCTTAATGGGCAGGAAATGAGCTGACTTTGTCAGTCTATCAACAATAACCCATATAGTGTCATTTCCGTGCTTTGTTTTGGGTAACTTGGTTATAAAGTCCATAGTTACCATTTCCCATTTCCAAGTGGGAAGTTCCGGCTGTTGTAGAAGTCCTGATGGCTTCTGATGTTCGGCTTTAATCTGAGCACATGTCAGGCACTTAGCTACATGGGTGGCAATGGATTTCTTTAATCCTATCCACCAATAATTGGCCCTTAAATCTTGATACATCTTGTCACCTCCCGGGTGAACCGAATACTTAGAATTGTGGGCTTCCTGAAGGATTATATCCCGTAGTCCTCCTTGAATAGGAACCCAAATTCTGCCATTCATCCTAAGAATTCCGTCTTTTCCAAGTGTCAACTATTCAGCAGTTACACCTAACTTTTCATTTAAAAGATTATCTTTCAACATGGCATCTTTTTGTGCAGCTAACAGTCTTTCGTTCAAATTATTCTTTAATTCAATGCTCTTTGCATTGATCCTAATTGGCTTAACTCTTTCCTTCCGGCTTAAAGCATCTGCGACCACATTCGCCTTACCGGGATGGTAGCGAATTTCGCAATCATAATCATTTAACGTTTCCATCCAACGACGTTGTCTCATATTGAGTTCTTTTTGATTGAACAAATGTTGGAGACTTTTGTGATCTGAATAGATCACACATTTAGTTCCATACAAGTAATGTCTCCACAGCTTTAGTGCAAATACTACGGCACCCAATTCCAAATCATGAGTGGTGTAGTTCTTTTCATGCACCTTTAGCTGTCGCGATGCATAGGCAATCACATTGCCCCGTTGCATAAGTACACACCCCATGCCGGTGTGTGAAGCATCGCAGTAAACAACAAAGTCTTCAATTCCTTCCGGTAGTGACAAAACCGGAGCGTTGCTCAATCTTTGCTTTAAAGTCTCGAAGGATTCCTGCTGCTTGGGACCCTAGATAAATTTCTCCTTCTTATGGGTCAAAGAAGTCAATGGTGCAGCTATTCTTGAGAAGTTCTCAATGAATCTCCTATAATATCCTGCTAAACCCAGAAAGCTGCGAATTTCTGTAGGTGTCTTAGGTGCTTCCCAATTCATTATAGCCTCTACTTTGGCAGGATCCACTTGAATACCGTGTTCACTGACCACATGTCCAAGAAACTGGACCTTGCGAAGCCAAAATTCACACTTAGAGAATTTGGCATATAACTTCTCCTGTCGAAGCAGTTTTAAAATACATCGAAGGTGCTTTTCGTGCTCCTCTTGGCTACGCGAGTAGATAAGTATGTCATCTATAAAGACAATGACAAACTTATCTAGATATGGTTTGCAGACTCTATTCATGAGGTCCATGAATGCTGCAGGCGCATTAGTGAGCCCAAAAGGCATCACTAAGAATTCGAAGTGTCCATATCTTGTTCTGAATGCCGTCTTCAGAACATCTTCGGTTCGAACCTTAAGTTGATGATACCCAGATCTCAAATCTATTTTTAAGAAGTAACTCGCTCCTTGGAGTTGATCGAACAAATCATCGATCCTGGGTAAAGGATAACGATTCTTGATCGTTACCTTGTTTAGTTCCCGGTAATCAATGCATAAACGCATTGATCCGTCCTTTTTCTTTACAAACAAAATTGGAGCTCCCCAAGGCGAAGAGCTGGGTTGTATGAAACCTTTTTCCAATAATTCATCCAGTTGAGTTCTGAGCTCTTTCATTTCGGTAGGCGCTAGGCGATACGGAGCTCGTGCAATAGGGGCAGATCCGGGAAGAATGTCGATCCTGAATTCTACTTGCCTCTCAGGAGGTAATCCAGGTAACTCGTCAGGAAAGACATCTGGATATTCTGAAATGATTGGAATATCTTCGATCTTCGGCTTCGGCTCATTAACAGTCACTTGTGCCATGTAAATGACACATCCACCCTTCAAGCACTGGGATACTTTAAGAATAGACACATTGCTGGGCAACCCGTACTGTGTGTCTCCTTGGATAGTGACTGACTCACCGGAGGGGGTTTTGATAATGATAAGCTTTTTATCACAGGCAATTTGAGCTTGGTTATGCGATAACCAATCCATGCCTAAAACTATATCAAAACCAGCCAATTTCATTGGCAGGAGGGATAGCGGAATAAAATGGTCCCTAATGGATATTGAACATCCATCAAGGAGAGTTGAAGCAGATTCTAAGGTACCATCAGCAAGTTCTACCTCATATCTTATGTCTAGAGCCTTAATGGGCAAATTCAAAAGCTTACAAAACTTATGATCTACAAAGGACTTATCAGCACCGGAATCAAATAAGACTCTAGCATAGATATTATTGATGAGGAAGGTACCTGTTATGACGTTATCATCAGTCACCGCTTCCCTTGCCTGCATCTGGAACACTCGGGCATTGTTCTTCTTAGCCTCTTCAGGCTTCTTCGTATTCTTGGGGCAATTGGTCTTGATATGCCCCTTTTCGTTACAACCATAACAGGTTGCATCCTTGATGTTTCGGCACTCAACAGTCTTGTGCCCCTTCTTTTTGCATATCCCACATGGTTTGGCCTGTGATTCCTGGTTACACTTGCCAAAATGCCTCTTATGGCAATTCTTGCACCTGGGCTTGTTATCAGTTTGCCCTTTCTTGGAACCAGAGTTCCCTTTTCCTTTCTTATTCGGCTGAGAGGACTGATCATCCTCTCTCTTCCTCTTCCCCTCTTCAGAATTTCTCTTCGCCCTACTCCTCACCACATCCAAAGTGAGGGATAATGACAGATCCACAACAGATCTATAGGTGGTTGGCTTAGAAGCCTTCACATTTCCTTTAATTTCAGGAGCCAAACCACCAATAAAACGCGCAATGTGCTTGGGCTCAGGTGTGACTAAATACGGTACCAGTCTAGACATGGAGTTGAAACTAGTCACATAGGATCTACAATCTAGATCCTTCATCACGAGAGTGAGAAAATCAGTCTCCACACGCTCTACTTCGTGTTGAGGACAATAAGTGTCCTTAACTAAGTCGACAAACTTCTCCCAAGAAAGGTTATACAAATGGACTTTCCCGGTGGACTGCACGAGTGCTTTCCACCACGTAAGGGCATCACCCTTAAAAGATTGGGAGGCGAACATAACTACATCTTCCTTAGCGCAGCCGCTAATGTCTATCACCGTCTCCATCTCATCAATCCATTTCATGCAATCTATCGCCCCTTTTTCTCCCGTAAAATCCCTCGGTTTACAGGAAACAAAATATTTGTAGGTACAACCCTTGGCGTACCTAGGGGTCGGCTCAAGATCTATCTGTCTTTTGGGTATACTACCCTGGTTAGACGAATGCACTGACTCACTCTTCTTATGAGTGTGAGATTTAGAATGAGCTTTCGAGTGAGTTTGTGACCGAACGATGCTCGGCTCCTTAAATTTAGCATCAACCGCTTGAGAGACCGCAGCGGTGATCATAGCTTGTAATTTTGCACCAGTGATGTTAATTCTGGTATTGCCCTATGCTGGATGACTGTTTACTTCGTCGGAGCCAGCCATTTCAGGATGCTATAATATAAACAATAATGGTAATTTAAATTACATATAAGTTCATCACATTGATGATTCATTGGTCATGGTATTATTAAACCATTTAGACCATTTTATAATATAACTGAATGTTTACATAATGCGTTTCTACATATTACGAGACAGGGAAAAGATAGAAATTTTCACAACTGTCCATGTCATAGAAGGCATTTTATTTATCTTTAAACTCGTTTCAAAGGACATTTAAATTGGCTTAAAAGCTTGTCACAAAAACGAGTTGAGATTCTAATTAATGATCTCAAATATCAGTGATCTTTTAAGGTCTGAACCAAGTTCATCGCCTTTTTGACAAGAAGTTTATGAATCATACATTCATTGTCATTTTACACCTTTGCTTAAAGCATGCATCTCAAATGGATGTCTTGGTGTATTCATCACACTGATATTTTCTAGCCAGGATTCATATTGATCATTTTGGCTTTATATGACTTGGAAGGGTCCAAGTACCTTTTTGGAAGTTTGTGTGGTTTCTCGTACCGCACAGCTAGGAGTGTTAACATGTTTTTAGATGTTAACAGAGATTTATTTTCTTAAAAAGGTTGTACCATCATAGCCAATTAATACTTTGGCTAGGTTATACCTCTAAGAATTTCTTTGGCAGATCAATTATAAATTGGAAGGAAATAACATGGTGTAATAAAATACACAATTAAAACCAAAGCTAAACTTCATTACGAAAAGAAACGAATACAATTGCCCTAAACGGGACTTAAGAAAGACAAACTACCCACGCAGGGGTAAACAGGAATGAAAATAAGTCCACGCAGGGACTTGATACAGAAATCAAACAAATGTCCACGCAGGGACATTATTACAATAAACAAGAAACAAAAACAACCCTCTATTTCTTCTTCCCCTTGATAAGGTTGGCAAGACCCTTCATGAAGCTATTGTGCCTCTCCTTGTTCTTCTTGGTCTTCTGCTCAACCCTGTCCAACCTCTCCAAGATTTCCTGGTTTTGTTGCTGCTGCTGTAGTTGCTGGGAAGGAGGTGGCTGATACGGAGGATACTGATAACCCTGAATAGGGTAGTCAGTTGGAGGCACAGGGGGGTAAAGGTGGTGATACTGCGCAGCCGTAAGATATGGGTCATGGGTTCCGTAGCCCAATGGATATCCCGACGGGTCTCCATAAGGATTATACCTGGAAGAACCTGGGTATGCCGGAATTGGGTTATCAAATCCCACAGGCGGCATAGGTGGTGCATAAGAAGCTTGCGGAGGATCAGCCTCCAGTGCCGCATTCGAGGGCCCACCCATTTGAGTGTCCTCGGGAATAGGGGGATAGGAACTCGACCCTCGAGGAGAACTAAAATGGGGTCCTCCTCTAACGGACATGCGAGCGTTCCTCCTTCGCCTCGGAGGCTCGGGAGGTGGTTGTGGTGGCTGCTGCGGTGGCTCCTCTACCGGAAGTGGTGGTGGCGAGACAGCTTGAAGTTGAGGATCATCTAAAGGTGGTTGAGCCGGAGAGCTATGATAAGATGGGGTAAAGAACCAGTCATAGGTAGCCATCCTCTCTTGGAAGGAGTCGGGTCCACGATAAGGAGATCCCTGAAATGGTGACCCACTAGATATGCTGATAGGGTGGCCCGGGGTTCCTGTTTGCATTTCCGGGTCGGGGTCGTCATCCATCTCCATTTCTTGAGAGAAATGGTCCTCAGGGCCCAGCGGGTTGTAGCCAAGGAAGTCGTTCACATAGTCGGTTGGGTTGAATTGTCTTGGAGAGTAGGGGGATTCGGAATGATGAAATGAATGCGATTGCAAAGAGTTATGCGAGTGGTGAGATTGGTCCGAATGGTGAGAGTGTTCGGGCTCATTTGGAGCAAATGGTCCGAAAGACGGATGAAAAGATGGCGAAGAGCTAAGCGAGACCGAGTGTCTGGCCGGCTCGAAAGGTTGACCCCACATATCGCGGGAGTCGGAAGTGGAAAAAGACGCCGATGGAGTGCGTCTGTGTGATGGCCCAGCAGATGACGGTCCTCCACGCATGGGACCCTTGCCACGTCCTCTTAGTCTTGGAGGCATGATGGTTAACTTCCTGTTGAACAAGAGAACAAAATAAAACAAAACATAAAAGTAATAAAAGAAAGATAAAGATGCATCCTAGGTCATTTGCCTAGACTCGAGAGTCTAAGGAATGTGCTTATTGTGTCATTGAGATTAAACGCAAAAGGTTAGCGTTTAATTCGCTCAATGTTGGCTCTGATACCAACCTGTCACACCCCAATATTCCACGTATTACCGGTGGGCCCGGTGGGGAGTATCGTGACGTAGTTGATATCATCATTGTCAACACACACAATAATATAGCACAGCGGAAGGCTGGGTAAATAAACTATTACAAACCATACTGTCTGTCGATGTTCGAATACAAGAAAATACAGACTGGAATGTAATAAGATCCACAGGCGGATCATAAAGTACAAAGTAACAAAAACTACAGACTCAGGGTATCTATTCCTCTACAACACCCTATAGCTCCAGCCTATTTCGATAAGTACCTGTCAAATCAATCTTTAGGAAAATACGTCAGTATACACTGGTAAATACAATTTAACTGACTCGTTTTGAAAACATTTAAGAAAATTGGTTTAGATGCACAAGGCACAAATCTTTTATAGCTTGGGACAATCTTATTAAAATCTTGTATACAGTTTTACATGCTTGTCATACATGTGGGGCCGGTTTGTAAGCCGGACATGATTAACTGACTCACCACTTATAGAACCCACAAAGGAGTTATCCCCAACTTGTGGGTAAAATAATATTTAGCATTTGCATCTGTCGGGTGCATGCCTGCACCCCATGCATGGGTCGTGGCCATTAATAACTTAAATGAGCCAAGGATATCCAGGACATGGTCGTTAACCCCCAAATGTTTATGTTATCAAACAATACAGATTAAAACGGGTTATGCGGATTTATTAAATCACAATCCGACGTAATAATCCCATACCCGACCAAGCGGTATTAATATACCGTATCCCAAGCCCGTATAGGGAAAATAAGTTAAAAGTATTTACCTGATGTAGCAGTAAGTTCCTAAGATTCTTGAAAGATACTTTTTATCGGAAGCTATAAATCTGTATAGAAGGTTTAATTATCTATTAGGATGCTAATGGGTCTTTACTTAAGTCGGAGACTTAGACCAACTAGCTAGAAAGAAACCTTACGGACCTAACCGGTAGATTAAACGGAGACCGGGATAGAATGTGATTTAGACCCGACAAGCTTGGATACTTGTATAATATGGGTAAACTAAATACATTCTGGAAAATGAGGTTTTAATAACTAGGTTAAGCCCGTTTCGGCTATTTTACGTAAACTAGTCACGTAAACCGATCCGAACGCGTAAATGCGTAACGGGTAACCGGACAACTATAAACAGGTCTTAATCATTATTATGCTCATAATATGTCAATATATTAGTAGTATATCAACATTTATGCCCAAAAAGCAATTTAAACCAAAATAAGTCCCAAAAGGGCATTTTGGTAATTTTGATGCTTATAAAAGAATTTATTTATAAAACTGAGTTCTGGGTCTGATTAGATTAGTAAAGACATGTATTTTATTAAGTTACATCAGTAGGATACTTAATATATGGAAAATATACCTTTTATAACCAATTATGCACCGTAGGGGCATTTTGGTAATTTTACATAGGCTTTTAGGGGTTAAAAATCAGTTTCTGAGTTCAAAACATTAGCTTACTGTAATATTATGTAAATTAGTTTAAAACATCAGTAGTTTATGAGTTTTATATGATAAATATAGTTTTGACCCATACTAGGTGCTAAAAACGCTAAATATGCGATTTAAAGGGCTAATATGGTAAAGATAGGAAATCTGATATTTTGGTCAGTTTATAGGGTTCAAAATAATACATTTATCATTTAGGATTAGTAGCAAAAAGTTTGGTTTCAAAAAGTTATGTAAAACTCATTTTATGCATGAAAAGGGTAAAATTGGTAATTACCGAAACTAGACTATAATCCTATGTTAAGTTCAGCTTAAAAATAAATAAAAATCTTTAAAAATCCCAAAATATTATTTAACATCAGTAGGTAAAAAGTTTGGTAATAAAAATCGGGTTTAGATGGGTCTTATGCTAATTACGCTTTCTAATTACTAAGAAGTCCCTTAATTACGCTATTGAGCATAACTCCCATTCTAGACCCCAAACTGATGTCAAATTTTCGGGACATGCCTAAATATCAGTAGCAAAGGTTTTAGTTCATTCACATTGCTAAAAATCTCGATTTTATGCAAAAAGGGCGTTTTAGGCATTAATGAGCATAATTACGATCAAGAGCATAAATGACAAACGATTAGGCACCATGCAATATAACTTCAGAGAGTTATACTACAATGTAGTATGGTCCTAATGGAAGCTTAAAACATGGAAGAAATAAGCTTGAATGGGTCAGAACTGGAAGTCATAGCAAAAGTCAAGCTTTTGCGACTTTCGGTTATAATCTGCCCTTAGATGATTAATTGTCGGATTAGGACTGATAAAACATGTTTATATAATCATTACCAAGTCATTAGAATGTTATAATATAATTTAGAACCTCTGGTTTATTAATTAGAATCATTTTTGTCATTTCTGTCCAGTTTGACTTTTTGTCAATCTACTTTGACCCGACAATTAACCAGTCAAACGAGATAATTAGGAGACACCCTTTTAGGGGTTAATCACCTATACTAATGTGGTTTCATAACCACTTTCAATTTGATCAGTGGTTAAGCCACATGTAATTAAAACGAAAGTCAAACTAATTATACACTAAGTTTGACTTTTAAGTAATTAAACTAATTAAACAACTTAAAGGCGTAATTAGAAGCTTACTAATGGTCCTAGCAATCTTTTCTACACTTGAAAGTCTTCTCCTTACTGCTGGAAGCTCCAGATTAAGTCCCACAATGAAATGTTGCAAGTGTGAGTCAAGAACACAAGAGGAGGTGCTCTTATATAGGGATTTCTATGGATCTTGATTGCTTCCAGGTGTTTTAGGAGGCCCTGGGATCACCCCAGGTGTCCTAGCTACTCAATTAAACCGACTTACAGCTCCCTAGGTCGTTATAAACGAAGTAAGGCGGTGTAACCGGCCAAACCCGCACCTGGCAACATTTTGCTGTGAACTGAAGACCGTCGCGTAGCGCGACGACAAATGGTCCCATGGTCGCGCTACGCGACCACCCATGTTACCAGCCCAACAAGTTTTAAAAGCTGGCAATTTCAGTCCCTGCTCGTTTATAATCCTTTTTAACTCCATTTTTGTCAACCAAGGCCCTTGTAGTTAATTTCTTGGAGCCCAAGTAGGTATAAACAAACTTCGTTAGACTCGGGTTCGTTAAATTCCTTTGTAAATGCAAGTTTCATCAAGTTGACGCTTTTTGCCCAAAATTTGGAAAACATGCTTAACGATCTCGGAATCACGTGAAATTTTTATCACACATTCTCGGGAGTATATTTGAATATTACGAAGCCTTGGTTTTGTTAAAAGGCCACTCAGAGGTCAGAATTGACATATTGACACTTTTAACCCATGTAATTTATAATCTTCCGATTATTTTCACAAACGGCTTCGCATACCCAATCAATCACCCATTTAAGAATATTTCTTTCACGTGTGGTCATTCAGAGGCCCAAGTTTGGCATATTGACGCCTTTAGTCCTTTCGTTTGCATATTTTCACTTGTTGTCAACTTTAGTCCCTTAAACTCAATCTTTCGCATAACCGGAGTTTAACCAACTCAAGTTCTTTTCTTAAAGATGCGATCGTGTCAAGATGAAAATTAACTTCTCTTTGTTTATCAAACAATGTGGATTGAGCCAGCTTTGTTGCTTTATCATTTTCAATAATCTCTTTTTGGATATTTTGATTGACCTAGATAACGTACCATATGCCTCTTTTACTTGTTCTAAATCAAACTTCACCAAATCAGTATGTTGTTTCAATTCCTGATACTTAGTGTCTTTTTCAAGACACTCCATGCAAGGTTGTGAACAACTTTGACATGGTGTTTCAGGGATTGAAACATTTTCAACAACATTCTTATCCTCACAGACAACTTTACCGACTTGAATTGACTCTGACTCAGACGATTTGACAACTTTGACCTCTAGACCTCCAATATCCTCTCCTAGAACTGACATCTTATGAACTGACTTTGACTCCTGGAGATCTGTGTCTACCTCTTTCAACTTGCTCATCAGCGCTTTATCTGCAATTTCCTTTAGAGCTTCTCCAGTCATTTCCTTTGAAACATCGATCATCTCCTCGACTTCTTCTTTCTCTGCTTCAAATCTCGGACACGTTCCGGTTCTTGGCTCTTCAAAATAATCTGCAAAAGAATCAAAAACGTTAGGAGGTAGAATTGATTTCATAGTATAGACAAATTCCTCCTGTCGTGATTGAAAATTGAGAACTTCTGTCACAGATTCCTCAACTTTTGCAGAACTTTTCGTAGAAACTTTTTCCACTACTTCATGAATCACCTCATCAACAACCTCAGTAACTTCTTCAACAACAACTTCAGGAACTTCATTAACAACTTCAGTAACTACTTCATCAACCATCTCAGGAACAGACTCAACAACACTCTCAGGAACCACTTCAGCAATCTCAGTAACCACCTTATCGATAACCTTCAACTCTGCAACTGTCTCAGTAATCTCAACTACCTCAGCCATCATTGCCTGGTCATCCTTTCCCGGTATAAACTTATCCCAACTAAAACCATAAACAACTTTCTCATCATCTTGGTTTACAATAAGCGCCTTCTCTGGTTTATTCTCGATCTGAGGCCTCTGAACAGAAGATTGTTGATTTGGTCGATGATATATAGCTTGTCTGCAATAATCGTTTGTAAACGGGTTCTGATGATTCTGCACTTCACGATTGGGACATTCGCGCTTGAAGTGACCTCGTTCTTTGCACTTAAAACAGGTAACCTTTGACTTATCGAACCCTAATTTCTGATCAGGGCCTGACAAACTGCTTCTACCAGTGATCTCCATAAAGCGTTGAGCTCTTCGTACCAGACTCGCCATACACCACTTTATATCTGTCAGTTCAAGTTCTTCCGGATCGATCTGATCGTAATCCTCTTTAGTCATATCGGGATTACCGATCCTTCCAGCTACCAAACCTTCATAAGCTTCCAAAACTGATGCCAGTAAAGCAATGTGCTGCTTGGCTGCATTCTCGGTGATCTCATTCCCATTCTTGATGTTGACTGCTATGTTGCATTGAACACCGGACACAAACGTCTGTTGATTTGAACCTGTAGAACTTTGAGGAGAATTCTGCTATGAGACTTTGACATTTGGCTCGAAGTTGGCAAATGGAGTCGACTGATTTGACTGATAGGCATTTGAAGCAGCAGTAGATGTGTTGTCTGCACTAAACCCTGTTTGAATCTTCGGACTCTGAACATTCGATGTCTCCGGACTATTCTTATAATACAAAGACACATCTTGTGGCATATTCGCTGAGTTCATCTTTTTGATCTTTACCAATTCCAACTCATGAGCCTCGATCTTCTCTATAAACACGCTCAAACTATAGTTCACGAAATCTGAACTATTTTTCAGCATCATCAAATACGTTCCCCATTCCGCATAGGGAAGCGCATCACATAACTTGTCTATCCACTCCTCATTCGTCTTTTTGATATTCAACCTTCTCATCTCTACCACCAGATGACAATACCTCTCGATAAGCTGCTTTGTCGATTCACCTTTAATTCCCGTGAATATATCAAATTCTTTCTTTATCAGTGCTTTCTTACTCTTGATCATAGATGCACTGCCTCTAAACTTCTGTTCCAAAGCTTGCCATATCGATTGTGCACTCTCATCGTGCTGTAGCAGAACTAGAATATCTTCCTTGATCGCTTGCTGCAGTATACTAACCATCTTCTTTTCTGCTTTAAACTCGATCTGCTCCACATTTGTAAGACTTGCAATAGTTTTCAACATATTCAACCCATCCATTGGAGGAACATATTTGCGTTCGATTTTCATCCAGCATTCTAGATGGTTGGCCTGCACCCAGTTTTTGAATCTCCCGGACCACCCCGAATACTCATCCAAACTCATTAACTTCGGCGGCTTCTGCATAGTTCCAAGCTCGTTTTCCAAATTTACATTCTGCATGATGCTAGCAGGACTCTGAGTAACTCCACCACTACCCGCAAACATGTTATAAAAGTCTTGGTTTTCCATTTTCAGTCACAACGAAGAAATTTTCAAACAACTGTTCTGAAAAGCGAATCTACACTGACTGTATAAGCGAACCAGCAGATGTTCACAGGAGCGAACCGGAACTAACACTAAGAGCAAACCAGTATGTCTCTATCAGCGAACCAGAATGTCTCTATCAGCGAACCAGAAGGTTATCCCTGGAGCGAACAAGAAATGATACTAAAAGCAGACCAGAAAATGGTCTTTGGAGCGGACCAGAAAATGGTCTTTGGAGCGGACCAGAAAACTGTCTTTCGAGCGGACCAAGCAATAACCCTAGGAGCGAACCTGAAAACTTGTGAACCTTGGAGCGGATCACAAAAGCGAACCAGCAAAGAAACTGAACATTTCGAGCGAACCACAAAAGCGAACTGGCAAATCTTGCACCTTGGAGCGGACCAGAAAAGCGAACCTAGGATGACGTAAAAGCGGATCTATTTCTCGAGTGGTTTTTGGTCACTTTTAGGCTGAATTTGAGTCTAATCTTCTCAAGGGTTTGTTATTAGTAGATTTTACACCTTATGTCAACTTTTCAGTCCATTTCAACCGTTCAAACTGTCTGAATCTCCAAAAGTATGGGTAAAAAGCTTTTTATCGGGCAAACTAACTCACAACTGGCTCTGATACCAATTGTAGGATCAGTTTTGACCTCTAGAACGAGTCAATCAGAGTTAGTGCTTGCCGGAAATGTGGCGGAAACACATTTCAGACATGATACAAAGCAAAATGTAAAAGAATGGAGTAAAAACAGAAGGATTCACACTTTAAACACTTTTCTTCACTTGTATATCGCTTGTCGTACGGACAGCACTTCGACGTTAGTTCACGGACAAGGTTACAAATGAAGAACTGAACAGGGGTATTTATAGGCTACATGGTCCGCTATTGTGACATGTCCACAAAAGCGGACCTGACAACTAAGTTGGTTCGCTTTTGTGGACAAGTGCCACAAAAGCGGACCTACAACATGAAGACTATAAAATTACATTTTAACCCCCTGAACTTATACAAAATGACCTATCTGGACCCTATACATTAATCTAGTATTACAAAGACGCAGGCTTTAGACATTGTGCATCAACAGATGGGTATTCTCCTAGGAAACCAAACGAGGAGCAACTTGAGAAAGCAGTCAATATAAAGTTAAAAACCGACACAACTGACGTTTTACCAGATAACATTGATATCACATTTACCTCGTCCGATACCGATCATGAGTCTGAAATAATTAAAAAGGTGGTCGATCAGGTGTTGGATACTGATGAGGAGTCCGAGTCAAAATCTGAGTCTGGAGGGTCAAATTCGTCAGTCAACAGTCAAATTTCGTCGGTTAAACGGTCTTACAGTATAGAATTTTTGTTATCGACAGCAAATTTGGATGATGAAACATTTGAAGTTGCATACACTTTAAATGATTCGGACAAATTATACTATGACAAAGAATTTCCAATAAGAAGTGTTCGTTTTGACATGATCAAAAAGGTTTTCAAAATGACAGAAATCAATATTTCTGAAATAAAAGATTTAAATCTTACTGAAAAACCTAAAAAGTACACTTCAAGAGTTCAACAACGTCTAAACAAGAAAAAGAGTTACAATTCTGGTTCTGGTTTTCAAAAGAAACCTAACCAAAATCGTAGCTACAAAAAGAAAGGTTTAGGTTTTGTTCCACCAGAAAACCATAAAAATGATAAAAATTCTAAAACAAAAACAGAATTTGTGTCAGGTGGAAGTTCAGATGAGGAACAGAAGAAACCATTCTGGAGACAGTCAAACCAGGAGTTTCTTGCTGAAAAGAAGAAAAATGGAACTGCAGTGTTTTATCAAAGAGAGACTCGTACCTGTTATCGATGCAATGAAGTTGGTCATATTGCATGGAATTATCAGACAAATGTAAAACCAAAACAGGGAGTTTCTCAGAAATTGAAAGAAAAAATTGTTGATGTTGAACCACCAACCAATAGACTTAAAATTTTTGAAAATTCAAAATATGAGGTTGGTGAGTGTTCGAAGAAAAATTTTTACAAAAAGAAAGAGAATGACAACCAAGTGTGGGTTGCTAAAAAGAATGATGTGAATGTCGGCGATGAATCTGGTTCCACAAAGCCAGAAGAGCCACAAGTTGAGAAGAAAATTTTAGTGAATGATGAAGAATTTCCGTCACTAAAATTTGAGGAAGTTAAGAAGAAAATTGGAAAAACTGAGATTTCAAATCAGTTTTACATTGAGAAAAAAGATTTTGATGTCGAGAAAACATTCAACGGGAATGTTAAAAAGATTTTTGGGAAAATGCTGAGTGGGAGAGCAAAGGGGGTTAAAGATTTTTATGCCACGAAAATGGCAACATACAACCCTACTGCTCAAGAGTTGAAATCCATCAAGTCTGAGAAGACTTGGATGGATGTATGCTTTCCATGATAGTCTTAGGACTATGCCGGAGATCCCAAGTTTCTATCGTGGATCAGGAATCGGCATCATTCTAGTGTTTGAAAAGTTTGTTTCAAAGATTTTGAATAGTGTTTGAATGTTTACAGGTGAAAGGACTACGCCGGAGCTTCCAGGTTGGTAATTGAGAAGCAGGAATCGACATCTTTCTGAATAATTTAACAAGTGGTAAAGAGGTTTCTGTTTCATTCCTACAGTAAAACTTACAAGTGGTATTTTTGATCTACAAGTGGTATTTGTGGTTATACCTTGAAGAATTTACGTTTACAAGTGGTACTGAACTACAAATGATAAATCAAGGACATTAAGTTGTACTTGATTTATTATTCATACGAGATTGATAAACAAGATGATGAACCATATCCCCATGCTTCATAAGTGGTAAACTTAAAAGTGGTAAACACAAACTCATTTTCCGGAAAAATCATTTCGATTAAAACAAACTTAAGTGTTTTGAGATCTAAATGAGAAAATGGTTTGTTGAAAGGGGGAGTTCAGATTGTTTATGCCTAGTGAATGGCGATTTGATGTGATTCGATGTCAGTTGTCAAGTTTCTGTACAGTTTGTTTTACTTTTTACTTTTCAAGTGGGTCAAGAGTCTAGAAGTTTTCAAATTTTCTTTGAAATGTGTTTGCATTTTAGGGGGAGTAGGGAAATTTCTGAAAATCCAAAAACATTTGAAAATTTGAAAAAGCCAAAAACATGATAAAATTCAAAAATGAGTTTCGTTGTGAAAAGAGGAAATGATAGTACGTCAGTAGGCTGTCACAACATGCTAAAGAAATGTAAAGATAAAATGTGATAAACAATCTCACTGAGGATGTGCCAGTAGGTTTTACACATTTAGTAAATTGTGACGAGATATAAACTAAATTTCAAACTTGCTTGTTCTGTGGGTTAACACAAACTTGGATATATAGGTAACCCCTGAAATCTTGTTTGAAAGGTCCCTTATTCTGAGATACTAGGTCTTTATGCTCAGTGATATCTGGGGTATTATCCCGGGACTTCTGCTGTATGGAAATACTGACCTAGTCCTCGGATAATGCTTTCCGCAAATGCTTGAAACACAGCATCGCCCTTAGCAAGCTGATGAAACAATAAAATTGATAGTCGCTGTTGTTGTAATCAAAAGATCCTCTAAAGGGGACACACCAAAAGTCGAGCCGTCATCTCTCTGCTGAACGGAAGTTCTGACCTGAGCTCTCACGGTTTCGCATCTAACCCCTTACAAATATCATTTGTGGTATATTCACCTGTAAGACTGAATATTGGGATCTGGATACGGGAGTATATTCAAGTAGTGGGACACACGGATAAGTTTAAGTTCTTAAGACATTAATATCGTATCTCGGATCATTTGAACTTTGTGTGAAAATTTCAGTGGACCGATATACTGACACTCTAGGTGAATTGTTTTGAACTAAAAATGCAATCAAGCTTAACGGTGTTAGTGACATGTCTCATAAACTGATATGATCCTCTTACACGAACTCGCAAAAATATTGTCTGTAAATATTTTACTTTACTGCATTACAGGTTTCTTTATTTCAAAATCCAAAAAGATTTTCAGTGTGTTTTAGCATAAATTTTTGAAAAAGTCAAAAAGATTTTCAACAACTGATGTTGAATAGCTGATTTTCAAAATTCCGAGTGATAAACATGATGAGCAATATTTGAGGGGGAGTGTTTGTGTGAAATTAAATGTTTTCATAATCTAACCTTTCATGTGGTTTATCAGAAATTGGGTTTGGTTTGAGAGGGAGTCTGTGTTGGTGCACGGTTACATGTTAGTGTTGGTGCACATAAAATTGATAAAATTAGAAATTTATTTCTGGGTTAAGAATGTGCAGGAAAGCCAGGTTTCGATCTTGGATCTGAAGATAGAGTGTCATGTTTCAATTCCTGAAGACCTCTGTTGGAGCCAGATTGATCGATCCTGAAAGCCTGAGTAGAGTCAGACAAAGATCCTGAAGATGTTACTGAAGAACAAAGAAATTCCAGTAAATCGAGAGAGGGAGTCTGAAGATAGAGAGAAAGAAGCCCAGAGACTGATCAAGATAAGAAATCTTAAAGACACAGTGTCAGTGTTCGATAGTCGACTCCATCAACATCTGAGGGGGAGTCTGTTGGTGCACTACATCTGTTGATTTCGTCTAGGATTGGGTCTTACGTTGTAATGTATAGATTAGGGCACGAAATACGAGAAAATGCGAGTGTGTATGATATTTGTGACCTAGGTTCGCTTTTAGGGACAAATGATAGAGGTCCGCTTTTGTGACACTTGTGAGGTCCGCTTTTATGGACATTGGTCACAAAAGCGAACCAGACACCCTATATAAAGGTGTCTTATGAGCGAACCAGAGGTAATTGAAGTTGATTTCCACGCGGAAGCTCTGCCGGTGTGACGTTTGAATTGTAAAAGCTGTCAAGTCAATAAAACAAGCAGTTAGAGTGAAGTGTGTGCTATTTCTACCTTTGTTTCTTATTATTCCGCATCTGAAACACGGGAGATTACCTCTGAACGACTCGTATAGGTCGGCGTACGATCCTACAGAGTTTATTATGGAATTACCCTTATTGGGTAATTCATCAACCATGGTAAACATAGACCATATCTGGTTAATTTGTTACTCACATTTATTTAGGATTTTAATATTACTTATCCTAATTACAAATAATATTGTTAGTGGCACAGAAGCCTAGTCACAGGGACATTTTTATATTATAAGCCAGGATTTCAGAGAATCAAGGCATGCGGGTTTGAACATAGTTCCTTACCTTTCTGACAGGGAGTCATAGACTACAGCTGTCCTTTGTCTTTTATGACAATGAGTATAGCCCGTAGGCACTACATCACTAATGGATGTTTGATAATCGATCATCTTACTTGATGATTTAAACCCATGATTTATAAATCATTAATTTAGGTTTTGGAATCCTTAGAAGGATCCTTGTGTAAAATGACACGTGTGATTTTAACGAATCACGTCTGCCAGGAGTGTTAACATGTTTACAGAGGTTAACCGGAATTTGAATCCTTTGATCAGGTCTTACCATCTTGGCCGGGTCTTATAACGACACCAGGCTAGGTTTCACCACTAAGATTCTTTATTTAATAACTGGTAGGCAGATTAATTTAAAAGGAATGATTTTTGATTTATTTATTTCATATAATTATGCATATAATGACAGAGATGAAATTTATAAACATAACATTCCAATATATATAAAAAGTTACACACTGTCCTAAACGGGACATTTAAAAGACGAAATACCTACGCAGAGGTTATGCAGAAAACAAGTCCTCGCAGGGACCAAATACTAGGATAGATGTCCGCGCAGGGATTGAAAGACAAGTCCACGCAGGGACTAAAACAAATAAATGTCCACACAGGGACTAAACACACAATAAATGTCCACGCAGGGACTTGATTAAAATAGGTGTTAACATCTGAGGCTCCCATGATGGTGTTAGTTTGTATAAACTGATCATTCAGAGAATATTTAAACAATGAAAAGTGCAGCGGAAATAGATACAAACTTTGTAAACACAATCAAAGAAGAAAATAGTATGATAAACAAATGATTTTCATTAAGTTGAATGATTGAAATACAAAGCAAATGATTACAGCATGCTTACAATACTAAGATCCCCCTCAGCCTGATACCCCAAGGTTGGTTGCACAAGATGAAAGGATTGGACTGAAGAAGAAGAATCTACTCAGTCAATCAAATGTAACAGTACAAGGTCTGTAACACCCCCAAAATTCCACCTGCGGAAACCCCGCGAGGCGTGTTACGCATCAGAGTTCGAGCCACCAATCACATTGAACCAATGGTAAATATTTAAATAAATCATGACATTATTTTACCAACATAAGTTGTCAACATAACATTAATTCTCAAAAGTTGTGTAGCGGAAGCATGTAAAAAGTTGTTTAGCAATGGTTTTGTATTAACGCTTAAAACCAATGTATCACATGTAATTTAATCCAAGAGCCTCGATCCATGACCACTCCAGCACTCCCAGATAGCAAGCTTCCCAATTCCGAGATACCTAACGACCTGCGAGCATGTAACACGTGTATCAGACAAAGCTGGCGAGTTCACAGTTTTAGAAAACGTTTGTTACCCGTTGTACGTAAAATAGTTCAATGACCAATGCAAGTAATATTGTTAATATCTCATTTCCGAACAATGACGGCTCCTGAAATACACGACTGCCCTTCCCACGTACTCCTATCTAGTACTGGGCCAGACTGGGTCATTAGTTCACCTCCGTCCTCTACAGGCACGGGGTGAGGGTGCCAAACCTAAGTAGCGCTACTAACTAATACCCGATGAGGGACTTACAAAAGATGATAGGTGAGAATATTAACCAATATACCCGTTTTTACCCAAAGACTTATCCCCCCCCCCATGGGATACCCACTGACTGTCCCCACCCACTGGGACGCATGCTCGAATGTAGTGAACTCACCTTTGTTTTGCTCGGTAGACTCAATTACGCGTTTCACACAATGATCAGTCAAACCCTATTGTGGTTACCAGAAGTAGTCAGTTTCATGTATTCATAGTTCACATACTAAATTTCACGTATTGCAAAAGAAATGAGCGACCAACATATCACGTCACGTATGTCATTATTAAACCTCCTGGTCATGGTACAATTATAGTACAAGTTCATGTCGCAACTCGTACATCGCATATTACATAACCCCTAACGTCTCATTGCACTATACGCGCGAGGCACCACAAAAATGATGTACATACATAAATATCTCTACAACACCTAAACAGTTTTGCCATTTGCAGGATTATCATAAGGTTCTAAACACATGCTTCATTGATACGCAATACGCCTAAAATGAATCGGCCCACATGATTCGTTCCCACAATTAACCTCACTGCATTTATTAGACATGATAAGCCCACCTTCACCATTAGTAAAATATTTATATGATTTGATCAAGCACATGGCCGTCATTCCTTGTTCAATTGTCAAGTTTCATGCAACCATGTTCCTACAATCCTATTGGACCCTTAAAGCTATCCTTTCTTGTTCAATAGTCAAGTTCCATGCAACCAAGATCCTACAATTCTATTGGACCTTTTAGCTAGTTACCTATTATGATTCTTTTGTTGTGGCATGCACAAGTATAGCATCATACATACATACATCGATATCCCATGCACTAAATTATCAAATGAAAATCAATATATTGATTGTCAGTGATCAATCGATATCACTGTTACCCTTTTTCAATAAAACATTCATTTAATCATCCCAATGATAGCCCTATATTGCTAGTTCACACAAATATATCTACACCAAATCATAGCCCACATACAGCATCTATCACATGAATATTATTCGGCCCTATCAAAAACATTTGCAACCCATATTCAAATTGACGGCACATCATACTCGTTCATAATTTAATTTAATGATCTAATATGGCCGATTTATTAATGATCTACGGGGCGTGTATCGAGGTTTCTAAATTATTCGGCCCTATCAAAAACATAATTTAATATATATGCACCAGATTAATATGGCACCAATTCCTTGCATAAGCCGACATATCAACATCGTACCAAATCAAGAGTATATAAGAGAACAATCATCAGTTAATGGCTAGCATAGATGGAGTTTACTAACCACAAGTCTTGCTGAAACAAAGTGATGTATCGATGGGGGAGAATGGTTTCTCCTGCCGCACGCAACTAGAGGGAGGTAGGGTTTGTATTATCCAGTGCCCACGAGGGTTACGTATACATGTATATACATAGACAATAGGTTGGGCCGGTTAGGTTTGCTTACTAACCTAGTGGTTTGGGCCGGTGGTCACCCACTAATGTGGAATAGGTTTGTTTCTTAGAAAAGGGGTGATAATAATTAATTCATTGGCATGCGGCTTATACTTTGATTTTATGTTACCATCAAATGCTATCTTAGGCCATGATACACTTACAAGAATGTGTGAAACAATGAACTGACAAGTTAAGAGTAACAGATTCGGATAACTGATGTTATGTGTCGGTTATGTGTTAGAATCCTATTTACAAGTAAATCAATTATGCTAATGGGTTTCCAACCAAACAATACACACATTGCACAGCTATAAAGCACCTTTGCCAGAGTCACGGATCGAATAGGTAGATTAAAACAGAAACAGGGAAATCACTAAATCGAAGGTACTAACCTTGAAATTTCGGGTTGTCACATCATTCCCAACTTGAAAGAAATTTCGTCCCGAAATTTGACAAGTAAGTACGAGTGAAGTGGCAATTCAAGATTGCTGCGGATTTTCCCCAGGTGTTACATGATACCCCAAGGTTGGTTGCACAAGATGAAAGGATTGGACTGAAGAAGAAGAATCTACTCAGTCAATCAAATGTAACAGTACAAGGTACTGCTCCATTTATTGGCAATCGAATCCACTGACGCATCTCAGCTGACGACACCATGAAAGTGACATCTAACAACCTAACAAACTCTATCTACTGATCTATACAACTACTGCTTTGCTAACTACTGATATTATATTGTATTACATGAGATAAACATAAATTGCTGCTGCATCCTTCCACTGCTGTGAACCCAGCAGTACTTGTCATGATCAGCAGTGCTTGAACCAAGGCAGTAGATTGAGCAGCAGAGCTTTTAATCTTCATCAGTCCTTGTGTAGAATCAGCAGTTGTAGGTCAGCAGATGTTTATAGAAGCAGTATTTTGGAGCATATCAGATGTTTGAGCCACATTCAAGGGGAAAGCAAGGTGTAAACTGCTGCTTATTGTTAGTCCACTGGTGTGATCCGGTTTTGGCTTTACATTATCTGTTCCTTTGGTAGGGTTCAATCCCAACAATCTCCCCCTGGAATAGATAATGCCAAAACCCTTCATTATTCAGGACCTTTATTTCTCATCAAGAGTTCCTTAGCTTGTTTCCTGAATTCAGCTTCAAATTCCTTGGCACTCTGGTCATCTTCATCCTTACACAGTGTAAGTTCAAGGAGATCCTGCTAATCTTCAACACTCAGGCCAAGTGCTTCTTTCCTTGATATGTACTTCACTTCACCATTGGTTCTGACAAGAGTCAATACGTGAGTCTTTTGATCAGACATCCACTTTAGTATTTTTAAACCAAACGGGTTTCTTGGGAGAGATTTATTCTTTGATAAGTTAGGAGATAATGGCCTTGTAAACACTTGCAGACTTTCAGACATTCTTTTGAAGGCTTCTTCAATGACTTTGTTTGCTGCAGCTATGTCTTCTGCAGTTTCTTTCTCAATCTGCTCTTGCCTTTCAATTTCTGTCATGTCTGTTGCAGTGTTTGGTGATGCAGGTTTGTTTAATACCTTCTTAACAAGGTTTTGAAGCTTTGTTGAGCTGTCTTCTTTTAGACCCATTTTCATGATGGTGTCCTTGAAGTACTCTGCTTCCTTTTCTTTGACCTCTTTTTCAGTCAGCTGTTTACCTTCTTCTTGGTTTATCACAAGAGTAGGATTGTCTGCTGATTTGAACAATGTTCTGAGGTTTTCAATCTGTTGTTCAAGCTTCATCATTTGTTCACGTTTCTTTGAAGCACTTAAAACAGTTATCTTTCTTTTCTTTAGCCTTTCATAGGCTTCATCAGTCTGCTGCCTTGACCATTTTGATATGGCTTCAGCAGTATCCATTTTTGCATCCACCAGCTCCTTTTTCTTTCCTTTATACTCTGCAGTGAGGTCAGCAATGAGCTTTTTGTATTTACTCCAGTTTGGAGCATTCTTCTTCTTTGTAGGATCATTCTTGATTTTCTCAATCCTTTCTGCCTCATGCTTTAGAGCAACTAATGGCCATTCTTTGAACTGTTGTTCTTCAGCAGGATAGAATTTCTCTTTCATGATGTAGGCTAGATATTGTTTTCTTAACCTTTTCTTTTGATCAGCCTTTTCTTTGTTTAGCTCTTGTGCAAATTCTTCTATCTGCTTTACTTTTGTGAAGTAGAACTCCAGTCTTTTAGCAATGCCTTCGTCACTTAGACCTTCACTTTCACTCTCAACTTTAGCTCTTAGTTTAGCTTGCCTTGTCTTGATCTTGAGGTAATCATCCATATCCTCAGGTGGCATGTAGCTTATGAGTGAGGAGAATCTTCTTTTTGAAGGATCTTCTTCTGTATAGAATTGCCTCATCTCATTTTTGATAGCTTCAAGTTCCAGTGGATATTGTGCAGCATTAGGATCATGTATGCCCTCATTGGCAGAGATTGGCTTTCTTTTTCTACTTAAGAGCTTTGGTTGTGATATAGAAGAGGTGAGAGCAGTGGTGGATAGTTGACTAACAGCTGTTGAAACAACTGGTGTCTCAACCGCTGTTGTCATTACAACTACTGATGTATCAGCAGATGTCTTCTGCTTTTGAGCAGGGGTTATGATGGCAGTTGTTTGAGTGGTGATGAGTGGCTGATTAACAGTAGTTGAAACAACTGGTGTTTCAACCACTGTTGTCATTACAACAGATGTTGTAACATCTGTTGTCTTCTGCTTTTTGGCAGGGGGTGATGAAGGTTTGGTTGTTTTTGATGGTGATGGTGGTTTTTGTGCTGTAGACACAGATGGTGGTGGAATAGTAGTTGTGGTGGTGTGTGGTGATGTGGTGTGTGTTGATACTGCAGTTTTGGTTTGGCTACTTTCTGGCTCAACATACATACCATCATCAATTCCCTTTTTCTTCCACTTGATCTTCTCCCCCTTTTTGGCATTATCTGAGAAGGGTTCGTTCATGAAGAGAACAGTGGAGGGAACCTTTCCAGAGGCACTTTGAATGTGAGCTTTTATAGCTTTTATATCCGCCTGAGTATCCTTGAATCTTGATTCCACCATATTGGTCAGCTTTTGAACATGTATGGCATGTTGCTGATCTGCCATCTGCTTTTGTCTTTCCAGCAGTGGTTGGAATATTTTCCATAACTCATCTGCAGCAGGTGCTTGTTGAGCAGGTGCTTGAGCAGGAGGAGCAGTGGATTGGGCTTTCTGAGCTTTTAATAGCTGCTGCACAATATCTTTTATTTCAGCAACTGAGGTTTCAAGGTTTTCAACCCTGCCTGTCAATTCCTGATATCTTGAATCATCACCTGAGTTAACAGGATCATCTGAATCCCCACCAGCAGTGGTTTTACCAATGAACGACTTAGGAACAGAGTCCCAAAAGTCAGCCATTAATGCCTCGTTCAAACGATCATCAATTTTCAATCCATTTTGACCAGTTTTACTTCGAATTTAGAGCTGAAACTTTCAAGGGTTTGGAAAAATGTACTTTTACACGTTCTGTGAAAGTTATAGCCGATTTTAACCGTGAAAAGTAACCATTTTGTGAAAGAAGGTGTAGAAAATCAGAATTTGCTAGCGAAAACGAGCTAAACGGTAAGAACTCTTCCTCCTGAGCTCTGATACCACTTGTAGAATCGTGAAACGACCTGACGAGTCGATCAGAAGAGTGCTCAGACCGAATCAGAGGCGGAATACATTGATTCGGTCTTCGTTCAGCTTGTATTCACTATAAATTGTCTTGTTTATTGATCTTGTAACAGATTACAGTACAAAGACACTTCGACGGCACCCCGGCGTCGGAAACTAGAAGGTTACAAATGAAGCCGTTTGAAGCCTATTTATACAAGATGACCCTACCGTTTGAACCTTTTCAAACGGACACCTAGCTTCAAACGGCCACACCCTCAAACGGACACATGCTTTCAAACGGACAATATTCAAACTATTACATTATTCAAACGGCCAACACTAATTCTAATTGGACCATTCCAATTTTGTCTTATATGCCTATGTAATGATGATGTCATCATATGATGTCATTATCAAAGATGATGACATATGCATGATCAAATCCGCACTGAACCCGAGACTCGACATAAGACGAAGACGACAGATGACTGCACCAACAGACTCCCCCTCGGATGTTGACGTCTTAAATGTCGAGTCTTCGCATCTTCAGTCTTTATCAGTCTCTTTTCTTTCTTAACATATACCAGGATCTTCTCTTTGGCTCTAGCCTCGTCAGACTCCCCCTTTCATCATGATGGGATCGCTATCTGGAATTTGCTATCCCCTTGAGATCAAATCCTAGCTTTATCTCTGTTTAAGCTCATCTCAGGTTCTGATGTATCTCCTGACTTTCAGTAGTAGCAGGATCAGAAACCTACACATCTCAAACACTCTATTACCAACCAACAAAATTGTGATTCAACTTAATGAATCAACTTAACATTTGAGAATTTTTCACATTTAAAATTTATCAAAATTTGAAACATTTCAAACTCTTATTCAACATTTCAAAACACTTAACCAAACCAACTGTTCATCATGTTTAGCCTTCGAGATTTTAAATATCAGCTTTCCAATACCAGTTGTCGAAAATCTTTTTGTATTTTCAAAATATGAAACATAAATGCAAAAATTAAATGCAGAAATGAAATATGTACAAACAATATTTTTGTGAGTTCGTGCAAGAGGATCGTATCAATTTTTGAGACATATCACAAACACCATTAAGCTTGATTACATTATAAGTTCTAAACAATTTACCTAGATTGTCAGTATGTTTGTCCTCTTAAATTTTCACACAGATTTCAACTGTTTCGAGATATGAAATTAGTGTCTTAGATACTTAAACTTATCCGTGTGTCCCACTACTCGAATATACTCCCGTATCCAGATCCCAATATTCAGTCTTACAGGTGAGTATACCACAGCTGATATCTGTAAAGGGGTTATGTGCGAGGGCCGTGAGAGCTCAGGTCGATACTTCCGTATACGCAGAGAGATGACGGCTTCGACTTTTGGTGGGTCCCCTTTAGAGGATCTTTTGTTACAACAGCAGCGACTATCAATTTTATTGTTTCATCAGCTTGCTGAGGGCGAGCTTATATTTCAAAGCTTTTTGCAGAAAGCATTATCCGGGGACTAGGTCAGTATTTCAGTTTTATCATGTTTTTGTCTTTTTCAAATTTTCTGATGTTTTTGGATTTTCTTAAAAATTCTTACTCTCCCTAAAATTCAAATACATCTAATGAAAATTGAAAACAAACTATACAGGACATGACAACTGATATCAAATCACTTCAATTCTCCATCCGTTTGGCTTAAACAATCAGAACTCCCCCTCACAACAAACTATTTTCCCATAATGATTTCAAAACACTTAAGTTTGTTTTAATCAGAATGGTTTTTCCGGAAAATAAGTTTTGTTGATTTTACCACTTGTAAAATTTGGGGATCAAATCATCACATTGTTTTACCAATCTTTTGAATGATAGTTAACTCAAGTTCAATTTAATGACCTTGATTTAACCACTTGTAAGATCAACCTACTTCAAATTCTGAACCACTTATAACAATCACAAACATACAACTCAAACCTGTTTTTCAACCAATTACCATCTGTTGGTTGAATTCTCAAGGTGCCGATTCCTACTCCACGCTTACAAACCTGGGAGTTCCGGCAAGTCCTGCAAAACTTTTCAAACACATTAAACAAACATGATAAAGAATAATGCCGATTCCTGATCCACGATTACCAACTTGGGATCTCCGGCAAGTCAGGTTTTTCTATTTAAAAAGATTCACCCAAGCCTGACGGTCCTTGGGTGATTTCTAATTCTTGTTCAACAATGGTGGAAAGTTTGCATCATCCATTGTTAAACCTGAATTCTCCTTTTTTACCTCAACACCAGGCTCCTCTGGCTTTGACGAACCAGAATCATTGCCTGCACATGGCTTGTCTGACTTTGATCTGTCAGATTCATCGCCTGAAGGTGGCTTGTTTGACTTTAACACATCAGATTCATCGCCGACCATTTTCTTCTTTTTCTTTTCTTCTTTCGTCCTCAGACTTGTATCTGATGAATTCGTCTTGCTTGACTTTGAAATCGAGGGAGTCGATTCATCAGAACTCTTATTTTTACCAACAGATGAACCTGAGGACAAAATCTTCTCGAGATACTCTCTTGCCTTCTTCCTCTTCTTCTTCAGTTTGTCTTTCTGCCCCTGTGAAAGTTTAACTTTCTTTTCTTGAATTGTCTGTTCTTGAACTTTAGGTTTTAGAACCTTCTGTTCATGGGGCTTGACATTGACTGGAATTTTTTCCAATTTTTGAGACTTAGCCCTCAATCTTTCATTCGATCTCCTTGGGCAATCTCTGGTAATGTGACCTTTGATGTTGAAGTTAAAGCATCTTCTCGTCTCATAATTCCAACTTTGGCAGTTAACAGCAATGTGTCCTTGATAGCCGCATCGGTAACACACTCTGTTATCGTACCATGTACCACCTTTTTCACACCAAATGCTCAGATCATAGCATTGTTTGGCTTGGCGATATTCCTTCCTCATGTTTGCTGGATTTGACTTTTGAGCACTGTGGTCCGACCTGCACCACTTATTACCAACAATTTTTGAGTTTTCATTTTTCAATTTTTGTGCTTTTTGAATGCGATTGGATGATCGATCTGATGAGCTTTTATTTTCTTTTTGAACATTTTTCAAATTTTTATCTTTTTGTTTCTGTTCCACTTTCTTCTTCAAAGGTTTTTGCTTAGAGCATTCACCTTTTTCAGTTGATTGTAGAACAGTTTTCTGAAAATTTTCTTTTAATTTCAAAAACAATTTTTGTTTTTCAGCTTTTTCATTTTCATCATCAGATTTCTCATCACAATCTTCAACTTTGACATTGTCAAAGTTTGTGACATCGTCACTTATTGGAACTGAATTGATTGGTTTTGGACAGGGAAAATTCAAACTGTCTGAAGCAGTCACAAAACCTTTCAATTTCTTCTCAAGTTCATCAATCTTGTTTCTTGAATTCTCAGCTTCATGTTCAAGCTGAGATATTCTTTCAAGATGAGACTTGATTGACTTTTCATCCTCATTTTTCATATTTTCAAGAACAGACTTTTCATGTTCCAAAACTTTTATCTGTTCTTGAAATTTCGTTTCATTTGCTTTCAAGTTTTTGTTTTCCAGCTTAGTCCAGAAATCCTCATCTTCTGAAGATTTCTTTTTGCTTTCAAACTCTTTTTCTAACTCTTTGATTTTCTTTTGAGCACATTCACCTTCTTTTTCCAATTTTATAATTTTCTGAAGATGGGAATTTATCATTTTTTGTTTTTCAATGTTGTTTTTGCTAAACACATCTCTCCCATCTTCAAGAATTTTCATTTGTTTTTGAAATTCTTTTTCAATTCTTGATTTTTCAATTTCAAAATTTTTAATCTTCTCTTCGAAAACTTTTGCCTTCTCTTTCACATTTTTGTTTTCAAATTTCAAACTATTCAAACCATCCAACAGTTTGTCATTTTCAGTTTTTAACTTCTCACAATTTTCTTTCAGAATAAGAATCTGCTTATCATCAGCCTGCTTTTCATATTTCAACTTCTTGATCTCCAATGCCAAACTTTCCGCGTCTCTCACGAGTTTGTCATTATCAGTCTTAAAGTTGTTACACTTGAAGCACACTGTTTCAGAACTTGAAGATTCATTCTTCACAAATTCTTCATTCTTTGACATTTCCTTTATTTCTGCCTTGTATGTTCCTGCACAAACAATTTTAACAAAGTCAAGAGGTTTTAAATTTTCATCAATATAACATCCTCTCTTATAATCATACTTCATGTTTTGTTTTGCAGCAAAACATATACAAATTGTTTTATTAATCTCAGTAATTACATCCAAATTGATTTTATCCAGATTTCCCAGATTCAGTTTATCTAGATGCTCTTTGATTTTATTCATCAATATTTTCTTCTTATCAAGATTTTCATAATGACGCTTTTGAAGTTTACTGATGAAATCAGATGGATGTAATTTCGAGAATTTAGGCTTTTGTTTTAATTTTTTTAGAACATCATCCCATTCGGCAGGTAAAGCGGCTTCCAACTTTGATATCTTTTCAGTATCTGTCAAATTTATTCCAAACGATTTTAACTTGTCCAACAAGTAATCAAATCTTTTTTCCATCTCTTTCAAGCTCTCATTCTGTTGACAAGCAAAGTTTTCAAGTCTAAGAGTCCAAATCCTCTTATCATCTTGATCATACAGACTCGTATGATACCTCCCAAATCTATTTAAACTTTCAACAAACTCATTCTCTTTTTCATCAAACCTCGTTTCCATTTTTTCAAACACAAACTGTTCAAACACTTTGATTGGGCCTTTACTGATTGGGTCGATGATAATGAGACTTGGTCTTTTGATCAATGAATATAACAAACCGACAAACTAGATTTCCAACACTCTATGATTGGGTCGTAGTCCTTTTAATCACGTGACAGGCCTCTATGTGAACACATGATCATTGGGCCATGAATCCCTTTGATTGGGCCAAACAATTCACAGTAGCCGACAATATTATCTTTAAAGGAACTTTGATTGGGCTGCAACCACTAACCCAACAATTAGTACAATGTGATTGGGCCGCTTATGCAATGTAGTCAAAATCCACTTAACCGACCATTTTATGTTGTAAATTCTCATGCAATATCAAGTGATTGGCGGCGTGACAATTTCAAAAGATAACATCAATTAAACTTCAATGATTGGGCCTTCTGTTATAGTGGGCTGACATCCTTTTGAATTTTGTTTGCACTAAAATGAGTGGCAGACAATATGTTTTAATCTAAATGGACCATCTTTAATTCAAGCATATAATAGGGCCTTATCATAAAAATATCCGACACCTTCACGTGATTACTTAGGGCTGCAACCAATTACTTTGTATGTCGGCATACTTTTAATCAGATCACATGCCAATCTCAATTACTCAACTAAAATTGATTGAACCGATTTAAAACATGCAGCTTTATCTTACTTCACATGCAATCTGGCAACCTCGTTAAATGTATCACACAACTCGATGAACTTTTTCAAACGGTTCACACAATACAAAGCATTTTTCAAGCGGTCAATGTTTTCAAACGATGTGTCTACCTTTTTTAAATGACAGTTCAAACGGGATGGCCAATTTCAAACGGAACCCATTTTTCAAACGGTAAGTTCAAACGGGATGGCTGTTTTTCAAACGAGACAGTCCAGTTTCAAACGATAGGTTGCAGATTTCAAACGGACATGCAAGCCTCGTTCAAACGGTCATCAATTTTCAATCCATTTTGACCAGTTTTACTTCGAATTTAGAGCTGAAACTTTCAAGGGTTTGTAAAAATGTACTTTTACACGTTCTGTGAAAGTTATAGCCGATTTTAACCGTGAAAAGTAACCATTTTGTGAAAGAAGGTGTAGAAAATCAGAATTTGCTAGCGAAAACGAGCTAAACGGTAAGAACTCTTCCTCCTGAGCTCTGATACCACTTGTAGGATCGTGAAACGACCTGACGAGTCGATCATAAGAGTGCTCAGACCGAATCAGAGGCGGAATACATTGATTCGGTCTTCGTTCAGCTTGTATTCACTATAAATTGTCTTGTTTATTGATCTTGTAACAGATTACAGTACAAAGACACTTCGACGGCACCCCGGCGTCGGAAACTAGAAGGTTACAAATGAATCCGTTTGAAGCCTATTTATACAAGATGACCCTACCGTTTGAACCTTTTCAAACGGACACCTAGCTTCAAACGGCCACACCCTCAAACGGACACATGCTTTCAAACGGACAATATTCAAACTATTACATTATTCAAACGGCCAACACTAATCCTAATTGGACCATTCCAATTTTGTCTTATATGCCTATGTAATGATGATGTCATCATATGATGTCATCATCAAAGATGATGACATATGCATGATCAAATCCGCACCGAACCCGAGACTCGACATAAGACGAAGACGACAGATGACTGCACCAACACCCAGTCACTTGTTGAAGTATACTCTCAGTGATAGGTGGTTGAGAGGAACTGGTTTCTGTCTGAGTAACATCAGCTGCATGCAACAAAGGTGTGGTGGATGGTGGTATTATGTGGGGTGAGGATAAAGGAGTTGAAAGAGACATGTCCTTGGGATCAGGACTGTGGAAGATGGATCCGAGTGGGTCCGGAGCTTCATATTGTGGGGTCCCTGTGCTTAAAACTTGATCCTTTTGTGAGGATTCAAGAGGAGTTTGAGGCTGGGGTTGAGATCTTTCTTCCACCTGCTGTGAGGAAGTAGCAGCAGTGGTTTTTGGTGACTTTTGTGCTGTCACTGGCATTGTCTCTGGGATCTCATCTTCCTGAGATGCCTTTGTTTTGGGTATGGTGGGCTTTCTGGATATTTTCTTTTTGGTTCTTTTTGTGGTGGCAGGTGTGGGTTTCAAAGCAGTGGGTGTGCTGCGTTGATCACCTGGAGCAGTGGGCTCAGCAGCAGATACCTGAGGAGCAGTTTCATCTGCTAAATTCTGCTCAGGCACCTCTGCTTTTGTTTTTATTGGTGCCAACATTCTAGAGAATGTTTCAGGTGTTAAGCAGTTTATTTTAAAAGAGGCACCTTGTTTGGGCAAATCTGCTTCTTTCTCTACAAACTTTTGTTCAAAATAGTAGCTTAAAAATCTTGGAAAGAGAAGAAATGCCTTATTATCAACGTTTTTTTACCAAATCATCAAATATTTCCTGGGAGTAATTAAAGTTTTTATTATTTAAAATTGCATACCCAAGGCATTGAATTTTTGTTGGTATTTCATTAAAAGATGTTGTTTTATTAGAAACACACATTAAAAGTGTGTGAAATAAAAATCTGGGTGCAGAAGGAAAATAACCTTTTTGTAAGGTATCCCTTTTTGGTTGCTCTGCATAGCCTCTGTTTATGAAATCCTTTTTCAACTCGTCTTTAGAAAATGAGGTTTTTCCTTTCAAATCATTAAGTTTAAAGATTTCAGAAATGGATTGTGGTGTTATTTGAACCTTCTTACCCTGTATCGAGGAGTTGATGGCTGTGATGATGTCTCCTTGTTTTTTAATGGTGGCATTTTTCCAGAACTCTCTCTGGGTTTGAAGATAAATGGGAGCGTCCGCTGTTATCAAAGTTTTGTACTTTGATGCAGATAAGATGTCAATGATGGAGTCGAAAGTGTTGTCAGTTGTGGGTTTTGTGAGTATACCCACATAGTTGTGTGGAGATTTGTAGCGAATCTCCGTAGTTTCAGCGGCCATTTGAGTGGCGTCTGATGGGGTGGAGGAAGAAGATGGTTTTGATTTTGACTTCGATTTTGGTTTCGTCATTTTTGATGAAGAAGATCGAAGAAGGTTTTTGTGAAGAAGAGTGGGAAACTGCTTTGTGAAGAGAATATTTGGAATTCAATTCGATAGTGTGAGCCCCTGTTTGGGTTTAATCGGGGTTTTATTTTAGGGAAAAAGTGAATGCTGATGTGGCAGCGGTTATAATGATCTGACGGCTAAAAGCTGACCACGTGCCAACCCCTAATGAAATGGCAAATAATGGAGGACAGTTGTTTTGACAACCACTGATGGATCAATCATCAGTAGTTACAACGGTAATGAAATGAAGTAGTGGGTGTATCAGTGGATAGAACAATGATTTTAAACATCAGTGTTTTTGAACGAGCAGGGGTTGACTATTAGCAGTGGACATACCTTAGAGAACAGATGTTAAGGCACAACAGCATTTAAGGAACAGCAGTGGTTGAAAACAATAATGAGGATCATTTGTGTAACAACTGTTTGTGCAACAGTGTTTTGACTTTTGACAATTAATTTTAGCATCTCCTTATTCAGATGTAGGAATTGATTTTGTCTTGTGAAAGCACAATATCTTATCTAGCATCTGTTGAACACCAGAATTGCTATTCTTAACAAAATACATTTTAGATGTATATTATCAAGATTAAATTGCCAGCAGTTATCTACAGAAATTTTTGTTCAAGGTTTTGCCAAATGTCCATTATTCCAGACAGTGGTTTAGCATCCCAGATGATGAACACTTTTCTACTAAAACAACTCATTTTGTGTCTAATTACTTGAACTAGAGCATGAGTATCTCAGTAGTTCAAAATCAATTTGCAATCAATTTTTGATCTGTGACAACCAAACTTGAGCTTAACATGACCTTGGTATGTGTGTCATTTCCTTTTGATCAGATTTAAGGATAGTAATTTCACACAAAAATAAGGAAATTGCATCCTGACCAGAGATGAACTTTTACTAACAAAAATGGGTAAAAGTACAAAATATATATTACAAGAAGTAATATATATCTGGTTTTATTTAAGAAAAAAAAACCCTTAAAAAATAAAAGGAGTTTTGAAAATTATCAAAAGGATCTATCAGCTTTCCAATAAGTTCATGATCATATCATTCTCAAGTTATTTTGACCATTGTTTGGGGTCATTTTCTTGTCTATCGATTGTAAATTCTTCTTTTAAGGTCAATCACTAGGAATGTCATTGTTACCTGAACAATTCCTGTATTGATGAATGCACACAGTTGCATGATTCCATTGTTTAACCCAACTTTAACCTCAAGAGTGTTTTATGCTTATACTCTTTTCTTTTGATTTCAAAAGTTTTGAGATGACCACACTTTGAGATTGTTCCTTTTCTTTTTCCCTTTTTACCCTTTTTATTTACATGTTCAGAAATACTCACTGGGAGATTTTATTTTGAACACGCTTAGTCCAGAATCACTTTGAAGTAATGTTTTGAGAGATCTGGCCACATTTGTGCATGTTTTATTACCAGATCTCATATTACTTATGATTAGGACTGTTTTGACACCTTATTTTCTTAATGTGTTTTGACAAAGTTGATTTGGTCCTTTTGAGGATTTTCAACCTGCCTTTGAGTACATAAGAATTTTGACTAAAGCTTTATTTCCCTCTTTCTACGTCAGCAGAACACTAGTGTTTAGATGAACATAGGTTTTGCTGATCTGAGGTGCATACTTTTAGTGTAAAATAAAAAAAACATCACAAATTTCATAACAACAGTTGAAATCAATTTTGAATGAAGATGAACACACCATAGTTTTCAGATAAGTTTCCAGATCTAGAAACTATGAGTGATTTGTGCATGACATCATCAGCTGTATGAGATTTGTGAATCTTATGACGTCTTGGTTGTTTTACAGAGCTTTTGAGTCATCATTTTGAACATGATTTCTCGTTACTCTGTTTTTCAACTGAAATACGACCAACCTTAGTATCAATGAATTGTGAGCTGAACTGTTATGTCAAATTGATGGTTAGATCGAATTTGACTGTCCAGGCTCTAATACCAATTGTTAACATCTGAGGCTCTCATGATCGTGTTAGTTTGTATAAACTGATCATTCAGAGAATATTTAAACAATGAAAAGTGCAGCGGAAATGGATACAAACTTTGTAAACACAGTCAAAGAAGAAAATAGTATGATAAACAAATGCTTTTCATTAAGTTGAATGATTGAAATACAAAGCAAATGATTACAGCATGCTTACAATACTAAGCTCCCCCTCAGCCTGATACCCCAAGGTTGGTTGCACAAGATGAAAGGATTGGACTGAAGAAGAAGAATCTACTCAGTCAATCAAATGTAACAGTACAAGGTACTGCTCCATTTATAGGCAATCCAATCCATTGACGCATCTCAGCTGACGTCACCATGAAAGTGACATCTAACAACCTAACAAACTCTATCTACTGATCTATACAACTACTGCTTTGCTAACTACTGATATTATATTGTATTACATGAGATAAACATAAATTGCTGCTGCATCCTTCCACTACTGTGAACCTAGCAGTACTTGTCATGATCAGCAGTGCTTGAACCAAGGCAGTAGATTGAGCAGCAGAGCTTTTAGTCTTCATCAGTCATTGTGTAGAATCAGCAGTTGTAGGTCAGCAGATGTTTATAGAAGCAGTACTTTAGAGCATATCAGATGTTTGAGCCACATTCAAGGGGAAAGCAAGGTGTAAACTGCTGCTTATTGTTAGTCCACTGATGTGATCCGGTTTTGGCTTTACATTATCTGTTCCTCTGGCAGGGTTCAATCCCAACAATAGGAAATACAATAGTACATCTAGAGGCTAATGATCTCGCTTCTTCTTCCCTTTTAATAGGTTTGCTAGGCCTTTGAGGAATCCACGATTGTTCTTACGCTCCTGCTCAAAGTCTCGTTCTACCCTGTTCAAACGGTGGAGGATTTCTTCCTGCTCCGGTGGGGAAAAACACGGCTGCTGCGATAAGTGCTGAGCCGGAGGTCTAGAAGGTATTGGATACCCATGAGTTGAGTATCCCATTCCCCAAGGTGTTTCATATGGTACTTCAGGGAGAAGGGCGTGGTAGTTTGCCGCCGCTTCTATGTATGGGTCGCCACCCATATAGTTGTAGTGAGTGTGAGCTGGCTGCTCAAACGGGTTGTACGCTGTGGAACCGGCGTACGCAGGTATCGGGTTATCATAACCAAATGGTGGCGGAGGTGGTGCAACTGGTGCAGAATTCACCTCTGCAGGGTGACTCGAAGGTCCACCCATTTGTGGGTCTTCTGGAAGTGGCGGAAAATGACTGCCACTGGAGTGTCGAGGGGTGCTGAAATGAAAATCCCCTTTTCGTGCGGATATCCGCGCACCTGATCTCCTACGCCTTGGCGGATCTGGAGGTGCTTGTTGAACTGGTGGCGGTGGAGGCGGTGGCGTAACTGCCACGAAACGCGAATCCTCGGAAGGATCCTGCTGCTGCTGTGGCTGGTGAGGTAAAGAATGGTGAGAGGGTGTAAAGTACCACTCGCACTGGTTGAACCTCTCCGGATAACTGTCGGGACCCTAATAAGGTGTTCCATGGAAGGATGACCCATCAGAGATCTCAATAGGATGGTTGGGGGTACCTCTTGCAGGCTCGACGGGATCCGTGTCCTCGTCCATATCCATCGCATTGTCTTCGGAGAAATGGTCCTCTGGTCCTAAAGGGTTAAAACCTACTGGTTCTTGGACATAGTCTACCGGGTTGAACTGGCCTTGGAAGAAAGGAGTGGGGTCGCCATAGGAATGGTGCGAAACAGAACGCTGGAGAGGTATGAATGAAGGCTGAGGGTTATCGGGCTCATTTTCTGAGTTCGGTCCAAAAGAGTGATGGTATGAAGGTGTCGAACTGTGTTAGGTAGACCGTCTAGCGGGCTCAAAGAGGTTCCTCCTACGCCTCTGAGGTTCTTCACTCCTTGTGCTCGAAGGAGCTCACATGTGTGAAGATCCGGCCTCGTGATCATTGTGGGTAGTGATCGGCCCTTTGCCTCTTCCTCCTCTTCTGATTGCTGGTGGCATATTTCCTGCTTAAATAATATTAAATCAACAACAAACAATAAAGGACAACTAGAACAACAATTCGAATTCGTCCTATGTTCTTGTCTAGACTCGAGTATGTGCAATTGATAGTGTTTAATTCACTCAACGTTGGCTCTGATAACAACCTGTCACACCCCGATTTCCACATGTTTCACCGGTGGGCCCGGTGGGGGATTACCGTGACGTAGTTGGCAACAATATAGTCAAACAACACAATATTTAAATGCACAGCGGAAGCATAAAGATAGATATATTTCAACCAACAAATGTAATATCCAAGTATCACAAGTAGTCGAAATAATCCACAGGGGATCAAACATAAAAATAGGAATTAATGTTCAACAGATAGTGGCATCCAAGCTTGCGAGACTCTAACGATGCTAAGGAGTGGCCTGCCTATTTCGTGTAGAACCTGCATTTATTCTTTTTGGGGAAAATATGTCAATTTACACTGGTAAATACATTCAACCGACACTTTAACAAAAGAGTTTAATAAAATTGATTTGAATGCACGAGGCACAAACTTTTATAACTTCGGATAATTAATTAAATCTAATCTTGTAAAAGAATTACATGTTCGTTATGCGTTCAGTCGCCCGGTTCGTGCCGGATTTAAGGTTAATTGACACACCACATAGTACAAAACCGCGGCGGGAAAACCAACAGTTATATCTTTATAAGTATGGACACATTGTCGGGTGTACGCCTACACCCGCGTGTCAAGGTCGTGGCCATTTCGTGAAATGATGCCAAGGATATCCGGGACATGGTCATTAAGCTCCCAAAGGAGTAAAACAAACAAAACCAGATTTTTAAAAGGGTCACATTGATAATACCCAACTACTAATGAGTTAGGGTCAATTGCCCGACCAAGCGGTATTTTATATACCGTACCCCAAGCCCGTATAAGGGAAAATAAGTTAAAAGTATTTACCTGAGCAAGTAATAATCACAACAAGCAAATGCAAGTATCTTTTACTGGTCTCCTATTCTGGAACGAAGGTTTATAATAACCTATTAGAATCCTAACGGGTCTTTAATTTAGCCAAAGCTTAGACCGGTTAGTTTCAAAGGATAAATATGGTTTTATCGCATGAAAGGCGAAAATCGGGAATGGAATGTGTTTTGTACCCAACAAATTCGGAGACTTGTATATTATGGGTAACTAAACACATTCTGGATTTTGAGATAAAAATGACAAGGTTGGACCCGTTTCGGCTAATTTATGTAAACTAGTTACATAAACCGGACCGAACGCGTAAATGGCGTAACGGGTAACCGTAAGAGTCCTACACAGGTTTCCTAAGTTAATATGCTTTAAAGAGGTTGTGGTATCAGTAGGATACCTTCCATTATGCCCATAACGAGTTTAATCCCAATATACGCCCCGTAGGGGTAAAGATTATAAAAGAGGTTTCCAGGTTATACAGGAAATTTGAGTTTCCTGAACAGGTTATAAAGTTCAAAACACTTTATTTATTATTTAAAATCAGTAGCAACTGGATTCGTGTCAAAATACCATGTAGAACTCATTTTATGTCCGAAAAGGGTATATTCGGTATTTACCGAATCAATGCCATAACCGCAGGTTATGCGCAGGTTAAAAATAATTAAAAATCTTTAAAAATCCCAAAATATTATTTTACATCAGTGTGTAAAAGGTTTGGTGTCGAAATCCGGGTTTAGATAGGCTTCATGTTAAGTGCGCCGTTTAATTAACAAAGTTTTCTTAATTGCGCTATTTAGCATAACTCCTATTCTAGACCTCGGATTGATATGAAATTTTAGGGACATGTTTAGAATTCAGTAGCTAAGGTTATTGTCCTTTCATATATCCAAAATTCTTGTTTTAAGGTTGAAAGGGCATTATGGTCAACTTTAAGCATATAACGGAAATGTGCAAATGACTCGGACAAACAACGAACCAGTCACAGAGGGTTATCCCATCATGTAACCTGGTCCTAAGAGAGTCCTAAGGCATATCTAAAACATACCAAAGCGGGTCAGAACTGAAGTCAAAGAAAAAGTCAAAGTTTTGCGACTTTCGGTTCCGAACCGGGTCAAAACAGTAAATGGTCGGATCAAACAAGCTTAGACCAGTTATAATACTTATTATCAAGCTATATGAGTGGTAAAACAGATTACATGCCATCTACATTGTTAATTATGCATTAAATCGAAAATTAGCATTCTGTTGAATTTTTCTAAGCAATGTTGACCCGACATTTGGACTAGTTAGAGTGGGAATCAGAGGGTGCCCTTTTAGGGGTTTAATACCCACATAATTACCAACATATAACTACCTTTGATTCGACTAATCACTGGACCATTAGTGATTAATCGTTAAGTCAACCGTTAATTATGACGGTTTGACTTCTAAGCTATAACTAAGCAAAAACTTAACTAAGAAGGGTTAGGCACACTTACTGAAGTCCTATGCACGACCAGAGATGAGTAGAGAGAACACTTGAGCTCCAGAAATGATCAGAAGTGTTGAATGAAGGTGTGGTTACAAAGTGTGCATCTCATGGCCTTTTATAGTGAATTTGTGAGCTTAGGATCATCACAACTAAGGCTACAAGGGTTCCCTGATCACCAACAAGTGTCCCTGAGTGCTAGGGGTTGTTTAGGGGGCGCCCATCCTCTTGTAATAATGTCTAGAGTCGGTTAAAACACCAAACAGTGCTTCTGTCCACGTTTTCTGCATCTGGGCCATTGACGCAGCCCGCATAAGGTTCTTCTAACCTTTACGCGGCCCGTCTGAATCTTTCTGACAGACCCATATCTTTCAACTGCTAGCGCAGCCCGCGTAAAGCCCTTTGCACCCTTTACGCGGCCCGCCTGAGACCTGCTGTAAGATTTTCAAATCTTTTTCAATTGAGAAAAATGCAATTTGCGTCCCTGTGGTATGTCCCATACATCAACTTGCGTCCCTAAATTAAATTTTTGGATGTTTGAGCCCCTGACCTTATAAATTCATAACAGGATGAGTCCCTGCCGTTTATATTCCGTCCGTTTGACCGTTTACCTATTGTGAAAAGTCCATAATACCCCCGCTCTTTAATATAAACACTGATGATTCATTATCTCCATCTCAACTCCCAAAGATCATCATCATCATCAACAGCAGCTCGCATCATCATCATCATCAACAGCAGCTCGCATTTTCCCAATAAATTCATCATCAACAACAGCCGATCAGGTTCATCTTCATCATCTTCGATCAGGTTCTTCATCGATCAGGTTCATCTTCATGCTGTCATTCTATGTGTTAATGTGTTTATATTGTGAAAAAAACATAGCGTTGATTCTGGGTTTGATTTTGGGTTCCATTTGATGATTCTGGGTTTGATTTTGGGTAACATTTGATGATTTTGGTTGATTTTGAAAAAACAGAGGGGGGTTATATTCGATGTGTTTATGTGTTTATATTGTGAAAAAACAGAGCGTTGATGTTGGGTTTGATTTTGGGTTCCATTCGATGTTTTTGGGTTTGATTTTGGGTAACATTTGATGATTTTGGGTTGATTTTGAAAAAACAGAGGGTTGATTTTGGGTTCCTCATTTTGAATGTGTTATTTGGGTTCCTCATTTTGAATGTGTTTGAATGTGTTTAGGGTTTGAATGTACATAATGTGTTTTGGTATCAACTGATTTGAATGTGTTATTTGGGGTTAGGGTTTAGGGTTGAATGGATTTTTGGTTTGATATCTTGTGGGTTTAGGGTTGAATGGATTTTTGGTTTGATATCTTGTGGGTTTAGGGTTGAATGGATTTTTGGTTTGATTCTTGTTCAAAATGCATAGTTAGTTGTTTAATCTCTGAAGAACAACACAACTCAGATCTCAAACTTGAAACTAAAACCTGCTACTCTGATTGCAAGTAACTCCTAATAATCTATCGACTGTTAATATCTAACGTTGTAAGTAAACCACAATTTGTAAGAATGTGTTTTGGTTTGAATGTACAGAATGTGTTTTGGTTTGAATGTGTTTTGGTTTGAATGTACAGAATGTGTTTTGGTTTGAATGTGTTTTGGTTTGAACTGATCGGATGTACAGAATGTGTTCTGGTTTGTTTCTTGTTCAAAATGCATCAAAACAGAGAGTTGGTTTGAATGTGATTAGTGTTTGAATGTGTTTAGTTGGTTTGAATGTACAGAATGTGTTTAGTTGGTTTGAATGAACAGAGTGTGTTTAGTTGGTTTGAATGTGATTAGTGTTTGAATGTGTTTAGTTGGTTTGAATGAACAGAGAGTTGGTTTGAATGTGATTAGTTGGTTTGAATGTACAGAATGTGTTTTGGTTTGAATGTGTTTCTAATTGTACAGAATGGCTGCGGATGTAAAGATACTCAAAACACCAACTACGAAGGCGATATATGTAATCATCGAGCTCTGGATGGCGCGGTGCACACAAGGAAGTCATTGATATGAATGAATATAACTCCAGTGGCAGATATGTAATCAGCGAGCTCTGGAATTTCATATCGGCCACTCGGGTTATATTCATTCATATCAATGAATGAATGAACACAACCCCAGTGGCAGATACGTAATTAGTGAGCTCTGGAATTTTATATCTACCGTTGGGTAACATTCATTCATATGAATGAATATAACCCCAGTGGCAGATATGAAATTCCAGAGCTCGCTGATTACGTATCTGCCGCTGGGGTTATATTCATAACCCCAGCGGCAGATATGTAATCAGCGAGCTCTGGAATTTCATATCGGCCACTCGGGTTATATTCATTCATATCGGCTACATTCCGAAGTGCACCCGTCAGCAAAGATCCACAATTGCTTGTGGATCTTTGACGTTTTGTCTCTATTTGTATGTTTCGATCTTTTGTTATCGAGTCTGTACGTTACGGTCTTTTGTTATCGAGTCTGTACGTTACGGTCTTTTGTTATCGAGTCTGTACGTTACGGTCTTTTGTTATCGAATGAATATAACCTAATTGCTTGTGGATCTTTGATATATATATATATATATATATATATATATATATATATATATATATATATGATACATTTAATTATTATATAAAAGAGTTAATTAAATAGATATTAGATTTCTTAAGAAAAAAGCAAAAAATAAATATAGGGGCTCAACTTGATATTTCACTCATACCATAGGGACGCAAAGTGTTATTAATATATGTCAAAAGACGGTCTTACCCCTGCCTCTAACAGTCAAACTGACGGCAGGGACTCAAAGTGTTATGAATTTATAAGGTCAGGGGCTCAAACATCCAAAAATTTAATTTAGGGACGCAAGTTGATGTATGGGACATACCACAGGGACGCAAATTGCATTTTTCTCTTTTCAATTATTACAGTCGGCTCTTGGCGTTTCGAAGGGGTAACTTTGCATTTTGGGCCTTTCTTATTCACGTATAAGGGCCTCGTGACTTTTACCCAACTTATTAGTCCTCGGTTAGTTTATTACTACCCGAAAAAGTCATAACTTTCAATATTTGACGCTTTTCATCCCTCTCATACGAATTCGATCATAACTTTCCCATTTTATAACGGAACTTGATGAAATTTATATCGTGTATTCTATGAGCATATTTTATCGTTACAAAGCCTCGGGTTTGTTAAAGGGTCACTTAGAGGTACAACTTAAACATGTTGACACATTTAACCCTTGTAGCTTGTAATCTCTCACTTTCTTCCACGTTTCGTTCCGTATGATCCATGATTCATTCGTTCGAAGGTACAAGCATCATGTAGGGTTACTGTAAAGTATATTTATCCCTTGTAGACATCTTGAACCCTTGAATTCACATACATTCTATGTTTGTCAACTTTAATCCCTCTGTAGTATTTATTACCACGTGCAAACTTATGACACGTGTCCTTACTTTATAGGACGCAAAATTTCGAGGTATTACAACAGCAAGAAATGTAGAAGATGAAGAAATTGTCAGAATCTCCGGTGAGATTTGACTAAAATCTGCTGAAAACGGCTGAAATCTCGGTGAAATTGCTGCAGCTATCTCCGATCCGACCTCCTGTGGCTCTGATACCACTTGTGAGTGCCAACGCAGGAACGGTTCTAGTAGAAGAACATGGTAGGATTCATCAATGACGAGGTGTGGAATCCCTCGGCATCGTTAGAGAATCACCAACAACAATCTCAACGCTTAACATGTCCAATTTCATTGATAGAATGTGAAAGTACAGTAGATCCGTATGCAAACTGGACAAAGCTTCGCTATGACAATCAAGCAAAAGGTTCTAGACAAATGGTCGTAGTCCACTATTTATAGGCAATCCAGGGAAGGTGTAGGTGTTACCCGATCGGATGGTCATCCGATCGGATGGCCATCCGTCCGGATGACACATGTCATCCGTTCGGATTACACTTGACAGTTAACGTGTCGTTCCCTGTTTTGTCTAGATACAAAATACATATATATAAATATACAATCACACATACAGAACAAAATACATAGACTCGATACAGACGGGAGCTACAGACATAATGCACAAACAGTATATATGACTCGGTCAGGCTTTGATGTGTTTTGTATATGAACATGTACCTTTTTGCCCTTATGGAAGCGCGCCACACTAATAAAAGTGATGTTATTTACAAAAACGCCACCGCGTCATGTAGTCCATAGATTGTTTTGATCTGACGGTCCATAATCGTTCTCACACTTTCACTCGTTCTCTCTAAATCCTGAACTTATATATATATATAGGGGGTGGTTCAAATGAAAACCACTTTTATTGCGAAAACTCGAAAACTAATTAAAAAAGCCTAAAAAACACACAAATTTTTTTTTCAATTTTTTTATAAAAATCACTGGTTTTTTTATATAAAAAAATATTTCAAAAAAAAAAATTTGTAGTGCACATGTGTAATAATTCACATGTGTAGCACACATACACATGTGTAATATTATACATGTGCACTACAATTTTTTTTTTGAAAAAAAGTTTTTTTTATATAATTTAAATAGCGAAAAATGGTATGAAAAAAAATTGGTATGTTTTTAGGCTTTTTTAGTTAGTTTTCGAGTTTTCGCGATAACTAGTGGTTTTCATTTGAACCTTCCCCTATATATATATATATATATATATATATATATATATATATATATATATATATATATATATATATAGGGAGCCGCTAGAATGAAAACCACCTCGAGTTGTAAGAACCGCGAGAACCACTTTCAACCAATCAGAACATGCCAACAGAAAGCGTATATTAGTCATTTACCCAAAACATCAAATCTCATTATCTCTCTTCATTTAAAGCACCTTCTCTCTCCTCTCTCTTTAAATCTCAGGTTCTTCTTCATTTATCTTCATTTTTGTCTCTCATTCTCTCTCTCTTGAAGGAAATCACAGGCAACCAGAACCATCATCTCTCCCACTCGATATATACTTCAGGCGACCACTCAACCCTCCCCCCACCCCTGCTCAAATAAACGACCGGCCACCACTGTGGTGGTGGCGGCACACATCGACGGCAAGGCCGGAGAACAGAAACGGAAGCTCCGTTTCACGGCGGAGCCGCCACCCCACAGCTGCCCCTCCGCCGCCGCAATCATCACAAAGATGAAGTTATTCGCGGGATGAAGATGAAGACCGATTGTCACAAAAACCCCAACCACTGTTCTTCATCTGGGATGAAGATGAAAACCGATTTGATGTTGTGGTGGTGGTGTTGACCGTAGCGAGGGGACGGCGGCGATAGGCGGTGGCGGAGAACGGCGTCAGTGGTGGTGGTGGTTTCAGGGGCAATGGTGCGTCGGTGGGTAAGTACATCATTTTGTTGTTGTTGAATCTGGGTTTTTGATTTTGGGTATGTACATCATTTTGTTATTGTTGATGGGGTTTCCTTTTTGATTTGATTTTTGGGTATCTACATCATGTTTGGTTGTTATTGTTACTGGGTTTTTGTTGGGTTTGAATCTGGGTTATTGTTGATGAACTGGGTGCTTTTTTGATGAACTGGGTTTTTGTTGGGTTTGAATCTTGTTGGTTTTGAATCTGTTTTGTTCTTGTTTGATCAGTGACTGTGGGGTTGATATGTTTTGGATTGGATGGCGATGATGAAAAAAAAAATAGATTTTGATGACGATGGCGCGGCAAGGACGGCGAAGGGTAGGTTTTTGAACCTGCAACCCCACTTTGCAGCCTTTTTAATTATCGGAAAAAATATGAGCCAAACCCCGTTTTTTTTCGAGATACTCTTTTGTTTTATTGTTGTTGGTTTTTTATATTCTTTTCCCCAGTCGATGACGATAAAAATATATCCGAGACACCAACCGACTTTGCGATTTATGGGTGCGTTCGTCTTGCGTAAACAAGTTTTTGTGTAAAAAAGTCTTTGTGAAAAAAAGTTCAACCGTAAACTTTTACGTCAAACGTAAAAAGTTTAACGTAAAACGTAAAAAGTTTAAAATGTAAAACGTAAAAAAGTTTAACGTAGAACGTAAAAATTTTAACGTAAAACGTAAAAAGATTAAAAAAATTAACGTAAAACGTAAAAAAGTTTTTCGTAAAACGTAAAACGTAAAAAGTTTTTGAAAACGTAAAACGTAAAAAAGTTTTAAAGTAAAACGTAAAACGTAAAATTTTTACGTAAAAACGTAAAACGTAAAATGTTTTTCGTAAAACGTAAAACGTAAAAAGTTTTACGTAAAAAGTTTAAAACGTAAAACATAACAAAGTTTAACGTAAAACTTAAAACTTAAAAAGTTTTACATAAAACGTAAAATTTAAAAACATAAAAAGTAAAAAAAAACGTTGACGTAAAAAACCAGTGCGTAAAACGTAAAAAAACCGGGGCGTAAAACGTAAGAAAACCGGTGCGTAAAACGTAAAAAAAACCAGCGTGTAAAACTTAAAAAAACCGGTGCGTAAAATGTAAAAAAACCGGCGCGTAAAACGTAAGAAACGTTGACGTAAAAAACCGGTGCGTAAAACGCAAAAAACCGGCGCGTAAAACGTAAAAAAACGGTGCGTAAAACATAAAAAAACCTGCACGTAAAACGTAAAAAACGTTGACGTAAAAAACCGGTGCGTAAAACGCAAAAAAACCGGCGTGTAAAACGTAAAAAAACCGGTGCGTAAAACGTAAAAAAACCGGTGCGTAAAACGTAAAAAAACGGTGCGTAAAACGTCAAAAAAACCGGCGTGTAAAACGTAAAAAAACGTTAACGTAAAAAATCGGTGCGTAAAATGCAAAAAAACGTTGACGTAAAAACCGGGACGTAAAACACAAAAAACCGGCGCGTAAAACGTAAATAACGTTAACGTAAAAAACCGGGACGTAAAACGCAAAAAACCGGCGCGTAAAACGTAAATAACGTTAACGTAAAAAACCGGGGTGCAAAACGCAAAAACGGCGCGTTGAAAAAACGACGCGTGAAAAGGCCGAGCGAAAAAACGGCGCATCAAAAAACGAGGCGTGAAAAGGCCGGGCGTAAAAATCTTAAAAATTAAAAAAAAATATAATAAAAATTTGATTTAAAAAAATTGATTTACAAAAAAAATCTGTTTATAAATTAAAAATAATTAAGTCAAAAAACTAATTAATGAATAGGATAAAAAAGATAATTTAAAATTAATATATATAAAAAGACAAAATAGAGTGATTTTACTTAAATACCCTGTTGGATTATAATATTAAAGACAAAAAGCTTTTAATATTAATATTATCTACTTTTAATCGCATCCATCCATCTAATTGATCTAAGGGCCAGAAAGTGGTTCCCATGGTTCTTACAACTAGAGGTGGTTTTCATTTTAGCGATCCCCTATATATATATATATATATATATATATATATATATATATATATATATATATATAGGATTAGGTTCAAACGTGAACAAAATCCCAAGAGTGAACTGCGTGAACTGATCTGGGCCCTTGATTTTTATGATCTTGAGATTAAAGTGAGTTGCATGATGGTAATTATTTGGTAAATTTTTTTCATTTAGTTAAATACAAAAAGGGTATATGTGTAATTTCAATCTTAAATTGATTGCATAAATCTCTCACAAATCAAGTAATCAATTATCCTCTAAATTGATTGCATAAATCTCTCACAAATCAAATCAAGGATTAGGAAAGATGTAACTTAATTCAATTATTAGAATAAATATTTGTTTAAATGCGAAGGACACATGTGTATTCTGATTTTGCCCTCTTTTTAATGCGATGTACATATGTGTATATCGTATGTTTTTGTGATATCTTATAAATTTTTTGTATTGAATGTTGATGTACACCTGTGAATTACTGTACACATATGTACGATGCTGAGTACACATGTGTGCTGTTCTATTTATATCCAAGTACACATGTGTATACTGTTGAAATATGAAGGTTACATGGATCTTAAAAATCAAAATTTGAATTCTGGTGATGAAATCTGAAATAAAAATTAAAATTGAAATCGGGTGATTTGTTGTTTGTTTTGATAATTATCTTATTAATAAATAAACATAATGTGGATAATGAATTTAAATTAGGAAAGATGTAATTTTTTATATAATTACAATCCTACCCTTAACAACTAAAAAGGAAATCAAGGGTCCATATATGTTCACGCAGTTCACTCTTGGGAGGTTGTTCACGCTGGAACCCTATATATATATATATATATATATATATATATATATATATATATATATATATATATATATATATATATATATATATATATATATATATATATATACATATATATATATATATATATATATATATATATAGGGTGAGGTTCCTCTACAAAGTGTGTTTTTTCTACAAAGCGTAGAAAGTATTTTGTGTCATTGGATGTGTTTGATCAATGGTTGAGATTAGTTTGGTGGCATTATTAGAATATTTGTGTTTTAATTATTGATTCATTCAATGGGCGAGGGGCATTGTAGTCATTAATCGTGTTTTAAATAAAGAAACTACTATCAGTTCCTTTAGTCTAGCCATTTCTTTATTAATTAACCACCAATCTCTAAAATCATGAATCTAGACATCTAAACTAAAGAATATTTATTCCAACATGATTAAAGAACATTCAAACAATGGAGAATAAATAACACTATAATCTTTTCCAAAAAATTGTTCATACATTTTTTAAACTTTTTTGCGATCTAATATGTTTATACTAGTGTGTTATACAGAATGCAAGCTTTTATGCAAGCTTTTATAATGGTGTGTTATACATAATCTAAGTTGTTTATATTTGTGTGTTATACTGGAGATCGAAGCTGTTTATACTGGTGTGTTATAAGGAATCTTAGTTGTTTATACTAGTGTGTTATACTGGCGATCAAAGATGTTTATACTAGTGTGTTATACAGAATCGAACTTGTTTATACTAGTGTGTGATACTAGCAATCGAACCTGTTTATACTGGTGTGTTATACGGAGTCGAAGCTGTTTATACTGGTATGTTATACGGAGTGTAAGTTATTTACATTGGTGTATTATACAGAATCTAAACTATTTATACGAGTGTATTATACAGAAATGTAAGTTGTTTACACTTGTAACTGATAAAACACAACGTGAATAAACTAATAACTGCTAAAACACAACGTCAAGAATTTGTTCATGAGTGATCGCATGTCATGTTAATCTGTTCAGTATACGTTCTTTGTATTATAAGTAACTGGCAATTTTGAATTCGTAAAAGATATGTTGTTTCCTTAAAAATCTTCTTATTTTGTTTAAGAAATAAATTTTCCATAAATAAATTAATTATTCAATGACCTTTATGCCCTTTAATATAAAATCTCTAAATGTCAAATGTCACCCTTAGAACACTTCCTACACTTTGTAGGAAAAATGGACTTTGTAGCCAACTCTCACCCTATAGGGTGAGGTTCCTCTACAAAGTGTTTTTTTCTACAAAGTGTAGGAAGTATTTTGTGCCATTGGATGTGTTTGATCAATGGTTAGGATTAGTTGGGTGGCACTTTTGTAATATTTGTGTTTTAATTATTGATTCATTTAATGGGAGAGGGGTATTGTAGTGATTAATCATGTTTTAAATAACGAAACTACCATCAGTTCCTTTATTCTAGTCATTTCTTTATTAATTAGCCACCAACCTCTAAAATCATGGATCTAGACATCCAAACTAGAGAAGATTCATTCCAACATTATTCAAGAACATTCAAACAATGGAGAACAATAACACCATAATCTATTCCAAAAACTATTCATACATTTTTTTATTTTTTTAACTTTTTTGCAATCTAATCAGTTTATACTAGTGTGTTATACGGAATGGAAGCTTTTATAATGGTGTGTTATACATAATTTAAGTTGTTTATATTAGTATGTTATACTAGAGATCGAAGCTGTTTATATTGGTGTGTTATACGGAATCTACGTTGTTTATACTAGTGTGTAATACTGGCGATCGAAGTTGTTTATACTTGTGTCTTATACGGAATCCAAGTTGTTTATACTGATGTGTTATGGAATGTAAGTTGTTTTTACTGGTGTGTTATACGGAATGTAAGTTATTTATATTGGTGTATTATACAGAATCTAAACTATTTATACCGATGTGTTATACGGAAATGTAAGTTGGTTACACTTGTAATAAAACACAACGTGAATAAACTACTAACTGCTAAAACACAACGTCAAGAATTTGTTCATGAGTGATCGCATGTCATGTTAATTTGTGCAGTATACGTTCTTTGTATTATAAGTAACTTACAATTTTGAATTCTTAAAAGATATATTATTTCCTTAAAAACCTCCTTATTTTGTTTACTTTGTAGCCAACTCTCACCATATATATATATATATATATATGTATATAGGTGGAGGTTCATTTGAGAAGAAAATTAAATTGAGAAGAAAAAGAATAAAGTGTATAATTGTAAAACATTAAATAGTTTTTTCTCATCTCATTTAATATTATCTTTGATTAATTAATTCGTCATAAAAATTATCATCCCCAACCCTAAAAATTTTTCCTACACACATCAAAATTTATCTACACGTTTTGAAATTTGTCCTACACATATTGAAATTTATCCTACACAGCTCGTAATTTATCATACACGCCTCGTAATTTATCCTACACTTTAAATTAACTTTTTTTCTTTGAAAACATATATTTTTTTGTAAATAAGTTACAAATTTAATGTAGATAGCTATTAAAAAGGAAGATTAACAATTAATGATCTATCTAAGTTTACCAATATACCTTTACACAAATATTAAATACAAAAACTAAATGAAATAAAATAAAGGATTTTTATTGGTTGAAATTTCTTCTTTTTTATTCTTACAAAAAATTCTTCTCAATTGAACTCTCTACTATATATATAGGGGAGGGATAGAAAGAAAACCCACTTGAGTTAAGAAAACTAAAAAAAAACCTATGTAACAATTTTTGTTTTCTAAAAAAATTAGGGAATGTAAGTTACATGTTGTTATCGAACGTTTTGTAACAAAAAAAAAAGCGCCGAGGGATTTTTTAGACAAAAATTTAAAAATTCATTGTTAGCATATATATAAAAACACTGAATTTTAAAAAAAAAATATAAAATAATCCCTCGACGCTTTTTTTGTTACAAAACTTTCGATAACATGTAACTTACATTCTCTATTTTTTTAGAAAAAAAAAATTGTTACATAAGGTTTTCTTGAGTTTTCTCTCTATAATTCTTCTATATATATATATATATATATAGGGTTCATATGAAAACCAACTTTAGGACGAGAACTAGTGTGAACACAACCAAAACTACTTAAAAACACAAAAAAAAAATGTTTTTTTTTAATTCCCGTGAAAATCGAAGCCTTTTATTAATTAAAAAGTTATATTTTTTTTATCCGAATAACCATTACTGATGCAGATGTGCATATGTCATATTTCTTGATAACATCTATACAATTTCCCTTCAATATACACTACCATCCGTAATAGATTAGCAATATTTACACTACAATTTATCAAACTAAAACCCTTATAAATATTTTTATAAAATCACATGTGAATAGTTTATATAGGTAATGAGAGAATTAATGTTGATGTACACCTGCATTAAGTTTGCATGTTTGGTTATCTTATGGGTTGTCTATTAATGTAGATCAATAAATGGAAAACAAGTGAAGAAGGTAACTTTTGTTTTGAAATCGAGGAATAGAGGGTAAAAAATGCTAGATGCTATGGAGGATGATGACGTAATGGTTAATCAAAGAGTTAAACAAGGTTGTTTGTAATTTAATGATCAGTTGGGAAGAGATGCACATGTGAATCACTTTATAAATAATGTTGTCATTTGTATGCACATATGCTTATTTTGGTTGATTTTATCTGGTGGTGGATGGTTCGGTTTTATATTGTTTATTATGGTATGTTGGTGATGCACATGAGCATAGTTTGAAATATTATACATATTGTCAATGTATTACGGATGGTAGTGTAAACGAAAGTGAAGTTTTATAATATTGGTAATGTATTACAGATGATAATGTGGATGGAAGGGAAATTGTATAGGTGTTATCAAGAAATATGAAATACGCACATGTGCATCAGTAATTGTTATTCGGATTAAAAAAATTCCAAAAACATTATAAATAAAACGTTGCGATTTTCAATGGAAATTTTTTAAAAAATGTGTATCCTTTTTAGCTTTTTTAAGTAGATTTGGTTGTGCTCACGCTGTTTCTCGCAATAATGATGGTTCCTAAATGATATCCACCATATATATATATATATATATATATATATATATATAGGGTAAGCTTCATTTGAGAACCACCTTTATTGTGAGAACTAATGTGAACACACCGAAAAAACCTAACCCCCACCCCCCAAACCCAAAAACCTAAACCGCCTCCCCTCCCACCAAAAAAAAACCTAACCCTCCCCCCCCCTCAAGTTAAATGCTAAAAACTAACCCCCCCCCCCTCCCAAAAAAAAAAAAAAAAAAAAAAAAAAAACCTAACCCCCCACCCCATGTCCGGCTTTGTGGGCTGGGCAGCCCGGGCAGATGCCAAAGCCCAAAAGGTTTATAGGGCCCAACAAAAATTTAGGGTCAAGATTTTTAAATGAGCACTATTATCTTAAATATTTAATAAATGACTTCAGTAACAAAAATACAAAAATGAAGCTAGTTCAATGGTTAAGATACTCAAATTTGAAAACGAAGGTCATGAGTTCTAAATCCTTCCTTTACATTTTTATTTCCTAAACAGTTTTCAGCTAATCCCATGCATTTTTTATTTCCTAAACTGTCTTGAACTATCAACTCACTTAATTAATTGACTCTTCGATCTTGTTAACAAGATGATTATCTGATTAATTAGTTAATATTTTGGGTTATAATTTTGAGCTCATGAGTTCAAACCCCATGATTAGCATGTCGTATTGTGGTTTCTTGATACATATTTAATGAGTTTATATTATACCAAATTTTTTTCTTTCGTCCGGGGCCCAAATTTTTTTATCATTCTCGGAGACGGCCCTGCCCACCCCCCACCCAAGCTAAATTGCTAAAAAATAAACCCCTAAAAAAACCTAAAAAAATCTAAAAAAATCTAAAAAAACACAAAAAAAATTAATATTTTTTACATTAAAATCGCTACTTTTAGTAGCCAAAATAATTTTTTTTGTAACGAAATATAACGATTTTTTTTATAAAAAATATTAAAAAAAATGTGTGTTTTTTAGATATTTTTAGGTATTTTTGGTTGTGTTCACATTGGTTCTCGCGGTTCTCGCAATAAAGGGTGGTTCCTAACGGATTCTTCTCCTATATATATATATATATATAGTGGAGAGTTCAAATGAGAAGAAATTACAAATTAAGAATAAAAAGAATAAAGGATACAAAGGTAATTTGAACTAATCATTTAATGAGTCTATTATTTATTTTTGCTATTCAAATTAATGAACTTTAATCATTTAATGAGTCTATCTTATAAAATAGTTGTGCACCTTACACAATAAAAACAATCATGCGCAAGATCTTACATATTCAACGTTTTCTACACTATTAAAACAACGTTTTGGTGTGGTGTACAGAATGTGTAGGACTCCAAAACTTTTAAATAATTTTGCGACTCATAATAAAATATGTATAGGACACAATACTTTTAAATAATTTTGTTACTTGTAATAAAATTAGTGTAGGATCCAACACATTAATAGTGGTGAAGGGGAAAACTATGGTGGCATTAATGAGATTTGAGTAACTCATTAAAATATTTATTAGTATTCTACATCAAATTGTCTATATTACCCTTAGTAATTAAAGCATTAATTAAAAGTGGACAAAAATGATATCTTAATTCATAACCATTGATCAAAAAAATATAGGGTCTAGATTAATTTATTTTTCTTCTTTCAAGAAGATTCTTCTCAAATGAACCTCCCCCTATATATATATATACATATATATATATACATATATATATATATATATATATATATATATATATATAAACGGGATCAGGAGAAAACGGTTTGAAGTGTGAAGACAGTGAGAACGGATCCTGGTCGAACACGTGGCAGGGGGCGCTAAATGATATGCAGGGGATGATTGTCATTGTACACGTTCCCCTCCATAAATCGCGTTATAATTCTGTTTCAAATAAAACTCCAAAAATTTCGTATTAGAAGTTACCTCCTTTCCAAACTTTCGAGATATATATGGCGTCAAACGTGGATTTCGTTCTACAAAGTAATATTTGATGACGTTTTCATGTGTGTTCCAAAAAATCATGCAACACATATACAACAGATATGGCGTTTTGTTCTTTATGCTTGTTTCAATGTCGGGTTTTTTTCAAAGTAATATTTGACAATGCGTTTATGTTTCAATGGCGTTCTTCATATATCCAATATTTGGCATTTTCATTATGTGCTAACAAATAGTAAGAACCGATATTTGGCATTTTCATTATTAATGTTAATTGTCGTTTGGGATCTAATGGAGGAACTGTCGGGCCTTATGCGTACGACATCGAGGTCGGAGAGTGAGAACAATTTTTTTGGTCAAGTGTGCAATTCAAAATCTACTCTTGTTGAGTTCATGACTCATTACGAAACTACAATAGAAGCACAGCGTCACACGCACCAGATAATTAATCATGAATCTCGATACAAACGCCCAAGTTGAAAAGTAATTATAACGTGTTGGAGGGCCAAGCTGCTGACATATACACAAAAGATATTTTTTTGTGACGTTAAAACTGAGCTAATCGGTATTGGGGATTGCTTAAATCAACGTTATGAAGATCCGCCCAATGGGTATGTTAAGTTCTACATAAATGATTTCCAACAACCTTGTACATCCTTATTCGAGGTAAACAATGGTGTTTTTTTGGGTAATTTTATTTTGGCATTTTCTGAATATGGCGTTTATTATATTTTTAAACATTTTTTTGCATGTAGTTTTTGTGTTTGTTGTTTGATGGAGTTTTATACAAACATTGTCTACATGGTGTTTTATACATACATTGTTTTTGGCGTTTTTCAGTTAATGTACTATAAGTCTGACTGCACCAGCACTCTTGCTCATGCAGGCGTTTTGAGCAGTTTGGTTTGCTATGTAAACACATATATTTTTGTTTTGAGAAGTTTAGATATTATGGAATTTCCAAAACAATACATTTTTTAATAGATGACGCAAAGAGGCTTCGCCAAATTGCTCTTCCGATTACTCAATGAGTCGTGAATTTATGACCAAGCTTGATCCCGATGTACAAAGTATGATGTGAGAAATTATTTTTGCAACGGAGTATACTTTGAACAGTTTATTTTAATAAGGAGGAATTATACAAGGATCATGTTCAATCCTATATGAAGAAGGTTCAAGATATGCAGATTGTTGCTCCTCCTCCTAGTACTAGGGATAAATTTGCGGAGATAACATGTCAATGTCAAAATGACAAGAATTCGATAAGAGTCTCTGTTGGGTATAAGTCGAAAGGTTCTAGATCTCACAAGCATTTGACGATCCAAACACGAGGAAGCAATCGAAAAAACAAAACCAAAAGGGAAGACCGGGGCGAAAGAAAGACAGTGTAAGAATTGTAAAGCTTACAAACACTGCGCATCGACATGCCAGAAAGACAGTGTAAGAATTGTAAAGCTTACGACCCTCGAGCGAGGATTAAATCTTGTTTTTATTTTATTTTTAATTATATAAGGTATTTAGGGCTCGGTTTTCACATATGGGGTATGTTTTAAGACATATAGGGACAGTTTAAACATATTAGGGGTGTCGAAAAATTATTTAGGAGGGTTGTTATATCCTCCCCACCTTGTTTTAGAACTCGTCCTCAAGGTCTACTGGAATAGGTGCGGGTATTTTCTTTGCATTTTCGGTTCAAGCTCCTAAGTGTACTCTGGTCCTCTTTTGGAGTCCCGTTTTACTTTGAGCAGAACTAGTTTCTTGTGTTTGAGATTCTTGACTTTCCTGTCTTCAATTTGTAGAAGTCGTTCCAAAAATTTTAACTGCTGGTTTACTTCTATATCCTTAAGAGGCACTAATAGTGATTCATCAGCTACGCACTTTTTGAGATTGCATACATGAAATACATCATGTATTCCTACCATTTCTTCTAGCAGTTGTAGCTGATAGGCTACAGGTCTTATTCTTTTAATAATCTCAAAAGGTCCAACATACCTGGGGCTTAGCTTTCCCCTTTTGATGAATCTTACCACTCCTTTCCAAGGAGAGACTTTCAACAACACCTTGTCTCCTACCTGCAATTCCAACGGCTTTCACCTGTAATCCGCATATCTCTTTTGTCGATCACGTGCTGCTTTCAGTCGTTCCTTGACTTGAATGATCTTGTCGGTTGTTTCTTGTACTATTTCTGGTCCAGAAAGTTGCTTTTCTCTGATCTCTGCCCAACATACTGGGGTTCGGCACTTTCGTCGATAAAGTGCATCGAATGGTGCAGCATTGATACTTGTGTGATAATTGTTATTGTAAGAAAATTCTATTAACGGAAAGTGGTCGTCCCAATTACCTCCGAAATCAATTACACAAGCTCTAAGCATATCTTCCATAGTCTGAATTGTCCTTTCGCTTTGTCCGTCTGTTTGAGGATGATAAGCTGTGCTTAGATTTAGCTTGGTTCCCATGGCTTTTTGGAAACTTGTCCAAAAATGAGAGGTAAAACGGCTATCCCTATCAGAAACAATTGATAAAGTAATTCCATGTAATGAAACTATTTCATTTACATATAACTTAGCTAATTGTTCCATACTAAAAGTTTCCTTCATTAGCAGGAAATGAACTGACTTAGTTAGCCTGTCTATAATCACCCAGACTGTATCATTACCTTTCCTTGTTTTGGGTAATTTGGTAACAAAATCCATTGTTATCAATTCCCATTTCAACACTGGCATTTCTAATTGTTGTAATAAACCTGAGGGTTTCTGATGTTCAGCTTTAACTTGCGAACAAGTTAATGTAACACCCCAAATTCCATGAGGTTTTTAATTTAAGCTAATTATAAATAAGTAAGGATAGTTTTGGTCACATTAATATAAATAGTATTCTTGAAGGGCCAAACATGTAAAGTGGTAAAACTTGAAACATTAAAAGAAAACAAAAATTAAAAACACACACATATGCGTGTGTGGGTTGTGCGATCGAGCAGAGGCAGGAGGAAAGGGTGAAACCCTAGTTTCACCAATTTCATCAAAATGGGCAGAAATCTCATGGATAATCAAATGCATGTGATCAATTCCTCAGTTATCTAAGGGTTTTCCGTCATGGGGTAAGTCGAATTTTGTGAATTGATGCTAGATGATGATAAGGGTTTTGATTAATCCATGAGATAGTATGAAATTGAACTTGCTTGTGAGTTAGAATCACCAAATAGAGGATGTTTTATGAATAATACTGATTTGTTTGAAAGTTTGAATAAAAACCCATTTGATTTAGTTGTATAGTGAACTAGTAGTGAATTAATCAAGAGATTTGGATGGGTGATTGTTTGTGTGCAAATTATCAACAGATTTTTAGGTTGTAGAATGAATAAATGAGGTGAAGTTAGTTGATTATATGATTCATGAAGATTACTAGTGAGATTGTGCATTGTATACTTGTACATAGAGCTTACAATGTTATATGCACACCAAGTGTTCGATTAAATGCTTGAATGGGTAATATTATAAATCTGAATGAATTAGGAAGTCTTGTGTTGCATGTAGAAATTATGGAATTGGTCTTTTATGAAAAGTGTTATGGAATGCAAACTAATGCAATAGTTATATAAGTGAACGGCGTAGTTAAATGAGAGTGGTTTTATGTATAGGTATGAAGTTAAAAAGGTAAACATTGTATGCAAGAAACTACTGCGTTATGAACTCGCTAGTTAATGTGTTATGTTCGGTAGTAATAAAGTATGATGATACACATCCCTTATATGCGTTAATAAGCTAACGAAAGTCGAATAATGCATGATTTGAAAGTCGAATGAACGAATGTTTGTAAACTAATCGTGTTACATTTATGATGACATGTATGGATAGAAGTCATGTCAATAGGGACAAAAATATGGAAGCGCTATGGGTCGAAGGTAAACATGGAAGCCATGTGTAAATTGGACGTACGAGGTAAGTAAACTCCCGACGCCCTCCTTAGTAGTAAAAGAGGTTATTTATGTGATAACTATTGGAAACTAAGTAAAATGCTTTATTGACATTGGTATCAAGTAAGAAGCAGTAAGGAAGTGATTTCCGAATCACCTCCTAGGCCATTTTAGGAAGGCTTTATATGCGAATCACTTAAGTATGGTAATATAAGTCTAATTAGGAATCGGTTATTAGAAGTCATGGAGTTTGCTAAGACTGGACGGGTCAAGATAAGATTATGCTTTATTACATATCGTTAGAACACGTAATGATGACGGTTATATATATATATATATATATATATATATATATTCGGTTAAGGTAAAGTATCATAGTAACTTTATGTGAGTTTTAAGTGTAAACGCAGGAGATGCTTGATAAGGTCTTGAATGGGTCGAATAATTATACACAAGTAATGTATTGTTAAGGAAATTCGGGTAGATTATGGTCCCTGGGCAGGGACTTTTAGTTAGTTATGTAAGGAATAATTTTACGTATAATTAGGATTAAGTTTCAAGTGATTGGATGCGAAACGAATGAGTTACGAGAGTTTTTGTCATAAAATGGGATGCAGGTCTGGGCACCACCATAGCTTACGGTGCCCACCGTAGCTTACGGTGGGTGCTGGTCATTCTTTTTCTGCCGTAAGGCAGTCCCTGGTCACCGTAAGCAATTTGGAGACTATCGTAAGCTACGGTAGTCACCTTAGCTTTTGGTGGAGCTCTGGCGCCCCGCGAAAGAGCAGACAAGGCTGTCACGGCCAGCGACAGACCTTGCTGCTGGCAAATTATTCGTTGTTTGTGTGTAGGAATGGTTGTAAATGCTTTTCAAGGCCACCGAATTAATGTTTATAATAGTTCTAAATAAAGTGAAGGTTGCGGGCCTTCGATTCTCCACAAGGTACTCTAAAATCCCAATTAGGAGGCGTTTAGGAAGCGTGATCACGATTAATATATGTGAGTAAGAATGTAAGGGAACGAACTAAGTTTGTGTTTATTTAATTATATTTACATATTTATGCATATGGAATAAATTACCATCCAATAGCTGGAACTTATAGGTGTTTATGATTAGAAGTAAGAATGCATGCTAGGTCGTATGTACGTGGTTTATTTGTATGGAAGCTTGTAATTAGCATACCTTTGTAAACCTAGGGATGATTTAAGTGTTATAAAGGAGTTGTAAGTTTGTACAGGAGTACGTAATCATGTGTGGAGGTTCACGTTTATGTATATACACATGTGTTTGTGCCTATGTTTGAAGTAGGATTCATTGTTTATGAGCAAACGGAACTGTACACGGAAAGCATATTCATGAGGATTAGTATGGGAAGAAGGAACGCGGACTGGATATTGATTACGTATGTCTAGTTTAGGAATGATGTCATTAAATCTAACCGATGCACATAAATGTGGTGAATGCAGGTGGCGTGGACTTAGCATCATTATGAAGAAAAGAAGGATTGAAGATCGAGTCAAGAGCGAGGGTTGTACGGGAAGGATCAGTCACATAGTTTGACAAATATAGGTCTTGAAACATTAATATAATGGAACGTGGTAAATCCTTTTTAATGAGTGTATGGAATTTTGTATTTGAACCTTCCTGTAAGTATTATGTCTAATAAAGAACGAAATTTTGGGCTCATATTTTCTGCTGTGTCGTATTTTAAGTTATTACAAGTTAGTCTTACAGGGAATTGTTCATAATACGTACGGGTCATGCCCGAATTTTGTTAAATAACAGTATAATAATATTACATTTTGGAATGTGAAATCTGGGCGTTACAACTTGGTATCAGAGCCCTGGTTTGAGGGAAATCAAGTATGAGGAAGTAAACTACTTGAACTCAAACTTGTGTGCTCTTGTGACAAGGAACCCGTACAATCCGAGACTCGATCAAGATCTAAGGGTAGAAGCAAAGGTAAGTATGTACTTAAGTAGGTAATTGAAGGAAACTAACAGTATGTTATGTGTAAGGTAAGCATAATTGCTTGGGGAGGATAATTCGTGAATGCGGTCTAGGACCGGCACCAAGGCATGCAATAAGACAAATTGACCTAGGTACGTAAAATTTAACATGTGGGTATATGTAATGGTAAAATTTATCAAGTGAAGGAAAAATTTTAAATGAAAGATAATAATGGAATAGTAATGAAGTTTTGAAAATGTTACACGTGCTGAAAACTAATTCTTCGGACATAAGGTGACGATTGCGCGAAGACACGAAACTAGTATGTGGATTGTGTACCTGGCCAGTACACAAGAAACATATGACGTTCGTGAGACCGTGATAATTGTTACAGGTATGTCCGTTAGAATTAAGGAGTAGGTGGACGTGAGGGTGAAGGGAATGTAAGACTCTCAAGAAATTGAAAGTACCAAATACGAAAGAGAAGTATGAATGATATGTTCGAATCCGCGAGACAGATTCGAAACATAGAAGGAATGAGAAAGTATGAATGATATGTTAGAATCCGCGAGACGGGTTCAAAACATAGAAAGGAATGGAAGGTGGAACGAAAAGTCTGAATTCGTAAGTAAATGCGGACCAAAGAAGTAAATATTTTTAAAGCAGATTTTAACCAAGTTATTTTTGAAACTTTTTTACTATATATTAATATATTTATGTAAAGGCGTTGTATGCAAGAGGGTTAAGAGGGACAAATGAGTCACACGGGTCAAATGGCGATTGCCATTTGAACCCGGTATTTAATGATTTGAATGTTCAAGTCTTATATTTGTATGCATGATCTACCAATACCACAAATTGGAAAGAAATAACCAACACAAGGATGGATAACGAGTCAATGGATTTGACTTGTATTGGTATGTATAAAGATTCTGTCTTTTTAATAGGAGCTTATAGCTTGGCTAGAGAGGGATATGTCAGGACTGGGTAATTGGTAAGCATAGGTCAGAGTGTATTTACAAATGGACTTCTGAAAAGTCAAACAAAGTAAGTTGATAGTTATTAAACAAGTATTAGTAAAATAGTATGAAGAATTTGATTCGCCAAGTAGGGAAAACCGAGGAAAGCTATTGTACTAGTAAGAAATCTAGGTTGAAAGAATAAGCTTTAAGCAAGTTACAAGATAGATACATTACTAAATGACTCTTGCAGGTCAATATGAATGACAGGTTACGACCTGAACAATAATTTAAGTATGGACGGGAAGGGTAAGTTTTGCAAGAAGTACTGAAAGGATGTATTAATGTCTTTGTATGTAGGCATGAATGGAAAGAAGTACAATCGTGTACTTAATCGTCAATAATAATTGAGGAACGCCAGTTTGACCTTGAAAGTCAAACTACAAAAGGTTAGTAAAATGATTAATCCTATATCAGATGGGTATGATACGGTAAGGAATGATAATTTTTAACAGTCGACATAGGAAGAAAAATTTCTGTCGCTAAAAAGAAGTTTCGAGTAATGATTAAGTTCTAGTGTGATAGGCCTGCACAACACGTGTACTCATGTAGAATAAGTAATGCATGAAGTTAGAGAACTATAGTAAAGTGATATGAATGAGCTTAACGTAAAGGTATGCTTGGTAAAAGTAACTATAAAAATGTAGAATAATGCTTAACCATGGAATTTAATACGAATGAGTAAGTACGAGGTGATAGTTTCAGCATATATTCGAGAAAGAACTGGTTATTGAATGTCTTTGGTATGACTATGATGTTAGCGACCCCCCCCCCATATGTAACTACAAAAGTAACTAGAATAAATGTCGATGAAAGAATGTTATAATGAGATCAAAACGAGACCTGAGAGTGCCTAATGTAGGAATAGAATGTTATGTTTGATTCTTGAGTGAGAGAAGAAATAATTCCAGTAGTTACTACTAACAAAGGTATAAACTAAAAGAATGAACTAGTAGTAATGTTGTTTCAGTAGGAACTAACCTTATGTTAGTATCCGAAGTACAAAGGAATGAATTTTAGGGGGGGTGCCCTAACGTGCCTACGGAGGAGTTAATAATAATACCTGGAAGGTGAAGATGTACATTAATTAGTGGGAATGAACAAGGTTTCCAGGACGAAACCTTCTTTAAGGAGGGTAGATTTGTAACACCCCAAATTCCATGAGGTTTTTAATTTAAGCTAATTATAAATAAGTAAGGATAGTTTTGGTCACATTAATATAAATAGTATTCTTGAAGGGCCAAACATGTAAAGTGGTAAAACTTGAAACATTAAAAGAAAACAAAAATTAAAAACACACACATATGCGTGTGTGGGTTGTGCGATCGAGCAGAGGCAGGAGGAAAGGGTGAAACCCTAGTTCACCAATTTCATCAAAATGGGCAGAAATTTCATGGATAATTGAATGCGTATGATCAATTCCTCAGTTATCTAAGGGTTTTCCATCATTGGGTAAGTCGAATTTTGTGAATTGATGCTAGATGATGATAAGGGTTTTGATTAATCCATGAGATAGTATGAAATTGAACTTGTTTGTGAGTTAGAATCACCAAATAGAGGATGTTTTATGAATAATACTGATTTGTTTGAAAGTTTGAATAAAAACCCATTTGATTTAGTTGAATAGTGAACTAGTAGTGAATTAATCAAGAGATTTGGATGGGTGATTGTTTGTGTGCAAATTATCAACAGATTATTAGGTTGTAGAATGAATAAATGAGGTGAATTTAGTTGATTATATGATTCACGAAGATTACTAGTGAGATTGTGTATTGTATACTTGTACATAGAGCTTACAATGTTATATGCACACCAAGTGTTCGATTAAATGCTTGAATGGGTAATATTATAAATTTGAATGAATTAGGAAGTCTTGTGTTGCATGTAGAAAAATTATGGAATTGGTCTTTTACGAAAAGCGTTATGGAATGCAAACTATATGTGAATGCAATAGTTATATAAGTGAACGGCGTAGTTAAATGAGAGTGGTTTATGTATAGGTATGAAGTTAAAAAGGTAAACATTGTATGCAAGAAACTATTGCATTATGAACTCGCTAGTTAATGTGTTATGTTCGGTAGTAATATAGTATGAGGATATACATCCCTTATATGCGTTAATAAGCTAACGAAAGTCAAATATTGCATGATTTAAAAGTCGAATGAACGAATGTTTGTAAACTAATTGTGTTACGTTTGTGATGACATGTATGGATAGGAGTCATGTCAATAGGGACACAAATATGGATGCGTTGCGGGTCGAAGGTAAACACGGAAGCCATGTGTAAATTGGACGGACGAGGTAAGTAAACTCCCGACGCCCTCCTTAGTAGTAAAAGAGGTTATTTGTGATAACTATTGGAAATTAAGTGAAATGCTTTATTGACATTGGTATCAAGTAAGAAGCACTAAGGAAGTGATTTCCGAATCACCTCCTAGGCCATTTTAGGAAGGCTTTATAGGCGAATCACTTAAGTATGGTAATCTAAGTCTAATTAGGAATCAGTTATTAGAAGTGATGGAGTTTGCTGAGAAGACTGGACGGGTCAAGATAAGTGTATGCTTTATTACATATCGTTAGAACACGTAATGATGACGGTAATATATATATATCTATATATATATATATATACATATATATATATATATATATATATATATATATATATATTTAGTAAAGGTAAAAGTATCAGAGTAACTTTATGCGAGTTTTAAGTGTAAACGCAGGAGATGCTTGATAAGGTCTTGAATGGGTCGAATAATCATACACAAGTAATGTATTGTTAAGGAAATTCGGGTAGATTAAGGTCCCTGGGCAGGGAATTAGTTATGTAACAATAATTTTACGTATAATTAGGATTAAGTTTCAAGTGGTTCGGATGCGAAACGAATGAGTTACGAGAATTTTTGTTATAAAATAGGATGCAGGTCTGGGCACCACCGTAGCTTACGGTGCCCACCGTAGCTTACGGTGGGTGTTGGTCATTCCTTTTCTGTCGTAAGGCAGTCCCTGGTTACCATAAGCAATTTGGAGACTACCGTAAGCTACGGTAGTCACCGTAGCTTATGGTGGAGCTCTGGCGCCCCGCGAAAGAGCAGACAAGGCTGTCGCGGCCCGCGATAGACCATGCTGCTGGCAAATTATTTGTTGTTTGTTTGTAGGAATGGTTGTAAATGCTTTTCAAGGCCACCGAATTAATGTTTATGCTAGTTATAAATAAAAAGGTTGTGGGCCTTCGATTCTCCACAAGGTACTCTAAAATCCCAATTAGGAGGCGTTTAGGAAGCGTGATCACGATTAATATATGTGAGTAAGAATGTAAGGGAACGAACTAAGTTTGTGTTTATTTAATTATATTTACACATTTATGCATGTGGGATAAATTACCATCCAATAGCTGGAACTTATAGGTGTTTATGATTAGAAGTAAGAATGCATGCTAGGTCGTATGTACGTGGTTTATTTGTATAGAAGCTTGTAATTAGCATACCTTAGTAAACATAGGGTTGATTTAAGTGTTATAAAGGAGTTGTAAGTTTGTACGAGAGTAGGGGGATAGTGCACGGTCCTCCCAACCGCCGGAATGATCTCACTCCGGGAGCCGCTACCCGACCAAGCTAGCTCCGCGGTGACTTCCCCATGCCGAGTTCTTACCCTGGGCAACATATGCCACTCCCAAGACTCGAACCCAGTACCTCTGGGAAGAGGTGGGTGTCGGTGGCCAACTGGGCTACCCCAGTTGGTTAAGTTTGTACGGGAGTACGTAATCATGTGTGGAGGTTCACGTTTACGTATATACATTTGTGTCTGTGCCTATGTTTGAAGTAGGATTCATTCTTTATGAGCAAACGGAACTGTACACGGAAAGCCTATTCGTGAGGATTAGTATGGGAAGAAGGAATGCAGACTGGCTATTGATTACGTATGTCTAGTTTAGGAATGATGTCATTAAATCTAACCAATGCACATGTATGTGGTGAATGCAGGTGGCGTGGACTTAGCATCATTATGAAGAAAGGATGGATTGAAGATTGAGTCAAGAGCGAGGGTTGTACGGGAAGGATCGGTCACATAATTTGACAAATATAGGTCTTGAAGCATTAATATAATGGAACGTGGTAAATCCTTTTTAATGAGTGTATGAAATTTTGTATTTGAACCTTCCTGTAAGTATTATGTCTAATAAAGAACGAAATTTTGGGCTCATATTTCCGATGTGTCGTATTTTAAGTTATTACAAGTTAGTCTTACAGGGAATTGTTCATAATACGTACGGGTCATGCCCGAATTTTGTTAAATAATAGTATAATAATATTACATTTTGGAATGTGAAATCTGGGTGTTACAGTTAAACATTAAGAAACATAAGCTGCTATGTCCTTTTTCATTCCTATCCACCAAAAATTCTTTCTTAAGTCCTGATACATTTTATCATATCCAGGATGCATCGTATATTTAGACTTATGAGCTTCTTCTAATATACGGTGGCATAGGTTTCCTAATTTGGGTATCCACATTCTTTTCTTATGGAATATCCAAATTCCATTTGTTCCTTGTTCAAATTCCTTAATCATTCCTTTCAGTTTCTCAGTATCATCCTTGATTACTGACTCTTGTTCCTTTCTAATCTGTTCATTTAAATCTATCTGTAGATTTAGTTTAAGAGAACGTACTTTTTTTTGGCTTTTCGTGATATTTCCGACTTAAAGAATCAGCTACTACATTTGCCTTTCCTGCATGATACTGGATATTACAATCGTGATCACTAAGTATCTCCATCTAGCGTCTTTGCCTCATATTCAACTCCTTTTGTCCAAAAACATACCTTAAACTCTTACGATCAGTGAAAATGGTAAACTTACTACCGTAAAGGTAATGTCTCCAAATCTTAAGGGCAAAAATTATAGCTCCTAATTCCAAATCATGGGTTGAATAATTTTCTTCATGATTCTTAAGTTGTCTAGACGCATAGGCTATAACCTTTTGACGTTGCATCGATACACATCCATAACCTAACTTAGAAGCGTCACAATATACTACAAAGTCTTCGGTTCCTTCTGGTAATGCTAGTATGGGTGCGTTGGTTAATCTTTGCTTAAGAATTCTAAAGGCTTCTTCTTGTTTTGGTCCCCATTCAAACTTAACAGATTTACAGGTTAGCTTAGTTAAGGGAATGGCTATTCTAGAAAAATCTCGAATAAATCTTCTATAATAACCGGCGAATCCTAAGAAACTTCTAACCTCGGTTGGTGACTCAAGGGTTTTCCATTTAGTAATCGCCTCGATCTTGGTGGGATCCACATGAATTCCTTCATGATTGACTAGATGTCCAAGAAACTGTACCTGTTCTAACCAAAACTCGCACTTCGAAAACTTAGCATAAAGCTTTTCTTTTCTCAATAAACTTAGATGTGCATGCAGATGCGCTGCATGTTCCTGTTTACTTTTAGAGTAAATGAGAATATCATCTATAAAGACAATTATGAATTTATCCAAATATGGCTTACATATTCGGTTCATCATGTCCGTAAATGCGGCTGGGGCATTGGTTAGACCAAATGGCATGAAAGTAAATTCATAATGGTCGTACCTTGTTCTAAAAGCGGTCTTAGGAATGTCCTCTTCCTGTACCTTTAATTGATGATATCCTGACCGTAAATTGATCTTTGAGAAAAATCGAGCTCCTTGCAACTGATCGAACAGATCATTGATTCTCGATAATGGATACCGATTTTTAATCATGACCTTGTTCAATTCGCGGTAGTCAATGCACATACGCATCGATCCGTCTTTCTTCTGGACGAATAAAATCGGCGCTCCCCATGGTGATGAACTTGGCTGTATGAATCCCTTCTCCAGTAGTTCGTCTAACTGTTTCTTCAATTCTTGCATTTCTGCAGGTGCGAAACGGTACGGTGTTTTGGCAATCGGTGCTGTCCCTGGTAGCATGTGGATTCTGAATTCAACTTCTCTGTCTGGCGGTAATCCTGGTAATTCTTCTGGAAACACATCTGGAAACTGAGATACTACAGGAATATCTTTCATTCTTTTCCTTTAGTGTTAATGGTTATAGAAATCAAATACACTAATGACCCTTTTCTTACATAACTTGTTGTTTTCATCACAGAAATGAATTTCGTAGATCTAGAGGGCTTATCTCCTTTAATTGTGATCTTTTCACCCCTTGGTGAATTTACTTGGATCGACTTTTGATCACATAACATATTGGCTTTGTTGGCCATTAACCAATCCATTCCTAATACAACATCAAATCCTGCCAAATTCATTGGACAAAGGTTTTCAATAAACTTTTGATTTAAAAATTCTATTCTTGCTCCCTGCAAGATTTCAGAAATCTTAATGGTTTCTTCATTGGGTGTCTCTACTAGGCATTCTTGTGGGAGTTTAGTTAATGGTTGATTAAGAAGTTTGCAAAATGAAGTATTAATAAAACTTTGGTTCGCACCAGAGTCAAATAATACTTTAGCAAAAACATCATTCACTAAAAACGTACCGGCTATCACGTCCGGAATCATCTTTGCTTCTTCGGCAGTCAGAACAAATGCTCTAGCATTTTTAGTAGTCTTATTATTCATGGCTGGAACTAGTTTCGGATAGTTCGGCTTGATGTGGCCTTTTTCTCCACAGTTGAAGCACATCCCATTATTAGGTTTCTTCCTACAATCTTCTTCCTTGTGTCTTGGTATCTTGCAGAAATTGCAGTAAGTGGAGCATCTTCCTGAATGCTTCTTTTTGCAAGCCTTACAATAAGGTGCAGAGGTAGAACCTACATTTTTCCCACGGTGGAATTTCCATAGCGAAATTCTTGGGTAAACCTTTGAGCTAGGTTTCTTCTCTGGACTTCTTTTCGTGTACGCACTAATTCATCAGTCAAGGTGTTTGCTAGTTCTACGGCTTCTTCTATAGTTTGAGGTCTAGCTGCCTTGACTACATGTTTAATCTCACAGATTAATCCCCATATGTAACCGGAGATTAATACCGGTTCTGGTGATGCAAGGGTTGGCACTATTCTAGCATATTCAAAGAATGTAGTTGTGTATCCCTTACTATCCACTCCAGTCATCCTAAGGTTTAGGAACTTATTTGCTATCTGTTCCTTTTCATTGGGAGGGCAGAATTTCCTTTCCACCATGTTCTTAAATTCCTCCCATTTCATATTATAAACCCTGTCACTTCCCCTTGACTGGAGTATAGTGTTCCACCATTCTAAAGCTGAGTTCTTAAACAGATTGGAAGCAAACATTATCTTATCCTCTTCCGCACACTTGCTTATTTTTAAGATTGCCTTAGTCTTTTCTATCCAGCATAGAGCTGCAACGGCCCCTTCATTGCCCGAGAAATCTATTTGTTTACAAGACCAGAATTCTTTATAAGAACAACCATAAGACATGGTTCTTCTTCTTTTGGGAATGGGCACTTGAAGTATGGGTCCATTGTTCATGTTGTGTTCAGGTTCGGTAGATCGTTTACTGCCATGATTACTTTTATTTTCCGCTTCCTTAACCGTTTTAATAATATATGGCATTGCATCTATAATCCCTTGTGCCACTATGTGATGGATGACACTGTTATCCACTTGGTTTCCATTATTTTTGTTGTTCGGGTTATCGTTATTCTTGTTATTGTTATTCTGGTTTTCCTGGTTCACTTCGTTGTCCATCTGAATTTTAAACATTTACCACATATTAATATCACAAGATAATATTTAATATAATCAATCACACAACATGCATATTGATCAAAATTGTCAAACATTGCGACTTACTCTATTTTATACTATGCATCCATATATATATATATATATATATATATATATATATATATACAACTGAAATTAAAAATTACAATACTATTAGGCATCCGTAGCTATTATCTAGATATATATATATATATATATATATATATATATATATATATATATATATATATATATATATATATATTCAAACAAACACACATATTATATATTATTATTTTATTATTATTATCACCATCACTGATATGGGTTCATCCAGAACTCCATATTACGCTCGTCATGCTTCCAAACGAGTCGTTCTCCGATCTGCCTCATCCTCTCACTACCTTCTAAAATCTCCTCACCAAAGGTTCGGAGTTCTTGCACATTCTCTGTGCTCATTGGGGGTGTAGGGGCTGGTACTGGGTTTGGGAACTGGGGCATGGGTTCTTGGTAAGGAAAGGGTTTTCTAGAATTTCCCTGATGTATTGATCATTATCATAGTAGGGGTTTAGAGGGTCCAAGTCTGGGAAGGCTGCTAGGTTTGGCATGGGTTCGTCTTCTGGTATTGGGTAGCGTTGCTGGTAATCCCTATGATCGTTAAACCATGGGTCATAGTTTGGGTCTATGGGATTGGGTGCTGGTACTCTAGGTATCTCTGCTGGGTCAAAGTCAGGCATTGGGATTTGGTTTTCTGAGTTGACTTCAATTTCCATTGGTTGTGTGGGAAACAGTGGTAAGGGCTGGGGTGCTATGAGTTGCTCCAGGTTAGGGTCGGCAGCTGTGGTTTCTAGGATATGGAAATTTGCTAAACTCCTATTGAGCATATCCTGGGTATGAGCATCTGTTTCTCTCTTAACGGTTGCTAAAGCACGCTGCTGTTGTAACTTTTTCATCCTTTTTCTACGTTCATGCCCTCCTCTACTGAACCATCCTCTCTTCTTAGGAGGGAATGGCTCTTCAAACTGAGCCTTAAACACGAATATCCCATCTTCATTGTCAGCTGAATACCCTGAGAGGGTAGGCTGTGAAGAGGTGCCTTTGTCCCTAGGTGAGCTGGACAACAGACGGTAGGCGTCGGAAGGTCCTTGGTCGCTAATATTGTAACTAACAAATAGTCAAATAACACATAACGATAATATATAGATATGCACGTATTCCTTAATTTCCTAACATATTGAATGAATTTTGGTGTCAGCAGAACACTTTTGTGGCTGAATCAGTGGCTTAGCTCTGATACCACCTTCTGTCGCAACCCCTGTCCCCTATTCTACCCGGGAACGGGCGGCCGCGAGATCAGTATCGGTGGTATCGGTGTTTATCATTTTGGCAGCGGAAATTACATCAGGACTGTAGTTAGGAAATATTTTATCAGAGTAAAATACCACGCTTTTATAATATTAAACACATGGGAAATTCCCAAGTTTCAAGTACACACATTTTCATAGGGATTAACCCTATTTTATTTAAATAAAAACATCTCTTTATTTTAGGTAACTTTATAGCCACTTCTCCAAGCCTTCAGTGCTGTCCAGCTGGCTTCTATTTGGCTTTCACATTTTGTTACCTGAAACGCGTTTAAAAACATTTTGTTAGTGGGAAATACTGGTGAGTGAATTCAAGTTTAATCAAGATAAGTAAAACCATTGTACAGTATTGATGGATGGCGGTCGCGCAATTACATTTGTTTCCATCTACTTTAATTACCACCCACGGTAATGTCAACCCGACTTGTGGTCATGTTACTACTCACAATGTAGTAACAAATTTTGTATAAAAAACCCCAAAATACCAAATACCGACGATAATTGTAGAATACAAATACTCAATCATTGTTTAATATAATGTTAATCATATGAGGTTTTGTAAATCAATTTTGCAAAAAGGAGGATTACTCACATTGCTGTCTTAGGGTTTTCTTTAAGGATTTTCTGGTGATTATCTATTAATTACACAAATGCACACGCGTTAGTATAATAACCCAATATTTACATTAGTAATACCCTCCCCGAGACGACATTCCAACGACTACGTCGGGCAGAACCTCGACAGCCGTTACGGAACCCTAAATCAATCGGGCAGCGTATCTAATATGTAATCGGGGTTATGATACTTACAACGAGGCAGAACTTCGTTATTTAAGGGGGTATTATGCCCGAAAATTACTTTAAATATGTAGAAATTCGAGAGAGAAAGAAAGTTTGAACGATTTGAATGAACGGCCGAATGCATTTATTTATAGTGCTGATTTTCGTCTTCGTCGCGCCCTGCGTAGGTTCCAGCCAAGGGCTTCGGGGCCCGTGAGGCTAGCTAGGGTAGGCCCTAGCTGTGCTGATTCGGCCACTAGGCGTGACACGAGGCTGCCACGTGGCGGCCTGGGGGCTCGCCCTGATTACGAGCTGTCGCGGCCCGCGTAGATCATCATCAACTCATTCGCGGCCCACGAGCGAGGATTAAATCTTGTTTTTATTTTATTTTTAAATATATAAGGTATTTAGGGGCTATGTGACACCCCGCGAAAACGCTTAACAAAACTAGCTTCCTCAGTGACCATTTGCAAAATTTCGGGACGAAATTTCTTTCAAGTTGGGGATGATGTGACAACCCGAACTTCCAAAGTTAGTAAAGTGTAATCTTGTGATTTTAAACGAATAAGATAACCTTGTTAAGTAGATATATTAGTATACTTGGGCCACGTCTTTGTATTTGCGATTAGACGATTGTTTTAAGCGGGCCGCATCCCAAATCCTCGAAGCCCAACCCGCCACCCTTACCCATTATGATGGCAGTTTTGCCACTTGTTACAACAGCCCAAGTCTATGGGCTTAAGCCCAGGTTTCGGCCAAAAGACCAATTGCCCAATCCCAACTCCTTATTTGATATGCCCAATCCTAACTCCTTATTTGATAAGTATACGAATCTTATTAGCTTGGCATGAACTTAAAAACAAACCCTACCCCCTATTCCCTGATTTGCGACGCACGACAACAGTAGAACGCCCCCCTGTGTTGTGATCATCATCACCATATTCTCATCAGTCTTTCGGTTAGTATAATCTTGCTATATTTCATCTAACATCTGAATTCTTCTTGTCATGCATGCCTAGTTGCATCAGTACATGATTGCTATCATTGATTACGTTTGTACATGGTATTATATGTGTTAGTAAGTGCATGATGATAGGGGTTAACAGTATCGTTCTGACAAAATTAACGTTGTTATAAGACCTTGTTATTAATTCGAATAATTAATATGTATTGTTGAAGTGATCTGATAGGGGTTAACGAGAATTGGGATTTGGGTTATATGATTAGGGGAGTGTGATATATTTAAACGAGCCGTTCAATTTAATGTTCACATGTGTAACTTTGATCTAATTGGACCAAATGGGTTTTAGTGGGCTGTCAACAGTTGGCTTCTAACAATCTGATTGGACCGAACAAAATCACATGGGTCGGTGACTGTTTGTTTCTCATGAATTTATTAAAAGCTGGTAAATTTTATTAAACCTCAAACAACAACAACTGACAATAGCTGATGGCCGACAATAGTGATGACGATCAGGAGTTATTATGTTAATAATGTGATTTATATTGTGTTTGCACATGCTATCCATGATTTACGTAGGTTGTAAATGATTTCAACATAATAATGTAATAAGTCACTAAATATTGTTATTGAATTGGATTCATACGTAACTGATGATTATATAATATGTTATGACTTTTGAATTGTGATTTTTGAATGATAAAAGGATGGTTAAGGGGTTTAATAAACTGGGCTTCATACATACTTGAGCTTTATATACATAAACGGGGCTTTGCACCACAACAGATCTGGGTCTGTTCCGCTGGGCCGCAAGGTGAAACAGAATGGGTTAAAGAGTTGCGGGCCAGGATATGTCGGGCCGGTATCCCACTGGACCGGGCAGCACTCGTGATGGGCCTCACGTAGTCGTTGGGCCGCACACCATCGCAAGAACCATTGTGGGCTGTCAATTTTTATTAGGATAGTGTGATTGTGATGCAAAACTTTTGTGATCCAAATGGTTACAGCATGTTAGGTGTTAATACGATAAATAAGACATAGAGTGTAGGGTATGTGTTGTTCATGATTGACTGAGTTGTTGAAAGTATAAATGAAACTCAGATTTGTGCATGTTAATGTATTCTGATGTTTTGGTTGTTGGGCCGCCTTACCTTAATGGGTTGCATAAAACTTAAGATGGCAACACACATATATTTGGGCCACACACATATTTAGATCGGATCAGTTATATTGGGCCCCACACCTGTACGGTGCATACTATATATTGGACATGTTGGGCCGGGTAAGAGGGGTAAGAGACACTTGGGTTACATGTTAATCGATTGGGTTCCAATCTCTTGTGATTGGCACACTAGATACAAGTGATAAAACCAAACAGGCGTGTACAGCTCTAACTTGCAATGTGTGTGTACCAGTATGGATACTTGCTACAACTTGTGTGATCGTACAAACTACGCTTATTATGACATACGTGATGGTTACATGTTTGGTTGTTTAGTGTTTGAGCAATACGTGTGACAAGATACGTGAATTGTGAATTCATTAAACTGATTGTCTCTGGTAACCACGATAGGATTTGACTGATCAACTGTTTAACGAGCATTTAATCTAACCGAGCAAACCAAAGGTGAGTTCATCTTTCTTGAGCATGCGTCCCGGTGGTTGGGACAGTCAGTGGGTATTCCTGGGAGGGACAAGTCTTTTGGGTTAAAACGGGAATGTTGGATAATATACTCTTCCTATCACCTTTCAAGTCCCTCCGTGTTGTTTGGTTACCAGGAAGGTAACATGGTATTAGTTAGTAGCGCTACTTAGGTTTGGCAACCTCACCCCGTATCTGGGAGAACGGGTGTTGAACTAATGACCTAGTCATGACCAATGCTTTGATAGGAGCATTGGAGAAAGGGCAAAATAATCAGAAGCCGTCTTGTATTGGGGTATTATCAACATTGTTTTCATCATTACTTCTGGAATTAACTTCAATGGATTAACTACATATTTGGTAAACAACGTTTTCGTAAAACTATGAACTCACCAGCGTTGTCTGATACACTTGTTGCATGCTCGCAGGTCGTTAGGTATCTTGGACTTGGGGAACTTGCTGTCTGGAGTAGCTGGAGTGGTCATGGGTCGACAGGAAGGATTTATGCGATTGATTTCATGAAACTATACTTTGGTTTTGAAACAGTTTAACTTGGTTTATTATTTGCTTCCGCTGAACTTATTGATTTTCGTTTAAAACTTGTTGAAGATGTTTTTATTAATAATGGGGATTTTATTTATAACTGGTATGGGTTCAATGTAATTGGTGGCTCGTTATTGGTACGTCACACGCCTATCAGGGACACTCCCTAGGTGGTATTTTGAGGGTGTGACAGGCTAGGTTTTCGTATATGGGGTATGTTTTAAGACATATAGTGACAGTTTAAACATATTAGGGGTGTCGAAAAATTATTTAGGAGGGTTGTTATAATTTTTTTTATCTAATTTTCCATATTTTTTCCACTTTTTGTGCTTAACATGTGATTTGGAAATTACATAACAAACAATATAAGATCGGACACACACATAAACGACAAAAAAAAAAAAAAAAGAATACCTTTCGGTAAATAAAAATACCTTAAACCTTTAATTGGGTGATAATTAACTCAATAATATATTGCTGAATGAGATGGACAACATTGTTAATCCTCCCTTAAGAATGTTGTCCACCCCATTCCGTGAAACTTTATTGAGAACAAAACTGAATCTCCAAGAAACGACGTTTGCAATCTGTATTTTTTGAACTTTTTGGCGTTTATAAATTGAATGGTATTTAGTAAAATATGACATTTGTTTTTTGTGTGATCAATGGAATGTCCTGAGACGTTGTTTATATAAGATGTTAGTTTAAGTGGGAATTTATTATAATAAATGTTAGTAATGAAGCTTCCGTCGTTTCAGTTACTGTTTGTTCAGCTTTATATGTTAAACACAAAGTTTGGTGTTTTATATGAATGTCGTTTAGATACAGATGATGTGTATAGCTTGTAGTTTGAGGCGGGACTTTCAATGGCGTTTTACTCATTAGTTTGGCGTTTTGTATAGAGCAGTATAAAGTCCCTTTTACCTTTAATGAAGCGCGTCCACGTAATAAAAATTATGTTATTTGCGAAAACGTCACCGCGCCAATCTAATTCATAAATTGTTTTAATCCAACGAATGACGGGCGCCCTCACCGTTTTCACACTTTTAGACGTTTTCCCTAAATCCTGCCGCTATATATTAATTTTTTTTAAATACCCTGTATATCAATTATCTTTATTAATTTTGGAGTGCTACTCAAGTGAGATGCCCAAACCCTTGCATGGGTTTAACGACTCATGTGTTATAATAATCATAAGGAGAATAAACTTGTAATTCTACATAATTTTAAATGCTTAAGTAATTAAAAAATTTAAAACATATGAAAATTTTTAAAAGGGTAATTCCCCCAATGATTTTTAAACTTATTCATATGTAAAGTTTGTTTAATTACTTCATAAAAACGAGTATTTTATTATTTTTAATTTATAATAATGATACATGATTACAAGTGTGTTCTAATTGTGTATCCCCTCTTCAGTATCTAAAACGCAATGGACTAAAAACACTTAAAAAATGTGTTTTTCTAAAACGCAATAGCTAGAAAACACATAAAAATGTGGTGGAAGAGTTGCATTTCTCTTGGGAGATGCAAGTTCAACTCGCATTTGGTGCAGAGTGAGTCACTCTCTGGTGGGCAATGATATGAGACCCAGGGAAACTTGGGATCGATCCTTGAGGCAAACGGGTTTTACCGGTAATTTCACTCATGCCTACGGGTGGGTGGGTTACCGAGTTTTCCCTGGAATTGGTGGTGGACTCTGTTTACTCTCGGAGTACTCCGTTTGGTCCAGTTGATGCCCCGAAAGTGCTCGGGATTGATTCTGTTGGCTGTTAGAAAAAGTATATGATATATGGCATGTCTATAAGACTACCCACTATGGTGACCAAATTGCACAAACGGTTGCCACTTGGCAAATAAGACAAAATTATAGGAAATTTGTTTAATTAAATAATTGAAATTTATTGACAACCAGGTTGGTATGACAACCAATAGTTGCAACCAACAACCAACATAATATTAATTCTTTATTTTATTTTATATTATTTAACTTCTATTTCTTTATAATATTTAATTCTTTTCCCTTTTTTATTATTTAACTTCTATTTCTTTATATAATAAAATACTAGTTTAGGTTGGGTTGTGATAGTGGGTGAAAAATTGGATTGGGTTGGGTTGAGTAGGTGGAAGAGAAAGAAATTAATATTTTAATAAAAGATTAGGTTGGGTTGGGTTGTGATAGTGGATAGTCTAAGTATGATTCTATTAGGACATGTAGAATAAGACAGTCACACTATTAATTAGTGCTGGGGCAACAAAAACGGAAAAGTCATTAAATGAATCATAGGGAAGAAGGCCGAATTTGCTCAACTTTTTGCTATAGGGACATAGTGAGAGCAGACACAAGGCGTGCAAAAACTGAAATGATACTATGCAAATTGTTAGAATGATTAACAAACAAGTATAAAGAACATTTATACGAGTTATAAAGTACAACTATATAACAATATATCTAGCAAGCCAGAAACACATTATTATTAAAGATAAGGTGCTCCACAAAAAGCATTATAAATCAAGTACATCAACAGCTTTCAGCTATCTCAATGGCCAGGTCAACAATGCAGCAACAGTATATAGACAAGATGCCATTCCTAATAATAATGAATTGTCTGGTAAAGAAGAAATAATCAAAGTTTTGGTCCTTAAAAGGAGTCATCATCATTTAGATCATATGATGTGTACACAAAGGCATGCTTCACCAATTCTTTGAGTGCTACATTCTACTACACAACAAGAACAGACAATCTCAACTTTTTTTCATGTGTTCGTGCAAATGCTAACATTTATCATAAATTTCCCATGTCCTCTTCTTTAAATATTTTAAATAATATGTCATGAATTCGAGGTCTTGATTACGTAGCCCTATATATATATGGATCTCAAAACCAATTCTTTTAACACTCACCGGTTTCTATTTTCTAGTTCCAGTTGCAAAGTATATTCATCCAACAATATTATCTAGAATTGCAGGGTTGGTTATGGCGAAAGAGATGTGCCACTTGATCACTTTATTAGCTTTTTCTTTCTGCTGTTTGACTTTTGCCTTTGATCCCAAACCCCTTCAAGATTTCTGTGTAGCCGATCCGAATAGCTCAGGTGTGTAACTTAGATTTCATTTTTTTCTTTTTTATTTAAGCCAAGAGAACCCGTGATAGGAAAACTCCCGCCAATACCCTATTAACTAACAGGATTATGTAAGTCGCGACTTGAACTTGCGCTGAGCAGTGATTTGAACCTGAAACCTTACTAGAGGCCGGGTTTGATGTTATGTATTATCTAACCAACATTTCTTTGCAGTTTTTATAAATGGCATGGCCTGCAAGAATCCTATGCAAATTCAAGCCAATGACTTTTACTTCAGGGGTCTGCATCTTAGGGGCAACACATCAAACCCTTTTGGATTTATGGTGCAGCCTGTGACTGTAGCTCAGTTACCTGGGCTCAACACTTTAGGCATCTCAATGGTCCGGATTGACTATGCACCTTGGGGAATCAACCCACCTCACACGCACCCACGAGCCACCGAGATCATTACCGTTTTAGAAGGCACACTTCAGGTTGGATTTATTACCTCGTATCCAGAATACAGGCTTATCACCAAGGTACTATATAAGGGTGATGTGTTTGTGTTCCCAGTAGGACTTGTTCACTTCCAACAGAATGTTGGAAACAAAAGTGCCGTTGCTATTGGTGCATTAAGTAGTCAAAACCCTGGTGCTATATTCGTTGGAAATGCTGTTTTTGGATCAAACCCAACAATTTCGAGTGACATTCTAGCTAAGGCGTTCCAAGTGGATAAGAAAGTGGTGGATCTGCTCAAGGCAAAGTTCTAAAACTTATTTGCATTTTTTTTACATTTCATTTTTGTGTGAGGATGGTGATAGATATTAGGATTGCTTATTTCTTATTCAATTTTCCCTTGTGAAATGCACATTTAATTGATTCGTGATGACTTAAAAGAAATCAAATTTAATGAAAAAAAGATTTATCAATGGATAGCTATATATGTTGAAGAACAATGATCAGAATCGTAACTTTCATTAACAGATTTGGTTTAATACAAGACATGAACAAACACGCCTTAGACCTAAACTGCGTATCGTTTCTAAACTTACTTCTACATATCTACATACTGACTCGTATAGTTTAGACATAAAAATCCAAGTCATAATATAATAAAACATAATTTCAGTTTATAAATCAAGAATCCCCCACCCCCCCCCCCCCCCTAAAGATAAATTTGTTTAGAAGAGATCTTCTTGATCGTTAGCCTTTACAATAACGTTGATACTTCATCCCAAACAAGATGAGCTTCTGGCTCCTCCTCTGTCTCCCTATTTTTCCACTTGGTGCATTCGTAAGCAAAGTGACCGGATTCACCACATTCGTAGCACCAAAACTAACTCTTGTCTTTATTTCGTTGATCCGTACCTCTTCAAAGTCCTCTTTCTCCTTTACCAAAGCCTGTTCCACAACCCCAACCACGGCCTTGATCACCATGTCCTTTTCCATGGTGCCAACCTTCAGGATGTTGATTTGAACTTGCCGTCAGGAACTTACTTTGATTATTTTCCTCTGGTTCATCTTGACTTTAAGTTGTTCTTCAAACGTTATTCGTCTTCAACTGCTTCCTAAAATGACAGTATGCAAACCTCTGAATAATGCTCAATAGATGCCACAATTGGTAGGAACTTCTTTGGAACCGAGTTAAGCAATTTCGTTGTAATTACCTTATCTTTAAGAGTAGTACGAAGGCTTTTAAACTTAGCTCTTATACTGCCTACCTTACATGTTAACTCACTCATGGTTTCAGTTTCTTTCATCTTCAAAGCCTCTAATTCTCGCTCCTCAAGGTTTGCATCCATGTTTTCTGAACTAGATTTGCTCCTAGGTATCGTATTTTAATCGGATCCCATATTTCTTTTGCATTTGAACATTGTGCAACCTGCATCGGGACATCTTTTAATTGGAAATATTTGGATAATCATGTTTTTGTTGCATGAGTCTTTTCTCATCTACCGCTTTTGTTGAATCTGTTAGGTATCGGTCAGAACAACACGCAGCGGAACACACTATCACACACACACACAAAAGCAATAAACAACACACGAGAATTTACGTGGTTCGGATTCGGTGTGAATCCTACGTCCACGGGCTGCAACTAGATATATTTTTATTATGCTCAGAACCAAGATTACAATACAATGAATAGGTATATATAGAGATAGAACTAGGGTTTTTATCATGGGCCCCAAGAAACCTAACATGGGCTAAAATGGACCCAAAGTCTCTAAGCCTTCACAAACCTGACAATCTCCCACTTGAAGGCTTGCGACCACGCCCTCCAAGCACAAAGCAACCCAGTCATCCAGTAATCTTCAAATCCTCTAGTTGCACCCGCCCATCATCATCATGTACCAGAAGGGCCAGTTGAAGCTCCTCCGAGCTCCAACTCAATCGTAGCTAAATCAGCTAACGACCCATCCTCTGTCTCACCGGTTTGGACACTCCACTAGATCCAGAGATACACCAAGGATCACCAACACTCTCCAAACTCGGCAAACAATCCACGGGAGAGAACTTTTCAGTCGTAGTCTTCAAAACCCAATGGTTCTTCGTAACTGTACCCGGAACACGCCCCATGCTCCCACTGTCACTAAATCCCCTGAATGTTTTCGAATTTCTAACTCGTTCAGCTAACATCCCTACTCCAGAGTTCACGTTTGCAAAATGAACTCTCTTAGTAACAGATTTAGCGAACCAGATTTTGTCATGCTTAACGGGGACGGTCATACTTCCCTCAGCAGGTACCTCAACCATGTATAATGACCCACGCTTCATACCACAAGCAATAACCAGATTACCAATGACCACCTTCCAATCCTTGTTCATCCAGCTGACTAACAGAAATCAGTTTCCTCTTCAGACCCGGAATCACCCTAACATTTTTCAGGTTCCATGTAGTTCCTAATGGAGTAACCAACTGAATATCACCCATGCCCGTTACCTCAAGAATCTCGTCATTGGCTAATAGTACCTTTCCAAAATCACCTTTTTTCAGATTCACCGTCGTTTCTTCGTTTTCTATGGCGTTAAATGAAGCCCCTGAATCCAAGACCCAAGAGTCCACAAAGCTCTCCATACTAAGTAACAATGCCTCATCATCAGAGACATCCCCAACAACACTGTTAATCTCCTTCTTCTTGGAGTTCGGACACTCACTTTTAATGTGTCCTGCCTCATTGCAGCCCCAACACCTCACATTATTCCGACTTCTAAACAAAATCCTTCCCCGACTCCCACTGTTCCTGTTATTTCCCCGACCTCTACCAACATTCAGTAACTCACTATTTGATGATTCACCCGAACTTCTCCTTCTGACATCCTCACTCAGAATGAGATCCCAAATACCTTCAAATGTGAAACCAGTTATCCCTGAAGAACTTGAAATTGCAGTCACAATTCCAGACCAACTGTCAGGTAGAGATGATAACAACAATAGAGCCTGAACCTCATCCTCGAACTTAATCCCAACTGATACAAGTCTTGCCAAGATTGAATTGAGGTTGTTAATGTGAGCAGTCACTGAGCTTCCTTTTCGCATCCTTGTGTTCACAAGCTCTCGAATTAGAAATACTTTGTTAGCAGCCGAAGGCTTTTCATATATATTTGAGAGTGCATTCATCATACCATACGCAGTAGTCTCCTTCATGATATTGAACGCCACACTTTTAGTCAGTGCCAATGTAATAACAGCCCTCGCTCTTTTGTCTTTCAATACCCAATCAGCTTTTTCCATCTTCGCAGGCTTATCCTTCACATAACCATGTCCAGATCCTTTTGACATAACAAAGCTTCTACTTGCATCTTCCACCAACTGAAATCGGTTCCATTGAACTTCTCAATCTGAAATTTCCCGTCTTCAGCCATAGCAAACGAGATAAAACCAATAATCAAAGTGGATGATCACAGTAAAAAAAAAAACAAACCGAATCAGGCACTCCTGTCAACAAATACCCAACCACACAATCAAAGCAAACCCGAACAACAACCCCGAATAACACCGAAACTTGAACACTCAAACCCGAATCGAACAACCCAATCAGAAAAATATTGAAACAATATGACCTGTGTGCTCCCAGTCGGCGACGAGTTTATAATGTTCGGCAACAAGACCGCAACAGACGGCGGCGACTATTCTTTGTTGGTCTCTAAACAGAACCAAAACACAATCGTGGTTCAGCTTCCTTAGAGACAACACTGTGGTGGGTAGTACTAGTAGTGGCAGCGTATTCAAAAAAAGAAAAGATGGAAGCCAAATCCGCAGAACTTGAATACGAAAAACCTTCTTTTTTTCGTTGACACACAATTGCAGTTACAAGTTATAAAAAACTTAATAGCAAATCCCAAGAAAAAAAATAAGGAAGGTAATTGTGTCTTTTGGTGTCGCAGCCCCCGACCCCTACCCCGGGAACGAGCGCCATGAGAACACAGAGCAGGTGGTATCGGTGTTTATTAATTTGGCAGTGAAAATAAAACATCAGGGTCGTAGTTAGGAAATAAATCTCAAAGTTTTAAACACCAAACTTTTATAATACATAAATGGGATAAAACCCATGTTCCATTGATAATACATTTATAGGGATAAACCCTAATTATTGAAAACAAAATCTCCTTTTTATTTAGAAATCTCCTTTCTTACAGCTTCACATTAAGTTACCTGAAACGCATTTTAAAAAGGTTTTATCAGCAAGAAATACTGGCGAGTGCATCCCAATTTAATCAAAACAAGCTTTTATAACTTTACAGTATTGTGAGCAATTACAATGTTTATATCTACCAATATACTGATTCAGTATTTGTCATGTTGGCAGTTCCATGACTGTGGTCATGTTACTCATTCGCTAACTCATTGTCCAATAGTAACAGATTACTAGTAGTGTATACAAAACCCCACACACTGGCAGCAATTGTAGAATACATAGACTCAATCACTATAAGTATAACTGAAATATATGAGGTTTTGTAAAACAATTTGGTAGAAAAAGAGAATGACTCACTTTGTAGACTTAGGTGTTTTTATAGCTTCTTGTTGCTTCCTGATTATTTTCTAATTAAATTAAACAATGCACAGGTGTTAGTAAAATAACCCAAATCACATTAGCCTTACAACAAGAGACGGAACTCCAACAAACTGAGTCAGGCGGAGCCTTGACATGCGTTACGGAGCCCTAGATCAATCGGGTAGGGTAACGAATTAGTGATCGGGGGTTAAAATACTTACAACGGGGCAGAGCTTCGTTACTTAGGGGTATAATACCGAGTAGCGTTTACCTATTATAGGGACAGAGAGAAAGAAAAGAATTGAGCGACTAAAACTGAGGCCGAAGGTCTCCTTTTATAGCTAAATTTCAGTTCCCTCGAGCCCCCCGACCCACTGGGGTCTGGGCTTCGCGCCCCGCGAGCCAGACCTAGCTACGGCTAGGTCTGGTTAGTCACCAGTATAGGTTTGCCGTGTGTCGTGCCACGTGGCACGTTGAGGTTTCGCCAGATAGCTCTTAGTCACGCCCCGCGACTCACCTGGCGAGCTTGGTCGCGGCCCGCGAGCGACATGTATTTCTTGTTATATTTGATTTTTATAAAAATTATAGTTATACAGGTGTAATTTAGAGTATACGGGGTATATTTAGGTCGTTTAGGGGTGTTTTTGTGGGTTGTTATATCCTCTCCACCTTGTATTAAATCTCGTCCTCGAAATTCACTAGAACAGGTGTAGATATTTCCGTTGCATTTCTGACTCGAGTTCCAATGTGTATTCTGGTCCTCTCCTTGAATCCCATTTTACTTTGAGTAAAACTAATCGCTTGTGTTTGAGATTCTTGATCTTTCTATCTTTAATCTATAGTGGTTTCTCTACAAACTTAAGCTTCTCATTTACCTCTATGTCCTGAAGTGGTACTACCAGTGATTCGTCTGCTAAGCATTTCTTATGATTACATACATGAAACACATCATGTATTCCTGCCATTTCTTCTGGAAATTGTAGCTGATAAGCTACTGGTCCTATTCTTTTGATAATCTCAAAAGGTCCGACATACCTTGGGCTTAGCTTTCCTCTTTTAACGAATCTGACTACTCCTTTCCATGGAGAAAATTTTAATAATACCTTATCTCTAACTTGAAATTCCAATGGTTTCGTCTGTTATATGCATAACTCTTTTGACGATCTCTTGCTGCCTTTAGTCTTTCATTGACTTGAATAATCTTGTCTGTTGTTTCTTGCACTATCTCTGGTTCAGATAGTTGTTTTTATCTTATCTCTGCCCAACAGACTGGAGTTCGGCACTTTCGTCCATAAAGTGCTTCAAATGGTGCAGCATTGATGCTGGTATGATAGCTGTTATTGTAGGAAAATTCTATTAATGGTAAATGATCATCCCAATTTCCTCCAAAGTCAATTGGGTATTGAAGGAGGTCCTAGTAAGCTTGAACCAATACCATTGGGTATTGAAGGAGGTCCTAGTAAGCTTGAACCATGTCCTCGCAGGATCTATACACTGAACGAGACAAGAACTTTACCAAACCATCCCCCTAACCCCTTCCAGGTAGTTAATGCGCTTTATATAGACCGTAAAGACACGAATGATGACATCATTTACTTTATATAGACAGTAAAGTATCCTCAAGACACCATGAAGAAATGATAAAGAAAATTCACCTTCAACATAAGAAACTAGTTATTAAAGTCATTAATACAAACCCAAATAAAAAGTGCCGAAAGATTAAAAATCAAAAGTAATACATTAAAAACTTGTCTTCACCAAGTGATATAAGAGGCTTAGCCAAACATGGCCTTTGATTGGAAAGAACTCTTACAATCAATCTTGGATCCCGAGACTACTACACACTCTAAAGATGGATGATGGATGATGGTGGTGGGTGTTGGTGTTGTAGTGGTGGTGGAGTGGTGGCAAAGTGGGAGAGTAGTGGTTTGCCAAGAGATGCCTTTCAAGTGAACCAAGCACCCTTTTTTATAGCTAGAATAGAGCCCTGGCCATGGCACCGTGTCCATCCAAAACGGCCCATGGCCATCCTTTTCTCTTCCTTCATTAATTGCATGTGTCAGCAGAGGGCCCCACACGACCCCGTGTCTCCTGGGCACGGCCCCGTGGTCAACTCTTTGTTGTACAATCAAGATTCTGCGTATCTTAGAGTTGTCCAAGCCCAGTGTTGAGCTGGGCACGCCCCCGTGGTGGGCGTAGAAGCTTCTGTAGGTTTGTCTTGTTGTGCACGCTCCTGACCACACCCCATGCCCAGCTGGGCACAACCTCGTGGTCAGGCTCTGTTTTCTTGTTTTTGCTTTGGGAGATGCTGCCGAGGGGTCGGGCATGTCACGTTTATTCCTTCTTTTTGTATTTATGTTGGTTTTGGCTGCTTATTTGCTCCTTTTGTTCTTTTAAGATTGTTTGGTCCTGTAAATTCAAAAGGAAGAAAGAAACACACTTTTTCTAACATTAGTACTAAAAAAGGGTTAGTTTTATGCCTCGTTTGATGTAATTTATATGTTGCATTTTGCACACATCAAATACCCCCACACTTGAACTTTGCTTGTCCTCAAGTCAAACTCTTTAATATGTGGCTTACACACCCAAAGGGAAGAGGTAGAGAAGAAGTTTTGGGCTTATCTTGAGTGTAGGGAATCCAAGATCTTTATTGAGTTTTATTTTTATCTTATTTAGTATCCTATTCGTCATGATTTATTTAGAACATTTTATAAGAAAAATTATTTATTTGGGCATAACATGCCTCTTTAATTCCATTTATATACAAGTTCACATACCTCACGAAGATCACTCATTACTCGGCCGATTTGTGTATTTTTGTGAAACACTCGAGACTGGCGTGGAACTTACTTCTACCATATGCTTGCCAAGCGATCAAACCTCCTCCTTCTTAACTATAAACCTATGTAAATATCAAGAGGACTTGGGGAAGGGTTAGGCTTGTGCTAAGGGTAAGTGGTTTTTGGTTAGTGGTTAGTAAAAATTGCGAAAAGCATAAAAAGCATTGGTTGTCGTAAAACTTCTTTGTTTTTGTGACTTTTATTCAAACTAAGCACATTCAAACAAGATTTCTTTGAGGAACTTGTTTGTTTATTGCAAGACTTTCATTTTTTTTTGGGTCACAAGATAACCGAGCTTTTTACTAAAACAAAAGGGGTTGAAAAGAAAAAGGTTTTGGTAGGTGATGTGTGTTTGTTTTGTGGGGTTTGAAACAAAAAGGTTTAGGCTCAAAGGGGTTAACTAGGGGGATTTTGGGTAGGTGATAAAGAATGAAAAATAATGGTTTTGAAAGGAAAATGGGTTAGTCCTAATGCCACTATCATTTACTTCCTTGGGTTCAAGTTGGTAAGGACCGGGAATTGTCGCAACCCCCGTCCTCTAATTACCCGTGAACGGGCGGCCGCAGCCAGTTTCAGTTGTATCGGTGTTTATCATTTTGGCAGCGGAAAGTTTCATCAGGACCGTACTTAGGAAATATCTAATCAGAGTTAAACACCAAATTATTTAAAATAAAGAAATGGGATAAAACCCAAGTTTCTCAGATCATACATTTATAAGTGGGACAAAACCAGATTTTTTCATTTTGATACATTTATAGGGAATAACCCCAATTATTGAAAACAATTCTTCTTTTTAATTAGGTAACTTTTATTGCCACTTTTCTAAGCCTTCAGTGCTCTCCAGCTGGCTTTTATTGGCTTCACACTAAGTTACCTGAAACACGTGCTTAAAACATTTTATCAGCAGGAAATGCTGGTGAGTGAATCCCAGTTTAATCAAGTTTAATAAAAACCATTGTACAGTATTGAGGGCGGTCGCGCAATTACATTTGTTTCCATCTATTCAATTACCACCCACGGTACTGTCAACCCGACTTGTGGTCATGTTACTCCTCGCAAGGTAGTAACAAATTTTGTATACAAAACCCCAACATACTGACGATAATTGTAGAATACAAATACTCAATAACTGTTTAATACATTATTAATTAAGTGAGGTTTTGTAAAACACTTAACAAAAAGGAGATTACTCACATTGCTATTTTAGGAAATTTCCTGTGGCTTCCTGGTTATAATCTATAAATTAAACAATGCACCCGTGTTAGCATAATTACCCAAATTTACATTAGTTATACCCTCCCCGAGACAGAACTCCAATGACGACGTCGGGCAGAACCTTGACAGCCGTTACGGAGCACTAGATCAATCGGGCAACGTATCTAATACGTAACCGGGGGTTATAATACTTACAACGAGGCAGAGCTTCGCTATTTAGGGGGTATAATGCCCGGGTATTATAGTTGCTATGCAGAATATTGAGAGAGTATGAAAAATTTGAACGAATTCAACTGAATCCGATCGAGGCTATTTATAGTGCTGATACAGCACTTTGTCGCGCCCCGCGAAAGCCAGACAAGGAGTTTACACGGCCCGTGAGGGCCCTAATGCGGCAACGAGGTTTGCTGAGTCATTGACATGTGGTCGCATCGGGTCTTTTCCTGACATTAAGCTGTCGCGGAAATTGGAAGAGGGCTACGCGGCCCGCGAGCAGCTTGCAGATTTGTTTTTATTTTATTTTTACAAAAATAAGGGTATTCGGGACCGTTTTTCATATACGGGATGTATTTTAGGACTTATAGGGGTGTTCTAATAATTCTAGGAGAGTTGTTATATCTTGGGTATAACTCCTGAACTATTTAATAAAATATATAATGCACTCGCGTTAAGTATAGTAACCCAATTCAACTTTATCCCTACGTCACCAGACAGAACCCCAACGAATTTATGCAGAGCCTTGACATGCGTTACGGGCTCCAGATTAATCGGACAGGGTATCAGTGAATAGGGATTAAAATACTTAAAACGGGATAGGGCTTTATTATTATTATTATTATTATTATTATTATTATTATTATTATTATTATTATTATTATTATTATTATTATTATTATGAGGTAAATATATATATATATATATATATATATAGTAGAGAGCGAGATTGAGAGATTGAAAAGAAAATGTGTGAACAACCTTTTAGACATTCATCCATTCTATTTATAGGAGGATATCTTACTGCCTACGTAGATGACAAAAGATTCCTTCTGTTCATTTGGCTTCCACGTATCCTCTCACAATCAATTCAAATGTTAAGTGTAGATTTTATTATTATTTTATCTTTTAAAAGGTCATATACATATCCATCCTATTGTTAAGTTTATTTAATTTTAATTATTATTTTGTTAAAGTTTCATTACAATTCACTAAATTTGATTATTATTATTATTATTTTATATATATATATATATATATATATATATATTTATATTTATATATATATTATAAGTAATTCAGATGCTTCACTTATTTGACGCGTATAACTTTTAAAATATAACATTTTATAAAACAATGAATATGTCATTAGAATGAGAATATTTGTGTCTAACCAAATTTCATTAAAAACGGAGTAGTTCCAAATATAATGTATTTTTATAAGTTAATTATTAAACGGTTACTAGCCCCGTCTAGGTACTTCATTTTTCTAACAGTCAACTTACCCATGATCTATTCGTGTAATAACTTTATTTTAAATTTAAAATTTTGCGAATGTTACATCCTCCCCACCTTGTTTTAAATCTCGTCCTCGAGATTTGGACTACGATATCTTCTTGGGGTTACGTCACGTCTTTTAGTTAGTTATCAAGGTGTAAAAGATAAATATAAAGATATCATAGGATAGTTGGAATTTCATGGTCTCAAAACTTAGTTTCAGGAATTGATGTTAACTAAATGAGATGAAATGGTACAATCATCAAGGTGACTAAGTTTCATAAGTCAAAAGAGAGATTTGATTGGCATAGAATCCGAAATGCAATAATTTGTAGAAACAATAGGATTCAATGCCAGAAAAGAACTTACTTTGATCATCAATTGAGGGAGATTCTGAATCAATAATCTCAATTTGAGAATGGAAGTATGAAAAATGCTTTGTCAATGATCAAACCAGAAATCAGTGACATTTATTTAAGCGGCAGGGATACACCGGATAATACAATAGAATTTAGTTTATCATTTCCTTAATACATAATTGTATCCCTACTACTTGAATGATGAGTCAAACAAATTACGTATGAACTAATATGATTAGGGATATTAATTAGCTCAAGCTACAACTTTACACAGACACCGCAAGGTGTTGTAATGATTGAAAGAATTCAATGATTTACGGTGACCGAACTAATTCACCGTTCTCGAAATGGTCTGAAAGTTTCAATGAAGTGAATCTGGATATTCAAAAGATAGGATGCCCAAAGAAGAAATGAATATTGTAGGATTAATTCAAAAATGAAAGAAACGTTGGAGGTACGTTTGAATAAGAATTTAGGTACCTTTATCTGAACACAAAATTATATTAGGACTGGTTTAGGATAATGAATCAATAAATTCGTATCTCATGTGTGAAAATGAAATGAGTCCATGTTTCAAAGAAATCGCCACCACAAGGTGTCGTGTTTTAACAAATGATATATTGAAATTGAAGACTTTAAATAAGTTTATTATGATTCAAATAATGAGATTACCTCGAATATGATGATCTCAATTCATTATATGGGATTTTGAATTGAATGTATTTTGTGACCAAGTCAAACAATTGAGCTTGGTTTTGACATATTCCAACAATAGATATATGTATTGACAAGAAATGGTTTCAATGAAAAATCTGGTAAGGAGTTTTCCAAGAAATTTGTTGACTTGATTATCAAAAGTCAGCATTTTCACAATCAAAGGGGGAAATTTATCAAAATGAGTATAACGAAAATATTTATTAAAACTCATGAGTAGATGATCTTCTGAAGTAAATTCACATGTATGACAAGCAATGCATGTATGACATAAGAATTTATCAAGAGACGAGACAAATGGGAGTTGGTTTTATAAAAGAAAAATAAAGACCTTTTATTGATGAAGTTTTGATTGGAACCAAAAGTCAACTAATACTTAAGTGTAGACAAAACATAAAGGTGCTTATTTTAAAAGTTGCGGTTATTTCAGGTGTTGTAAATATTTATGCGTTCTCCTTAGCTTCATCGGGGTTTCGATTCTCGTTTTCGGGTGCCTTAGATAGTTTATGGCAGTAGGGACGAATGTGGCCTGGGTTTCCGCATTTATAGCATACATTAGTTTTCCTTCTACATTCTTCCTCTGCATGTCCAGCTTTCTTGCAGAAATTACAGCGAAGTGTCTTCCTAAAATGGCGTTTTCTTGAATGCTTTTTGTTGTTGCAGGTAGGCTGCGCGATTGCTGGTTCCATTTCTTGGTCATTACATGATTTGTCGGAGCGGGATTCCTTATAGGAGTATCCATAGGTTGTGGTTTTCTTTCGTTTGGAAGGTGAAGTTTTGATACGAATATCACGACTTCCCTTGGAACTAGGGTTAGGTTTAAAGTGGTGAGTATGCCTACAATGTATAGTACGATCTTCGTTTATAGGCACAGAAATCTTAATAGCTTCAATGATCGAAGGTAGGGCATTCGATATTCCTTGAGCTATTATATTTTCTATAGTATTTTTATCCAAAGAGTTTTCATTACTAGCCTGAACTTCTTGATCACATGCTATTTCCTTTGACATCTGAATTGCAAACATGTTTCGATATAATTATCACAGAATTACGCAATTATACAGGCACATTGTGTTTAGCACAATTATAGTCATAACTATCAAGATTATGCGTTGATATATTTAGATATACATATATATATATATATACATGTCATACTTTAACATTTTCTCTTACTATATATCTTATCAAAATATAAGGAAAATGTATATTTTATATGTGTTGTTTCTTCCTTTGGTGCAATAACTTTTTTATATTGTCTTAATTTAATTATATTTCCAGAACTCATGGCTGGATAGGTATTCAAAAATAAAGATAAAAGCTTTATATGAAATTCTGAGATTTTCCGTCATTGACTCATTATTGTTTTTCAAGAGGTGGTGCTAGTACAGATATCCTTAAGGTATCCTTTGAATTAAAGCTGGGTATTAAAATAGATCTTAAGTAAACATGTGTGTTTGCTTTTTCTGATATATAAAAGCTTGTCCTTTTACAGGAGACATTTGATTCTTATATTGTATATATTATCAGGAAAATTGTGTCTTGTATATACATACGTATAAAAATAAAATTTTTAAAATTTCCTCTCTTATATATATAATATCATTTCATAAAAATCTAGTTACATAATTAATTGTATTATCTATCCTATTTATTACCATAACTTTTGTTTATTCCTTTATATTAACCAAATAAATTTCTATTAAATTTATTAGAGATAATATTTTAGAATAAAAAGAATTTCATTAGAAGGAATAAATTTAATAGAAATATAAATCTTCTGAATTCTTTTTTTTTTAATCTTTTAAATGATAGGTTGACTCAATTTTTGGTTATAACGTACTTAGAACTTGAATCTCAATTTATCATATTTATTTATTAAAGAATCATAACAGAGAATACAAAGTTTAGTGTTTCTAAATTTTATTCTTAACATATTAAGAAATGAAGTATTATTCTTATATCATATGACTTAAATATAGTTTAAGAAATGAATCGAACTTATCAAATGGTAAAAAGTGTTTCCTCTAGAGATATATGTATATATATTTTAGACCATATTGTTATACCGTACTAAATATTTTTGGTACATATTTTACTTCATGGATGAAATATTATTTATAATATTGATACAAGTTGTATATATAAAATATACATACATTTGACTTACAAATAAGTCTTTGAGTTATTTCCTGTTGATACATAGGTATTATGTATTAAAATCATTTAATTACACAGTATCTAGTTGTTGTACGTATTCTGGTTTCATAAATACTGTTTTATAGAATATTTTGCATCTCCTGTTGTATACGTATATGTGTTTAAATTTTTGAATCATCGAACTGTAATAATTCGTGTTCATTATTAAATTAAGGATTACGTTTTATAAAATCCTCTTTATTGTAACTTTATTCAAGAGCCAAATATTTTATTCTTTCAAAAATATTATTATTATTAATTTTAATTTAAAACAGGATTTAAGAATATTTAATGAGGATAAATAATATATTAGACATTTTTCTTAAAGAGCGTTTGTGTATTAAAAATCTTCTAGTATGTTACTTATCATCAATATTTACTATATGTAACTTATCAAATTTTGATGAATAATCTACAGATTTAAAATTTAATAATATGAAAAGAAGTAATAAAGAATTAGACAGTGATTTACAAAGTATTTTAATTATTGTATTTAAACAATACTGAAACATTATATCTTAACAAAATTAATATAATTGTATGTTTTATCAAAACTTTGACAAATACATATCTTTTAAATCGAGTAAAACCCTTGAATTATATCATAAATCATAAAATATACTGCTTTTATTGAATAATATTTTATATTATGATATTTTAGTGATATCATACCTAAGGGTATTATCTTATATTTAAGATATTAATACCAATATCATAATATTACTATAGTTTATTTTGAATTGTATTCACATAGATACGTGGGTATAGAATTAAATATTATATTATGAATATATCCGCTTTTTATAGCCTATCTTATTGTAAGATATAATAGGTGTTACATATCCTGAGAATTTAAATGATATAAAATCATTTAGGTATAATACATATTATCTAAATATTCATATTATGACATTTTCAAAGTATCATATCTGAATTGCATTTATATTATATTATTATTAAAATATTAATATTAACATTGTATTATTGTTATAAAATTTATATTGCATTATGTTCTCACATATATACATATATATGGATATAATAGATACATCATATATCACCAAATTTACTTAAGACGAGATATTATTAATATATCGTTTATATATATATATATCTATATATATATATATATATATATATATATATATATATATAATACAGCATAACTGTAAGAAACATATATGGGTAACACATATTGGAAGTTTAAGATTCGTGATATAACATAAAAATCATAATAAATATATTAAGATTTTATGTTCATATGATAACACATAAGACATTAATTTCCTAACACAAATGGTTAAGGGTTTAAGTATTGAAAGAACACCTAAAGGGCTTAAACCAGTGGCATAGCTCTGATACCACCTTCTGTCGCAACCCCCGTCCTCTAATTACCCGGGAACGGGCGGCCGCGGCCAGTTTCAATGGTATCGGTGTTTATCATTTTGGCAGCCGAAAGTTTCATCAGTACTGTAGTTAGGAAATATCTTATCAGAGTTAAACACCAAATTATTTAAAATAAAGAAATGGGATAAAACCCAAGTTTCTCTGATAATACATTTATAAGTGGGACAAAACCCGATTTTTTCATTTTGATACATTTATAGGGAATAACCCCAATTATTGAAAACAATTCTTCTTTTTAATTAGGTAACTTTTATTGTCACTTTTCTAAGCCTTCAGTGCTCTCCGGCTGACTTTTATTGGCTTCACACTAGTTACCTGAAACACGTGTTTAAAACATTTTATCAGTAGGAAATACTGGTGAGTGAATCCCAGTTTAATCAAGTTTAATAAAAACCATTGTACAATATTGAGGGCGGTCGCGCAATTACATTCGTTTCCATCTATTCAATTACCACCCATGGTACTGTCAACCCAACTTGTGGTCATGTTACTCCTCGCAAGGTAGTAACAAATTTTGTACATAAAACCACAACATACCGATGATAATTGTAGAATACAAATACTCAATAACTGTTTAATATATTATTAATTAAGTGAGGTTTGGTAAAACAGTTAACAAAAAGGAGATTACTCACATTGCTATTTTAGGAAATTTCATGTGGCTTCCTGGTTATAATCTATTAATTAAACAATGCACACGTATTAGCAAAATAACCCAAATTTACATTAGTTATACCCTCCCCGAGACAGAACTCCAACGACGACGTCGGGCAGAACCTCGACAGCCGTTACGGAGCACTAGATCAATCGGGCAGCGTATCTAATACGTAACCGGGGGGTTATAATACTTACAACGAGGCAGAGCTTCGCTATTTAGGGGGTATAATGCCCGGGTATTATAATTGCTATGCAGAATATTTGGGACCGGTTTTCATATACGGGATGTATTTTAGGACTTATAGGGGTGTTCTAATAATTCTAGGAGAGTTGTTATATCTTGGGTATAACTCCTAAACTATTTAATAAAATATATAATGCTCTCGCATTAAGTATAGTAACCCAATTCAACTTTATCTCTACGTCACGAGACAGAACCCCAATGAATTTAGGCAGAGCCTTGACATACGTTACGGGGCTCCAGATTAATCGGACAGGGTATCAGTGAACAGGGATTAAAATACTTAAAACGGGACAGGGCTTTATTATTATTATTATTATTATTATTATTATTATTATTATTATTATTATTATTATTATTATTATGAGGTAAATAATATATATATATATATATAATATATAGAGAGAGAGAGAGAGATAGTAGAGAGCGAGATTGAGAGATTGAAAAGAAAATGTGTGAGCAGCCTTTTAGAAATTCATACATCCTATTTATAGGAGGATATCTTACTGCCTACGTAAATGACAAAAGATTCCTTCTGTTCATTTGGCTTCCACGGATCCTTTCACAATCAATTCAAATTCAAATGTTAAGTGTAGATTTTATTATTATTTTATCTTTTTAAAGGCCATATACATATCCATCCTATTGTTAAGTATATTTAATTTTAATTATTATTTTATTAAAGTTTCGTTACAATTCATTAAATTTGAAAATTTGATTATTATTATTATTTTATTAATATATATATATATATATTATAATTAATTCAGCTCTTCACTTATTTGATGCGTATAACTTTTAAAATATAACGTTTTATAAAACAATGAATATGTCATTAGAGCGAGAATATTTGTGTCTACATTTTGAACCAAGTTTCATTAAAAACGGAGTAGGTCCAAATATAATGTATTTTTATAAGTTAATTATTAAACGGTTACTAGCCCCGTCTAGGTACTTCATTTTTCTAACAGTCAACTTACCCATAACCTATTCGTGTAATAACTTTGTTTTAAATTTAAAATTTTGGGAATGTTACAGGAATGTATCGTCTTGGCAAGCTCTAGAGTCTTAAGAACTAAGCGGCTATTCACACAAGAAACGAAAAATGAGCATTTAGTTTAAAGATATATGCAGCATGCTCAATTACGGCTCAAAACTCACTTGTTGTGGGAATGGGTTTACAATGTGATCAAGTATATATAATTAAATTTTAAATAGATTTGTCATGACTTTTCATAATTTTCTTATTTGGTTCTTTTTATCACGACGCTATCGATTGTAAGTTTTTAAAAATATAACCTTTTTAGAACTTGTTATTCCCGAACTAAACCAAGATTGTAACACCCCATGTTTTCGAATGTCAAAGTCAAAGTCAAAGTCCAAGTCAACTTTGACTTCTTTGACTATAATTAGTCTATTCTATGTTTTATTTGTATTATGTGGAGTAAGTGTTGTTAATCAGAATAAATCGAAATAATCGAATGTCTTATCAACGCGAACCGATTTACGACTGTGAATAGTAGGAAGTAACAATGCGATAAAGTTAACTAATCAGTAATCAAACCGACCTAACCATCATCAAACTCGAACCTCGAATTTCACGAACTTTGGTTGTTGTTATACGTGTGTGTGTGCCTTATGTGTTACTTGTGCGTGTTTACTTTGGGTTTTGTGTGGTGATCAATCGAATCAATCGAAACTCGAATCGAAACCCAAAACTCAAATCGAATGCAATCGAAATCGAATTATGACGAATGGTAACGTAAGGATAGTGTGAAATATAGATGATTGTATGTTAGATATAGCGATTAGGACTGAAAGTAATTTGAATAGGAAACTCTATTGTACTCGTATCGTCTTCAATCGAAATCGAAATATCAGAAATCATCGCACAGAACACTCGAACCAGGCTGTTGATCGATCAGGTTGTCAGCCGATCGGACAGCCCAGTCGATCGGACGAACTGTCCGATCGAGCAGGCTGTCCGATGGGGATGCCTGGCCGATCGGCCAGCCCTTTCCTCTTTTGGAGCCTATAAATAGGGCTGTCATTGTCATTCTTTCCACTTTTGGAAACTCTCTGACCGACCAGCTCGTGCTCTTCATCTTTTCTCATATTTCTTCCGATTCCGGTAAGTTTTCATCCTAAATCTTGTACTTTCTTGAATACACACTCCTACACTTTTCTATCTTTCAAATCTTGGCTTTTAACCGTGAAATCACCAAGATCTAAGCATTCTAGGATGATGTCATCATGGTGTTCTTCAAGAACATCATGTTTTGGCCTCAATCCACCATGAATAGCTCAGATCTAACTGATTTCCACATAAACAAGCTAAGATTCATCACAGATCTGAACAATTACATGGTGTGAAGGATTGAAAGAAGGATTTCCAACTTTCTTTCAACTCTTTTACACTCAATGCCTTCAAACCGATAGGAACGGAGCTTGAGTCAACTCACCAATCATTCTAGTGGATGGGTGGTTCAAGATTCGGATTCTATCTACGAGGTTCACCGACTTCGGGTTAAACATCAAACCACCATTCCGAACAGTTTACCGGCCGGACTTGGGTGATTCCTGTCCGAACAGGGGGAACAAGTAAGAACGAAAGTTCCATGGTTTAGCTCGTTGTCAAATTACCTCGAAATAACGTCAAATACCCAAAACAGCCAAGTGTTAGACAAACAGGCCGACCAGGTCAGGATGCTGACCGAACGGTTAGGTTGTCTGAACGGACAGCCCAACCGATCAGACATGTCAGCCGATCGACCAGGCCAGCCGATCGGCTAGCAAGTGGCCCCACACTTTGACAATTTCATGAAGTATAGTATTGAACGAGGTGATGTTCGATCGAACGAGCTGTTTGATAACATTACTCATCGGATTATGATATACTATGCTTCAACCCTTAATCGATTTACAACTCGTAGTAGTACGGGGTGCCACCCGATCGAACATGTTGTTCGATCGATCAGGTGACATCCAGCTGAGGACTCACTTTTGAAGTTCCTAACCGATCAGTTAAGCTGGCCGATCGAACAGGCCGTTCGATCGATCGACCTGAAGGGTAAGGACACTTCAGTGTTCTCAAATACTACAACGAAAACTTCAAAAGGTCAAACCATCATACACAAACACATCCTACTCAAAGGAAGAAACAATACACTCGAACAGTCCAGCCGATCGAGCCTACCGGCCGATCGAACAGACTATCCGAACGGACCTTCCAACCGAACGAACAACCCGTTCGATCGAACCTGCTGTTCGATCGACCAGGCTGTTCGACCCACTTACACTTGTCTCCATTTTGCGTGTATTCATCGTTATGCTATCAAACTGTTCAGGCTAACCCTACTCTCAAGCGCTCCCTTCAATCCATCAATCAATTGCTGTGAGTATACTCGATCCTTTTTTTCTTTTAGCACTTTTGGGTGTTACATACGTTACTTATATCAAACACAATCGATCACACTACTCAACTATTTGAACGCTAACCGATCGCATGTATTACGTGACTAAATGAATGCTTGTTTTTATGTTTACACGTGGAATACTGTCTACTTGCCTTAACGACAAAGTTCTATAGTTTGGACTCAGCACCCGTTCACACGGAGGTTGTTAAGGACAGTTACTTGCATGGATTACGGTGGTAATCATGTATTGCGAACTGTCTCGGACAGTCAACCCGCAGTCATTGGTATCGATAGATCCATGTCGATAATTAACATGCTTCGTTTTCCTCTGTGTACGTGCTGGTTATGCGTAAACTATTCGAACTCTATATGCTAATATCAAACTTGTATGCTCACCTTTACATTATATGTATTGACTTTATTTTAACATATGTGACAGGTGTTTAAGATGTTTGCTTGCTAGGAAAGCGAGGCTAGAATAAAGCTCTAGAGGCCCCCCAACAAATAGTTGTATGTCAGGAACAAGCGTCTAGAGCATAGTTGTCTGTAGATCTTGTCCGACCGGGTCTATAGAAGCATTTGAACAATATTTATTCGTTTTTAATTAAATCTGAGTTGTCGGAACAGAATTACTTGACTAGTGGTTATCTGTAATAATATATTGTATTATTTGGGATACGGTATGGGACGTATCATTTAACTGGATAGTATTAATAGTTGTTGTGGAAACTTCTGGACAATCTGTTTCGCTTAGTGCCATGCCCCGATGATTCCGCCATCGGTTGGGGTGTGACAGATTGGTATCAGAGCCATAACTACAGGGAATTAGGCAAGACACGACCTAGTCCGGGTCGCTGTCTTAAAGACCTAGACTATATTTAGGACCCAGCAGACCAAGCTTATTTGCTATATTCTAATATTCTTCGCTATCACTGCACTCGAATTTTCCTATAGAGTCAAGCGATTTAGTCGAGATTAGGTGTGGAATGTGACAACCCGAGATTTCAAGGTTAGTATCTTCGGTTTTGTGAATTTTTCCCAGTTCTTGTTTAATCTATCTATTCGACTCGTGACCCTGATAAGCGTGCTTATATCTGGTTGTGTGGCAGTGTGTATAACGGGCCAATATCTATGGTGGTCCATTGGGCCGTATCATATATTTGGACCGCTATATATATATATGTATTTGTTTGATTAAGAAGCCCATGGATATAATTTATCGGATAAACCTTGAACTTGGCCCAAACTGATACACTAAAGTTAGAACCGGCCCAAACCCTCCTTGCCCCTATAATTTCATGTACGTAACTGATTAGGGAGAATAGTAGATCAAACCCTACCTTTGCATCTGTTGTGCGATGGCATAGATACCCCCCCTGATCGAGTTTACGTCCTGGTTAATCAGGCTCCCGGTTAGTAATTCTCACTATTAAATTTCATGTTTGTGTCATAGTGAGTATTTAGATGATGTTGGTTATATATTGATTATGCTGATCATATGTATGGGTGTATGCTTGTTGCAAGTCGGTCACTAGGATTAAAACTCTCGATGATCCGTTAGTATTAATATGGGTTATTAATGTTAAAACTTGATAATTATATGATCTTTGTATGTTAAGCGTGTAATTGAATTTGTTATGTGGTGATATGATCTACAGAGGCCTTTACGAGTGTGCTATGATGATGTTTGGGTTATGTTAGTGTTAGATTTATATTACCATGTTTCAATTGGGTAGCATACTTATTAATTGCATTGTCTAAACAAACTGTGAACAAGATTAGGTAATGAAAATTAAAGTGGTCCATTGAAATTGCAAATCCCAAATAACCAAGTCTTTGAGGTCCAATAGAATTGAAGGTTTATGATTGATAGCTTTGAGCATAGAAAATGGCGGCTATGTAGGTGATTTATAATCAAACTATGTGCACATTTTAATGTATGTTGTCAGATTAGTCAAATGTGAGGATGCCTTGTTGTTGAGGTTGGGATATGTGAACCGATTGGTTGTTTAGCTTCAATTTTGGGTTTGTTAAATAATAAAGATTTCTTGAATATAATGAAAGTGGAACATATGATAAGGAATCTTGATTTACACTTATAAATAGAATGGGTTTTGGGAATGGAGTTTAGTCACTGTTAAACATCATTTGATAATGCACATCACATGTGATTAAACAACCTATAATGTTCACGAAATATGTTAGTAGGCTACAAGTTTGTGTTAAGTGGATATGTGTTAGAAATTATACGATCTAATACTGGGTTTTAATAAATGGTGGGCTATCATGATAGTGGACCAAGTCACCGGCCCACTTAACCAAAAGCAAAATAACACAAACTGGACCGAGAACCTGCATGATTACAAAAGTTATATGGGCCAAGAACTAGTATGCACTTGGTTTAGGAAATAGAAAGGGACATATGAACTGTTTCTTTTGTTACTTCGAGCAACGCTCAGTTACGGGTGGCATTGGGCCCGTCTACTTGGCTGGATTTATGTGGTCAGGCCCAACAGCCACAGGGCCGCATATGACATGTCTGGGTCGGGCCTTGAATGTTTTAGGTTGCTTAGAAATTGTGACACACCCACGTCTTAAATTTGGGTCGTAAACATTTGATAACTGGACTCGAAGTGTGTTTATGTATATGACAAGTTTGAAAAGTTACATGCCAAGCGATTGTTATTTGCTCCAGTTGATGAATAAACTGTTATGGTTTGAGGTACATCGGTACGTTATGCGAGCAATATATATGTTTAATGTGAATCACGATTACATGAATCAGTTGTAACTGACTGTATCGATAACCCTTTTAGGGTGTGGTTGATCAACTGTTAAACGAGTAAATAATATACCGAGCAAATCTAAGGTGAGTTCACTGCACTTTTCTAAGCATGTGTCCCGGTGGTTTGGGACATCTGGTAAACATTCAGGGAAGGAATGCTGGGTAAACTGTTAAACTGGGATGTTGGTTATTGAACTCAGAATCTATCTTATAAGACCCCTTACATCTACCGTGTTGCCAGGAAGGCAACGAGGTATTTAGTTGATAGCGCTATTAGGTTTGGCACCCTCACACCGGGTCGGAATGGACGGGCGTGAACTATTTACCTTAAACACATGACCAAAGCTTTGATAGAGGCATTGGGGTTAGGCAAACACATTAGTCGCCACTTACGGTAATCGAGTTAATAACAACATCAATACTAAACGTTGAACTGTTGTAAACATACATCTGGTAACTAAACGCGTTAACAAAACTTTGAACTCACCAGCGTAGTCTGACACACTTGTCTGCATGCTTGCAAGTCTATAGGCTTATATCATTTGGAACTTGCTATCTGGGAGGCTGGAGTGGTCATGGGTCGAGAAACAAAGAATCTCCATACGAGCTTAATGGTTTATGTACACATGGTTTACTAAACACTCAACAAATGAATTACGCTTCCGCTGTATACAATGAATGACATGTAACATTTGTAACGCCTTATGTTAATGCATGAAAGTTTGTTTAAATATATTTAATAGTTCAATGTGATTGGTGGCTTGGATCCTTGTACGTCGCACGCCTCGCGGGGGTTTCCGCATGTGGTATTTTGGGGGTGTGACAGTTTGGTATCAGAGCCACTGGTTATAGTGAACTTGGTTTTAAAATGTTTTTATAATACCAGACTATAACCGAACAGTTTTGACAACAAAGAATACGACCATGACACTCAGCTCCAGATTGCAAGGTTCGTCTCTCGTATACTCATTGTACTGCGTAACTAGTGAACACATACATATGATATTGCATGCTATTGCACGTTTAACACAACAGTATGAACTTACGTATTACCTGCACGTGTTATATGACTGATAGGGTGGTATTTCCCTAAACATTCGTGACTTACGTTATGTGATGCTCTTTGTTTGCTACTCGACTATGGAGAACCATTCGACATGAGTTAGGAGGAGCTGAGATGAGCATGCAAATCACAATATTATTGTGGGTGAACACATAATAATAAGGTGGGGTGCATGTGAGTCCTAGTGACGCTTAACAAGTGAAGAAGGGGTTCCGCTCTGTTATTTGATCGGTGTGAAACGTAACAAATTTATGGGAGTCATAACAAGTGATCGTCTCCTACTCGAATGTGATCTTTTCACCTCTCTCTGAATCCTTTCGAATCTCGATGCCATCAAGTATTACCTGAATGCCCCTCTGAACGCCTAGCGAACCATGTAGAATGATAGGTGTTGGTACGAACGTCCCTGAGTTGGATGTTGCAACGTCAATGATTAATCTTTCTCATTTCTCATCATATAGTGGAACTCAAAGATTTGGCGCAATAGATCCAGAAGTGGGATCATTTCTGCAACACTCTCGCAGCAAACCGTGTGGTATTTGATCAACTTGGAAGAACGATGGACATGAGGGTAATTGTAGTATTTTACCGACTTCAGCATTTGAACGACTCTAGTTACCGACGACGAACATCAGCGATTTGACTCCAAATGAATCATTAACCCTAGTCGAAAACTTATAGGATCCGACCTTTATGAATCAATCGGGACATAAGCGATGACAATTGACCATGATGTGGAATGTGTAACTTCCAGCACAATGAGTAGCGCCTTGGAGCTTGGCACGAAGTATGAAGAGATGGACATCGTTGGTGAAAGATCGTAGGGTTCCGTTTCGAGCAACGGCATTAGAGGCAACAGTCATGGCAACATCAAGGTACTCGTAATCGTAGCATGGAAACGAAGGTGACGTTGGCAGGGAATGACTGCTATTAAGTCAAGACGTCAACAACCCAGGGAACAATGACAGTTTCGGGAGTTCTAGTAGCAGAAGCAACAACACTGGATGCAGTACTCGTGAAAGGCATTTAGGATTGGCGTGGTTGACCCCAGGATTATAACAACATGGTGGCCTACACGTTCTTAGTAACAAATCGCTTCGTCACTATTTTGCTCAACCCTGATACTTCTTGAAACCGAACCTGCTGTGGAATCGGCAGATGGCAAGCCCACAGAAACCTCATATGATTGTTGGAATGCAAACTCGACCTTGTGGGGCAAGTGTTCGACGTCGACCATCCTTCTACTACCCTTGATAGTTTTGATGAAGTAGTCCGTATGGATTGATTATCCAGATAACGCGCAGATATACCTAGTGAGGAGAAAACTTTGTGTGGAGAATCGTCATTTGTTCTAAAGCATCAGAGTAGTGCAAAAGTTAGCGCCATTTCAGCTGTGAAGGCCAGAAGTGTCTACGGAGGGATTACTCCGCTGTGTTAGCAACCGTTACCGATGATAGGGCTGAGGGAAAAGATGATCGAGGATCCACCAATTGTTTGTGATCCCTCTCGGTTTGTTACCCGAGGAACTTTCGGGCTTACTTCCACAACTGTTAGGCAGAACCTCGGTTTAATCTCACGCCAGAAGCAGCCTTGATCATTCGTACTTCATACCATCTTGCACCAGGAGGGTAGCAAGAACTTTCTAGTCAACTTCAGAAACTACCGGTGGGAGTTTTAGCGATCTAGCTCCTTGTTCTAGGGAGCCCGAGCTCTATTGTGGAAAATGAAGGACAAGTCCTTTCGTACGCGTACAGACTACCCCAAGGTGGCAATCATAGACCATCACCCTCTATCTCGCATCGACAACCTGCTTGACCCGCTGCAATGATCAAGCTTCTATTCGGAAATCGACATAAGATCAGACTGTCACTTGATGGAAGACCCAAGGGAGGATGACTTCTAACACGGCGTAACAGGCACAGTACGACCACTACGATTTTCTGTTCTCGTTGTTTAAAGTTACCCAACACACCAACAGCCTTAGGGATCACATGAGTAGTATGTGCCAACCCCATCTTGCCAGATTCGCCAACCGTGATTACCCATGACGTTTTGAGTCACCTCCAGGAGAAAGGAGCACCATAAATGGCACTTGTATTTCATCGTAGAGCTTCTAGGGGAGGAGCGTCTACGTGCGAAGTCTACCTCAGCGTGACTTCAGGATTCGGGAAGTACACCTTTGGTCATATAATCAACAAAGTAGGAATACACGTGGATCTCGCTAAGATACAATTTGGTTAAAACCGATCGACACCAAAGATTCCTTAGGCGATACAGCAATTTATTGGTTTCGCTAGATATTATCACAGATTCATCGAGTAAATTTTAAAAATTGAGCCGCTGTAACCTCTTTAGCACAGCAGGGTGCTGTGTTCGGGGAAGACAAAACAGGAGGACTTCTTTTCAGCTTTCGAATTCCAACTCTGTAATGCACTGAGCATCGTCTTTACCTGAGGGTGCGGGTGATTTAGTGGTGTACCATGATGGTCCGAATCAGAGTCCCAGTTACACACTGATGCAACACGAGAGAGTGATGACTTACGTAATGGAGTTACAAAAGTGAACTGCATGACACACAACTGGCGGTGGAAACCGTGGTCTTTGGATTTACTTGGAGGCATTACTTGGACGATACCAAATGCGCTACTTAGAACGATCACAAGGGCCTCCTGTGTACCCTGGTTTCGAAAGAGCTAAATCGGTTAATGGCGTCGCTGGATGGAACTTTTAGATGATTACAACTATGAAACTTGAATGTGCACGAGCTTTGCAGCTCACTATCGACTCTAATTTATCTGATCTGACTCGTCCTGTTTAAACTGGAGAACTGAAGGAAGAGGATTTGCAAGTCGAACCCATGCGGGGAATGGAGAAGCAACCTTGACAGGTCAGACGATATTCGCTACCTCATGGAACGAATGTGGATCTCATCATACAGCAACTGTAGGAAATTTATGTTGAGCAAAGCACACCGACCTTGATATTCTAGTCGTTTGGGTTTTGATGAGAGACATTAGAATTTATAAATCCTGAACTAGCAACCGGGTATGAAGGCCTACGTAGCCGAGCATAGGAACGATGTACGTGCGAAAGACAAGGTGGAATATTAGAAACCTCCTGCTTGTGCCAACAACCAGAAACACTCATATGGAAATGGGTACAGACTGCCATGGATTCTGGCACTGATCTACTTACAACTCGAAACGAAAACAATATCACCTGGGTGATCGTTGATTGTCTCACATTACCGGTACACTTTCTTGCAATCAAGGAAACTGACGAGTCTTCATAGCTATGAATGTTCCTCTGAGAGATGCGGCTTTTAGGCATGAGGTGTCAACCCTTGTTACCTTTGATTTTGAGCTATACCTGATTTATGGCAGGCAATACGCAACACCCTTGGCTCACATCTAGGCATGAGCATTACTTATCACTGTGGGACAACCGGGCAGAGTAACGAACCATCCTGACACATGAAGACATGCTGCGAGCATGTGCGTGATTGACTCTAGTAAGTAATTGAGAAGAACACTTACCTTTGGTTGAGTTCTACTACAGCAATTACCATTCTAGTAGTCAGACAGCTCTGTTTGAGGCGTTGTATGGACAGCAACGCTAATCTCCTTGTTGGGTTAAGGTGGGTGACAACCTAATTACAAGTCCAGGACTTGTACTCGAAACCTTTGGGAAGATTGCCTGGATCGGAAATCGTTTGGGGATGATGTGACACCTGAGAAAAATCCGCAACAATCCTGATTATCACTTCACTCCTCGTGCTTACTTGTCAAATTTCGAGACGAAATTTCTTTCAAGTTGGGGATGATGTGACAACCCGAGATTTCAAGGTTAGTGTCTTCGGTTTTGTGAGTTTTTCCCAGTTCTTGTTTAATCTATCTATTCGACTCGTGACCCTGATAAGCGTGCTTATATCTGGTTGTGTGGCAGTGTGTATAACGGGCCAAGATCTATGGTGGTCCATTGGGCCGTAACATATATTTGGACCGATATATATATATGTATTTGTTTGATTAAGAAGCCCATGGATATAATTTATCGGATAAACCTTGAACTTGGCCCAAACCGATACACTAAAGTTAGAACCAGCCCAAACCCTCCTTGCCCCTATAATTTCATGTACGTAACTGATTAGGGAGAATAGTAGATCAAACCCTACCTTTGCATCTGTTGTGCGCCGGCATAGATACCCCCCCCCTGTTCGAGTTTACGTCCTGGTTAATCAGGCTCCCGGTTAGTAATTCTCACTATTAAATTTCATGTTTGTGTCATAGTGAGTATTTAGATGATGTTGGTTATCTATTGATTATGCTGATCATATGTATGGGTGTATGCTTGTTGCAAGTCGGTCACTAGGATTAAAACTCTCGATGATCCGTTAGTATTAATATGGGTTATTAATGTTAAAACTTGATAATTATATGATCTTTGTATGTTAAGCGTGTAATTGAATTTGTTATGTGGTTATATGATCTACAGAGGCCTTTACGAGTGTGCTATGATGATGTTTGGGTTATGTTAGTGTTAGATTTATATAATCATGTTTCAATTGGGTAGCATACTTATTAATTGCATTGTCTAAACAAACTGTGAACAAGATTAGGTAATGAAAATTAAAGTGGTCCATTGTAATTGCAAATCCCAAATAACCAAGTCTTTGAGGTCCAATAGAATTGAAGGTTTATGATTGATAGCTTTGAGCATAGAAAATGGCGGCTATGTAGGTGATTTATAATCAAACTATGTGCACATTTTAATGTATGTTGTCAGATTAGTCAAATGTGAGGATGCCTTGTTGTTGAGGTTGGGATATGTGAACCGATTGGTTGTTTAGCTTCAATTTTGGGTTTGTTAAATAATTAAGATTTCTTGAATATAATGAAAGTGGAACATATGATAAGGAATCTTGATTTACACTTATAAATAGAATGGGTTTTGGGAATGGAGTTTAGTCACTGTTAAACATCATTTGATAATGCACATCACATGTGATTAAACGACCTATAATGTTCACGAAATATGTTAGTAGGCTACAAGTTTGTGTTAAATGGATATGTGTTAGAAATTATCGATCTATTACTGGGTTTTAATAAATGGTGGGCTGTCATGATAGTGGACCAAGTCACCGACCCACTTAACCAAAAGCAAAATAACACAAACTGGACCGAGAACCTGCATGATTACAAAAGTTATATGGGCCGAGAACTAGTATGCACTTGGTTTAGGAAATAGAAAGGGACATATGAACTGTTTCTTTTGTTACTTCGAGCAACGCTCAGTTACGGGTGGCATTGGGCCCGTCTACTTGGCTGGATTTATGTGGTCAGGCCCAACAGCCACAGGGCCGCATATGACATGTCTCGGTCGGGCCTTGAATGTTTTAGGTTGCTTAGAAATTGTGACACACCCACGTTTTAAATTTGGGCCATAAACGTTTGGTAACTGGACTCGAAGTGTGTTAGTAAATAATTCGCGTTGAATGTTTAGGGAAATACCACCCTATCAGTCATATAACAATTGAGGCCGCAACTGAACTCACAAGTATGACCTAGGGAATACGCGTTGAATGCCCAACAATTGAGGCAGAAACGCGATCCTGAAAGTCGAAAAGTGACGACAAGTCTACTGCGAATAGTCGAATCGCTTTGGGTAGTCGATGTCTAGTAGCCGCAGACAATCTATTTCTCGATTTTATGTGTTTCGATTCTGAGCCCGCAACTGCTGACTCTGATAATTCGTCGATTTTATGTGTTATGTGTGTTTAATTGTTTATGTGTTTTAAATTTTTGAGGTTTATTCGATTTTGCTATCACTTCGATCGACACACACGATTCGCATTGCTCTTCTACCTCAAAACGGTAACAAGTCGTTACGAACGTAGACGATACTACGCTACAATATACGCTATACTATACTCGAACATGCTATACAATTATACGATACTATTCGATGTACTATGCGGGATCACTATATACGAACGACTCGCGAGCTTTGAATGATAGGTTTCTGTATTCTGACTGCATCTGTGATTAAATGTGTATGCGTTTCTGTGATTATGTGATTCTGTGCTTATGTGGTTCTGTGATTCTGTGCTCTATGTGCTTCTGTGCTTCTATGATTACATGAATCTGTGGTTTTGTGCCTGTGTGTTTATGTGATTCATGCCTTATCGTGTTCCTGAGCTTTAGTAAGTAGTAGACGTGTGAGGTGAGATTCGATTGTTGTGTCTGAGACCTACGACGATGTCTGTTGCAGACCATGTCGTCATCTGAACACCGAACCCCACTTACTCGCCAAGAGAAGAGAGACAAGCATCTCGCTGCTATCATCGCCAAGCAAGTGGCAAAAGCTGTGAGCGAGGTGTATGAAAACGTCAGCAAATCATCTGAGGAGTCGCGAATCGATGCTCCTAAGGATGCCAATAAGACTGGTTTCAGCTTCAAACAGTTTAAAGCATGCGGACCCAAGGAATTCACCGGAGAAGATGGCCCTACCGCCATGTTTCAATGGTTCGATTCAGTTGAAGTCACTCTGCGCCAAAGCGGTTGTCCTGAAAATCTCCGCACCCTCTATGCTACAGGCTTTTTCCAGTCCCGAGCTCTAGACTGGTGGACGACCGAACGAAACAAGCACGGAAATGATGCAGCTTATGAGCTGACTTGGGAGGAGTTGAAGACCATCATGATGGACGAATTCTGCCCTCCCCATGAACGCCAAAAGCTGGAGGACGAGATTTGGAACATCAAGCAGAAGGATGGAGACAACACTGCTTTAACTGCTCGCTTCAAGCAGCTTAGCATCATCTGTCCCGACCAAGTCAAGACGCCAGACATGGCCATCAAGAAGTACATTCGAGCTCTACCCGATTGTGTTGCCGATTTCGTTCATGCCGCCAAGACATCATCGATTGAAGAGACCTACCTGCTTGCCGCTGAGATCAATGACAAGCGCGTAAAGTCTAGTTTTTGGGATAAGCATACCAAGTCTCTGCATCAAGCCACCACTGCATCGACCGTCGACACCACCACTGCTCAACCCTCCAAGTCATCAAGAAGAAAGAAGAAGCACAACAACAACAGCTCCAGCAACAAGAACTGTGCTGTGACAGCGACTGCTGCTCCTCTACAAGCCGTACAGGCTCAGCAGCAGTCTCACCATCGACAAGCTCCAGTGATCAATGCGCCGCCAGCCAAGCGCGCTTACACAGGTCCCCACCCGCTCTGCCCGACATGCTCATACCATCATCCGGTGAGAATCGCCTGTCGTTTCTACGCCAACTGCAACCTCTACGGGCATTTCACTGCGAATTGTCGCTATGGTCCCGTCAAGCCCCAGTTCAAGCCGCCGCTCATCAAGCTCTACTCCCAGCCCCTCAAGGCCAACCTGCAGCTCAAGCACCGGTGTTCAATGCTCGAGTCTGTTTTGCATGTGGTGATCCTAACCACTTTGCAAACATGTGCCCAAACCGGGTTGTGAAACAAGAACCCCAGCAGCAGCAGCAACAGCAGCAGCCTCAGCAGCAACAGCAAGCAGCCCGTGCCAGAACCTTTAACATCAACGCCCGTCAAGCCCAAGCTGACAACAACGTGGTTAATGGTACGTTCCTTGTGAATGGTATTTATGCCTCATGTTTGTTTGATACTGGAGCCGATAACTGCTTTGTGTCATTTGAATTCGAGAAGCTCCTTAGTCGTAAGCGTTTTTATCTCCCCTCGTCATTCGAAGTCGAAGTTGCTACTGGAAGAACCGTCGCCGTTAACTCTATTCTTCGTGATTGTACCCTCGAGCTCAACAATCACATCTTCCCAATTGACCTTATTCCCATGCAACTCGGAAGTTTTGACGTCATAGTAGGCATGGACTTTCTTCGTGAAAACCATGCTGAAGTTGTGTGTTTTGAAAAGATGATTCGATTCTCGCTCGCAAATGGTGATCTCTTATGTGTATACGGTGAAACAGCTTCGAAAGGTCTCAAGCTCATGTCATGCGTCCAAGCTAGCAGGTATCTCCGCAAGGAATACAGCGCTTTCTTGGCCAACATTGTGGTAGCGGAGAAGGAAAAGAAAAAGAAGGCCGAAGTCAAAGACGTTCCAGTGGTTCATGAATTTCCTCAGGTGTTCCCTGATGATCTTCCCCGGACTACCGCCAAGTCATGATATCGACTTTCGTATCGACCTTATTCCTGGAGCTAACCCTGTTGCCAAAGCCCCTTATCGACTCGCGCCATCCGAAATGAGGGAACTCTCAAACACTCTCCAGGAGTTACTTGAAAAAGGCTTTATTCGCCCGAGCACCTCTCCTTGGGGCGCACCAGTCCTTTTCGTCAAAAAGAAGGATGGGTCGTTCAGGATGTGCATTGACTATCGGGAATTGAATAAGCCGACCATCAAGAACCGTTATCCCCTACCTCGAATTGACGATTTGTTTGATCAACTACAAGGTGCACCGTGTTTCTCGAAGATCGATCTACGTTCAGGTTATCATCAGCTACGCATACAAGAGGAGGATATACCCAAAACCGCCTTTCACACTCGATACAGCCACTATGAGTTCGTTGTTATGCCTTTTGGTCTAACCAACGCGCCCACGGTTTTTATGGATCTGATGAATCGCGTGTGTAAACCTTATCTTGACCGTTTCGTCATCGTGTTCATCGACAATATCTTGATTTATTCCAGGTCGAAAGTCGAACACGCGCAACATCTACGTTTGGTTCTCGAGTTGCTCCAGGGGAACCAACTCTACGCCAAGTTCTCCAAGTGCGAATTCTAGTTGGAGGAGGTTCAGTTTCTGGGTCACATCGTGAATAGTCAGGGTATTCATGTCGATCCCACGAAGATTGAAGCAGTTAAAAGCTGGATTACGCCAAAGAACCCATCTGAAGTCCGATCTTTTCTTGGATTAGTGGGCTATTATCGACGATTTATCGAAGGATTCTCTAAGATCGCTGTGCCGCTTACCGCTCTTACTCATAGAGACAGGTCCTTTGTTTGGGGAACTGAACAAGAATCTGCTTTTCAAACCCTTAAGCGCAAGCTCTGCAATGCTCCTGTTCTCACATTGCCCGACGGAAACAACGGTTTCATTGTCTATTGTGATGCTTCCAACCTTGGTCTTGGCTGTGTCCTCATGCAACGGGACAAGGATATAGCTTACGCATCTCGTCAGCTCAAAATCCACGAGAAGAACTATACAACCCACGATCTCGAGCTAGGCGCAGTTGTTTTTGCATTGAAGATTTGGCGACACTACCTGTATGGTACCAGGTATACGATCTTCACCGATCACAGGAGTTTACAACACATCTTTAATTAGAAAGAACTTAACATGCGTCAATGCCGATGGGTAGAACTTCTTAACGATTACGACTGCGAGATCCGTTATCACCCAGGCAAGGCAAATGTTGTTGCCGACGCACTCAGCTGACGGAGTTATTTGCTCAGTATTCGCAATACCCAAGCCCAGCACAACCTCGAAACTCTCATCCGCGAAGCCCAACATGCTTGCTTTAACGAACGCACTTTGAAGAGAGAGAGGATCTACCACAATGGAGTTCAACTGGTAAGCAAGGCAGATGGAATTTTCTATTATCTGGACAGAATTTGGATCCCTAAGCGGACTGATTTGCGAAAGATTATAATGAACGAAGCCCACAAATCCCGGTATTCTATTCATCCCGGTGCCGATAAAATGTACCAGGATCTTCGTTACAAGTACTGGTGGCCGGGTATGAAATGGGATATCGCCCTCTATGTTGGAAGTTGCCTGACTTGTGCAAGAGTTAAGGCTGAACATCAGCGACCTTCTGGCTTACTCGAACAACCTCCAATCCCCATATGGAAGTGGGAGAGTATAGCTATGGATTTCATAACCAAACTTCCGCCCACGCCATCAGGTAACGACAGCATTTGGGTTATAGTTGATCGTCTGACCAAATCAGCCCACTTTATTTTATAATATCAGTTGAAATACTATATGTATATTTCCCTTAATTCGGGAAGACTACAAGGTAGAACGACTAGCCCGAATCTACACCGACGAGATCATTTGTAATCATGGTACGCCTCGTGACATCATTTCAGACCGTGATGCTCGGTTTACTTCGCGATTGTGGGAAACGTTTCAAGTGGCCTTGGTACGTCGCTTAACCTGAGTACTGCATTCCATCCTCAAACTGACGGACAGACTGAAAGAACAATCCGTACTCTTGAGGACATGCTCCGAGCGTGTGTTATAGACTTCGGTGGTAGTTGGAACAAATACCTGCCGTTAGTCGAATTCTCGTACAACAACAGCTATCATGCCAGCATACAAATGGCAACATTCGAGGCTTTATATGGAAGAATATGTCGTTCGCCTATTGTATGGCACGAGATCGGTCATTCGCAATTAACCGGTCCCGAGTTACTACAAGAAACGACTGACAAAATCCTCCAGATTCAAGACAACTTGTCGAAAGCCAGGGATAGACAGAAAAGTTACGCTGATAGAAGACGCAAGCCCCTTGAATTTGACGTTGGCGACTACGTACTCCTAAAGGTATCACCTTGGAAGGGTGTGGTCAGATTCGGCAAGAAAGGGAAACTAGCGCCTCGATATGTTGGACCTTTTAAGATTCTGGAAAGGATCGGAAAAGTCGCCTAGAGACTCGAACTACCGGAGGAACTTAGTAACGTCCACCCAACTTTCCATGTATCGAACCTCCGAAAGTGTCTAGCTGATCATGATCTGATTGTGCCGCTCGACGACCTTCAAGTAAACGAAACGCTACACTTCGTGGAAAAGCTTGTCAAGATCATGGATCGCCAAACCAAGCAACTCAGACGCTCGCGCATCCCTATCATGAAAGTCCGATGGGAAGGCAAACGAGGCGCAGAGTTCACTTGAGAACTCGAAAGCGACATGAAGGCTAAGCACCCGCAGTTGTTTGAATGAAGATCTGAAGCGAGAAATTGGTAAAATCATTCACGAGGATGTGCAGCTTCGAGCCTAATTTCGGGACGAAATTCCCTAAACAAGGGGAGGCTGTAACATCCCGTGTTTTCGAATGTCAAAGTTAAAGTCAAAGTCAAAGTCAACTTTTACTTCTTTGACTATAATTAGTCTATTCTATGTTTTATTTGTATTATTTGGAGTAAGTGTTGTTAATCAGAAAAAATCGAAGTAATCGAATGTCTTATCAACGCGAACCGATTTACGACTGTGAATAGTAGGAAGTAACAATGCGATAAAGTTAACTAATCAGTAATCAAACCGACCTAACCATCATCGAACTCGAACCTCGAATTTCGCGAACTTTGGTTGTTGTTATACGTGTGTGTGTGCCTTATGTGTTACTTGTGCGTGTTTACTTTGTGTTTTGTGTGGTGATCAATCGAAACTCGAATCGAAACCCGAAACTCAAATCGAATGCAATCGAAATCGAATTATGACGAATGGTACCGTAAGGATAGTGTGAAATATAGATGATTGTATGTTAGAAATATCGTACTCGTATCGTCTTCAATCGAAATCGAAATATCAGAAATCGTCGCACCGAACACTTGAACCAGGCTGTTGATCGATCAGGTTGTAAGCCGATCGAACAGCCCAGCCGATCGGACGGACTGTCCGATCGAGCAGGCTATCCGATCGGGATGCCTGGCCGATCGGCCAGCGCTTTCCTCTTTTGGAGCCTATAAATAGGGCTGTCATTGTCATTCTTTCCACTTTTGGAAACTCTCTGACCGACCAGCTCGTGCTCCTCATCTTTTCTCAGATTTCTTCCGATTCCAGTAAGTTTTCATCCTAAATCTTGTACTTTCTTGATCAATACACACTCCAACACCTTTCTATCTTTCAAATCTTAATTTCTAACAGTGAAATCACCAAGATCTAAGCATTCTAGGATGATGTCATCATGGTGTTCTTCAAGAACATCATGTTTTGGCCTCAATCCACCATGAATAGCTCGGATCTAACCGATTTCCACATAAACAAGCTAAGATTCATCACAGATCTCAACAATTACACGGTGTGAAGGATTGAAAGAAGGATTTCCAACTTTCTTTCAACTCTTTTACACTCAATGCCTTCAAACCGATAGGAACGGAGCTTGAGTCAACTCACCAATCATTCTAGTGGATGAGTGGTTCAAGATTCGGATTCTATCTACGAGGTTCACCGACTTCGGGTTAAACATCAAACCGACGTTCCGAACAGTTTACCAGCCGGACTTGAGTGATTCCTGTCCGAGCAGGGGGAACAAGTAAGAACGAAAGTTCCATGGTTTAGCTCGTTGTCAAACTACCTCGAAATAACGTCAAATACCAAAACAGCCAAGTGTTAGACGAACAGGCCGACCAGGTCAGGATGCTGACCGAACGGTTAGGCTGTCCAAACGGACAGCCCAACCGATCGGACATGTCAGCCGATCGACCAGGCCAGCCGATCGGCTAGCAAGTGGCCCCACACTTTGACAATTTCATGAAGTGTAGTATTGAACGAGGTGTTGTTCGATCGAACGAGCTGTTTGATACCATTACTCATCGGATCATGAGATACTATGCTTCAACCCTTAATCGATTTACAACTCGTAGTAGTATGGGGTGCCACCCGATCGAACAAGTTGTTCGATCAATCAGGTGACATCCAGCTGAGGACTCACTTTTGAAGTTCCTAACCGATCGGTTAAGCCGGCCGATCGAACAGGCCATTCGATCGATCGACCTAAAGGGTAAGGACACTTCAGTGTTCTTAAATACTACAACGAAAACTTCAAAAGGTCAAACCATCATACACAAACACATCCTACTCAAAGGAAGAAACAATCCACTCGAACAGTCCAGCCGATCGAGCCTACCGGCCGATCGAACAGACTATCCAAACGGACCTTCCAACCGAACGAACAACCCGTTCGATCGAACCTGCTGTTCGATCGACCAGGCTATTCGACCCACTTACACTTGTCTCCATTTTGCGTGTATTCATCGTTATGTTATCAAACTGTTCAGGCTAACCCTACTCTGAAGCGCTCCCTTCAATCCATCAATCAATCGCTATGAGTATACTCGATCCCTTTTTGCTTTTAGCACTTTTGGGTGTTACATACGTTACTTATATCAAAACACAATCAATCACACTACTCAACTATTTGAACGCTAACCGATCGCATGTATTACGTGACTAAATGAATGCTTGTTGTTATGTTTACACGTGGAATACTGTCTACTTGCCTTAACGACAAAGTTCTATAGTTTGGACTCAGCACCCGTTCACACGGGGGTTGTTAAGGATAATTACTTGCATGGATTACGGTGGTAATCATGTATTGCGAATTGTCTCGGACAGTCAACCCGCAGTCATTGGTATCGATAGATCCATGTCGATAATTAACATGCTTCGTTTTCCTCTGTGTACGTGCTGGTTATGCGTAAACTATTCAAACTCTATATGCTAATATCAAACTTGTATGCTCACCTTTACATTATATGTATTGACTTTATTTTAACGTATGTGACAGGTTTTTAAGATGTTTGCTTGCTAGGAAAGCGAGACTAGAATAAAGCTCTAGAGGCCCCCAACAAATAGTTGTCTGTCAGGAACAAGCGTCTAGAGCATAGTTGTCTGTAGATCTTGTCCGACCGGGTCTTTAGAAGCATTTGAACAATATTTATTCGTTTTTAATTAAATTTGAGTTGTCAGAACAGAATTACTTGACTAGTGGTTATCTGTAATAATATATTGTATTATTTGGGATATGGTATGGGACGTATCATTTAACTGGATAGTAATAATAGTTGTTATGGAAACTTCTGGACAATCTGTTTCGCTCAGTGCCATGCCCCGATGATTCTGCCATCGGTTGGGGTGTGGTCAGACAAGGTTCTGACACATTTTGTCTGTGGTCAGAATTGAGGTGGGCATGGGGCGTGTTGACCTGAGCACGGCCTCGTGGCCAGAGTATTTATGAAATGGGGTCTTATTTTAAGGTTTTTATTCGGATAGGGCGGTTCCTTACTAGAGGGAACAACACCGAAGTGCCTAAGGTACACTAATTGCTCTTTATTTAAACAAGAACGCAAGAGGTTAGCGGAAAGGGTAAAACCTAAACTACATACCGGTGGGCGAAACCAACCTTTATTCCCCTTATCCGGGCTCTTGCTAAAGAAGGTATATGTCGAATCGCTCAGGTCTATGAGTGCATCGGTGGGGGCCGATGGAGAGTCCTTCACGGCACAATCGACACAGGGACGACTATTGCTCATGCTTTCACAAGAGGTTGAGGTACTTTTGTTGTCGTCGAAGTCGGTAGAATCCAAATGTGGTCCCAACAATTCTCCTTGATTGTTGTCTTGTGATGAATACCTCGCTTTCATCTCAAGCTCTATTTCTTTTAATTTTAGGAGAATTCTTTCTTCGATTCGACATAATTCTTCGGAGGTTATGTCGGTTGAAAGAGATGGTTGAGGGCATTCGGGCGGGTGATATTGATCGTTTTTACTTTCGCCCATCTTAAGGTGATTATAGGAAAACGATGGGTCTAAATAGTGGGGTTCGTAATTTAGAAAGAAACATTCTAATCTTGATGGAATCCACCACATATTTGACACCACTCACCGTAAGAGTGGAGAGAGTAAAAATAATCAGTATCACTCATATTTTTGTCAGAATTTACCAACCGTCGGGATCTTACGGTTCTGTTTTCAGTAACTGGGGGTTAGACACGGGGGCGTGTTGAGTGGACACGGCCCCGTGGTCAGCTACTGTCTAACTTAAAACAGGATTGCCAGTAACGATGATGGACACAACCCCGTGTCTGGCTGAGCATGGCCCGTGCTGAGTTCTGCAGAAACTGAAAAACTAAGAAAAAACCAAGAAAAATAAATAAAAATAATTAGGCCGTTGAGTTTAAACTTTCTTAAAATCCTTGTGTCACCAGCAGCGGCGCCAAAAACTTGGTGTGCGTTAGGTGTGATATAATTTTATTAATATTTTGAGCCCATTTTACGCATTAGTCAAGTTTTAAATTTATAAAATACGATATTGTGCTAACACTAAACACACACTTGGGGCAAGTGCACCCATCGTGAGCGTAGTATAGTGTTGGTAAGATACCGAGGTTGTCCAAGGACACAAGAGCTCTTAATACCGGTTTATCCTCAACGTTAAATTATTCTAAATTTTTTAGAAAAGTTTTGAAACATAAAAATGAAAACTAAAAATGAAAAGATAAATAAAATAAAAACAGATAGACAAGATAGAATCACTTGGATCCAACTCATCTTCAATGTATCCTTTGATGATTTTCGTACTTTCGGACTTTTTAAGAGATTATCTTAGTTATAGTAGTAGGCCCCTCTTTTGAAGGTGACGTTACCCTAACCCAGTGGTTTGAGACAGCAGGGATACAATCCTAAAGGGTCGGAATATTGAAAGACAATTAAGTTAGTTATTAATGCGAAAAGTGGTAGGCCCCTCTATTGAATGTGACGTTACCCTCGGCTAAGTGGTTTGAGTCAGCAAGGATACAATCCTAAGAAGCCGGTTTAAAGTATTAATAGTAGTTTACATATGAGGGGTTCAAGCTATTTGCACCCCCGCCATCCAATACCATTGGGTATTAAAGGAGGTCCTAGTAAGCTTGAACCAGGTCCTCACAGGATCTATACACTGAACGAGACAAGAACTTTACCAAACCATCCCCCTAACCCCCTTCCAGGTAGTTAACGCGCTTTATATAGACCGTAAAGACACGAATGATGACATCATTTACTTTATATAGACAGTAAAGTAACCTCAAGACACCATGAAGAAATGATAAAGAAACTTCACCTTCAACATAAGAAACTAGTTATTAAATTCATTAATACAAACCCAAATAAAAAGTGCCGAAAGATTAAAATCAAAAGTAATACATTAAAAACTTGTCTTCACCAAGTGATGTATGAGACTTAGCCAAACATGGCCTTTGAATGGCAAGAACTCTTACAATCAATCTTGGATCCCGAGACTACTACACACTCTAAAGATGGATGATGGTGGTGGGTGTTGGTGTTGGTGTTATAATGGTGGTGGAGTGGTGGCAAAGTGGGAAAGTAGTGGTTTGCCAAGGGATGCCTTTAAAGTGAACCAAGCACCCCCTTTTATAGCCAGAATAGAGCCCTGGCCACAACCCCGTGTCCATCCAACATGGCCCGTGGCCATCCTTTTCTCTTCCTTCATTAATTGCAAGTGTCAGCAGAGGGCCCCACACGACCCCGTGTCTCTTGGGCACGACCCTGTGGTCAACTCTTTGCTATACTATCAAGATTCTGTGTATCTTAGAGTTGACCACACCCTGTGTTGAACTGGGCACACCCCCGTGGTGGGCATGCAAGCTTCCGTAGGTTTGTCTTGTTGTGCAAGCTCCTGACCACGCCCCATGCCCAGCTAGGCACGGCCCCTTGGTCAGGCTCTGTTTCCTTGTTTTTGCTTTAGGAGATGCTGTCGAGGGGTCGGGCATGTCACGTTTATTCCTTCTTTTTGTGTTTATGTTGGTTTTGGCTGCTTATTTGCTCCTTTTGTTCTTTTAAGCTCGTTTGGTCCTGTAAATTCAAATGGAAGAAAGAAACACACTTTTTCCGACATTAGTACTAAAAAGGGTTAGTTTTATGCCTCTGTTATCAATTCCCAATTCCAGATGGGCATCTCTAATTGTTGCAATAACCCTAAAGGTTTCTGTTGTTCAGCTTTAACCTGTGAACAGGAGGGACATTTAGCAATATAGTTTGCTATATTCTTTTTCATTCCTATCCACCAGAAATTCTTTCTTAATTATTGATACATCTTATCACTACCAGGATGTGTCGTATACTTAGACTTATGGGCTTCTTCTAGAATTTAGTTTTGTAGGTTTCCTTGAATAGGTATCCAAACCCTTTTCTTATGGAATTTCCAAATTCCATCTGCTCATTGTTCTAATTCTTTAATCATTCCTTTTAAAGTTTCAGCATCGTCCTTGAGTGTTGTTTCCTGTACCTCTCTAATTCGCTCATTTAAATCTATCTGCAGATTTAGTCTGAGAGAACGTACTCGTTTTGTCTTTTCATGATACTTTCGACTTAAAGCATCAGCTACTACATTAGCCTTTCCTGCATGATACTGGATATCACAATCATAATCACTAAGAATTTCCATCCAATGTCTTTGTCTCATATTTAATTCTCTTTGCCCAAAATCATATCTTAAACTTTTATGATCTGTAAATACAACTTACTTACTACCATAAAAATAGTGTCTCCAAATCTTAATGGCAAAAATTATGGCTCCTAATTCTAGATCATGGGTTGTATAATTCTCTTCATATTTCTTAAGTTGTCTAGAGGCATAAGCTATAACCTTTTAACGTTGCATCAGCACACATCCGTATCCTAACTTAGACGCGTCACAATAAACTATAAAGTCTTCAGTTCCTTCTGGTAACGCGAGTATCGGTGCATTGGTTAACTTTTGTTTTAAAATAATAAATGACTCCTCCTGTTTTGATCCCCATTTAAACTTCACTGATTTAATTTGCAGGTCAGTTTGGTTAATGGAATGACTATTCTAGAGAAATCTTGAATAAAACATCTATAATATCATGCCTATCCAAGAAAACTTCTTACTTCCGTTGGTGACTCAGGGACTTTCCGTTTGGTAATCGCCTCGATCTTTGTGGGATCCACATGAATTCCTTCATGATTAACCAGATGTCCAAGGAATTGCACTTCTTGCAACTAGAATTTGCATTTTGAGAATTTAGCATAAAGTTTTTCTTTTCTCAACAATGTCAGAAGTGTGTGCAAATGCTCTGCATGATCTTCCTTACTCTTAGAGTAAATTAGAATATCATCTATCAAGACAATTATGAATTTATTCAGGTATGGCTTACATATCTGGTTCATCATGTCCATAAATGCGGCTAGGGCATTGGTTAAACCAAATGGCATGACTGTAAATTCATAATGACCGTACTTTGTTCTGAAAACAGTTTTAGGAATGTCCTCTTCCTGTACTTTCAATTGATGATACCCTGAGCATAAATCTATTTTAGAAAAGAATCAAGCTCCTTGAAGTTGATCGAACAGATCATCGATTCTCGATAGTGGGTACCAATTTTTAATCGTAACCTTATTCAATTCCCGATAATCAATGCATTTACGCATCGATCCATCCTTCTTTTTGACAAATAATACCTGTGCTCCCCATGGCGATAAACTAGGTTGTATAAAACCTTTTTCAAGTAGTTCTTCCAACTGTTTCTTCAGTTCTTGCATCTCCATTGGTGCTAGTCGGTATGGTACTTGGGCAATAGGTGTCGTTCAGGGTATTAGGTGAATTCTAAATTCAACTTCTCAATCCGGTGGTAATCCAGGTAACTCTTCTGGAAAAACGTCTGAGAATTTAGATACTACGGGAATGTCTTTTAATTCTTTTCCTTTAGTGTTAATGATTACTGAAATCACATACACCATTCCTCGTTTCCTTGCTTAACTTGCAGCTTTCATCACAGAGATGAATTTTGTTGATCTGGTTGGCTTTTCTCCTTTAATTATGATCTTTTCACCATTTGGTGTACTTAATTGTACAGACTTTTGATCACATAAAATACTAGCATGATTGGTTACCAACCAATCAATCCATTCCTAGTACGATATCAAATCCGGCTAGATTCATTGGAAAGAGATTAGCAATAAAATTATGGTTTAGAATTTCTATCCTTGCTCCCTGCAGGATTTCACTTATCTTAATAGAATCTCCATTTGCCATCTCCACCAGACAGTCTTGTTGAAGTTTAGTTAATGGTTGATTGAGAAGTTCGTAGAAAGAAGTATTGATAAAACTTTGGTTTGCGCCAGAGTCAAATAATACTTTAGCAAAAAATATCTTTAACTAAAAACGTACCGGCAATCACATCCAGAATCATCTTGGCTTCTTCAGCTGTCAGAACGAATGCTCTGACATTCTTCTTGGGTCCTTCAGTTGCCTTAGCTTTGTTGGTTGTCGCTAGAGCTAGTTTCGAACAGTTCGGTTTGATATGACCAGCTTCTCTACAATTGTAGCATAATCTATTGCTGGCCTTCTTCCTGCAGTCCTCTTCCTTATGTCCAGACATCTTGCAGAAGTTGCAGTATATTGAGCACCTTCCTGAGTGCTTCCTTTTACAATACTTGCAGTAGGGTGAAGAGGAAGAACCTGTCCCTTTTCCATGGTAGGAATTACCATAACGAAATTCTTGGGTAAGCTTTTGAGCTAGGTTCTTTCTCTGGTTTTCCTCTTGTGTACTCACCAATTCATCCGTCAGGGTGTTAGCTAGTTCTACTGCTTCTTCTATGGTTTGTGGTCTAGCTGCCTTGACTACATGTCTGATCTCACTAATTAATCCCCAAATGTAACTGGAGATTAACACTGGCTCTGGTGAGGCTAAGGTTGGTACTATCCTAGCATACTCAAAGAATATGGTAGTGTACTCCCTGCAGTCTATACCAATCATTTTATGATTTAGGAACTTATTAGCAATTTGTTCATTCTCATGAGGAGGACAGAATTTTCTTTCAACTATCTCCTTAAAGTTGTTCCATTCCATATTATAAATTCTGTCACTTCCCCTAGATTGGAGAATGGTATTCCACCACTCTAAGGTTGCGTTCTTTTTAGAAGCAAGCATGATTTTATCTTCATCTGCACATTTACTTATTTTTAAGACTGCTTCTATCTTTTATATCTAGCGCAAGGCTGAAATGGCTCCTTCATTGCCTGAGAATTCTATCGGTTTGCAGGCCAAGAATTCTTTATAAGAACAACCATATGAGATGGTTCTTCTTCTTTTTGGAATTGGAGCTTGGATAAGTGGTCCGTGATTTTCGTTCACGTTATGACTTGGTTCAGTGGTTTGGCATTTACTTCCAATTACAGAATTATTATTTTCTGCTTCTTTAATAGTCTTGATAATATATGGCATAGCATCTATGATTCATTGTGCTACTATATGTTCGATGGCACTTTTATTTACTTGGATCCCGTTATTATCATTATTCTGGTTTTCCTGATTTACTTCGTTGTCCATCTGAATCAGGGGCGAAGGTTTCTTGGTGCCCGGGGGTGCACCCCCCCCCCCCAATGTTTCAGTTAGAAGTGTATAAGTTTCGATTTTTTCGTCCAAAAATTTTAAAATTATATAGGATCGCTCCCCTGATTATTTTTCCTAAATTGTATATCCTAAATATTTATACACTTTATATATAAATGATGGGTAGTTTGGTAAATGGTGTGTGCAAAGCGTGATACATTTTTATTGATATTTTAAGCCCATTTTACACATTAATCAAGTTTTAAATTAATAAAACACGAAATTCTACTAACACTAAACACACACTTGGGCAAGTGCACCCATCGTGAGTGTAGTATAGCTTTGGTAAGATATCGAGGTCATCCAAGGACACAAAAGCTTTTAGTACCGGTTTATCCTCAACGTCTAATAGATCTATTTATTTATTTTTTTTTTTTGAGAAAAGTTTTGAAACATGAAAATAAAACCTAAAAATGCAAAGATAAATAAAATAAAAACAGATAGACAAGATAGAATCACCTGGATCCGACTTGTCTTTAATGTATCCTTTGATGATTTTCGCACTTTCGGACTTTTTAAGAGATTATCTTAGTTATAGTAGTAGGCCCCTCTTTTGAAGGTGACGTTACCCTCAACCCAGTGGTTTGAGTCAGCAGGGATATAATCCCAAAGGGTCGGAATATTGAAACACAATTAAGTTAGTTATTAATGCGAAAAGTGGTAGGCCCCTCTTTTGAAGGTGACGTTACCCTCGGCTAAGTGGTTTGAGTCAGCAAGGATATAATCCCAAGAAGCCGGTTTAAAGTATTAATAGTAGTTTACATATGAGGGGTTCAAGCTATTCGCACCCCCGCCATCCAATATCAGTGGGTATTGAAGGAGGTCCTAGTAAGCTTGAACCAGGCCCTTGCAGGATTAATACACTGAACAACGCAAGAACCTTACCAAATCGTTCCCCTAACCCCCGACCAGGTAGTCAACATGCCTTTATATACACCGTAAAGACATGAATGATGCAATATTTTACTTTATATAGACAGTGAAGTAACTTCAAGACACCACGGAAAAATGATAGGAAGAATTCACCTTCAACATAAGAAACTAGTTATTGAAGTCAATAATACAAACCCAAATAAAAAGTGCCGAAAGATTAAAAATCAAAAGTAATACATAAAAGACTTGTCTTCACCAAGTGATGTAAGAGGCTTAACCAAACATGGCCTTTGATTGGCAAGAACCCTTACAATCAATCTTGGATCCCGAGACTACTACACACTCTAAAGATGGATGATGGTGGTGGGTGTTGGATTTGGTGTTGTAGTGGTGGTGGAGTGTTGGCAAAGTGGGAGAGTAGTGGTTTACCAAGGGATGCCTTTGAAGTGAACCAAGCATCCCCTTTTATAGCCAGTACCGAGCTCTGGCCACGGCCCTGTGCCCGCTGGGCACGGCCCTGTGGTCAGCCTTTCTCTTCCTTCATTAATTGCAAGTGTCAACAGAGGGCCCCACACGGCCCCGTGTCTCCTGGGCACGGCCTCGTGGTCAACTCGTATCTGTACTATCAAGATTTATCAAGATTCTGTGTATCTTTGCATTGACCACGCCCTGTGCTGAGTTGGGCACGCCCCCGTGGTGGGCGTGGAAGCTTTTACAGGTTTGTCTTTTGTGCAAGTCCCTAACCACACCCCATGGTGAGCTGACCACACCCCGTAGTGAGCTCACCACGCCCCATGGTGAGCTGGGCACGCCCCGTGGTGAGCTGGGCACAGCCCCGTGGTCAGCTTCTGTCTTCTTGTTTTCTCTTTGGGAGATGCTGCCGATGGGTCAGGCATGTCACGTTATTCCTTCTTGTATTTATGTTGGTATTTGGCTGCTTATTTGTTCCTTTTATTCTTTTAAGCTCATTTGCTCCTGTAAATTCAAAAGGAAGAAAGAAACGCGCTTTTTCCAACATTAATACTAAAAAAGGGTTAGTTTTATGTCTCATTTGATGTAATTTATATGTTGCATTTTGCACACATCAGTAAATATATTTTAACTCTTATTTGTTTAACCCTAGATTACCCACCACACAATAGTTGTATAGGGAATAACCTACTGAGGTTATACCTTATGGTCACGTCGTTTGGTTAGTGTTATGATAAGTCGCTCTTATGTTCATTAAAAATGACCAAAATGTCCTTTTTGCGCATCAGTTCGTTTTAAGCATATGTAACCAACTTTTTGACATATAAACTGATGTTGCAACTTTATCAAACATTTTTTGGCATATAAGACTTATCATAGGTTATATTTAACCATCCAATCATACAATTACGCAAATGACCCGTTAAAGTAGCGTAAACTACCTTAACGAGTCATAACGGGTCAAAAGCACTCAGGGTCACTTCCAAATTAGAATGTTGAGTTTGTTAAACCATATCATACGAGTTCTAACACTCAATTGGTTTATAAGGCTTCATTCTATCTGATTCCCCGGTTAAAGTCTTGACACGCTAACATAGTTATCCGACACATTAGGACGAACTTGAGCTTTGTTTCTTCTATTGATCAAGGACACTTTTGCAATCCCAAGTGAGTACATAGTTCCCCTATTTTACCTATGTGCTATTCTTATTTTCAAAGATACGTTTTACATATACAAAACAATTTGATCAAGGACACTTTTGCAATCCCAAGTGAGTAAATGTTTTGGGGTGATTCATATGTGCTATTCTTATTTCCAAAGATTCGTTTTACATATAGAAAACAATTTTCAACATGAGTACATAGCTCCCCTCTTTTATGCTTTCTAAATGTTTTGGGTGACTCATATGTGCTAAGTCCATTTCAAGTTTTCAAAAACAAAGTCGATGGTTAATATAAACAATACAATTTCAATAATGTGACGAACTTGTTGGTGCGTTATCCATAACACGAATGACATTCATTAGCTTTGGTCGAGCTGGCAAGTAGTATATTATGGTACCATGGGACTAACAATCCTGTTATCGGACGACCCACTTGATTTGGTGGATAGTTTGGGTGACGACAGAAACTGTTTCTGATTACCAAATCATGTGTTGATTTGTTATCTAGTTAAAGAGACCTTTCGAGGTCTATTAAAGATACCCCATGGGTGGCATAGACAAGTCACACAGGTTTGAATGTATTCTTTGAAGAATGACTAAAAGTTTTCACAATTAAAACACGGACGATTTATTTATGACACGGACGATTTATTTATGACACGGACGATTGATTGATGACACGGACAAATGGTTAATAACACGTACAATGGACGATTGGTTTATAACAAGGACAAATGGTTTTGAACAATGTCACGCAACGATTTTCACTTAAAGATATAAACCATACGAAGTTTTCTTTTAAATCGACTTATTACTCGGTTTTACAAAATAAATGTTTTTGATCAAGATTCATGGCTACAAGGTTTGTGTTTTACTTATATCAACTTGTAAAGTTGGTAAAATATATTGCAATATCAAACACTTTTTGATTTCAATGTTCATACGCGACGACTGTTGAAGTCGAACGAGGTATTGTAATATGAATTCAAAGACATGAATTTGACACACTCACAAAACCTATGTACTCGCCAGCTTTTATGCTGACTGTTTTTCACATATGTTTCAGGAGATTTTGTTTGTTGACATGAATGCATACTTCACATAGGATGGACGTGGGCCTTAGTGACTTTAAAACATGAAAAACATTTTATGTGTATTTTGTTCTCTGTTTATCCCAAGACAATGTAAACAATTATCTTAATAATACAAAACTTTAAATACCATGTGTTGTGAAACAATTTCCTGTAACGTGACTCACCGATGTTTCCACCGTGGTTTGTTGTTTTACGCGATCAGGGTGTTACACATGTTGCTACCGAAGTATAGTTACTAACCTTTTTTGCAACTGGTCTTCGGCCACCTTAAAAATTATATTTCATGCAACTTTACTTCAACCAACGCATAAATGATGTATAACTAGCCAGAGGCTATCCCCAATATACCACCAAGGGGGCGGAGGCTGATTGGAACTCCCATGGTCTAGGAATTTTGCCCCTTAGAACCTTTAATGTATCATGGTGCTGGAAATCATAATAGTCTTGATAGTGCATGTACTCCACACCTTCTAACTCAAACTAATGTTTATTATGATTTCTTATTTGGTCTTTGATGATGGGTGGGTCAAAACCCACTTCCTCTCCCACAATAGTGGAATGAGATAAATAACTAATCTATACAGAACCAGACAAGGAGGAGGCATTCCCTTGTCACCAGATGGATAAGCACAAAACCAATAAGATAGCGCCACTCCATAAACTAATAAGGAGGAGTCATCTCCACATAAGCAAGATAATAGCTGTAACGCACGAAGATCGAGGCAAATAAGAAGTCTCATAAGTCAAAGACAAAACATTAAAGACAAGATCAATTAATAAGACACAAGGAGACAATTCAAGATCAGTTATTATCAGCATGAGTAGAGTCAAAAGATTACCCAATATGGTATTGAAGAAAAGAACAGAGCTCTGATACAACGAAAGGACCCTGCTACACTTCCTCTCCTAGAAATGTCACGGGTCCGCTTATGAACAAGGGAAGGCTCTTGGTTGCCTATAAATACCCAGCCATGGAAACATTGAAACACACTTCAAATGCAAGACTTAAACTCTAAACTTGCAGACCATTCGCTACTTTACTTCTCCTTTGTATTTCAGTTTACTCTTCCTTTGTAAATCTTTCGTTCCTTTCTAGTTGTAACTTGTACACCCCCTTTGTACTTATACCACTTAACCTTGGCTCTCTGAGGGAGAAGTGCTTCATTATATAAATAATTTACACTTTATTACCATGCTTTAGTCGTTGTAGCAACAAGTGGCACTCACCATGGGGTACGCTTCGAGTTAGTCACTTGAAGGGTATCTCATTTTTTATTCTACTTGTTGTATTTGTTGCCTCTAAGAGTGGTAAAGAAATGTCTGGTAAAAACCAGAAAGTTCTTGAGGAGGGGCAGCCCCCTCCGTCTCTAGTTGTTGTTGTTGATGTGTCTGACATGATGGAGCTCACCCTTGAAGGGGTCAAAGAGCACATCACCACACTGCAACGCCTTATAGGTGAACATGTTCGAGAGCATCAAATGAAGGGTTTAGTTGTAAGACTCTCCTACGAAGAAGAGCCCAATTGTGCTCAAGGAGGTACTCATTATGAGATCAATCATCAGATCCAGCATCTAGCCATCTCCTCCGCAACCATTGACATGTCTGGACAACAAGGGGTAACCTTCGAATTTGGATCTACACCCATCAGGGGAGTTCTCTCCCAAGATCCAGATTTTGGAACAACGGGGGACACATCGACACAAAAAAATTTAGGTCCCAATGGTGCCACAACACCCCATGAGTCACCTACTTGCAGCATAAACATTGTCCTACATGTCCTTTCCACCCTACTACCCCTAGAAAATGTTGGGATGTCTCCAACCCCTCTTGGGTACTCATTACCTCCAAACTCTTTCCCAGGAAACATAGGAAAGGACGCACCCACAGGGCTAGCAGCAAAAGTAGTTCTTTACACGGAAAGTGACGAAATCCTAAATGAGTTGCTAAAACCTTATTGACCAAAATATTATGACAAGTTCACCAAACGGATTGTTGAATTAAAGTTCACCTTAAAAATAAACATGTCGACTAATATCAAGGTGTATAATTCTAGTGGGGATCTTGACAATCATCTCCAACTCTTCCCAGGAGCCGCCAAAGTGGAACTATGGTCCATGCCCGTGTGGTGCCACATGTTCTTTCAAACGTTCACAGGAGCGGTACAGGTATGGTATAACGACATTCTCAAAGAGAGCATAGACAGCTTCTAAGATCTAAGTACGAGCTTCCTCGCTAACTTCATGCAACAAAGGAAATGCATCACCGATCCCATCTCATTGCCCTACATCAGTCAAAAAGAAAATGATCTCCTGGAAGACTTCATGGAAAGGTACAATAAAGAAATCCTTTATGTAGGAAGGTCTAATAAGAGAATGAGAGTTTGGTTTTGTCCATGGGGTACGCCCTGGGCAGTTGTGTGAAGAAATGGGGAAGCATCCCCCAAAAACGATAGAAGAAGCTCTAGAAATTGTTGAATCATTTCTAAGAGGAAAGGAGGCCTTGCAAGCACGAGCAGTGGCGGATGTATGGCCATGGGAGGGTGGGCACAAGCCCACTGTCCGGCCCACACTTATAGGGTTATTTACCGATGATAAGCCTCATCCACAAGTTTTTGATACACTAGATCGTGAGTAGCAAGTTTCTCAGCTGGAGGAACAGAGTTGTTCAAAAATTGCTTATAAACAGTCAGGCTGGAGAATTTGTCATTATTCTTGATTAACCAAGTAGAACAAAAATCTTTTAGTCAAAAGCTTCACCACTTTGTTCTTTATTGGAAGAGGAGTGGCGATCACGAGGAGACTCCCCCCCCCCAACAACTTCAAATCACTGTTATTAGGATCTACTGAATCGGGCTTCTTAGAGGGCCTTGTCTTCTTTAACACCCCAACTTCTGGAACAGTCGGCTTCTTCTTCCTCTTGGTAGTCTTTCCTGAAGAGGTTGCTCTATAGAAGGGGGCACAACAGAAGCTGGAACCCCAGGGTGGTTGGTTAAAGGAGCGGCCTTAGGATTCACTGCCACATGAACAAGATCAACAACAGGATGATCATGAGCAACATCCTTATCTTTAAGAAGAATTCTATCATAATCATCCATGGTACCGGTAAACAAAGAGTTGAACAAAAACAACAACCAGCTCCCTATTCTGATATATAATGACCTAGAATTATACTACCCACCCTCAAAACTTTATCTGACAACACTTCAAGCAAGCTAATATCTACAAACAAAGAAATAAACTACCAACAAAACACAAATCAAACAACATAAAAGTATGACTGAAGACTCAAAGACCAGAAAGAGCAGTCCGGTCAGAGTAGAGCTTCAGATGATCAAGCGGCAAACCTGCAAGATCACAAGAGACAAGCACGCCGTTAGCCTCGTCACAGGGAGGGGGGCCTCTCTGTGACCAAGCTCGGGCGTGAGAATAAGTATTTGTGAGGAGGGAATAAGTCAGGGAGAGAGAGAGTAGCGATTACCCTTTACTGGAGACTTTGGCGGGGTATTTATAGCTTTTGGGTGTGCTGACGTGGCCAGTTAGTTGGGGTCGGACCAGTCGTTATCAAGGCGGTTATGGAGGTGGGACCCAGTTAGTTATGTCGGATCATCAAAGTATCCGGTTCGTTTCGTGGTGCAAGACCTGATCCGATCCGTTTGCTAGAATGATTCGGTCCGGCTAGGGACGTATCCTCATCAAGTCCCCCTAGTTCGTAATGTTTGTTTAGCAAAAGTTTCGAACTATTTGTCGCAGTACTCTGGTGTCCATGACCCTTTGTTTGGCGGCCGTTTTGTTGATTTTAAATTTGGAAATTGGGCGGTGATCTAGGATTGGTGACCGTCAGTCGTTTTAACTTTTTCACCCGATGTGACGGTTGGTGCGCGTCAATTGTCATGACGTGTCGCCATTTGATTGGGGCTTTGAGGCGGTTTCACATCCCTATAAAAGGGAAAAAGGTAATTTTCTCCGATTTCACTTTACATCTTTTTACCCTCTTCACTTTCTTCTTCTTTCTTCATCTTTATTTGGCGATAAAAAACGATTCTTCTGCTCAGGTTAGTAAGCTTTTTTTCTTGTTATGGCAAATAAGAGCAATCTTTCTGCTTGCTTTAACGTCTTGACTCAAAAAGGGTTAGACTGGTATGTGGAGAGTTATGCGATTCCTAAATCGCTAAACCCTGTACTTCCGAAAAAGAATACACCTATCTATCCTTTCGTTCCAGGGAAGATTGGGATTTATACTCGTTTTTTCGATTACTGTAACTGTCGTCTGCCCCTGACGAAATTCCTGGTTGAGGTTTTACTTTTTCACGAAGTACACTTGACTCAGGTGAATCCTTTTGGCCTTGCCAAGATTAGTCACTTCGAGTTGGCTTGTCGTAGCTTAGGATCCGAGCCGGATTTGGATGTGTTCCGGGCCTTCTATAAGTTGAATCGATCCGGAAATTGGTATACCTTTGAGGTTAGGGATAAGAATTCCTGCTGCTATACATGGATCACCACGAGCTTAAAGGACTGGAAAGACCGCTTTTTTCTAGTTGACGACCGATGCGTTCCGGAGTTCATGGTGTGGAGGATAAAAAAGTCGAAACTACCGCCTCCTCTTCCGGAGGATTTTTCGTATAACAAGAAGCTGTACGCCGATCTGATAAAAGAGGCCGGACGTATACAGAAATATCCGGAACACATCCTCGTCATGGGTCGGATTAGCACGATGTGGTCCGAACCGGAGTGGTATCCTACCCTTCGGTGGAACAAAGAGGGTTAGTTGTATGGTGCTCCTTGTACTTTTATATGTTACTTATCTATCTTCAAAACTTCTTCTTTTTTTTTTGTATATGTTAGTAGATATTGCTTATTGTTTGTCTTCTTGTGCAGTTATGGGTTTGAAGGAGGCGCTTAGATTGAAGTCCTTCGATTCGAAAGAGTTGGATGTTCGTGCTACCAAGACTCCGAAGGGTGAGACCCCGTACTTGCAACTTGTGCAACAGAATCTTTACCCGATTCGTGCGCCGGAGGCTCCTGGTGATCAAGGTGGTTCGGGTTCGGTCCCTACCGCGTCACCTGTTGCTCAAATTCAGGCGACGGTTGCGGCGGATGATGCTGGGGGTCGGGAAGCTGGTTCGTCGATGACGAAAGGTTCTGGCTCTAAAATTATTATTGAGGATGAGGGGGTCCATCTTTCTGTTGAAGACACCGAGGTACATGCTAGTGGTGAGAAAGGGGGAAACGATCAGAACGAGGGTGAAGACATCGGAGGGGATGGTGAAGATGGAGATGAACAGCCTCAGATTGTTTTGAAAAGAAAACGGGCTGCTCCCACCAAATCTGACCCGAAGGCCAGGCAGCCGAAAAAGACGAAGGCCGACTTTAAAGTGGTTACACTTGATGACGATGATCATGTTACTGCGTTTTCTACTGCTGGAGGTGTACTAGAGAATTTGGACGCTCATCTCCACGAGGGCCGCACCCCACGGGATCATCTTCTGCAAACTCCTTTGAGTCCGTTGTCCTTCGGTGAGGGTGGTGCCAAGGTTGTTACGGATTTACGCACCTCCGATCCAAAGAAAGCCGTGCCTTCTCCTTCGGGTAAGTTTACTACGGGAGTTGCATCCAACGTGTCTAGGCCGAGCTCTTCGCCGTTTGATGGTGGGGACAGTGCTTCTTCCTCCCCTCTGTGGTATGACACTGAGGCTGTGTTCTTGTCTCGAGAATTAGGTTCTGGTGGTTTTGAGGGCGCGGATGCAGCTAATGCTTTGGAGAAGTACGTACCGGAGTGGTCGTTGGCGAATAAAGATAGGATTGTGGATGCCCTCTCGGCCAAGATGTCTTTGTTCCACCTGGGAACTCCTGCGGAGCATTCTTATTACCGCAAGATGAGTGGGCCGGAACTTGGAAATACCTTGATGCTGAATCAAGCTCAATCAAACTCCCTAGTGGTAGAGACGTACAAGCGTTGGGTTGAGTCGGAGTCGTTGTGTCACAAGCTCAAACGTGAGATTGCCAGCTTGAAGGGTGAGGGCGATGTTCGATCCAAAACGAAACAGGAACTGGTGTCCCTGCGATCTCAAATCGATCGACTGAAAGGGCAGGTGTCGGAAGCTAAAGAAGTTACTAAGTCCTCTCAAGCTTCGGCCGCGGCGGCCTATGAAGCTCGTGACAAGGCTCTTCAGGATTTAGAGGCCCTTAAGTTGAAGTTTGCTGATTTGGAGAAAAAATTGTCCAGCGTAGAGATGAAGCATGCCGCCGAACTGAAGGAGATGCGGACATCACATGATCAACTTTTAGCTGATTATCATCGCTTGGTCGATGGTATATTTATAACCTTCTCTTCTGTTCCTCCATTTTTTGTCCGTATATATACGTTATTATTTATTGATCCTTTTTCGCATTGTTTCTTTATAGCTAAAGACGAAGTTGAGAGAGCTCGCGACAGGGAGATCGAGTCGCACAAGACAACGATTGATGAAGCAAGAGGGATGTTGATCCGGTGCGAGCGTGATATGATTGAAGCATATTCGGAACTGTCGGAGCTGAAACTTACCAAGCAGTGGTTCTTGACAGATGGGGTCGCATGGGTTGTCAAGTTGGTGCATCAGAGCCCCGAATTGGAGAAGGTGGTTGCTGATTTGGTTAACAGCGTTAACGCGGTTGGGGCGAACGAAGGGATAAAACAAGGTTTCAAAGCCGCGCAGGAACTGGTTGGTTCGGCGGAAGAGGTTCCGGGCTATGATGCCGGAGCTCAGAGTGCCTTGGAAGCTGCGGTGAAAGCTTTTGACGAACTCAAAATCTCTGTTCTCGACAAAGTATCCGATTTGATAGACGAGCCTCTATCGGTTATTCGACAGAGAAGCGAACTTCCCATTGTTGGGGATGATGATAATATAGCTCAAGTTTAATTTTTTTTTTTTTTTTTTTTTGTAACCGTACAATGTGTCTCATCAATTTGCTTTGCTTGAAATATGTTTGATCGTTCAATCAATGATGTACGACTATCTTTTGAGTTAAGTCGTTTATTTTTAACTTAGTTACTTAGCATTCGGTTTGCGTCCAAACCTTTGCCGTATACTTTAATTTGGCGATCGTACCAAATGAGGGTGCTTCCTCCGCTTAATAGATTTTAATTCTTTTTGAACTATTTAAGCCTTCTCGATCGGCGCGAGGCATGGGTCGTGGCCCGTTCGTGCACGTTTGGAAATTTTGTTCGAACTTATATGTATGCTGTCTTTATGTTTATAAAGATGTAGATCGCTTTATTCATTAGTTCGGGGAAAAAACATCCCGATTACAAAGGAAATAACAAGTTATCGGGGTAATACCCTCCCGATTTACATATTAAAATCTGGAAGTACTAAAAATGTAAATTAGCGATTTTCCTCAGCCGTAGCTGGTTGTTTACATGAAGCACTTTTTCAAGTGTACCCCATTCCATGTTCGTGGCACTGGGGTTCCGTCAAGCTTCTCTAGCACATACGAGCCCTTCTCACTGGCTTCCTTGACTCGGTATGGCCCCTCCCACTTTGGGGTAAGTTTGCCGGGGGTTTTGGTGCGACTTGCGTCGTTGTTTCGGAGCACATAATCTCCGACTTTGAACTTGTAAATTTTAGCCCGAGCATTGTAATACTTTTCGATTTTTTTCTTGTACCGAGCCTCTTTGATTGCCGCTATGTTTCGGCGTTCCTCCAGCAGGTCAAGGTTGGACCGGAGTTCACATTCGTTTTCTTCCCAATTCTTGCATCTTTGATTCGGGAGCCCGATTTCGGCCGGAATTACTGCTTCGGTACCGTAGGTCAAGCTGAACGGTGTCTCACCGTTGCTGGTCTTGTGCAGTGTTCGGTGTGCCCATAGGACGTTTGGCAGTTCGTCCGCCCAACCTTTTCCTTCCTGACCTAGCCTTCTTTTTATGCCGTCGACGATGCGTCGATTGATCTGTTCGACCTGCCCGTTGCCCTGAGGGTGGGCAACCGAGGAAAAAACTTGATTGATTTTTAACCTTTCACACCATCGCTTGAAGGGGTTTTCTGCAAACTGTTTTGCATTATCGCTTATGATGTAGAGCGGTAGGCCGAATCGGCACACTATTTGCTCCCAGAAAAATCGCGTCACATTGTAGCCGGAGATGGTTGTAAACGGACGAGCTTCTACCCACTTGGTGAAATAATCCACCGCAACCAACAGGTATTGTGCGCTTCCGCTTGATCTCGGAAAAGGTCCGACGATATCGACTCCCCATTTTTGAAAAGGCCATGTAGCGGTTACTGGTATCATTTCATTTTTAGCTCGGAGGCTGGTTGGTGCGTGCCTTTGACATTCGTCACATTGCTGGAGCTCTTTTACGGCGCTTTCATGCATTCCGGGCCAGTAGTACCCTGCGTTTTTTACCTTTGTTACGATCATTTTTGGCCCAGCGTGGATGCCGCAGATGCCGTAGTGTATTTCCCGTATGATGTAACTAGCTTGCTCCGGATCCAGGCATTTTAGCAATGGTCCGAGAAAGGTCTTTCGGTATAATCCTCCTTCCTGCATCTGATACTGGAGGGAATTGATCTGGACTTTTCTTGCTTCCGCTTTGTCAGTTGGCAGAACATCATGCACCAAATAATTAATTATCGGCGTCATCCATGTTTGTGGTGGAACTTCAACTTGCATTACTTGCGGAGCTGCGATTGACGGTGTAGCTAAAACTTCCACTCTTACTTCTTTAGCCAAGTGACTGAACGACACTGATGCCAACTTGCTTAATGCGTCTGCCTTTTTGTTTTTGCTACGGGGGATGTGCTCGACTCTGCATGCTTCGAACTGAGCCATTGCCTGCCTTACTTGCTCGAGATACTCGATCATGTTTGCTTCCCTCGCCTCGTATTCTCCATTTACCTGATTTGCTACGAGCAACGAGTCTACATGGGCTATGACATTCTTGGCTCCGACTTTCTGTGCTAGGCGTAGGCCGGCCAGGAGAGCTTCATACTCAGCCTCGTTGTTGGAACTTTTGAATTCCAATCGGAGCGCATACGTCACATCCGTTCCGTCTGGATCTGTGAGAATTAGGCCCGCTCCTGATCCTTCGGCACTAGAGGCACCGTCGGTATATAAAGACCATGGCTTCTCCGGAGCTTTACCTGCCTCTTCAGTTTCTTTTTCTTCCGGTATTTTAACCAAAAAATCAGCTATCACCTGTCCTTTCAACGGACCTTTAGTTCGGAAGGTAATGTTGAACGCGCCCAACTCAATCGCCCATTTCGCCATTCGGCCTGAGACCTCGGGTCGTCGGAGAACGTGTTGGATTCTTTGGTCTGTTCGTACCTCGATTGGATGGGCCTGAAAATATCGGCGAAGCCTTCTTGAAGCATGGACTAGGGCCAAGGCTAATTTTTCCAAATTTGAATATCTTGTTTCGTAGTCCTTTAACGTTCGGCTTACATAATAAATGGGGATTTGTTTTCCAGTTCGGTGGGCAACTAATACCGCGCTGATGGCTCCGAATGATGCAGCTAAATACACCGTTAACACCTCGTCTTCTTCCGGTACGGTGAGGGTTGGCAGGGTGCCCAAACATTCTTTAAGTTCTTCGAAAGCTCGCGCGGCCTCCCCCGTCCATTTAAACTCCGATCTAAAGCTTTTTCTGAGGACGTCCATGAAGGGGAGCGATCGGTCTGCAGCTTTTGACAAAAACCGATGGAGGGCAGCTAATCGTCCATTTAAGGACTGAATTTCTTTAACCGATGTCGGGGGCTTCATTGTAAGGACAGCGTCAATTTTGTCGGGGTTGGCTCGTAAGCCTTTTGACCCGACCATGACCCCGAGAAACTTGCCTTCTTCTACCCCGAATGTACATTTCTTCGGATTCAGCTTCATGTTGATGCTTCGGAGCCGAGTGAATGTTTCGAGTATATCTTTTAGCATGGCGGCCTCATCATGACTTTTTATCACGATGTCATCGACGTACACCTCCACGTTTCGTTCGATCTGGTCCTTAAAAGCTTTGTTCATCAGGCGCTGGTACGTAGCACCGGCGTTTTTCAAACCGAACGGTATCTTTTTAAAACAAAACACTCCTTCATTGGTGACGAAGGCCGTCTTATCCTCGTCTTCGACCGCCATTTGTATTTGGTGATAGCCTTTGTAAGCGTCCAAAAAACATTTTAGTCTGAATGTTGCAACGGAGTCAATCTTCTCATCGATCTCTGGGAGAGGGAAACAATCTTTCGGGCACGCATTGTTTAGATCGGTGAAATCGATGCAGATTCTCCATGAGTTATCTTTTTTCCGTACCATCACGGGGTTTGATACCCATGTTTGATACCGAACCTCCCGAATGATCCCCGCGTCTAGGAGGCTTTTAACATCTTTTGCTATGGCTTTGGCTCGATCCGGTGCCATGTGTCTCTTTCTTTGTGCTATTGGTTTGACTGAATCTTTTACATTCAGGTGATGTTGTGCCATCGATCTGGGGACTCCTTGCATATCAGAATGCTGCCACGCAAAGACATCTATCGAGTTGCTTAGCAATTCCCATAAAAGTTTCTTTGTTCGTTTTGGGAGTTGAGCGCCGATAGCCACTTGTTGTTCGGGGAAATCTGGGTTGATTGCCCATAACTCCGTAGGTACTTCAGACTTCTTAGAGCTTGTTTCGGCCGTATGTCTTACTTCGGCGATCAATGAATTCGACTCTGAACAGATGGTTGCAACTCCGACTTCGGTAGGGAACTTAATAGCTCCGTGTATTGTCGAACTGATTGCTCCAAGAGCTCGTAATCCGGGGCGTCCAAGTATTATGTTGTGAGAAGAATGAGTTCGAACAACAAGGAAAGTTAGTGGCACCGTCCGGCTTTTGCTACCGTCTTTGAATGTGGTTGGAAGAGTAATCTGCCCTATCGGACGGACTACTTCTCCTGAAAAGCTTATCAATGGGGTAGATACTTCAATTAGCTTCCTTTTTGTTTGGGGATTCAGCTGTTGGAAACACTGGATATACATGATCTCAAAGGCGCTTCCTCCATCTACGTAAATACGTCGAACCAGGTGTCCGGCGACAACAGCTGAAATTATGATCGGTCCGTCCCGCGCGTCTTCGGGATCGACCGGAGGAAAATACGTCGGCTGACGCATCCATGCTGCCATATGTTGGTTCGATCGTTTAATTCCTCTCGGTTCTGCTGACCGGATCATATTGATTCCCGGTTCGGTGTTCGGATTGTCCACTACTGTTGCTGGCTTCTTTCCATCTTTTACTTCCTTTACAAGATGTGAGAGTTTACCGGAACGAACGGCCTTTTCGATTTCTTGCTTTAAAGCCCAACATTCATCAGTTGTATGGCCTTTGTCGCGGTGATATTCACAATATTTCTTGGAGTGCTTATCTGAGGTAGGCCGTTGCTTTGATGGCGTGGGGAATCGAGTGTTTTCCGTGCTGAGGATTTCGCTCGGCGATTTTGATAATTCAGAGAAACTGTTGAATCGTACGTTTCCTGTTCGGAAACTGCTTCGATCGGATTTTTGATACGGACCGCGGTTTCTGTTCCAGTTATTGCTCCTATCTTTTGGTGGCGATGCGTTCCGTCTCCATGACGTGGTTCGGGCTTTGGAGCTCCTGGCAATCGCTTCGTTCGGTTGGCCGCAAGCACTCTTTCCTCGAACAAAAGCTCGAGCCCGTTCCATGAGCGTCTCCATGGTCTTTGGGAGATCTTCGTGAAGTTTTTCCACCAATTGATTGTTCCGTACACCATGACAGAAACCCGACACTCGAAGCTGATCTACTGCTCCACTTATCTGCATACTTTCTCGGTTGAAACGGTCTATAAAATCTTCTACGGACTCTCCGTCGCGGCGCTTGATGTGGTGTACCTCAGTAATATCTTTTTTGCAGCGACGCTGCTGACAAAAGTTTTGCAAGAATATACGTCGGAAGTCCTCGAAGTGATCGATCGATCCCTCTGGCAACCCGTCGAACCAAACTCTAGCCGATCCGGTGAGAGTTTGGGCGAACATAAGACACCAAGCCGGCATTGGCCATTGCTCGACCTTTGCTGCTCCGGCAAACGCGAACATGTGGTCGTCCGGGTCGGACGTACCGTCGTAAAATTTTAACGTGGGAGGCATCTTCAGCTTAGCTGGGAGTGGAGCATTGACAATCCGTAGCGTGAACTTCGACTGCGACGTCATAGACGTGGGATGATATGGCATGAGCAGCTCTTGGTCTTGGGGATTTAAACCCAGAGATCCCTGGAGAAACAGGTCGTTTAGACCGTTATTCATCGGAGCACTTGTTACGGATGAGAATTGTGTAACATGTGGTATAGAAGTGGGGATCATAGAACTTACCAGAGATCCAGAAGCAAAAGGACCGACGGAGACAGGGTTTCCCCCTGAGTAGGCATTGGTAAACAAGTTTGTTCGGAGACTTTGCAGCATCTCATCTCTCTGCTGTTGCTGCTGTAACTGTCGCAAAAGGTCAGCGTTCCTTAAGAGGAAAGCGTTGTCGAAACTCGGTAGTGGCGTGACAACTGGAGTGGTAACGGACAGTGTGGTGACAGAACTTCCACCTACAACAGTTGCAGCTGGAGGAGCCGATGTGGAGCCTATCGGGGCTGCTGGGGCGATAACTGCTGCTGAAGCGATTGTGGAATTAGCATTTCCTTCCCATATATCATTGTAAGATGGGAAAGGACTGGTGGAGACTACTGCTGGTAATTCTGCCATTACTTCGAGAAAATGAGAACGACGAAACGAATTATGTGAATTCGAGGGGATGGCGCCACTGAAGACTCAAAGACCAGAAAGAGCAGTCCGGTCAGAGTAGAGCTTCAGATGATCAAGCGGCAAACCTGCAAGATCACAAGAGACAAGCACGCCGTTAGCCTCGTCACAGGGAGGGGGGCCTCTCTGTGACCAAGCTCGGGCGTGAGAATAAGTATTTGTGAGGAGGGAATAAGTCAGGGAGAGAGAGAGTAGCGATTACCCTTTACTGGAGACTTTGGCGGGGTATTTATAGCTTTTGGGTGTGCTGACGTGGCCAGTTAGTTGGGGTCGGACCAGTCGTTATCAAGGCGGTTATGGAGGTGGGACCCAGTTAGTTATGTCGGATCATCAAAGTATCCGGTTCGTTTCGTGGTGCAAGACCTGATCCGATCCGTTTGCTAGAATGATTCGGTCCGGCTAGGGACGTATCCTCATCAATGACATAAACAAATAATCAAGACGATCACATTTATTACCTCTAACAAACACGGCAACTTGAAAAATGTCAAGCCACAACCAACTAATAGCGGAACAAACATGTGCATGTTCACGGTATGGACGAGTGTACGTCAAGGGGGTTTGCAAAAAAAAGTAACTAAAGTAGGATTACGAAGTTTAGGAAGATCCAAAGGACCGGATGGGACATCACTAGTGGGATTATGACTTTTTTACCCAGAAAAAATTCATTTTCCAATGTTTAAGAGAAGGCTTGATTTGATAGATGCAGCGAGGGCTACCCTCTTTCAACATCTCAATGGTGAGCCAATCATTGTTCCTAGCAAGTTGAAAAAAACTGTTGAAATAACGGAACGGGTGGCTAAACATTGCGAGCATGACAAAGCATTTCAAATGGGTGATCTTACTCAACCCATAAGGTGCTAATTGACAAATCTCTACCCCAAGAGATTGAAGGATTTGTAGAAAGAATCGCGTAAAAGGAAACCGATGATTTGAAAAGGCGAAATAAATGGTTCGGCGGTTCATTCACAAAATCCTCATCGAATGAAAGCACCGAATCATACTCTAGCACAATACGATAATGTGCACGATGTTCATTAAAGGAACAATGATTAAATTTTGAATAATGGAGATACGTGTCATTCTTACCCCGCCCCCATTTTCAAAATAACAAACTGAAAATCAAAGCACAAAAAGAAGAAATCATTGACCTGCTAGAGGAGGAAGATAAGTGGAATTGAGAGAAAAAAAGAGTAAAGTGAAAAGTAGTTTAAATGAACAATATGCAAACAGAATTTTAAGTGGTGGTTAGGGTGTAAGGGGTGCTCACCTAATAGGTGAGTCCCCCATCTTACACCTAACCAATTACATGGTGCCACGTCAACTCCCCTAATACACTCCCCTAATTCCCCTTTTTGATGGCAGCACTCACCTATTAGGTGAGTTCAAAATTTTTTTTTTTTTTTTTTGTTAAAATTATGGATGTTTAAAAATTTATATAAAAGACATTTCATTAAATTTAAAAAAAATACATTCAAACTAGAAAAAAAAAACACATTCAAACTAGAAAAAAAAAACACATTCAAACTAGAAAAAAAAATACATTCAAACTAGAAAAAAAAATACATTCAAACTAGAAATCGCATGGCCACCCGTACTTGTTAGCGATTTCTCGCTTTCGGGCTAGGATGATCGGCAACATACTTGGCGGAACATCGTCGTGCGGCTTAAGGAAGGTTTTCATATCTCGATCGTAATTGTAGTTTTTCATCGTCTCGATTTGTACCGATATGAGCTCGCGAGCCTCCGACTCTCTTTTTTTCCTCAATTCGATCGCCTCCAATTCTACAGCTTGCTTCGCTTCTTTCACGGCGGTGTACACTTTGAATTGTGCCGCCAACTCGGCCGAGCTTCCCTCGGACGATGTAGCTTGACGCTTGTCTCGCCGTTGTGCTCTTTGTGGCGAGGGATCTTCGTTAATATCCGGTATTGAAAAGTCTACGTCAACCGGCTTTCTTTTATGTGCCGAACCTTCACCTTCCTCGCCCATCAATGGGACTTGGGCCCATTTCTCGTGTTTTCGAACGACCTCCCACGCCTCGATGTGTTGAAAACCGCTTGGAAATCTTTCTTTAAATTCTTTTAACGCGACTTTCATCACGTCGAGATCTTGACATCCACTTGCTCGTGTGCGATCCTACATGTTATAAAATAAAAAAAATTAGAAAGTGTTAAAAAAGTATGAACTTAGAAAAAAAATAAAAAATATGCAATGTTAAAAAAAATATAATTTTTACCGCTTGTTGGTATAGGCCGTTGAAAAAGTTTATTTTCGCATGCATCGGGTTCCATTTAGACCGTACTTGATGAACGGTCCGGTTACTTCCACCGATAGTTTTGTTAAAGTGCTCTAAAATTTTACCCCAAAAACTTTCGCGACTTTGTTGATTGCCCTTTTTTTTGTTGGTAGAACAATGTACCCACGCCTTCGCCAACGCCTCTTCTTGTTCTTTTGTCCATTTTTCGCTCACCGTTTTCCCTTTTTTTTCTCGAGCCTCGTCTTCTTCGTTGCCCGCGTCTTCGTCCACATTATATTCATATTCCTCGTCGTCGTCGCCCAAATTTTGAGTTTCGGGCACTACCTCATCGTCCTCGTCGTCCTCGTCAATAGGTAGAGGACGTTCGACATTTCCTCGTGTAGAAGGAACTTGTGGAGAACGATAAGCATATGGGTCGAAGGCGGGGGATTGAGGAAGAGCGTCCATTGATAGCAAATTTTGAAAATAGCCGAAATTGGGTTGTTGGGTGTTGTAAAACGAGGGGTGTGGAGGTTGTTGGAAAAAAAACGGGGGTTGTGAAGTGTATCCGAAAGGGGGTTGTGGTTGAGCATTTGCACCGCTCGAACCATCTCGAGACGGTTTCGAGACCCGTCCCTTAGTTTTTTTCTTGGCCTCGCGGGATCGGTTCTCCATTGCTCGGTGTATAAAAAATAAAAAGTGGAGGAGGTTTGGTTGGAGAGTATAAAAAATAAAAAGTGAAATGGTTGTGGTTGGAGAGTTTAAAAAAATATAGAGAATGAGATGGGTTGTGTATAAAAAAAGGGTGAGAATGAGATGGGTTGTGTATAAAAAAAGGGTGACAATGAGATGGGTTGTGTATAAAATAAGGGTGAAAATGAGTTGGGTATTTATATATTTTAAAAAAAGTGATTTTTTTTTTTTTTATAAAAAAGTCGACCGTTCAACGGTCATATTCCTCGATCAATGTGCAAATTCAAGCGGTAACCCCACACCCAAATTGAACCCCGATTCGGGACCCCGCGGGGATGGCGGCGGTGTTCCCGATCGGGGAAATCATTCACCGAGCCACTCCCCGATTGCGCCCCGTACACTCTTATGGCACCTCCTGAACCGCTTAGACGAAATAGTTGGCAAGATTGATTGATGGGATAGGAAAGAGAATCTACAGGTGGCTAGGTTATGATGATGACATAGGAGAAGTCAGACCCACTTGTGAAAAGCTTGCACTCCACGAGCGGTCCGGGTTTGATGACGGGGTGCGTCAAATCCCAGTTCCCCTCCTATAATAATGGAAGGAGACAAATAACTAATCTATACAACACCAGACAAGGAGGAGACATTCCCTTATCACTAGATGAATAAGCACAAAGCCAATAAGGCAGCGCCTCTCTATAACTGAATAAGGAGGAGTCATCTCCTCGCAAGCAAGAAAAAAGCTTTAAGGCATGAAGATCGAGGTAAGTCATAAGTCAAAGACAGAAGGTTAAAGACAAGATCAAGTAATAAGACACAACGGGACAATTCAAGATCAGTCTCTATCAGCATGAGTAGAGTCAAAGGATTACCCGATATGGTATGGAAGACAAGAGCAGAGCTCTGGAACAAAGGAAAGGACCCTGCTACACTTCCTCTCCGGGTAATGTCATGATCCGCTTAAGAAAAAGGGAAGGCTCTTGGTTGCTTATAAATACCTAGCCATGGAGACATTGAAACACACTTCGAATGCAAGACTTGAACTCTAGACTTGCTGACAATTCGGTCATTCACTTGTCCTTTGTATTTCAGTTTACTCTTCCTTTGTAAGTCTGTAGTTCCCTTCCAGTTGTAACATGTACTCCTCCTTTATACTTATACCACTTAACCATGGCTCTCCCAAGGATATGTGCTTTATTATATCAATAATACACACTTTATTACCATGCTTTAATCGTCGTAGCAACAGTCTTCAAGTAAATTTTGTGTTAGTAATATAGTTTGATACCACTAAAATTACCAACACTACATGTATAGATTGTATGCTCAAACTATATCCAACAATTACATTAATGCTAAAAAAATAGCACTTCCAATGGACTCATTGGGATGCATGTGTAGCCGACGGAGCCACCGAGGGCACATCCGATTGCATTGTTCCGCTCCTTCGTCTGCTATTCCTAATGCTCACAAAAAAGTTTATTGTGGGCCCTCATCGATTATAATATATACATATATATATATATATATATATATATAGAGAGAGAGAGAGAGGGTAGGGTTCATGCGAGAACCACCTTTATTGCGAGAACCGCGAGAAACAATGTGAACACAAAAACATACCTAAAACTCCAAAAAACACACAAAAAAAATTTTTTTATATTTTTTTAAAAAAAATTGCTATATTTCGTTACAAAAAAAAAACTTTTTTTTTCGAGTAACTGTTATGGATGCACATGTGCATATGTATCATTTCTTGGACAAATTCTGTAATTTATTACCAGTAGTAGAAAAATGCACTTTCATTTACATTACCATCCGCAATACACTACTTTTACATTACCAATATTAAGAATGCACATGTGCATCATTATGTATAACCATGATATAATGTGTTTTGATACAAAAAGTTTGTGATTTTAAATAATAAAGTAGGCCCGTATACATGTGTTTTGGTTAGTTACATTTAGTGGTTGATGGTTTGATTATATTATAGATGGTAGGAGACAATGGTATTGTATTACGGATGGTAGGAGGTAATACTAGTGTATTATGGATGGTATGATAGATGAAAGGGAAAGTCTATTCAAAGTGGTGTACCAAAACACGTTATAACATGTTCATACATATAGATAGATGCACATGTGCATTTCTAGTGTTGCTAATGTTATAACAAGTTCATAATATAGACGCACATGTGCATTTCTAATATTGTTAATGTAAAAAAAGTAGTGTATTATGAATGGTAGTGTAAATGAAAGTGCAATTGTCTGATATTAGTAATGTATTACGAAATTTGTCAAAGAAATGATACATATGCACATGTGCATGAATAATTGTTACTCTATTTTTTTTTTTTGGTGACAAAATATAGCGATTTTTAAAAAAAAATATATATATATATATATTAAAAAAAATTTGAGTGTCTTTTGATTTTTTTTAGGTATTTTTTGTGTAGGATCGTTTTCTGACCCGAATGAGTCGATCAGAAGAGTTTTTGCTTGATACGAAAGGCGGAAACAGACGTATCAAGTTCAATTCAGCTAGAATATCACTTTAAACTGTCTCTTGATTGATTTGACAAAGATTTACAGCGAGACGACACTTCGGCAGCACTTCGGTACTCAAGCCGGAAAGTTACAAATGACTTGGGCACTTGGGTATTTATAGACTTGTAATTTCGCACGGAATTATCACAAGCGAAATTACCATTCACATGAAATTAAGATTCATGCGGAATTACCTAGTAACTTCGTGCGGAATTACCAAAAGGTAATTTTGTGCAGAATTACCTCCAAACCCATTTCTGACATGTTTCTTGTACTACGTGCCCTGATCTATCTAAATACATACAAGACTCGATACAAGACAAAGTCGACAGACGTATGCACCAACATTTTGGTTGTGTTCACACTTGGTTCTCGCGGTTCTCGCAATAAAGGGTGGTTTCTAACGGATCCTTCTCCTATATATATATATGGGCAGGATTTAGAGAAACGCCTGGAAGTGTGAAAACAGTGAGAACGCTCCTCATCCGTTGGATCAAAACAGTCTATGGATTAGATTAGCACGGTGGCGTTTTCGTAAATAAAATCAACTTTCGAAAGTGGACGCGCTTCATTATGGGCAAAAAGGTAAATGTGCATCTACAAAACCCATCAAACGCAACCGAAACATATATACTTCCCAGAGAAACCTCCCCAATTCCAACGAAAAACATGAAAACCCTAGAAAACGCGAAACCACAAATATTATGGCGTCTAAAGATCAAACAAGATCCAAATGTGCATTTTCATTATGCTTGTTTTATGATGTTTTTGGAGTTTTAATCTTATCAATAAATGTGCATTTTCTGTGGGTGTGGAATCCGGAGAGTCACCTGCTCCAAAACGCCAAAGAACCACCGAGCAACGAAAGAAGACAATAACAAAACATGGTACAAATGGATATTTTTTATGATGTTTGTTTGTAAAACTCCATATATCATGTAATATACTGTCACACCCCGATATTTCCACATATTACCGGTGGGCCCGGCGGGGAGTATCGTGACGTAGTTGATATCATCAAAGTCAATACACACAATATAATAGCACAGCGGAAGGCTTGGTGAATAATTACTATTACAAACCATAGTGTCCGAGTGTCCAAATAAAAGAATATACAGACTTGGTTGTAATAGAGATCCACAAGCGGATCATAAAATAAAATACAAGAAACTGAAATAACAGACTCCAGGTATCTAGGGATTTGCAAGATCCTCTTATTTGACACCTAGTAGCTCCAGCCTATTTACGTTAGGTACCTGTCAATTAATCTTTGGAAAATACGTCAGTTTACATTGGTAAATACAATTAACTGACTCATTTGAAAACATTTATGAAAATTGATTTAAGTGCACAAGGCACAAACCATTTATAACTTGGGACAATTATTTGAGATAATCTTGTATAAATGTTTACATGTTTGTCTTACATATGGGGCCGGTTTGGAAGCCGGTCATGACTAACCGACTCACCACTTATAAAACCCACAAAGGAGTTATCCCCCAACATGTGGGTTATATTTAGCATTTGCATCTGTCAGGTGTATGCCTACACCCCGTGCATTGGTCGTGGCCATTTTCAAATGAAATGAGCCGAGGATATCCAGGACACAGTCGTATTAACCCCCAATTGTTTATGTTATCAAACAAAACAGATTAAAACGGGTTATGTAAATTTATTAATCACAATCCGATTAAATGATTTCATACCCGACCAAGTGGTATTATTATAATACCATATCCCAAGCCCGTATAAGGGAAAATAAGTTAAAAGTATTTACCTGAGCTAGATGTGAAGAAGTAACTCAGCCGTATATTCCTAAAGCCTTATGAAAATACCTTCTACTGAAGCTACTCAATCTGTATGGAAGGTTTAATAACCTATTAGGATACTAACGGGTCTTTATTTAAGTCAAAGACTTAGACCGGTTAGTTGGAAGGATACTTTACGGTTCTAAACGCTAGATTAAGCGGAGACCAAAATAGAATGTGGTTTAGACCCGACAAGATTGGATACTTGTATAATAAGGGTAAACTAAACACATTCTGGAATTTGAAGATTTAATGATAAGGTTAAACCCGTTTCGGCTATTTTACGTAAACTAGTCACATAAACCGATCCGAACGCATAAATGCATAACAAGTAACAAAATGAATTATATACAGGTCTTAAATGTTATTATGCTTAGAATATATTAATACATCAGTGGGATGTTAACATATATGCCCAAAAAGTATTTAAAACCATTTTTAGTCCCGTAGAGGCATTTTGGTCATTTTAATGATTATAAAAGAGATTTTATTATAAACTGAGGTTCTGGTCTTTGGTAATCAGTAAAAATATTTATTTTATCACCTTACATCAGTAAGATATTATATATATGTGAGGTTTACCATTTATGGCCAAACTATGCCCCGAAAGGGCATTTTGGTCATTTCACATATGCTTTTAAGGACATTTTTGGAAGTCTGAGTTCATGACTTATACTTACCATAATAATATTAAAATTTACTTAAAAGTTCAGTAGGTAATAAGTCTTAAGTGTTAAATATGGTTCAAAACCATACTATGCACCTAATTAGCGTAAAATCGCTAAATTGACGATAATTAAGGTGTTTTATGAAAATATGAGATTTTGATCAGTTTTAAATGCTTAAAATAATTTTTTTAATATATAAGATCAGTAGGAAAAAGTTTGGCGTTCAAATCATTTGTTAATCTCATTTTATGCATGAAAAGGGTATTATCGTCATTTACCGAATTACACAAGAACTCCATGATATGATCAGATTATAATCTGATCAAAAATTCCAAAAATCCCTAAAAAAATATCTTAACAGTAGGTAATGAGTTTTGGGTTAAAATCCAAGTTTAAACAGGTTTCATGCAAGATATCGCAATTTAATTAATAAAAAGCTTCAATTTACGATATCGAGCATAACTTCTGTTTGAGACCAAGAACTGATGTCAAATTTTCGGGACATACTTATATATCAGTAACAAAGGTTTTTGTCCACTCATATTTCTAAAAATCTCATTTATATGTCAAAAGGGCAAAAACGGCATTTATAAGCATAATAACAAACATGAGCATATAATTCAAAGTACTAAGGACCAAGTAATATAACTCCAGGGGGTTATACTACAACATAAACTGGTCCTATTGGAAGCTTAAAACATGGAAAGATTAAGCTTAATCGGGTCAGAACTGAAAGTCAAAGCAAAAGTCAAGCTTTTGCGACTTTCGGTTGTGAACCGACCCTAAACTGATAATTGTCGGGTTGAACATGCTTAGACATGTTCTAATACTAATTACCAAGTTATTAGAACGATAAAATATGATTTATAACCTCTGCATTGTTAGTTATAATTATTATTTAAAATTCTAGTCAGTTTGACTTTTTAACTTATTAGTCTGACCCGACAATTAACTAGTCAAATGAAATAATTAGGAGGTGCCCTTTTAAGGGTTAATCACCTACCTTATTATGGTCACATAACCACTTTTGATTCGGACAGTGGCTAGACCATTTGTGATTAAACCGAAAGTCAAAGTCAATTTACGATAACTTTGACTTTTCGGTTTTTAAACTAAAAACTGAACTAAGGAAGGGGGCTAAGACACTTACAAAGGGTCCTAGCTATCTTTTCTACAAACTTGAGCTCCCTTTAAGGCCAGATATCTTCAGATGAGAGTGTAATGAAAGTTATGAGTGAATGAGCAAATGACCATAACAACTTAAGTGCCTTTATATACTTGAATGGCACGATATAAGATCAAAGCAGGTGTTTTTAGAATGTTTAGGATCGCCCCAGGTGTCCTAGTAGTATTCTAATACCAACAACAAGCCCCAAGTATCGAAAATCAGGCATCTAAGGCGGTGTAACAGGCTGCAACATGCAACTGTCATCTTTCTGCAGAACTGGGCGTCTGTCGCGGGCCGCATAAGAATCAAAGGGGGTTTATGCGGGCCGCGACAACCTCCTGTTCAGGTGAAAACTGTTTTAACTTTGGCAGTTTCAGTCCCTGATCCTTATAAACTTTATATAACCTTATTCTTGGCATATAAGGCCCTTGTAGTTAGTTTGTAGAGGTTCAAGGGAGTATAACCAAACTCCGTTAGGCCCGGTTTTGTTAAAAGATCACCATAAACATAAGTTTCCATATATTGACGCTTTTAACCCAAAGTCTTGAAAACTTGCATAACGATCTCGAAATCATGTGAAACTGATATCACTTATTCTTGAGAGTATATTTGAATATTACAAAGCCTCGGGTTCGTTAAAAGGTCACTCAGAGGTAAGAATTAACATGTTGACACATTTAACCCCTGTAGTTTATAATCTTTCGATTATTTTCATAAACGGCTTCTTATATCCAATTAATCACTCGTTTAAGAATATATTCTTCGTGTGTGGTCATTCAGAGGCACAAGTCTGGCATGTTGACACTTTTAGTCCCTTTGCATACATATTTCCATCGTTTGTCAACTTTAGTCCTTTAAACTCAAACTTTCACACATTTAGAGTTTAGGACACGTGTCTTTATATAATTGGACACGTACGTGGTGTTACATATACTTTGATAGTTTGTTACTAAACGCCAGTACATGTGTCGTTTGTATAATATTGTTTGACTGTATGAGAACGCCATCTTACATATATCATTTGTGTTATTAAACGCCATGTATAATTTGTGATTGTCTTATTGAACGCCATATATCATTTGTGTTATTAAACGCCATATATCATTTGTGGTTGTCTTATTGAACGCCATATATCGTTTGTATTATTAAACGACATGTATCATTTGTGTTATAAAATGCCATATATCATTTTTGTTACTAACTGTGAGTTTGTGAATGTGTTAAACACCATGTAAAAGTTATGTGTGGAAAATGTTTATGCAAACGCCATGAAAAAACTAAAACCCCATGGAAATTAATCTTGTTTTATAGGCAAAGAGGGGTTTAGAGTAACAATAAATGTGCACACCGGCAAGGCCCAAAACGCCAATAAGAGGAAGGCCTTAACTCAGGATGTTGAGGTTGAGGAAGAACCATTTTTTCAGTTCAGTGGGGCTAGAGTTTTGTCAAGAGTAAAACCTACAAACTTGACTGCTTGGTTTATAAATCTGAATCAAAATCAAAGACAGGTAGTATGTGACAACCCTCAAAATTCCATGTATTCCATACAACTTATTAATGAAAATTAAAGTGCTTAATGACTGTGCTGAATCATTTAACTGCTTTCTGATATCTGTGTTATACTTACATGTGTATGTTAACATACTAGTAGTATACAGAAAAGTTACTAAATAGTCTGTTATGCTTTCCTGAGTGTTGAAAATTAAAAAAGTTACAAAAATATATATGTATGACACTTTACGGATTAATTAAGCACTTTAACGAAACAATATCAAACCGAACAACCGGACATTACCCGGAACACTAAAATATTACCAGAGACATTGCCTTTATTTTTCTGAATTAGTTATGGTCCCCGAATATCATAACACACACTACATAAATATCTAGTAACTAATACCCTAACCAATATACTTAGATTTCAACTAGAGTTAATTACTGTTTTCGTCCCTATGGTTTGTCAAAAATCACTATTTCAGTCCACTAGTTTAAAAATTGCGATTTCAGTCCCTGTGGTTTCACTTTCGTAACCATTTCAGTCCAGTCTCCTAACACCGTCTATTTTACCGTTAAGTTTTTAATGAAATACCTAAATTACCCGTGTGTTAATTAAATATGGACTTATATGATTTTATTATTGGATTTATATGACTTTATTGTTGTATGACATATTGACTTAAATTGGATTGTAGGGTTCGACCCACCATGGTTTCAGTAGAAATAGAAGTCTAGCACTATTTTTACATATATGGTTCCAAAATTTTAATTTTGAATTTTAGAACGAGAAAATGTTCAGGTAAGCATTATTTTCAAAGTTATTATGTTAATTGATGTTGCTAGGAAGATATTAATTGGGGTGGGGTAATGGGTCGTCGGACATTAAGAGGGTGGGGTTGTGATGCCGGAGAAGATGACCGGAAACTTTTATCGGAAATGAGAGCAGAGATGGAGTGGGGTGGGGTAGCGTAGTGTGGGGTTGTGTTTTAACAAGTGGGTCCTAGAATACAATCTTTTAAATTTTCATGGTTTTTTTATCTAATTAACACAAGGGTAATTTAGGTATTTTATTAAAATCTTAACGGTAAAATAGACGGTGTTAGGAGACTGGACTGAAATGGTTACGAAATTGAAACCACGGGGACTGAAATAGTGATTTTTAACAAACCACAGGGACGAAAACAGTAATTAACTCATTTATATATCTTTTTGTTTTTTATTAATAAGGACATTATGGTCAATTCATGTGTAGTTAACAGAACAAATGGATGGGGTTAACGGAGGTGGACTGAAATGGTTACGAAAGTGAAACCACAGGGACTGAAATCGCAATTTTTAAACTAATGGACTGAAATAGTAATTTTTGACAAACCATAGGGACGAAAATAGTAATTAACTCTTTCAACTATGATTAAACTAACTAGTTACAACCTACATCTAGACCCCCCCCCCCACCTATGACCATCCAACATGGTGGCCCCACCATAATTTTATTTGATTATTATATTGGATCATGTTCCCCCATCTATGACACTTTACACAATGGATGAACACATGAAATGGTTATAAGAGTAGTCTTGTGAGCATAAGCCTCATTTCACCATCCACACATTCAACACCACTTCTCTCCCTTCTCCTTCTTCCTTTGTTTTGGCAGCCAACAACCACCACCATACCACCACCCTCACATCATCTTTCAAGCAATCTACACTCACCCAAAGGTGCAAGAGGTCCTACAACGAAGCTCGGTGCGTTCGGAAGTGGAAGGACCTTCTCTATTTGCTATTAACCACCACTTTTCTACACTCGAACTTACCTAGCCTTGAGCTAGTGGTAAGAACTTAGATCCGATCATTCTTTATGTTATTAAAGTGGTTAATAGATGTTAGAATGATAAAAAGTTAAGAAACCTTAAAGCTCATGAACAAGTCTTGAACATAATGTGTTAAAGTGTGGATAAAGAGAAGATATGTGTGTAAATCATGTAGATCTTGTGTGGTTATGATTATTGGTTGATTATCTGATGTTTTTCTGGGTAATATTGATGTCTGATGTTGTTATAATCACTAAACATGTTAATGGAATCAATCGAACACAAGTTAGTAAGTTAAAGAATGAAAACAGAATCTGTCCAAGTTTTACAGCCAACTTCAGTTGGCTGTAAACAGGTTGTAAACACTACGAAAAACTGATATTTTAACTCTAAGACGTGTTATTATGAAATACGGTTCTAATGGCACTGGAATCGTAATTTTTGGACTCCGTTTACTATTTTAAAAGCGTCTTTTCATAACAGCAGCTAGAGCTGCAATTTTTGTGCTGAAAAAGTGCGTCTTGTTTTCTGTTATAACTTGTAATCTGTGTGGAGTTTGATCACGAAATTTATACCATAGTTGATCATCGATGTGTTTGTAATTACCCCACTGGAATTTCGTAAATCGGACGCTCAATGAATTTTAAATAAATTATCTCGTGGACTGTGGTCAGAAAAATATAAATCTGAATTCAATCCGGAAAATGAATTTTTATAAAATATTGGTAATGAACCGGACCCCAATATTTTTACACAATAAAATTTGGAACATTTAAGGTATTCTGTAAAAATTGGGAATTTTTGGAATAAGTTAACTATTTTATTAAAATGTCCGAAAACAGCCGGTTTTGAATGTTAATGCTGAATTGACATAAGTTGTGACTTGCGTGTCTAAATGTCGAGTATGCTATCTGTGAATGATCTGACATGTTATATGTGTTACGTGCACTATCGTATGTATGCTTATGAGTGGGGAATGGATGGGAAGTATATATATACGGGCATAAAGAGTTAAAGTAATGCATGTTATGTGATAGATACGTGTAGGAACTTTGTGCTCTATTTGTAAGACACTAAATGACTAACTGTAAATCATACTAGGACGTGACTGACCGACCTTGACTGTTAGCGATATTTGAGAATCTAACCGAGCAAACCGAGGTGAGTTCACACTTTTCTACAAAGCATGATAATTTCCCGGTGGGAATGGGAATGGGTACAGGAATAGGGATTCCTCGCCCTTTGGGACGCGTTCAGGAATGTGAATTCCTCGTCCTTGAGACGTGTTCAGGAATGTAAATTCCTCGTCCTGTTGGGACGTATTAGACTTACTGACTAGAACTCTATCAGCGAAGTCCCTCCCTTTTTGTATCGACTTAATCGCCGAGGCTATGGCGAGCGGGTCATTAGTTAATAGCGCTATTAGGTTTAACAAACCTCACACCGTGCCAGTCGGACGGGCGTGTACTAATGGACTATGGCACGTCGGTGGTGATAGAACACCGACGCTAGGGCACAATTGATTTTTGTTAGTAGTCGATATGATAAACGAGTCTGGTAGTTTAAAATACTGGGGTAGCTCCCCACGGCCCAAGTGCCGGGCTGGATAGCCAGGGAAGGTGGACATGGGATGGTTAACTAATAAACGTTTTCGAACTATGGGGTAACCCCCACGGTTGGATAGCCGAATGAGATTAAACTATGTTTTTGGAACAACTCTAAAATGGACAACCAACCGTGAACTCACTCAACTTTGTTGTTGACTCGTTATTACATGCTTTGCAGGTCATTAGATGCTATGGAGCTTGCATATGGAGGTGGTCGTTGTGGGATGCGAACTGATATGTCCAGTACTTAATGAATAAACTTTATGAACTTATTAAACCTACTTTTGGACTTTAAACTTATGAACTATGGACTTATGTTTTGAACTTATGTTTTATGTTTCCGCTGCTAACCTAAAATCGGTTTACTTCCTTTTGGTCACCAATCGTATTGTGTTTGGTTTTAATTACTTAATTATGTTGTTCAATATGATTGGTGGCTCGATCCTGGTCATGTCACGCCTCCAAGGGGTGATACTCCGCATGGTGGATTTTGGGGGTGTGACAGATTGGTATCAGAGCCATTGGTTATAGTGAACTTGGTTTTTAAAAGGGAAAATTTTTGATAAAAGCCAGACTATAACTAGTACAGTGCTCAACGATCCACAACGACGCTATGCTCCACGTGCAAGACTCGACGCCATAAGTGGTATGATTTATGTTATATTGTCGGTTAGATAGTTCTCACTGTGCATTAGATAATGTGGTAGTTGCTATTTGAACCTTGTGTGCTTACTCTCTATTGTCGTCCCACACTTACGCACTTTCGCGACACTTTCCTCACTTACGTTGCTTCGTTATGAAGATCATGAACGAACGCGGAGGACGTATCAACCTAACTCAAGCCCAGCTGACGGCTTTAATCAACGAACGATTTGCTGAGGCACTCGCAGTTGTTCCTGCATGAGGTATAACCTGCCATATCAATCCATCTTAGGACGTTTAGATCCCACCTTCGTGAACCAACTCTTGTGCTTAACCTTGTCCTTTATTATCACACCACAGGTCAACATGCCCAACCTCCCGTTCCTTCGATCCGCAACCGATATAACGAAATGCTAACAATCACACCGCGATTTTCCACCAATCACAAGATTACCCCCTCATTACCTTGTTGGGTAGTTAATTATCTTATTTTGATCTACACCCTCGTATACCCAACTTAGCAAGCGGATGCCTCCTAATGATGGGATAGTCTTCGGGTCATTCGAGGACGGCGATACTGATTACTCAACTTACATACGGACATGACGAGCTACACATTTACCTCACCCCTTTTCCCCCTTACACTACAAGAGTCGCACTTTGATCCTACGATGGTTTATCATAATTATGTGAAATCTTTTCGCTAGCCTTTGTACCGACCTATGCTTAATGCAATGCCTAATTTCTACTATTGACATACACAGAACCATCATTCCTTTACCACAGTGACGCTAGACACTAATGCGAACTCACTCTAGATTAGAGGGTTTGGAAGGCTCGAATTTCTATCATTGGTGATCACTTATTGAAACCTTGAGTGTGATGATGTGTTTATACCTCTCTTAAACGCGTTTTCGCGTCCTTTCTTTGGAACCTCACGATTACACGAACGTATTTTTAAATTCATTCACACGACCTAAGGAAACTCCTCCAAACTTGATTGCTTACCGACTTGATAAATTGAAAACTCATCTAAGCTCGTGGATCTAGGTGAATTATTCCTCCTTCGCATGTGGGTGATACAAGGAACGATCCCAATGTTGTAATGAGTAAGTTTCTTTTGGACGACTTCTTTGTTACTGTTTCATTTGATTCGGGTGCCGATACTAGTTATGTGTCCTTAAAAGTTAGCCAAATGCTTAAGCGCATTCCAACGCTTTTGAACACCAAACACACGGTAGAACTAGCAAACGGTAAAAGTCTTGGAGCCACACACATAGTTAAGGGCTGTAACCTCGTCCTAGCTGGCCAGACCTTCTCCATCGATCTTATTCCTATCGTTCTGGGTAGTTTCGACATCATTATTGGGATGGATTGGTTATCTCAACACCAAGCGGAGATTATTTGCAAGGAGAAAATCATCCGTATCCCTCGTTCTGATAAAGAACCCCTCGTGATTCGTGGCGACAAGAGTGGTGCTGTTGTAGGCATCATCTCTTTCCTTAAGGCCCAGAAGTGTTTGCGAAAGGGCCACACCGCTATTCTAGCCCTCGTTTCTGATCCATCCTTGGAAGAAAGGAAGATAGAAGACATTCCTATTGTGCGCGACTTTCCTGAGGTATTTCCTGAGGAATTGTCTGGTCTTCCGCCTCATCACCAAGTTGAGTTTCAAATCGAGCTAGCTCCCGGAGCAGCGCCCATAGCTCGAGCACCTTATCGTCTAGCTCCATCAGAGCTTGAAGAACTGTCCATGCAACTACAAGAACTCTTGGAAAATGGTTTCATACGTCCTAGCTCTTCGCCATGGGGAGCTCCAGTCTTGTTTGTGAAGAAGAAAGACGGTACTTTCAGAACGTGTATTGACTACCGCGAGCTCAACAAGGTGACTGTGAAGAATCGTTATCCTCTTCCACGCATTGATGACTTATTCGACCAGTTGCAAGGGTCGAGCTTCTATTCTAAGATTGACCTAAGGTCAGGCTACCATCAGCTGAGAGTCCGAGAGGAGGACGTCTCCAAAACAGCATTCAGAACTCGTTACGGCCATTACGAGTTTCTAGTTATGCCTTTCGGATTAACGAATGCACCTGCAGTATTCATGGATCTCATGAACCGAGTGTGCAAACCTTACCTGGATAAGTTCGTTATTGTTTTCATCGACGACATCCTGATCTATTCTAAGAGTCAGGAGGAACATGAGCAACACATGAGGCTTATTTTGGAACTACTTCGTAAAGAGCAGTTGTATGCCAAGTTTACGAAACGTGACTTCTTGCTTCGCGAAGTCCATTTTCTGGGCCATGTGGTAAACAAGGATGGGATTCATGTTGATCCATCCAAGGTTAACTCGATCAAGAACTGGCCTGCACCCCGCACACCAACAGAAATCCGCCAATTCTTGGGTTTGGCAGGATATTACCGAAGATTCATCAAAGATTTCTCAAAGATTGCGCAACCTCTCACTTCACTGACTCTGAAGGGTGTCACCTATCGTTGGGGTGCAGGAATCAGCGTTCCAGCACTTAAAAGATAGACTTTGTAGCGCGCCTATCCTCTTATTGCCTGAAGGCACAGATGATTTTTGGTTTACTGCGACGCTTCCATCCAAGGACTTGGTTGCGTGTTGATGCAACGTGACAAGGTCATTGCCTACGCATCGCGCTAACTTAAAGTTCACGAAAGGAACTACACTACGCACGACTTGGAATTGGGAGCAGTTGTTTTCACGCTTAAGATATGGAGACATTATCTGTACGGTACCAAGTGCACCATTTACACCGGTCACAGGAGTCTCGAGCATATCTTCAAGCAAAATGAGTTAAACATGCGTCAACGCCGATGGGTCGAACTCTTGAACGATTATGAATGCGCTATCAAATACCATCCGGGCAAGGCCAATGTTGTGGCCGACGCCCTCAGTCGAAAGGATACTATACCTAAGTGTGTACGTGCGTTACAGCTTACCATCCAATCTAACCTTCCCGCTCAGATTCGCGATGCTCATATTGAAGCATTGAAAGCAGAAAACATCAGGGCTGAGTCCTTACGAGGATCGAGGCAGCGGCTAGAACAAAAGGAAAACGGCGCCTATTATGTTAACGGACGCATCTGGGTTCCGCTGTATGGAGACTTACGCGAGCTTGTGATGGATGAAGCACATAAGTCTCGTTTCTCAGTACATCCTGGTTCGGATAAGATGTACCACGACCTAAAGACTACATACTGGTGGCCTGGTATGAAAGCCAGCATAGCAACCTACGTCAGTAAATGCTTGACTTGTGCTAGGGTCAAGGTCGAATGCCAGAAACCATCAGGCCCACTTCAACAACCAGAGATACCTAAATGGAAACGGGAGCAAATTTCCATGGATTTCGTTACTGGCCTGCCCAGATCTCAACGCGGAAACGATACCATTTGGGTGATCGTGGATCGACTGACCAAGTCTGCACATTTTCTGGCCATCAAGGAAACGGATAAGTTTTCTACTTCAGCAGACATTTACCTAAAGGAAGGGGTATCAAGGCACGGAGTGTCAACCTCCATCATTTCCGATCGTGACGCGCCTTTTAACTCTGAACTGTGGCAAGCTATGCACAAGTCTTTTGGCTCATGTTTAGATATGAGCACCGCTTATCATCCACAGACGGATGGGCAATCTGAACGCACCATCCAAACCCTTGAAGACATGCTTAGGGCATGTGTAATCGACTTTGGTAACGGTTGGGAAAAGCATCTCCCGTTAGTGGAGTTTTCATATAACAACAGTTACCACACCAGCATCCAGGCCGCTCCATTCGAGGCATTGTATGGACGGAAGTGCCGATCACCTCTTTGTTGGGCAGAAGTTGGTGACAGTCAAATCACTGGTCCAGAACTCGTAGTAGATACAACCGATAAGATTACTCAGATACGACAACGAATGGCGGCAGCTCGTGACAGTCAGAAAAGCTATGCTAATAAGCGAAGAAAGCCACTCGAGTTCCAGGTTGGGGATCGAGTGCTACTCAAAGTCTCACCCTGGAAAGGTGTAGTTCGTTTTGGCAAACGAGGCAAACTCAACCCGCAATACGTTGGACCCTTTGAAATCATCGAGAAGATTGGCAAGGTGGCCTACAGGTTGAATCTACCTGAAGAACTCAGCGGAGTTCACAACATATTCCACGTGTCAAATCTGAAGAAGTGTCTGTCAGATGAGACCCTCATAGTTCCCTTAAAGGAGCTCACTATCGACGACCAGCTGCGATTCATCGAGGAACCAGTAGAGATTACAGATCGAGATGTTAAGATTCTCAAGCGCACCAGAATACCTCTCGTCCGAGTTCGTTGGAATTCCCGGCGTGGCCTAGAGTACACCTGGGAACGAGAAGACCAAATCAAAATCTAGTATCCCCAGCTGTTTAAGAAAAGTGTAACCACTACTGAGGCTGAAGCTACTGCAGAATTTCGGGACGAAATTCTAAATCAACGGGGGGGTGATGTGACACCCCAGGAAAACAACGCAACATAACTAGCTTCCTCAGTAACAACGTGCTAAATTTCGGGACGAAATTTTCTTTACAGGGGAAGAATGTGACAACCCTCAAAATTCCATGTATTCCGTACAACTTATTAATGAAAATTAAAGTGCTTAATGACTGTGCTGAATCATTTAACTGCTTTCTGATATCTGTGTTATACTTACATGTGTATGTTAACATACTAGTAGTATACAGAAAAGTTACTAAATAGTCTGTTATGCTTTCATGAGTGTTGAAAATTAAAAACGTTACAAAAATATATATGTATGACACTTTACGGATTAATTAAGCACTTTAACGGAACAGTATCAAACCGAACAACCGGACATTACCCGGAACACTAAAATATTACCAGAGACATTGCCTTTATTTTTCTGAATTAGTTATGGTCCCCGTATATCATAACACACAATACATAAATATCTAGTAACTAATACCCTAACCAATACACTTAGATTTCAACTATGATTAAACAAACTAGTTACAACCTACATCTAGACCCCCCCCCCACCTATGACCATCCAACATGGTGGCCCCACCATAATTTTATTTGATTATTATATTGGATCATGTTCCCCCATCTATGACACTTTACACAATGGATGAACACATGAAATGGTTATAAGAGTAGTCTTGTGAGCATAAGCCTCATTTCACCATCCACACATTCAACACCACTTCTCTCCCTTCTCCTTCTTCCTTTGTTTTGGCAGCCAACAACCACCAACATACCACCACCCTCACATCATCTTTCAAGCAATCTACACTCACCTAAAGGTGCAAGAGGTCCTACAACGAAGCTCGGTGCGTTCGGAAGTGGAAGGACCTTCTCTATTTGCTATTAACCACCACTTTTCTACACTCGAACTTCCCTAGCCTTGAGCTAATGGTAAGAACTTAGATCCGATCATTCTTTATGTTATTTAAAGTGGTTAATAGATGTTAGAATGATAAAAAGTTAAGAAACCTTAAAGCTCATGAACAAGTCTTGAACATAATGTGTTAAAGTGTGGATAAAGAGAAGATATGTGTGTAAATCATGTAGCTCTTGTGTGGTTATGATTATTGGTTGATTATCTGATGTTTTGTTGGGTAATATTGATGTTTGATGTTGTTATAATCACTAAACATGTTAACGGAATCAATCGAACACAAGTTAGTAAGTTAAAGAATGAAAACAGAATCTGTCCAAGTTTTACAGCCAACTTCAGTTGGCTGTAAACAGGTTGTAAACACTACGAAAAACTGATATTTTGACTCTAAGACGTGTTATTATGAAATACGGTTCTAATGGCACCGGAATCGTAATCTTTAGACTCCGTTTACTATTTTAAAAGCGTCTTTTCGTAACAGCAGCTAGAGCTGCAATTTTTCTGCTGAAAAAGTGCGTCTTGTTTTCTGTTATAACTTGTAATCTGTGTGGATTTTGATCATGAAATTTATACCATAGTTGATCATCGATGTATTTGTAATTACCCCACTGGAATTTCATAAATTGGACGCTCGATGAATTTTAAATAAATTATCTCGTGGACTGTGGTCAGAAAAATATAAATCTGAATTCAGTCCGGAAAATGAATTTTTATAAAATATTGGTAATGAACCGGGCCCCGATATTTTTACACAATAAAATTTGGAACATTTAAGGCATTCTGTAAAAAATTGGGAATTTTTGAAATAAGTTAACTATTTTATTAAAATGTCCGAAAACAGCCGGTTTTGAATGTTAATGCTGAATTGACATAAGTTGTGACTTGCGTGTCTAAATGTCGAGTATGCTATCTGTGAATGATCTGACATGTTATATGTGTTACGTGCACTATCGTATGTATGCTTATGAGTGGGGAATGGATGGGAAGTATATATATACGGGCATAAACAGTTAAAGTAATGCATGCTATGTGATAGATACGTGTAGGAACTTTGTGCTCTATTTGTAAGACACTAAATGACTAACTGTAAATCATACTAGGACGTGATTGACCGACCTTGACTGTTAGCGATATTTGAGAATCTAACCGAGCAAACCGAGGTGAGTTCACACTTTTCTACAAAGCATGGTAATTTCCCGGTGGGAATGGGAATGGGTACAGGAATAGGGATTCCTCGTCCTTTGGGACGCGTTCAGGAATGTGAATTCCTCGTCCTTGAGACGTGTTCAGGAATGTAAATTCCTCGTCCTGTTGGGACGTATTAGACTTACTGACTAGAACTCTATCAGCGAAGTCCCTCCCTTTTTGTATCGACTTAATCGCCGAGGCTATGGCGAGCGGGTCATTAGTTAATAGCGCTATTAGGTTTAACAAACCTCACACCGTGCCAGTCAGACGGGCGTGTACTAATGGACTATGGCACGTCGGTGGTGATAGAACACCGACGCTAGGGCACAATTGATTTTTGTTAGTAGTCGATATGATAAACGAGTCTGGTAGTTTAAAATACTGGGGTAGCTCCCCACGGCCCAAGTGCCGGGCTGGATAGCCAGGGAAGGTGGACATGGGATGGTTAACTAATAAACGTTTTCGAACTATGGGGTAACCCCCACGGCTGGATAGCCGAATGAGATTAAACTATGTTTTTGGAAACAACTCTAAAATGGACAACCAACCGTGAACTCACTCAACTTTGTTGTTGACTCGTTATTACATGCTTTGCAGGTCATTAGATGCTATGGAGCTTGCATATGGAGGTGGTCGTTGTGGGATGCGAACTGATATGTCCAGTACTTAATGAATAAACTTTATGAACTTATTAAACCTACTTTTGGACTTTAAACTTATGAACTATGGACTTATGTTTTGAACTTATGTTTTATGCTTCCGCTGCTAACCTAAAATCGGTTTACTTCCTTTTGGTCACCAATCGTATTGTGTTTAGTTTTATTTACTTAATTATGTTGTTCAATATGATTGGTGGCTCGATCCTGGTCATGTCACGCCTCCAAGCGGCGATACTCCGCATGGTGGATTTTGGGGGTGTGACACAGTACACGACACGGGGTTTGGTACTGCCCTTAAAATGAAAGTAGATAGCATACCCACAATGCTTGGGTACTGGTTGGTTAAAAAATTATAATGAAAGAACAAACAATCTAAATGTTGGTAACCATACAACACATATCAATGAAGAATTGATAAACTCTTTAACGGGTATACCGAATCGAGACGTGGCTGTGAAGGGGAAAAAAAAGTCAACAACTAATGATGAAGTAGTGGCTGAGTGGAGAGCATAGTTCAAAGGGACTAACTGGATTAACAGACCAAGTGTGAAGCTCTACTTTGATAACATCTTGCCTGAGGTGGATAGCTTCGGGTGAAACTTCTGCCTAAATTTCCTTATAGAATTCTTCACTATAATTGGGCATGCAAGTGATAATGCGGTCGTCAACCAACAGTTCTTGCACAATATTAAATGAAACGTTCAAATAAACCAATTGGACTGGTGTGGTTATCTCATCCAATGCTTGCAACACACCAAAACCGCATGGTCTCCAAAAAAGCATTTCATAGGGCCCTTAATTGTACTTGCGGTAAGAAAACAATTTCCATATATAATAGTTTGCACAAAATAACAATTTAAAAATTAAAATGTCTTGTGTTACAGCTTGCCTTGGTGAATGATACTTGCAATAGAAAAAGGTTGCAACGACAAGAAGGATACCCGATTGAGTGGGTTACAACAAGAACTCTTGAAATGTTTGAGAGTGTACTAGTTAAAAGGAAATATGGTGCAGAGCCAAAACGCCATGATGGCAAAGAACTTAAAAAGAAAGCTGGTAAGAAGGCTAACGAAACATACTTTCAGTTACCAAGACAACAGACAAAATGCAGGGTGTTGATGAAGAAGATGCTGATGGTGATTATGTTGACAATGAAAATGAAGTTGATGTTGAGAATGTTGATGAGCATGCTGATAATGATCATGATGAGGTTGATGATGATGATGGTTTTGATCATGATGATCATTATGATTATGCTGAACTCGACCCTGAAGTTCAAAACGCCATGTAAGTCAATAATGAGAATAAAGAGGCTTTCTATCAAAGGATTATGGATGAAGATGTAGAAAGCCAGAACAAGATGTTTGAAGTTTCTACATCAAGGAGCCATGCTCTAGTCAGAGTACTAACACAGTATGAAGACCATGGTGCTGGTGAGAAACAACAAAACAATGACGCTGAGGAGGTATGTTGTTCGAATAATAAGTTTAACAAAAAACACAAAACGCCATACTTAATAATTCCTTTTTTATTTAACAGGCAATGGCTGAGAAGTTGGATGGGGCATACAAAGAATTAGAAGACTGTTACAATAAAATGAGGACATTGTTAAATCAGTCAAAGATTGAACATCCAAACAGCCTCTTAGTACACATAAAATACTCGCAATGCCTGACATTGTTAAAGAACATGTCAACATTTGTTGATGAAAACGCCAAGGAAGTGACGGATGAGAGAGAAGAAGGTGAAAATGAATATGAGGTTGAAAGGGAAGCTGAAGGTGAAAGGGAAGTGGAAGTAGAAGTGGAAGGGGAAGGTGAAGGGGAGGGGGAGATAGCTGGAGAACAAAACGCCAAGGAAGTGCCAACATTTGTTGATAAAAACGCCGGAAGTCACTGATGAGAGAGAAGAGGGTGAAACTGAAGATGAGGTTGAAAGGGAAGCTGAAGGTGAAAAGGAAGGGGAAAGAGAAGGGGAAGGAGAAAGAGAAGGGGAACATGAAGGGGAAGGGGAGATAGTTGGAGATCAAAATGCCAAACCCTCAACTATTACGCCAACCCCCATAAATGATGATGCTTAACATCAAGATGAAATGGGGACTGAGGGTGGTGATGAGAATATTATATTGTCAGCTAAAGAAAGTACAGATAAAGATATAAACGAAAATGATATTAAAAGTTGGGATTGTGATTTCAAAACACTTGAATATCACATTTTCACATATAATGGGAAAAAGATAATTAATAGGAGTATTGCTGAGGTTTTGGAACTGCCGAGACAAGACCTAGAACAAATGATTGAACTAAAAGAAGGTTTAGATTGTCCAAAGATGGTGGATCAAATGCTTAAAGCTATAAAAAAAACCACATGCACCCTGCTGAGGAGACCCCCAAAAATGCATGTATTTGATACAACGCCAAAATCCCCCTAACATAAACACAATACAGTCAGGGGTTCATCACTGAACTCGAAAAAACAATTGATGAGGTCTGTGACAAAACGCCAAACGTACCTGTAACAGAAACACAGTTCAGTGATGGCGTCATTTCTCAACTAGAAAAAACTGAAGGGGAGATGGTGAACAAAAGTGTTGACCAGCAAGGTGCAGTGGTTGATGAAACGCCTTGTCATCAACCACCATCTGGAGGTAGGGAGAACCTCATGCACACTTTTGAAGAAGAAAAGACACCCCAGAAACCCCAAGATGAAAACGTCGCTGACACATCACCAACCAAAACGCCAAACAGGGCAGATGTGAAGGAGAAGGGTGATGAGGACAAAATGCCAGACATAACAAAGTTCATGCAAGATAACACAATTTTAAACCCAAAAAAGCTTCCTCGTGATGACGAAGACGATGAAGATGATGAAAATTAAAAGGAAAAGACTGTGGAAAAAAAAAAGAGAAGAGAGAATCAAAGCAGAGTAAGACATGTTTGTCACCTTATATCAGGAGGCAAGTGTTTATACATGCAGCAAGGGCGGCACAAGAAAACAACATTTCCACATACATATTCACTGGATGTATGTTTAAGACCGGTAAAACGAGGAGACGACAACATGTCTAAACCGTCGGAAATTGATTTTTAAGTTTTAAAAAAATCCTATATTTTGGTACACTCTAATAACATAAACCTATTGTACACATTTATTTAAGAAACTTTGTGGGAAAATTGAGTATTTTTTGATTATTTTTTATTATTAACTTTTGAATTATTTTTTATTATAGAATCATGTACTTTTAGATTATTTTTTGAGTTAAAATTGCATTTTATAAAATTATAAGGTTAATTAATAAACCGGGTTGAATCACCTGAAAAAACACCGATTCAACGATTAAACCATTTCTAAGTTCAATCCCGTATGATTGTGTGGATCTCACAGGAGTCTCCCCCTTAGCTGGTTTAAGGGAAAGCGGGTTTGTAGCAGGACAAGCTATAAGGAAAGCGGAATCTAAAAAGGTGGATAAACACGCTAAAGCATGTGCTGATAACCAACATGCATTTGTCCCCTTCGCCTTCGACACCTTTGGCTCCCTAGCTCCAGAAGCTATACGTTTGTTGACTAGGGTCCAAAAGGTTGTCCACAGCAGTTGCTCATCAACAGGGGGCAGGGGTTTGTCTTTAATAGGCTAGGGTTTGCTATTCAGAAAGGGGTAGCGGCGCAGCTTGTTGCTCGCTTACCTGCTATATTGATGTAACTCGGCCAGTATTTTATATACATATATATGTATGATTTAAAAACAAATTTTTTAAAACATTGCTTTCACGGTTCGCAATAAAATTTATATGGCCACGCACCAAGGTACTAAAATTAGATGCGGCAAATACCTACTGTATATAAAGTTGTTTTCACAAAAACAAAAATAAAAACCACGTGACCGACATTTTCTTATTCAAAAGTAGGTGTTTATTTTCGTAATTTGAAAAATCAATTTTCATTTTGAATAAGTTGACTATTGTTGTTAACGTCGCAGGTTACAGTGAAACGGAAGAAATGATAGTTTAAAACAAACGTTATTTGAAAATGAATCATGTAGTTTAGAAAAATAAACCATCATCGGTTTCATTTATTATCATATCATTTTATGCCATCAAATAAATACTCTATGTTAAATACAGCTTTATTTTTAATAAAACTTATACTGGAATGTTGAGAGGAAAAAAATAAACACAACTACCCACTTAAGTTCTTAGAAAGAAAATTAACGTACTTAAATTAGAGAAATTTCAAATTATGTTACATAGGAAATATGATTTAAAAAAAAATAAAAAAGAACTATTAAAAACCAAAAATAAATGATAAAAGAAATATGGTTTTAAAAAGGTAAAAAAACAATGCTAATATGTTAAAACTTATGAGTAAATAGATTAATAAATTATCTTAATATTAAATAATAAAATATTTAAAAGTTATGTGTTATTATAAAAATAAAATCACTATTCATGGTTTTTAGAAAAAAAAATAACTAACATAAGTTATTAAAAAAATCAAACTAACTGATAAAAGAAAAAAAAATTAATAAAAACAATTGATAAATGAACAAGAAAATATAGTTTTAAAAAAGGTAAAATAAAAAGAAAAATATTTTAGAACTTAAAAATAATATAGTATAATAATAAACTATTATAATATTAAATAGTAAAATATTAAAAGCTATATATTATTATAAAAATAAAGTTATTATTTATGATCCTTTGTCAACAAAATATATATAATATAAGTGGAGGGTTCAAATGAGAAGAATTTTTTTGTAAGAAGAAAAAAGAAGAAGTTTCAACCGATAAGAATGTTTCATTTTAGTTCATTTAATATTTGTATTTAATTTTAATTTAATATAAGGGTATATTGGTAAACTTAGTAAATCATTAATGTGTATTCTTCCTATTTAATAACTAGCTAAATTAAATTTCTAACTCCTTTTTAAAATATATATTTTTTTCAAATTAAAAAAAAACAACTTAATTTAAAGTGTAGAATAAATTACTAGTTGTGTAGGATAAATCACGAGTTGTGTAGGATATATTTCGAGGTGTGTAGAATAAATTTCAACTGTGTAGGATAAAATTCTATAATGTGTAGGGTATATATAGAAAAATTTTGATATGTGTAGGTTTTGTAGATTATATGTAGGATAATTAATAATTAGTTGACTAATTAATTAAAGAGATAAAAATTAATGATATGAGTTATAAATGAAATAGCATTTTACTAATATGCTCTTTCTTCTTTTTCTTCTCATATTAAATTTCTTCTCAAATGAACATTCCCTTATAATATAATTCCAGCATCTAAAAAATCAAGTTATCAAACATAAATGTTAAAAACCTTTTTGAATAATAATTATAAAATCTAAACATGAGAATTTTAAAAATGCGTTACGTTCGGATTGACCTATTTATTATATTGGTCATGTTCAACCCATTTAATAAATTTGTTGTATTAACGTACTAAAAATCTACTTGTTCTTGTATGTACATAGTTTAAAGCCTGCTTGTTTTGGTAGTGTACATAGTAATGTTTCGGATGATGTAAGAAATTACGTCCAGGGCCGGCTCTGGGCCCGGTAAACCCGTGCCGACGCCCGAGGCCCAAAATTTCAAAGTGCCCGAAAAGTCTTTATAAGCTTGTATATATTAATTAAATTATATATTTAGTACATTTATCCGTTTATTATGTAAAAAAGTATTGGCGGTGTAGTGGCAAAAACCATCTTAAAATAATGTAAAGGTCTCAAGTTCGATTCTTTGCTCCTTCACGAAGTTTATTTTTTGTAATTCATTTACCCTTAACCATAATTTTGGCCCAATTCTTTTCGTCGCCCAAGGCCTAAATTTTTTCAAAAATTTTCGGGGACGGCTCTGATGACGTCCTAATAACAATAACAATATAACTATATAAAGACCAACAAGCAAAAAAACAAAATTCAAGCTGACACATTTTTCGGCTCGATCATGTGCGAAAATCATGGAGAAAATCAGTGAGGGCCTACTAGATGTTACGTACTGATATGGATCATATAAAATATTTATAATACAGTTAAACAACCTTACGATTTCAGTAACATATATGTCTTAGTAAGACGTCGGATGGTCTTTTTACTTTTTTGTATTGTATGCAACTTTTGACTGTCTTTATCATAGTTTGAAGTAGACGTGAAATCATGTTATTATAATTTTCTAGATCAATAAAAAGTTTTACTGTTTTAATGAGAAATAATTGCAATACACGATGAAGTTTAAACTAAAATAAAAAATTAGTGTAAGATGAATACAAACAAATCCAAGTCGAGTGCCGAATCACACTTTACGTATACATAAGAGGACCCAGGGCGTCCCGTGGTCACATATTCTTCACGCGTGGATGTGCGTGATACACCACCGCCACTCTTCTTTATAACGCATGGATGGGTTAACACATTGCCATGGTCACGCGTGAAGAATTGAAGATGCTGCACATGTTCGATGATGGAGATGAGTGTATGGTGAGTGATAAGCACTTCCACTAAAATCCATCACTAATGATGGAACAAAGCTCGATGACGTGACGGAACTTGATTAGATGTTGTGAGTGATGGAATTTCATCACTAGTGGAGCGCCCCTACCCCCTAATAACATATCAACAAACATTACAAATTGGGTAAATTACACTTTTCGTCCTTTATCTTTGTATCAAATTGCAATGGATAACCTTTAACTTCAATAATTATAGTCACAATCCTTTATTTGGAAAACTCACTACATGTTTCGTCCTTTAACACTAACAAGGTTAAAATTTTCAGTTAAGTCTATTCACTTAAGGGCAGTTTAGTCTTTCTACCAATTTAGTTAAATTAAAATCTAAAACAAAGCCTAATATTTACCCTCACCCCCTTCATCTCTCTTTCAACTCGGACTCTCCCCCTCAACCTCTTTAAATTCTCTGGAAAATAAATCACCGCCTTTGACAACCATTCTGTTGTCCTTATTTGTATCACCATCAGAGGTCTACGACTACCACTGACGTCAACCGCCATGGGCAGACTCTTGTAACCATTCGCCTTAGGCCTTGAAATATAATCTTTGGATTTTCTAGGCACCTTCTTCTTCCCTTAAAATACACACATGAACCCTAAATTTTGCAGTCTCTGCCTCTTGCTCCTGACGGCCGCTCCCCTCTTTCCCGTGCCCTCTCCGTTGCTCTCCTCCTCGCAGATCTTCAGGTAACCCTAACCCGCTTTGTTATCTTCAACTTCTAGAAACTCAAGTTAGTTTAGGTTTGGTTTGGTTTTTGAGTGTAGATGGATGCTCAAGTCAATCCCCCGGAGGTGTACCGGAGAAAACGGAGTTCGAACGGTTGTCGACGTGTTGTGGCGGTGCTCGACGGCGGACGACGGATGCGCCGGTAACGAGGCTCTGCCTTTGAGATCTCAAATGGGGAAGATGAAAATTGTAACAGAGCAGACATTTTCTTTATTCCAATAATATACTTTCGTTTGTTTTTATGTATCATTAGATCAATTAAATTTAACCATTGAATATTTTAATCCAAGCGTGAAGACATCTATAGTTCCCCACTTTTTAATGCAACTTGAGTGAGGGGGATTGTGGCTGCCGTGATGGCTGGGTTGTAGGAGGCGGTGGTTGCAGGGGGTTGTTGGTTGCGGTGGTGGATGAGTTGTAGGGGTGGTGGCTGCAGGGTGATGATGGTGGTGGAACTTGGACCATGGCGGCTAAGATGCAGAGGTTGAGAGGAGGGGGTGAGGGTAAATATTAAGCTTTGTTTTAGATTTTAGTTTAATTAAATTGGTAAAAAGACTAAATTGCCCTTAGATGAATAGACTTAACTGAAAATTTTAACCTTGTTAGTGTTAAAGGACGAAACATGTAGTGAGTTTTCCAAATAAAGGATTGTGAGTGTAATTATTGAAGTTAAAGGCTATCCATTGCAATTCGATACAAACATAAAGGACGAAAAGTGTAATTTACCCTTACAAATTAGAAGACTTTTACTAACAGAAGGATCTATTGGTGATGATTCCAACCGACAATCAATACTCAGTGAAATTCCATTGGAATTTGGGTGTGAGTAAAGACTTCCGACGGATCACCGAATGCCACTCACTCGCATGTCACCAAGACATATTATTGAAGGGCCACCAATAACCACTACATTGGGAATGTTTCTCAGTGAATCATCGATGGCTGCCTTACCGGAATATAACTAAGAATGTCAGTGAAGAAACACCAAGTTAATCTTGCGATTAGCTTATGCTTTGTGTCTCGTCAAATTAAGGTTAATCTTCTTCTGAACTCGATGAACAGCTGTGTCGATCCTGCAAAACAATCAACACACCGTGAAGCTCGTTACAAGGAGGAGAATAGGGGGTTCTCCTTGTAACTAATATTTACTATTCTGGTTGAATAGTGGTAACTTGCATAAATGAAACATGTTATATCTGTAAACTGTATATGTGAACTCACTCATCATTTATGACTGGTGCCTGTTCTCCCCAGGTCGCTAAGGTAATTGCCACGGTTAGTGTAACACCCCATAAATTTCATGTCCGGTAATGTACTGAAACGTGTCCACACTCCTAAATGTGCCTAATGTTAGCCGGGAAGGACTATTTTTGCCATTTATTGAAAGTATGAATGTGGAGGGACTAAAAGTGTCAACATGCAATTTTTATTGCCTCTGAGTGACCTTTGCGGAACGTATAGCCTCATGGCTTACGAACCGCAAACAATGGAAATTTTAAGTTTTGAGGTTCGGTTACGGACTGCAAACCTTATAGCTTACGGTCCGTAAGTCAGCTGGAGAACAGTGCACACAAGGTCCTTACAAACCGCAAGGGGTTACCCCTTACGGTCCGTAAAAGGTTGCAAGTGACAGTTTTTGGCTTGGAGCCAAACAAAAATCCAAGAAACCACTAACTCGAAACCATGAGCTTCATGGCTGCTCTTGGCACGTTTTAGGACATGTGTACTGATCATAAACACCCTCTTAACACCTGGAACAATCTCAAACATGATCTTTAAGAATAAATAGAGGAGGTTTGCAACCTCATTTCCTTGTACCTCTTCTTTTATCTTTCTCTATACTCCTCTGGAAGTTCCTGGTCTACATGAGCATCCAATTTAGTTCAAGTTCATCCAAGGATCACTTGTAAGTGTTCTTATCCTGAGCCTTATCATTTTATAGGCTTTAATAACTGAAAGTCAAGCAAAAATTGATTTTGCTTTGACTTTTGGTTTAGACCATTATGGTCCAGCCATTGTTCGAGCCGAACATGGCTACATGATCGTAATTAGGTAAGTGTTAATCCCTCAAAAGGGTACCTCCTGAAAATCACATTAACTAGGTCAAATGACGGGTCAAAGTTTTATTATTTAAAAAGTTAAAAGTCAGTTTTTTGAAAACTTCGTAAATTGATCTTATGAATGTTATAAACCATGTTTTGACACTTAAACAAGTTGGTAATTAGAACATGTTTGAACATGTTCGGCTCGTCATTTCCAGTTTTAAAGTCGGCTCGCAACCGAAAGTCGAGCAGTTTGACTTCTTCTTTGACTTTCGATTCTGACCCGATTTAGCTCGGTTAGCTACTGAGTTTAAGTTATATTATGATCGTGTTACAAGGTAGGATAATACTCTGAGGTTATACTACATGATCACAATCATATTCCGAGTTTTTATACAAGTTTCTATAATATGCCCAACTTTGACCAAAATGCCCTTTTTACATAAAACATGGTTTTAATCAACAATGAACTTGCAAATGATTTACCTACTGATATACTAATGTAATTAACATATTTTGGTGTTATGATTTTGTTGATAACCTGAGTTTTGATTAATGATCATAAATTATGTTATTTAATGACTAAAACGCCCTTTAGGTCCATAGTATGGTTTAAAACCATAACTATCATTCAAAATCTATTTTCTACTGATAATATAACATAATTAAAGCGTTTCCACAGTAGGTACTTGATCATAACTCAGATTTTATGCAAGTTTTTAAACTATGTCGCATAATGACTAAAATGCCCTTATAGTACATATTTTGATTTTAAAACCTTAATGGTCATATAAGTTGATAACCTATTGATACAACTTATTTAAAGTATATTGATACAAGCATGTAAAACTGTATACAAGATCATTTTGAATTGTCCTAAGTTATTTATGAAAATCATGTGCCTTGTGCACTTAAAAAATTTTTAAAATGCTTTCAAAATGAGTCGGTTGATTGTATTTACCGGTGTAAACTAACGTATTTTCAAAAGACTAAGTTATAGGTTGCAAGGATACATAAATAGGCTGGAAGTTGCTCGGTGCTACTAGAAGAGGAATTTGCAACTCCTTTGCATAAAGCCTAGTATCTGTTATATCATTTTCGTACATTTTCGATCTGCCTGTGGATCTTTATTACAAACGGTCTGTATTTATTATTTTGAACTTTCGGACATTTATGTTTGTAATGATATTTTAAACTCCAAGACTTCCGTTGTGTTATCTGTGTGTTTGCTTATCTTGATATCAATCTACGTCACGATACTCCCCACCCGGGCCCATCGGGGTGTGACAGTTAGGTGCACTGCATGGTGTCAAAAACATATTCGTTTCGTAACGTTGCATTTATTACATTTATTTTCTGTTGTATTGGGCGTTTGTTTTGACGCACGTTTTTACCTTACATTTATTACGCTTCCGCATTATTTTGGAACTGTTGGTTTTGGTAAAACTATTTTTCTCATATAGAGGTTATTCGATATGATTGGTGTCTTAGATCCTGGTTTGTCACGCGCCTCGTGGTAAAACCTCGCAAGCGGATTTTGGGGGTGTGACACTTCATCATGCCACTCCTTACCAAGGTAATCAACAGGTTGTGTTTGGAAATGATAAGACATTACCAATCTCTCATATTGGTATTTCTAAACTATTAAATAACATCTCCTTATGTGATGTGCTTGTGATTCCAAATCTTACCAAGAAATTATTATATGTTAGCAAGTTAACGATGGATTACCTGGTTAATGTGCTTTTTTCTCCATTGTTCTTTACTATTTAGGATCGCAAAACCAAAAGGGTGCTTGTTAAAGGACGTTGTGAAAAAAGGCTCTATGTGTTTAAAGATGAACCTCAAGCTATGGTGGCAATGCATGGTGTCTCAAATCGAGCCTCTTATGAACTGTGGGACAGTCGTTTGGGTCACGTTAATCTTTGATGTTATTTCCTGTTTAAATAAACTTGGTGATTTATCTGTTACTTCAATTTTATCGAAGCAAAAAAATTGAACTCATTGTCAACTTGCTAAAGGACAATGATTATCTTTGAACCTTATTATAAGTGTGCTTTATATCCTTTAGATTTGATAAATTGTGACTTGTGGGGTCCTGCACCAGTTTGCTCAAAAGACGACTACCTATATTATGCAGCCTTTATTGATGATTATTCTAGATTTACATGGTTTTATCCGCTCAAAACTAAAAATGGATTTTATTTGGTTCTTCCCATTTTTATTAACCTTGTTCAAACACAATGTTCAAGAAAAATAAAGGCTTTGCAAAGTGATGGTGGAGGTGAGTTTGTGATCATACTGTTCGCAAGATCTTTGAAGATAATGGAACCTTCCATAGGCTCTCCTGTCTATATACGTCTCAACAAAATGGGCGGGCCGAACGCAAACACAAACATATTGTCGAAACAGGGATAGCTATGATGTTTCATACACATGTTCCAGCTACTTATTGGCCAGATGCATTCAGTTCAACAACTTTTATCATTAACTGGTTACCTAGTAAACTATTAGATTATGTTTCTCCATTTCAAATTTTTTCGCATGAACCGATTTATGCTAATTTGCGCATTTATGGATGCCAAGTCTTCCCATATTTACGAGATTAGTTTCACCATAAAATTGAACCTTGAAGCATTTCATGTGTGTTCATCGGTTATAGCTCGCAATATAAAGGCTTTCAGTGTCTTGATCCAATCACTTCTCGTATTTACATAATCAGGCATGCAAGATTCGGCGAGTTGCATTTTCCGTTTAGTGGTGTTTCTAAGTACACTGACATATCTACATTGGATCTCATCACTTTTAGTGAAGATATTGGTCACCCAAAGATCGTTGTGCAATCGGCTCCCTCACAGCCCACTTCAATTTTTTGAGGCTCTATGTTCCTAATGCAGACCAAATGTCACAAGCCATCTCACCCTAAACCAGCGCACCAAGCCCAAACCGCAACTGATTCACCACAAACTCAAGCCCAAACCATACCACCTAAACTACCACCCCAAGCCCAAACCACAATCGATTCAACACCGTCCCAAACCCACACCACAAACCGAAGCCCAATTCGCACCACCTTCACCACCTCCCCAAGCCCAAACGACACAACTTTTACAACCTCCCCATGCCTAAGCCCCAAGCTCAAACGACACAACTTTTACAGCCGCCCCAAGCCTAAACTGCACCATCTTCAACCCCATCTACTGCTCCTTTACATCCAATGCAAACACGATCGAAAGATGGTATTTTCAAACCTAAGTATCGGGTTTACCTAGCTACTCTCATCGATCAGTATCTTCTTGTTGCTTTAACTACTATGGCTTAACCAAAAGGGTTCAAAATGGACGCAAAAGATCCCAAGTGGATGCATGCCATGCATGAAGAAATGGAGGGTTTTCGACAAAACAATATGTGGACTCTAGGTCCACGCCCGCCAACGACTAATGTTGTGGGATCCATGTGGGTTTATCGTGTTAAGTATCACTCGAACGGTTCAATTGAACGCCACAAGGTTCGTCTGGTGACTCAGGGCTTTACCTAAATTCCAGGTCTTGATTTTTCTCGTACCTTTAGTCTCGTTGTTAAGGCCTCATCAGTCCGGATTGTTCCATCCCTTGCCATCTTAAATAACCGGAAGCTGCATCAGTTAGATGTTAAAAATGTTTTCCTAAATGGTAACCTCATTGAAACCGTTTTTATGGAACAACCCATTGGCTTTGTTAACTCTCAGTTTCCAGATCATGTTTGTAAGTTATCCAAAGCTTTTTATGGTTTGAAACAAGCTCCAAGGGCGTGATTTCAATGACGGAGTTCCTTTCTTCTTTCATATGGGTTCATATGTAGTCGTGTTGATCCTTCACTTTTTGTGTTTATACGTGACTCTTGCACGATTTATTTAATTGCTTATGTGGATGATCTTATCCTTACAGGTAATAATGAACTCACCGTTTCCAACTTCATCTTTATGCTTAATCGAGAATTTGCCATAAAGGATCTAGGTGATCTCAACTATTTCTTGGGTCTTGAAGTTGCGTACACTACCAATGGTTTATTTCTTACTCCGTAAAAAATGCTACTAATATTCTCATGCGAGCTGGCCTATATGAAGACAAACCTATCGGTACTCCTCTTGCTCCTCATGAATCATTCACTACTGATGCATTGCCTTTCTCAGGTCAGACACTTTACAGATCATTAGTTGGAGCTCTTTAGTATATAACCATCACCAGACCTAATTTGTTGTTAATTAAGTCAATCAGTTTTTACATGCTCCAACTATATCTCATTTTTAGGTCATTAAAAGAATTCTCCAATATGTTAAAGGAACTGTCTCTTTTGGTCTTACTTTTAGTCGATCTCACAAAAACTCATTACTTGGTTATTCTGATGCCGATTGGGCTCGTTTTCTTGAAACAACGCATTCCACATATGGCTACTCTATTTTCCTAGGAGGCAATCTTGTCTCTTGGAGTGCTAAGAAACAACCAACAGTCTCTAGATCCAGTTGTGAATTTGAATATCGGGCAATGGTGAACACAACAGCTGAACTTGTTTGGATTACTCATTTACTTCAGGAACTTCATGCTCTCCCACCAGATCGTCCACAGACCTGAGACGAGTCGATCAGAGGCGTTCTACTCAAAATGAAAGACGGAAACACACATGATGAGTTGAATTCAGCTAGATATCACTTTTAACTGTCTTTCTATTGATCTGGTAACAATTACAAGTCTGTAGACACTTCGACAGAGCTTCGCCGTCGGAAAACACCAAGCTAATTTCGTACCAAATGACACGAAATCACAACTATATATAGACTCACTAATTCCGCATGAAACATGCTTCACACGGAATCAGGTACACACGAAATTACATCTCACACGATATTACTGACTAATTTCGTACGGAATTACTGGATGTCCTCTTCATGCGGAATTAACCATTCATGCGAAATTATCTCTTCAAGTGGAATTAACTCTTTGCTTCATTTTCTCGATCTTCGTGCCCTGAGCAATGCAAGACTCGATACAAGACGAAGTCGACAGACGTATGCACCAACAGACTCCCCCTTGGATGTTTGATACGCGCAAAATGCAACATATAAATTATATCAATTGTGGCATAAAACTAACCCTTTTTTTAGTACTAATGTTGGAAAAAGTGTGTTTTGTCTTCCTTTTGTATTTCCAGGATTAAATGAGCTCAAATTAACAAAAGAAGCAAAAAGACAACAAAATCTAACATAACTACAAGAAAAGGGACAAAAGTGGATTGCCCGACCCCTCGACAGCATCCTCCCAAGCAAAACAAAGAAAGCAGAAGACTGAACACGCCCCGTGCTCAGTGAGCACGGGGCCATGCCCAAGAAGCAGCAGAAAAGACAAACTAATAGAAGTTTCTATTGCTCACCACGGGGCCGTGCCCAGCGGACACGGGGGCGTGGTTAGAGTACTGCAGGCACATTTATTGTAATTGCGAATTGCAGTTAATGAAGAAAGAGAGTGTCAGACGGCCACGGGGCCGTGCCAAGCGGGCACGGGGCCGTGCACAGGCTTCTGTTCAGCCTATAAATAGGAGTGCTTAGAGCCATTTCAACTCATCCCTTGGCACACCACCTCTCTCACACTTCACACTTCACCCACCACCCACCACCACCATAACACCATCATCCACCACCATCATCCATTGTCCATCATAGAGTGTGTGAGTCATCTCGGAATCCAAGATTGATCGTAAGAATTCTTGACAATCAAAGGCCATGTTTGCCTAAGTCTCTTACATCACTTGGTGAAGACAAGTGTCTAGTGTAATACTTTTTATTTTTAATCTTTTGCACTTTTTATTTGGTTTTGTATTAATGACTTTAATAACTAGTTTCTTATGTTGAAGGTGATTCTTCCTTATCGTTTGTCCGTGGTGTCTTGACATTATTTTACTGTCTATATAAAATAAAAGATTTTCACCATTCAAATCTCCACGGTCTATATGGAGGTATGTTGGCTACCTGGTCGGGGGTTAAGGGAACGGTTTGGTAAGAGTCTTGCCCTTGTTTAGCGTTTAGAGGTCCTGCAAGGGACCTGGGTCAAATTTAGTAGGATCTCCTTCAATACCCAAAGGTATTGGATGGCGGGGATCCAAACTCTTTGACCCCCTCATAAGTAAACTACTATTAATACTATAACCAGGCTATTTAGGACTGTATCCCTGCTGACTTAGACTACTTAGTCGAGGGTAACGTCACCTTCAAAAGAGGGGCCTACCATAATTTGCATTAATAACTTAATTAATTATCTTCCAATAATCTGACCCTTTAGGATTGTATCCTTGCTGACTCAAACTACTGGGTTGAGGGTAACGTCACCTTCAAAAGAGGGGCCTACTACAATAACTAAGATAATCTCTTAAACAAGTGCAAAAGTGCGAAAATAATCAAAGGTTACACTACACACGAGTCGGATCCAAGTGATTCATCTTGTCTATCTGTTTTTATTTTTATTTTTGTTATTCAGCATTTAGTTAGTTTTATTTTCTTAGTTTTAAAAATCTTTTCTAACATTTTGATTTGATTAGACGTTGAGGATAAACCGGTACTAAAAGCTCTTGTGTCCTTGGACGACCTCGGTATCTTACCAACACTATACTACATCCACGATGGGTGCACTTGCCCATATGTGTGTGTAGTGTTAGTAAATATCGTGTTTTATAAATTTAAAACTTGGCTAAAAAGTGTAAAAAGGGCTTAAAATATACACCTAAAACATATACACACTAGTACGCATCAATGTTGACGAGTCTACTGTGTCGAGTCTTTGCATCTTCAGTCTCTATCAGTCTGACAGCTCTCTTTGAAGTATCTTACAGTAAAACTTTTTCAATCTTCTCTCTTCTCTTTCATACAGCACCAACACACTCCCCTCGAACAATCCTATCTTCTTTCTTTTCTTTTTCCAGAATCTGAACTTGGCTCTATCTTCTCTTGATCAGATCTCTTGATTCCTTAAGTTCATCAACATCATCAGCTTGCGTGAACCTTTAGCTTCCAAAAACGTAACCTGGCTCACATTCTTCTCAGGAATCTTCAGACTCTCCTTTTCGATATGCTAGAAGCTTTTACAGGATCAGGATCGTGACCTGGCTCTAAACTCGGATTCAGAATCCAGGCTATCCTGCACATTCTCTAGCTCACAATAAATTTCACAAATTTAACATTTGACAAATTTATATATCAAAACTCCCCCTCAAATTTAACCTGAATAATTTTCAATGATAATTTTTGATAACCACATGCAGGAAAATATTCAAACATTTTCAGTTTAAACAGACTCCCCCTCAAATTGATCATCATGTTTAGCATTTGGAACTTTGAAAATCAGCTCTTCAACACCAGTTGTCGAAAATCTTTTTGACTTTTTCAAAAGTTTAAGCTAAAACACACTGAAAATCTTTTTGGATTTTTCTATAGAAAGAAATGCAGTAAAGAAATATTTACATACAATATTTTTTGTAAGTTTGTGTAAGAGGATCATATCAGTTTATGAGACACATCACTAACACCGTTAAGCTTTAAACATTTTAAGTTCTAAACAATTCATTTAGATTGTCAGTATGCTTGTCCACTTAAATTTTCACACAAAGTTCAACTGTTTCGAGATACGAATTAGTGTTTTAAGGACTTAAACATATTCGCGTGTCCCACCACTTGAATATACTCCTGTATCCAGATCCCAATATTCAGTCTTAGAGGTGAGTACACCTAGATGATATCTGTAAAGGGTTAGATGCGAAACCGTGAGAGCTCAGGTCAGAACTTTCGTTCAACAGAGAGATGACGGTTCGACTTTTGGTGTGTCCCCTTTAGATGATCTTTTCTTCAACAGCACATGATTAGCATTTTTCAATGTTTCATCTTTTTTTGTACTGAGGGCAGTGCTATATTTCAACCAATTTGCAAAGTATTATACGGGGACTAGGCCATTGCTTCCGCAAAATCAGAAGTCCCGGGATAATACCCCAGATATCACTGAGTATAAAGACCTAGTTTCTCAGAAAGAGGGACCTTTCAAACAAGATTTCGGGGGTTACCCATATATCCAAGAAATGTTTCCCACGAGATAAGCAAGTTTGAAATTTTAGGTTTATATCTCGTCACAATCTACTAAATGTGCAAAAACCTACTGACACATCCACAATGAGATTGTTTATCACATTTTGACTTTTCATTTCTTTATCGTGTTGTGATAGTCCACTGATGTACTATCATTTCCTCTTTTTACAACAAAACTCTTTTTTTTTTAATTTTTCAAATGTTTTAGGCTTTTCAAATTTTCTAATGTTTTTGGAATTTTTGAAATTTTTACACCCCCTAAAATGCAAACACATTAAAGAAAATTGAAAATAAACTGTACAAGTAAATTGACAACTGATATCGAATCACCTCAATTCGCCATTCACTTGGCATAAATAATCAGAACTCCCCCTTACAACAAACTATTTTCCCATTAAGATTTCAAAACACTTAACTTTGTTTTAATCAAAATGGTTTTTCCGGAAAATAAGTTTTGTTAAAACCACTTGTAGGTTCGGGGATAAGATCATCACTTTGTTTCTTTTCTTTTTACAATAAATGAAGATTACATCAAGTTCAACTTAATGACCTTGACGAATCACAAGTAAAAACAAACCTCTGAACCAATTGTAAAATGAAATCAAATTTCTCAAGAAACATGCCGATTCCTGCTCCACACTTACCAACCTGGGAGTTCCGGCAAAGTCCATAACCTGTAGAGATTTATCAAAATTTTAAAATTCATTCACAAAATCAATATTATCAAGAATGATGCTGATTCCTGCTCCACGATTACAAACTTGGGAGCTCCGGCAAGTCAAGTTTTTCAAGTAAAGAAAATGTCCACCCAAGCCTGAGCAGCCTTGGGTGAAACCAACTCATCTGCAGTTGGGGTGTAAGTTGCTTTCTTTGTAGCATAAAAGTCTTTAACCCCTTTAGCCTTCCTCTCGATCATCTTTCCAAAAATCTTCTTCACATTTCCATTAAAAGCTTTCTCAACATCAAATTCATTCTTTTCAAAATAAAATTGATTCGAGATCTCAACTTTACCAACCTTTGCTTTAAAATTCTCAGTCCGCAATGGTGGAAAATGAACATCATCCAAAGGCGGAACTGAGTTTTCACTCTTTTTAACAACATGTGGCTCCTCTGATTTTGTGGAATCAGATTCATTGCCAGGTTTTACATTTGATTTCTTAACAACCCATGCTTGGTTGTCAAGATTTCATCTTCTTTTATAAAACCTTTTGATACGAGGTTGAAAACCGGTGTTCGTTATTGCGTAACTTTATGTTTTTACATAAGTTTCAATCTTGAATGGCCTACTTTTAATAAGATTTGTGTTTATGCAGGTTTAACGAAGTTTAAGGAGCTTTTTGGGAGCTTCACGGGTCACCGGGTCAAAAACCGGAGCACCGGGATGCGTTACAGGTCAATCGGGAGTGCGAGGAGTGAAAAATGGAGAATTGGTGTTCAAGAAGCCGTCGGCGACGGGGTATACCCCGTCCCGGACGGGCTCCAGATAACCCCGTGTGCCAGAATCACCCGTAACCAGACAAATAGGCTGTCGGCCATAGTTGAGTTTTTGGGAGCCCGTCGGCGATGGGGTCAGGCCCGTCGGCGACGGGTTGGGGATTTCTGAAACGCGAAAAGATGGTTTTCCTTGGGCGAATTCGATTTTCATTGGGGGTTTTTGCATTAAATACGGGAGTTACACAAAAAATTGAGTTTGAATGGTGTATCTGGGATCCTAATTCAATTACCATTCATCATCTATTCCATCTACTTTCATCATCACAACCCGAATTCATCAAGAATCGTGACCATCATCATCTTTCACAATCATCATCCACCAAACAAAAGTTCATCCAATCATCATTCCTTTCACCATCATCATCCACCAACACCCTAATCCTCATCCTTCTACCATTCCACAAGATTCAAGATGATTCAATTCGCATCCCAATCATCCGGTGATCAAGCTTCCTCAACCATGAGCGGCTAATCATCTCGGTTTCACCCCGGCGTAGGTAGTTGTTAATTTAGGGTTTCGAATTGTTTATTGCTTCAACTTTGTGACAATTTCTGTTTGATTTTTGAAACCTTTGATAATAGTATTACATTTGTTACGAATTCGTAAATTGTCGAACGATGTTAAAAGTTATGACTTTGCGAAATGGTGATATGTAATTGTGCATTGTCATGGTTAGGGTTTAATTGTGTTGATTAGAAAGTGTATTCGTGTCCGTTCTTCGGGACGTTGATAGTTATTAGCACCTAAGTCACGGTACACTAAATCCGTTAATCGAATGCATTTGAGTTGAATCTAAGACTTGTAGAAATCCTAGGTTAGCAATTACCGAAACCGGGTGTGATTCCTTTTTCTTATTATTATTCTAGTAACCAAGTTTTTCGTAATCGTTAATTATTAGTTGTTACTCAATCTAATCAGTTCACTTAGTCTAAAATCACACCTTTCAATTAAACGAAAACTAAAAATTATTCTAGCAAGCTTCATAAAACGTGACAATTATTTTAATTCAATCGAATCCACACACAGACCACATACTCTTCGTGGTTCGACCCCTTGCTACCACTAACACATAGTTAAGGGTAAATTGGGCTTATAAATATTATCTTTGACCGGAATTTCGTGATTATCTGTTTAATTTGTTTAGCTTTCTTTTTGTACTTGTCTTTTTCTTTGTTACGTGGGGTGTGTTACTTGTGCAGGTTACAGGTAGTGCATGCATACGCGGAACTCCGGGAGGACTTCACCTTTAGTCTACGAACCGGAAATCGAAAGAGTAGCAAGAAGAAACCTAGCAAGCCGGTTAGAGGCAACACTTGCTTCTAATCAAACCAACCAAACACCACAACTCACACCGACCATTGAAACCGATTCGATGGCAAACCAAAGCTCAAACCAAAACCAAAACCTCAACCAAAATCAATTCCAATACCGAAGCAACTTCAATCCCACCCAAAACGTTCAACCTATACCTCAAGAGCAACCGGGTGGTAATAACAATACCGGACCACCTACACCACCGTTCCAAACCCAAAATCACAACAATACCCAAAGAACACCACCACAACAAAACCTTCATCGACAACAATCCTTACCCCTAAACCTTGATGATCGAAATGTAAATTCCGACCGCCGAGGTAACCGAGATCGCGACAATCCCGCGAAAGAAGACCCATTTTTCAACATAGACGATTTAAGGAACGCCATCCCAGATGACGAACCATATAGTGTTCCCGGTTATCAATCACCGGAGCACGTGAGTGTTCATACGGAAAATTTGGACGATGGAGGCTATTATGATGATCGGGCTAATGATGATGAAGATTGGGGATATGTGAATAGGGGCAACGATTGTAATGTAAGAGGGTTTGATGATGAAGAGTTTGGCTACCAAAATGCCAATTATGTGGGGGATGACGACTACGGGTATGGGAATAGAAGGAATGACGGTTACGAGAATAACCGCCAACCACGAAATAACAACCCAAGGAACCGAAATGACGGGTTTTACAACAACAACAATGGCAACCCTAATCGGATTCCTCGTTTCGTGGGAGGGGGTAACCAAAGGGCTAACCAAGGTGGAAATCGGAGAGACGATAGAAGAGGTGATAGGGGCGGTGATCGAACGGACAATCGAAGACATGGTGATCAAGAAGTAAATGGTCCACAATGTCGTCAACAACCTCCATGGGGAGTGAATGACCGTCTCCGACCGATAGTTACCGAAAATGACTCTCCGATAGTATGCGAACGGAGGATGTTTGACTGTAAACCGCATTACATCAATATACTTCCCCACTTCAATGGGAGGTCTAATGATGAGTCATATACGCACTTGGCGGAGTTCTCTTCCATTTGTAACACTATTGGGGGGCACAACTTTGCACTAGAGGAGGTCAAGCTTCGGTTGTTCCAATTTTCGTTGAAAGACAAGGCAAAACAATGGTTTCTCACACTTCCGGCGAATAGCATCCGGACATGGGATAAGATGCAACAAGCCTTCTTAGACGAATACTATTCGATGGCGAAAACCGATGACGCTAGGGATGAAATAAGGTCGTTTCGGCAACTATCGAGTGAACCGTTGCATGAAGCATTCACTCGATTCAAGGAATTGATGCGGAGATGCCCACATCACCAAATAGAAAAGTGGGAATTGGTGAAATGTTTTGTACGAGGGTTGGATGACACAACATGGAATCGTCTCGAATCGACGAGCAATGGGACTCTTTTGAGCAACCATGAAGACGATGATTGGGAGTTTTTGGAGCGGATAAGTAAACGCTCAAAGGAGAAAGAATCGGCCGATCGAGCTAAGAAACACCCCATTTCCCGGTCACTTCCCGATCTCGACTCTAAAGATCGGATTTCCACCTTAGAACAGGAAATGGCTCGAATGAAGAAAAAGGAAGTGAATGCGGTTCAATTCGAGGTGTGTGAAGAGTGTGGTGATATTGGACATAGAGCGGAGCAATGTCCAATGGGGTCGAGTGACTACACCGAGGAAGTCAACCAAGTGTATGGAGATAGGAAGCAATATGACATGAACTCCAACACTTACCATCCGGGCTTGAGAAATCACCCTAATTTCCGGTATGGTAATGCCTCAAATCAAATGAACCTGAATTTTCAATCGGGTAATCAAGGAGGTCAAGGTGGGTCATCATATAATAATCGACAAGGTGGTAACCAAGGGGGTTACCAAAGGAATTACAACCAAAGTGGTAACCAAGGATATCAGAACCGTGAAGGCAACTATCAAAGGGGTTACAACCAAGGTGGTAATGGGGGTGGTGCATCTAACTCCCAAGGTGATAATTCGATTAACTCGAAACTAGATGCTATCATGAATACTATGAGCACTCTCACCAATTCACATCAAGAACTTAAAACTGAAATGCGGAATTCAAACCAAGAAATTAAAATTGAAATGCGAAAAGAGTTTGAGGTGAGGGACAAATCCCAAAAGGCATTAGAGAAACAAGTACGCCAACTTGAGGAGGAAATGGCTCAAGTGAGAGGAACCATGGGGAAGCTTCCAAGTGACACAATGGTGAACCCTAAGCATCAAGGGTCAAGCTCGAGGAACACACGTGAGGTACCAGTTAATAAAATTACTTTACGTAGTGGTCGAGTCGTTGATAATGGTGTCAAAACACCATCACCCCAGTTTGTTGAAGGGGTGGTGGAAGATGCTAGTGAGGATGAGAATGAGAATGGTCAAATGGGTCAAAAGAAAAATGATTTAAAAAACAATAATGACACTACCGTTGTGACCATTCCAGTCCCTAAGGCTAAGGAGACGGGTGTGGAGGTTAATACCGCCCCTTATCCCGAAGCATTAAAGGGACCCATTAGGAAGGTTGTAAACAAAAGAGGTCCACAACAGGAAGAGTTGTTGGAAACTTTCAAACAAGTAAAAATAAATTTACCTCTTTTAGATGCAATAAAACAAGTACCGTCTTATGCTAAGTACTTGAAAGAATTGTGTACGTAGAAAAGAACTCATAAATTTCCAAAAAAATTAGATTTAACCGAAAATGTGAGTTTGATTCTGTCGGGGGCACTTCCACCTAAGCTCCAAGATCCGGGTGTGCCTATCATTTCAATCCAAGTAGGCGATTTTAAAATCAACCGGGCACTTCTAGATCTTGGTGCTAGCGTAAGCATTCAACCGGGTAGTTTATATGAGCAATATGAGTTTGGTCCACTTCAGTCGTCAAACACCACTGTGGTGTTAGCCGATTTGACACCCAAACTACCCCGTGGAGTTGTTTCGGATGTGATAGTGAATATCAAGGATTTTTACTATCCGGTGGATTTTCTAGTACTTGATTACGTGGCCAAGGACCCAACCAAACAACCTACGGTGATTTTGGGTCGACCGTTCTTAGCAACCGCAAATGCTCAAATTGACTGCAGAACAGGAACGGTTGACATGACATTTGGAAACCGAAGGTTGAGGTTGCATGTTTTTTCCGGACTTATGAACCATCCAGTTGATGATGAATGCTATATGGCAGACATTGTTGACACGTGTATACCTCTTTGCGACACAGTCGTGTATGGGGAAAACACAATGGAGGATTGTTATATGTTTGACAGGTCACAGGTGGAGGTGGAAAGGAGCATAGACAAAGAAGTGAAGAGTTTGGAGGTGCTTGCGGTTCGAGAGGGAAAACCGACATGGACACACCAAGTTGAGAGTATACCGGAGAGCATAGACACTAAATTGAAGCCGTCTTTAGTAGACCCTCTGGAGGTCGACTTGAAGGCGTTGCCGAAGCATCTCAAGTATGCTTACGTTGGTGAAGGCAATACACTCCCGGTTATCATCGCATCAAATTTAACCGTGGAGCAAGAGGAGAAGTTGATGGATGTTTTGGTCACCAATCGAGTGGCCATTAGATGGACCATCGCTGATTTGAAGGGTATTAGTCCCTCGGTGGTTGTTATGGGTCATTTTCTAAGCATACATATCCTGATCAATATCCTGCCTTTGTTTGTTCACTTGTGACCAGGATGCTGGAAGAGGATATTGCTGACATCTTGGGTAATATCCTGAGATTTATTAATTAACCACGTGCAGGTTGGAGGTTAAGGCTTACTAACGGTCGAAAGGACTTCTTCTCCTCAAGACTCGGACGAATCTGTTGGAGAAGAGACGTTGAGCCCGAAAGACCGGGTCTACAACGTTCAATGAAGGAATATCCGGTGAATCCCGCAAGTTTAGGATAGTTTGTTGGTTTATCTTTACTATAAATAGATGTGGCGGATCAGTTTAAGGCACACACTCTTTCACCAACACTTCCGTACGCTCTTACTCTCTAGTTCACAGCAATCACCACACTTGTATCCAAATCATATTGTAACACTTAGTTGATCCGTACCACATCCTTCACTGTATCCTGATATTTGAAGCAATAGAAGAACAAGGCAGCTGCGATTGTCAGCTCCCGAGGCTTTATGCCAGCGATCTAGATTGATCAAGGGCTTTCCTCGTACATCTCGTATCATTTACTTTACTTTCTGCTCATTGTTTGATCATCGATACAGCTCGATATCCTGAGCCGTATCCCGAATACTGATTTTATAAACAACTTAACAAGCACATTTTCAACAACACTTTCTAGCACACTACCTCACTTAACTAATTTGATCACTAAATTGCTTAGGTAATTTTTGACCAAAACAATTTGGCGCCCACCGGGGGGCAAGTGGTGCTCTCTTTACTAAAAATCTTTATCAAATCGCTAATCAGTTTTCTGTTTTCAAAACTTTTTGCCACATTATCCATAATGGCCTCAAGATCAAACATGAGTTCCTCTACTGTGTCTGCTATGACTTCTGCTACTACTGGTCCAGTGCTTCCACCACCTCCTCCAAGGATCCAATCTTCTTCGCAACCTCAGGACATTATCCCTACCCGGACTGTTCAGGGATCTGCTCCGATTTTGGCTTCTAATAATGAAATTCTAACCTTATTTGGGAGTGTGCAGGAACAAATGAGGCAGCAACAGGAAACAAACCAGATGCTGTTAAGGGAGATACAACTCCTGAAGTCCGGCTCGAGCAGACCTGCTGAGAATATCGTCACTCCATTACAGCCCAGAGCTTTGAACTTTAGTTCAGCCGTGTATACTGAGGATAATAAGGGGAATATTGTGCCCAGCCTCCCTCAGAATCCTACTCCTGAGATACCCTCCTCGGTTAGTATGTCAACCGTGAGGAGCTCAGGATATGTTTCGGGATATGGGCAGAATCCTCCGACTGGTAACGTATCTAATAATAATAATGCTATTGCCACTAACAGTGTTGGATCTTTGCAGGACACAACTGTAACGTCAGAATTATCCAGGGAGCTTCAGAAATTAAAGGATATGATATCCAGTGTACCTGGGGTAGTGCAGCCAATTCCTGAAGTATCCCAGGATAGCCACAGGATATCTCGGTTCGTATATCCTATATGTGATGCCGAAATCCCAAAAAGATTTCAGACTCCGAACATGAAGCTTTACGATGGAACCACGGATCCTGAAGAGCATATTGCCCAGTATAGGGAAAGGATGGAGATCAACCCTATCCCTCCGGATCTCAAGGAAGCTTGCCTGTGCAAGGGTTTCGGTTCTACTTTAACAGGATCAGCCTTAAAATGGCTGTTAAATGTTCCTCCGCATTCGATTACATCATTTGCCCACTTAGTGAATTTATTTAATAGTCAATTTTCTTGCAGTCGGAGTTTTGAAAAACTAACCAGTGATCTTTACAGGATAACCCAAGGACCTCAGGAATCCTTGAGGGATTACGTGAACAAATTCAGTCGAGAATCCTTGGATATTCCGCATCTTGATGTTGCAACAGCTGTGCAAGCCTTTAAGATGGGGTTACAAAAGGACTCTCATTTTTATCAGGATCTTGTAATGAATCCCTGCAGGAATCTCGACGAGGCTCGTAACAGGGCTCTAAGATATATTCGGTTAGAGGATGACAAGAAAATGCAAGAAAGGATGAATGCATCCTCAACATACGAATCAACTAACAGGAAATCGGAATCCTCATATAAGCCATATCGCTCCAAGCCATATGGCAGAAATGATAACAAGCGAGTGAATGCTGTTGAAGAGGAGGATCCTGAAGAATATCCTGAATTATCTGAATATTGTTTTTCTGTTAATATACCTGAACTAATGTATGCTATGCAGGGTCTGGGAGATAAAGCCAGGTGGCCTCGGAAGAATCAACAAAAAACTGATTGGAAGGATAAATCCAAATGGTGTGCCTTCCATGAGGATTTCGGACATGTTACGGAGGATTGCATTGCTTTGAGGAAAGAAATAAGCTATTTTCTGAGCAAGGGATATCTGAAAGATCTCTTAGGAAGAAAGAAGAATAAAGGTCAGGATACTGAGAAGGATCCTGAGTGAGCAGCATCACCTCCCGCGGATGCCAAGATAATCAACTTCATTTCGGGAGGATCCGACATTTGTGGGATTTCGTATTCGGCAGCAAAGAGACATGCAAAGGAAGCTAAGGCCGAAAGGGGAGACAAACCTGTTAGGATGACTACCCTCACAACTGACAAAGTGATCACTTTTGATGCAGATGACAGGGATACAGTCCAGGATCCTCACCATGATGCTCTGGTAATAACGTTGTATGTGGCTAACCATTTTGTACGCAGGATATTGGTTGATAATGGCAGCTCCGTCAACATAATCCAACTTGAAACTCTGAAGAGAATGAATGTATCTCCAATGGATATCACTTCAAAGTCTACCGTGCTTGTTGGGTTCAGTGAAGAGGCTAGAAACACAGTGGGAGAGATAAAGTTGCCAGTATACGTTGAAGGAGTCAACAAGATGCAACGTTTCTGTGTGATGGATTCTCTATCCTGCTATAACGTCATCCTGGGAAGACCGTGGATTCATGATATGAAGGCCGTTCCATCAACATATCACCAATGCATCAAGATCCCTACCCCTTGGGGAGTCGTCAAAATCGATAGTGATCAGCAAGAAGCGAAAGAATGTTACTCATCCTCAATGAAATCCTCGGCCAAACCGAGTCCAGCATAGCAATTAAAGATGCGGGCCCAGGATATCGTGGAGAATTCGGAGCAGGATGTGAAAAAAGTTATCCTGGACCAGGATAATCCTGATATCTCGGTGCTCGTAGGAACCAATATCCCTCAGGATATTGAAGAACAATTAACTAACTTTCTGAAATGCAGGATGTCAACATTCGCATGGAAGCATGAGGATATGACAGGTATATCAAAAGACATTATTACTCACAAGCTTGGAATTGACAGGTCATACAAGCCTATACAACAAAAGAGAAGGAAATTCTCCCCTGAACGGAATGCAATTATCCAAGAGGAAGTTGAAAGATTATTGAAGTCTAGAATGATTAGAGAAGTCAAATTCCCTAGATGGCTAGCAAATGTGGTAGTGATTCAAAAGAAGAATGGGAAGTGGAGAGTCTGTGTAGACTACACAGACCTGAACAAAGCTTGTCCAAAAGACCCATTCCCTCTGCCTCATATTGACTCGATGGTGGATGCCACTGCCGGCCATGAAATGTTAACCTTCATGGATGCATACTCAGGATTCCAGCAGATTCAAATGGAACCTTCAGACTAGGAGGATACTGCTTTCATGACACCAACAGGTATTTACTGTTATACTTCTATGCCTTTTGGTTTAAAAAATGAAGGTGCGACGTACCAGAGATTGGTGAACATGATGTTCAAAGACAAACTGGAGGACACCATGGAAGTGTATATTGATGATATGGTGGTGAAATCTAAAAAGGCCGAGGATCACCTCCAGGATATCAAGGGAGCGTTTGATGTCCTGGATCAATACAACATGAAGCTGAATCCTGCTAAATGCCATTTCGGAGTGGGGGCAGGAAAGTTTCTTGGATACATGGTGACAAAAAGAGGGATAGAGGCGAGCCCGGAGCAGATTAAAGCTATCTTGAATATAAAGTCACCCTCGAATATGAAGGATGTTCAGCGGCTAACAGGACAAGTGGCAGCCTTGAATAGGTTTATTTCAAGATCCTCGGAAAAGTGTAAAGAATTCTATGATATCCTGAAAAAGAATAAGAAATTTGAATGGGGCGAGAAGCATGAAGCAGCCCTACAGGATTTGAAGCAGTATCTCTCAATCGCGCCTCTATTGATGAAGCCTGAAGATGGTGAACCATTATCCCTGTATCTTGCAGTATCAGGGAATGCAGTAAGTGCAGTACTCGTAAAGGATCATGAAGGTCAGCAGTATCCTGTTTATTATGTTAGCAAAAGTTTGTTAAATGCTGAAACTAGATATTGTCACCTAGAAAAGCTAATATTGGCTCTAGTAATGGCATCAACAAAGCTTAGACATTATTTTGAAACACATAGGATTCATGTTAAAACTAATTATCCTGTTAAGAATGTGCTTAGGAAACCGGAGATGTCGGGTAGAATGGCTAAGTGGTCGATAAAATTAAGTGCCTATGTTTTAATATACGAACCTAGAAATGCAATAAAGTCTCAGGCTCTAGCGGACTTTGTGGCTGATTTCAGTAGTGATATTCAAAATGAAGTAGACCTAGAAGTGCAACAACTAGGAGAGAACTTAGAATCCTGGACATTATATACTGATGGTGCATCTAATGTAAGGGGTGTAGGTTTAGGTATACTACTAAAATCGCCACAGGGGGACATAATACCCCAGGTTGTTAGATGTGAATTCCCTGCTACTAACAATGAGGCAGAATATGAAGCTTTAATTGCAGGATTAGAATTGGCTAAGAATATGAATATCAAGAATTTGCAAGTATATGTTGATTCCTTGTTAATTACTAATCATTTTAATGGATCCTATGCAGTCAAGGGTGAGACACTAATTGAATACCTTGGTATTCTTAAATAATTAGCAGGATATTTCGATATTTTTACGCTTGAACAGGTACCAAGAGAGGATAACGCCGAAGCAGACGCATTGGCAAACTTGGGGTCATCAATCAGGATACCAGAAGGGACCCCGATACCGATATTACATGTCCTGTATCCTGCAACGGATCCTCAGCATAAGGAAGTAGCAAATATCCAAAATCCTGGAGTGGTGTATCCTGAAGGGGATCCTAAATCCTGGACGACTCCAATTATGAGATATCTCAAGGAAGGACATATCCCCGAAGATGAAAATCCTAAGGCGTTTAGGATGAAGGTATCACGATTCACTATTATAAATAATATTTTATATAAGAAATCTCTTGCAGGACCATACTTGAGATGCTTGGAGGATCCTGAAGCCAAAGAAGTACTTCGGGATATACATGAAGGGGATTGTGGTAACCATACTGGGGGCAGGTCATTATTTTCAAAAGTATTAAGGACAGGATATTATTGGCCAACAATGAGAAAAGATGCCGCAGAGTATGCTCGAAGATGTGATGCGTGCCAAAGACATAGTAACATATTGCATCAGCCCGCTGAACCGTTATATCCTATTGTTTCCCCTTGGCCATTTGTGAAGTGGGGGATGGATATAGTAGGAAAATTACCAAAAGCCTCGGGAGGAAAAGTCTTTATGCTAGCAATGACGGATTATTTCTCTAAGTGGGTTGAGGCTGAAGCCTTTGTCCAAGTTAGAGACTAAGAAGTAGTATCCTTCATAAAAAGGAATATCCTGACCAGGTTTGGGGTACCAGCTGAAATCATCTGTGATAATGGGTCCCAGTTTATAAGCAAGAGGACCACTGATTTCTGCAAGAGTTGGGGGATCAAAATGATAACATCCACTCCAGTACACCCTCAAGCGAATGGGCAGGCAGAATCCTCAAACAAGATAATTGTCAACAATTTGAAAAAGAGACTTGGGGCTAAGAAGGGAAGATGGGCAGAAGAATTACCATTTGTCCTATGGGCTGACAGGACAACTGTGAAGAATGCTACTGGGCAAACTCCATTTTCCTTAGTATTTGGAGCAGAGGCAGTAATCCCGACAGAAATGACAATGCCCACTGTGAGATCTACCCTAAGTGATCCTGAGCAGAATCCTGAAGCCTTGTGTCAAGATTTAGACACTATAGATGAAAAAAGAGATGCGGCAAGGCTAAGGATGGCAGCATATCAACAGAGAATATCCAGGGCATATAACAAGAACATTAGGACCAGAAGGTTTAAGGCTGGAGATTGGGTGCTAAGAAAGGCTTTTCAGAATACTACTAATCTTGCCGATGGAAAGCTAGCCCCAAAATGGGAAGGACCATACGAGGTTGAATCAGAAGCAGGAAAAGGAGCATACAGACTCAAGAATATGGAGGGGGATATGCTACCGAGGTCCTGGAATGCTATACACCTCAAGTTCTATTTCAAGTGAGTTTAGAATTTAATTTCTAACTCAGGATGGTATGAATTCTACCTTTTGTAAATATGTTTGGTTTAATTTATTCTTTGTAACCCAATACTGACTTAAGCATCGGAGGGGTGTTAGCCAAGCTAACACCCACCTTAGTTTACAGTTGTTTTGCAAGATATGTTTCAGGATGTAGCTTCAGGATATGTGCTCAGGATAACTCGAAAGATTAGAGGATTGGCCCCCTCTCTCACGTTTAAGAGATACTGATTCCTTCACAGGTTTAAAGGTATTCACCTTTCTTCCGAATTGGGTTTAAACACCCCGCCTGGAGCGCAAGTTATTCAGGGATAGTTCAAGGTGGCGGGACCAGTCCATGTAAAAGTGGCTGACAATTTCATTACTGTTGGCTATATCCTGAATCCTAAAGGTATATGAGGATTGATCACCCTCTCTCACGAAAGGGTATTTTCATACTCTCTAAGGTTTAAAGGTTTTCACCTTTCTAAGTCTTGGAGTTTATACACTCCCGCCTGTAGTGCATGAAAATTTGGGATTTTCCCCAGGATACAAGGGATTTATCTCCAGTACATCCTTGGGTTTTGCCCTTAGGACATAAAAAATTGCCTAGACAATGGAAACTAACATTTAGAAGATTTCTAAAGTATTTGAAAGCATTGTACACAGGGGACATTCCCATTAAGGTGGTGGTGCAAAAGCTAAAAAGCTGGGATTTGGAACTAATGCACTAAATACCTCGCACTGGGGACATCTTTATGGGAAGAATTGCAAAGGGACTAAAGCTTGGTAATAGGTTTATACCCTATTTCTGGTATGATCTTTCCTTTATGGACATCATTTAAGTTTTTAGTGACATTATGTTTTATAAAAAGGACAAGTATCCTGATATACTCTCAAAGTCTTTTTCAGAATATTTGATTAGGATGTTTGAAACTAGTAATAGTTTGGAATTTTGATCATTTAAAACTGGTTATTAATCAAACACTTTCTACGAAGCTGAAGCGACGTTTGTAAGTTCTATCTAATAAAAAGTTTTACAGTATATTGCTGAGGATACTGATCACGATATCTTATAAGATAACAGTATGGAATTTTTTGCAAAGCTAAGAGTTACGCTAAGTAATGCAAGGTAACAAAAAATAAGTCAAAAGATAGTTATATTATTAACAAGTCAAAAGTTGTGCTTTTGGTTTACCTCAAACCGAGGCCCATCCGCCAAAAGCACGATTAGTTTTTATCATATCTGTGTAACGGTTGCAGGATATATTTCAAAAGAGGACCTGACCACCTACAACCGTTATCACGTTTAAAACAAGTTATACTAATTGATGACCAAGGGCTTCGTCCTAAAACCTAGGACCCATCCACCTTTGGTCATCACATTGTTCTAGTGCAGGAAATGTAAATTGTTCAAAGACGGGAAAAGTAAATTGTTTATACAACCACAACCACGAAATTAAAAAGTGGGCTCCGGCCTCGGCACATACATCCATCATCGCCCACATTGTTGCGCTTAAGGGGCAACTCCCTCTTCCATCATGTCTTCTCCAGCAGCATCCTCTCCAGCATTCATCCCAGCCTTATCAGCAGCTTCTCCACCAGCATCCTTTGTAGCACCAGCATCACCTGCCTTCTCGGTCACCTTAGTGGGTTCCTCTGCAGCAGGTTTTGAGGGGGGCTCCACGGGGTTGCCACCAAGATCCTTCAGTTTCATCTCCCAGACTTTGATGTTCTAGGAAGGGCATTCAAAGCCCAAAGCCTTGGCCTCATATGCCATTTTTAGCCTGGCCTGGAGGAGGGAGATGACAACTGAATTCTTAAGGCTCTCCCGGTATGAGGCCATATCCTGCTCATGTTGAACCTGGGCTGCGTCATACTTGGCTTGAGCCTCTTGGGTGATCTTCTGGACGGTGGACTGATGGTCTTGAGCCATGGCCTTGTACTTAGCTTCATAATGTTCCGATTTGGCGGTGACGATTGCTGCTTGGTCAGCGATGGTAGCCTCAGCCTTCTTCAGTTGGCCCTCTAACATGACGTTCGAGCCACATGCGTCCTCGTAAAGGAATACCAGGCGTTCGAGGCCCTGTAAGGTAGGTAAACAGGTATCAGCCTAAACTAACATTTATAATTAGCATATAATGCAGAATATAAGCCGGAATACTAACCTGATTGAGGATACCTGTCATGAATTTGCTGGAATCCACGAACCCGTGATCCTCATATGGGAACACATGGGGAGTAGAAGGATGATTTGCTTCCTTCCTCTTCCGGGAGCTGGAGGCCCGGGTCCTGGACGCTGGAGGGGCTTTGGGAGCGGTGGTGGTCTTTGAACTGCTGGGCTTTGGAGTGTTGGTTGGCTTTGGGTTAATTTCTTGTTTGATGGGTGCAAGGCTGGAATAACTGTCCAACTCATCAAGTTGGAAGCCTTCAAGGTTGATGACCGACGCTGTGTCAAGGGAGAAATGTTTAATTTATGTCATTCATATCTTATAGTCAATTTGCTCACCTATACTTACCGGACATTTCTGAACTGGATTTCTGACTTGAGCTTGTGAGAAACAGGGAGAAGGTTCTTTCGGCGGCAGGAAGACGGTAAATCTCTTTGATCCTGGATTGTGATTCTGCACTTGGGGGTGCTAGGTCTCTGAAATTCACTGCACAAAAATTAGGATATCAGTCAGAATACAGTTAAGGATATATTTGGGGATGCTCCTAAAACCCTAGATCCTACCCTTGGTTAGCCATCTAACTGGCAGGTCAAGACCCCCATCAATGGAGTCCCTCTTCACGAAAAAGAACTTTCGTTGCCATTGATCTTCGTTCTTGGTGGCCTTAAGTATTAGGGGATTTTTGGAAGTGGAGAACAAGAGAAAACGGCTATTTCCATGAGATCTCAATCGATATGCTATGGGGAGGTCTTCAATGCACAAGTCGGGGTAATGACGAGATTTGATTTTGTCAAGCACCATCAAAACTCGCCAGACCATTGGCATGGTTTGGGTATAACTAAGGCCGGTGAGCTCGAAGAAACGAGAAATGAAGGGTGGAAATGGATACCGGAGTGCTAAAGAAAAGGGGTAGGCGAAGAAGCAAACCTACGCATCCGATGACGCGTCTGATCGGACTTCCCGATCAAAAGGGCGAATGTTCCGGTGGGAAAAGCGCCGGAATCTTTCAGAGCGCCGTTATCGGCATTGTTAAAAGAGCAGATCTCTTTTTCTGGTTCTCGGATGAGATTTTGGCTCACGAGGGTTGGGATCGTATCGTTCGAGTGAGATCTTGTTCGTGATGCCATGGGGAATATCAAGCGAATAATAAGAAATTCAAAGAAAGTAGAAGGTAAGAGAGAAGACGGATACCTGAAAATTGCTTGGAGAAGAATGATAATAATGTGAGATATCTCAGCTAATTATAGGCTAGATATAGGGGGTGAAGAGTAAAAGAAGCATGGGAAGTTGCACAAAGTCACCTCAAACGTCATTTCGTTATAATTGCCTCGGTTTGCGAGATAAGGTTTTCAAAATATATCCGTTGGATTAGTACACCAACAGATATATTTGGGGACAATTGTTATGGGTCATTTTCTAAGCATACATATCCTGATCAATATCCTGCCTTTGTTTGTTCACTTGTGACCAGGATGCTGGAAGAGGATATTGCTGACATCTTGGGTAATATCCTGAGATTTATTAATTAACCACGTGCAGGTTGGAGGTTAAGGCTTACTAACGGTCGAAAGGACTTCTTCTCCTCAAGACTCGGACGAATCTGTTGGAGAAGAGACGTTGAGCCCGAAAGACCGGGTCTACAACGTTCAATGAGGGAATATCCGGTGAATCCCGCAAGTTTAGGATAGTTTGTTGGTTTATCTTTACTATAAATAGATGTGGCGGATCAGTTTAAGGCACACACTCTTTCACCAACACTTCCGTACGCTCTTACTCTCTAGTTCACAACAATCACCACACTTGTATCCAAATCATATTGTAACACTTAGTTGATCCGTACCACATCCTGCACTGTATCCTGATATTTGAAGCAATAGAAGAACAAAGCAGCTGCGATTGTCAGCTCCCGAGGTTTTATGCCGGCGATCTAGATTGTTCAAGGGCTTTCCTCGTACATCTCGTGTCATTTACTTTACTTTCTGCTCATTGTTTGATCATCGATACAGCTCGATATCCTGAGCCGTATCCCGAATACTGATTTTATAAACAACTTAACAAGCACATTTTCAACAACACTTTCTAGCACACTACCTCACTTAACTAATTTGATCACTAAATTGCTTAGGTAATTTTTGACCAAAACAGTGGTGATGCACAAAATCATCACGGAAGAGAGTGTTACGCCCGTTCGAGATGCACAACGAAGATTGAATCCGAATATGCGGGAGGTAGTGAAGAAGGAAGTGCTGAAATGGCTCGATGCGGGTATCATTTACCCGATCTCGGATAGCCAATGGGTGAGCCCAACACAGACGGTTCCCAAGAAAGCCGGTATACAAGTCGTCAAAAATGACGCAGGTGAAGAGGTAGCCACTCGGCCGGTAACCGGGTGGCGAATTTGTATTGATTATCGGAAGTTGAATACCGCAACTTCCAAAGATCATTTTCCTTTACCGTTCATTGATCAAATAGTTGAGAAATTGTCGGGGCAAAAATTTTATTGCTTCTTAGATGGCTATTCTGGTTATAACCAAATTGCCATCCATCCGGAAGATCAATCAAAGACCACGTTTACTTGTCCCTATGGCACCTTCGCATTTAGGCGAATGCCGTTTGGATTATGTAATGCCCCCGCCACCTTCCAAAGGTGTATGATGAGTATCTTTTCAGATCTGGTGGGGAAGTCTTTGGAAATCTTCATGGATGATTTCTCAATTTTTGGGTCATCATTTGAGGCTTGTTTGGACCAACTAGATAAAGTGTTAAAAAGGTGTGTCGAAACTAGTTTGGTCTTAAGTTGGGAAAAGAGCCATTTTATGGTTCAAGAGGGAATTGTGTTGGGACACGTGGTGTCAAGTCGTGGGATAGAGGTTGATCGTGCTAAGGTACAAGTTATATCTACTTTACCGTAGCCCACGACTGTTAAAGGTGTTAGCTCATTTCTAGGTCATGCGGGGTTTTATCGGCGGTTTATTAAGGGTTTTAGTGATATAACCAAGCCTTTATGTAATTTGTTGTTAAAAGACCAACTGTTTGATTTTAATGAAAATTGCCAAAACGCTTTTAACAAATTAAAAGAAAAGTTAGTTGAGGCCCCAATCTTGCAATCGCCAAATTGGTCTTACCCTTTGAAATTATGTGCGATGCAAGTGATTATGCGGTGGGGGCCGTGTTGGGACAACGGGTCGATAAGAAACCCGTTGCCATATACTACGCAAGTAAGACTCTTTCGGATGCACAATTAAATTACACCACCACCGAAAAAGAGCTACTCGCAGTGGTATATGCATTGGATAAATTTCGGTCATATATATGGGGTAGTAAAGTGATTACCTATTCTGATCACACTGCAGTTAGGTACCTCATGGAGAAGAAGGATGCAAAACCGAGGTTAATCCGATGGGTGTTGTTGCTCCAAGAGTTTGATTTGGAGATACGGGACAAAAAGGGTATCGAGAATGTGGTAGCGGACCACTTGTCCCGGTTGATGGTCGAAGAGGATCCGAAGTCTTTAGAGATCAATGAGTCTTTCCCAGATGAGCACATAATGATATTAGATAAATTACCATGGTACGCTAACATTGTAAATTATCTTGTTACAGGTGATATGCCAACACATTGGGATAGACGGAAGAGGCAACATTTTATGTCTCAAATCAAGTATTACAGGTTGGAAGAACCGCACTTGTGGAAAGAGTGTGTCGATCAAGTGATCAGAAGATGCATAGATGACGAAGAGATTCCAAGCATGTTGCAGCATCTACACTCGTTTGCGGGTGGTGGCCATTTTAGTGGTCACAAAACGGGTCATAAAGTGTTGAATAGTGGTCTTTATTGGCCTACTATTTTTAAAGATGCAAATGAGTTTTCAAAGAACTGCATAGAGTGCCAAAAAATAGGGGGTATTTCAAAAGGGGATGAGATGCCCATGCAACCAATTCTCGTTGTCGATGTTTTCGATGTATGGGGTATTGATTTTATGGGCCCATTCCCCAATTCTTATGGCAACTTGTACATCTTGGTGGCCGTTGACTATGTGTCAAAATGGGTCGAAGCAATAGCCACCAAGACAAACGACCATTCCGTGGTTGGTTTGCAATTTTGTTCAAACTAATATTTTTTCAAGGTTTGGGATTCCTCGTGTCATCATAAGTGACGGAGGATCGCATTATAAAAATTTTCGGTTTGGGAAACTTCTTAAACGGTTTGGTGTTGACCATAGAATTGCTGCCCCCTATCACCCGCAAACAAGCGGACAAGTTGAGGTGTCAGATAGGCAAATCAAAGAGATTTTGCAAAAGACCGTGCGGGCGGACCGTAAGGATCGGTCAATTAAGTTGAACGATGCTTTATGGGCCTACCGTACGGCATATAAGACACCCATTGGCACTACACCTTACCGGTTGATTTACGGTAAAAATTGTCATTTACCGTTTGAACTTGTGCACAAATCATTGTGGGCTATTAAGGAAGTTAATGATTAATATGATGATGCAGGTAAGGAAAGGAAACTCAAGCTATGCGAGTTGGAGGAGCTAAGGGAAATGGCATATGAATGTGCGTCTTAGTACAAGGATGGGATGAAGAAAGCGCATGATGCCAAGTTGAGAAAGAAAGAGTTCGAGGTTGGCCAAAAGGTGTGGCTTTACAATTCGAAGCTCAAGTTCTTTCCCGGAAAGCTCCGGAGCAAATGGATGGGACCCTATGTGATCACCCAGATCGGACAATTGGGTGATGTTACAATCGAGGACCCGAAGGATGGGATACAACAAACGGTAAATGGTCATCGACTGAAACCGTTTCTCGACGGTAATGAAAAGTTGGATGAAAACAAGGAATCGGTGAGCTTCGTGGTAAGCATCCCGATTTATGAGGTCAAATGAAAAGGACCGGTAACGTTTCGTGTAAAGTTATGTATAATTATTTTAATTGTTTGAGTGTTTTTGATATAATCGTTTCCGTTTCACACTAACCCCGTTTGATTGTGTGAAGTCCGGATATCCCGAACGAGTTTTGAAGACGTAAGGTATGTTTTTAGACTTTATTAGGTGTATTGAGAACAATACACGACTTTTTGGGGGGTGGTAGGGTCGTTAACGGTTTTCGCGTTTCAAAATTTTAACTTATAAAAAATTACAAAAAGATTTTTAATAATTTTTAGGAATTTTTAATGTATATAGTCCCTTTGTTAAAAATCCATAAAATTCCTCCTAGTTTTCTTTAAAAAAAATTGAAAATTAAAAATTGGTAAAACACAACCCGTCGGCGACGGGTATAGCCCCGTCCGGGACGGGCACGGGATAACCCCGTCGGGTGAAAGAGGCCGTAACCAGTCACATAGGGCGTCGCCCGATTTCGAGAAAAAGAGAACCCGTCGGCGACGGGTTGAGGACCGTCAGCGACGGGCTTGCATTTCAGGACCGATGAGGTTCGTTTTTTTTTGTTTGAAACTCGGACCAAACACATTCACAACCCGTAAAAACAGTCTAAACTTAGTTCTAATCACCCAAGTTGACCCATAACTTTCACATCTCACCCACTTAACATAACGTTCAAAGATTTTGCCACATCTCTCTCTTCTCACATCACCTTTCCACTTATTCTTCTCCATTATTCCTCCTAAACCCTAGCAACCTTCAACCCTCATAACTTCATCAAATCTCCACCAAATCAACTGATTTTTAGGTCCATCTTGAGTAACTTTTCGAGAGAAACAAAACCCCCAACACGGTTTTCATCAATTCTTTTGCTAGTCTGCAAGATCTCTGGGCGTGCAACTTAGGGTTTTTGAAGGGGTGTTCATCAATCTTTTTGCTTTGCATCTTTTCATAGTTTTTCTTGTTCAAACAACACAAAGGTATGGATTCTCCTTAAATTTATGCTTGATTATCATATATTTAGTGTTTTTCTTCCGAAATTTTAAACTTTTTAGTTTAAGAGTAGGTTGTTTAGACAATGTATGTTGTTCTAGCATGATTTTGAGTAAGATTACTTGCTTTGGATGGAATTTGAGCATGTTATAACCATAGTGAAGTGATTACACTTGTTATGAACATGACTGAACATGAAGGTGATGTTGAATATCTTGTTGAACTTATAAGAAATTGCAAGATTAACAAGGAAATTGATAAGTAGATAATAAAATGAGCGACTTTGGAAGTTTAAAAAGGCGATTTTGCATATATTTGTTAATTAAAACTTCAACATCACACATCATGTTCAAAAGTTGAGAGTTTAGTAAAGGTTGGGGTTTATATTGATGTTTTGCTTGTTTGTGATTGTAGTTATGGCCGGTGGTAAAAGACAAAAGACTACAGGGCAAGCTTCATCATCAGGAATTGGTTCTTCTTCCGGTTTAATACCGAAGAAGTGGGAGCAGCTAAGCTCCGTAGAAGAGAATGATGCGAGATTGTATAGGCAGGATTGGGAGTGGGCAAAGTTTAGGGATAGAAAAAGCGCCAAAGTCTGGGATGAAGAGAAAAACAAACCATTATCAGGCTATCAGGATAGGAAGTTGGTGGCTAAGTTATGGAAGTGGAAGATGGTAAACAATGTGAACACCTCTGTTCCGGTGTGGGTGGTATGTGAACGGGTTGTGAACGTGGAAGAGTTTCGACAGATTGGGATTGTGCAGATGTTCGAACGTCAAGGTTGGGAAAGAGTCCTTGACTGGTGTGAAGACAACACCTCCTGGGTGTACTTAGCGGAGGTGTGTGAATGGTTAGCAACCTTGAAGCTCATGAACAAGAATGATCCTCCAGCGCAGTGGAAATTGGTGGGGAAGACTAGCCGAGGGAATATGACAATGTCCTTCGAAACAATGAATTGTATTGCGCGTTTTGACTCTTTGGGGGTGCAAGCATACGATTACCCCACCATTGAGCAATTCCTGGATAATCATATGAACAGTGTTGATCCCGACCAAATGACAGCGGCTGTCTTACCATACAATGATGGGGGAGAAGCCAAAAGAAACCAAATGACGATTGAGGGAAAGATTCTCCAAGGGATTTCCATCGAGAATGTTTTGGTGAGGTTTGGCGATCGAGGTGGTGTTAGAGCGAGGGATTGTAGGGTGGTACATTGTTTGTTATACGGGACTCGTACACTATCATGGAGGCACATAGTGATGATGAATACATGGGCTACTCGGGAATCGTCACAGAGGCGTTTCATCCCATACGCACGCCTCATTAGTTCTATGATCGTTCAGCAAAATTGTCTTCCACCAGAATCGCTATGGGTGACTAAACCGTTGGAAGAGATTAGCAAGGCCTCAATGAAGAAGAATTGGAAAATAGAGGTAAAGCTCTTGGGAAACAAGTATGCGGTGACCGACGGGATGGGTCATAAATATGAGTTTCTTACTTCAGGGGCACAGCCCGAAGCGGGGGAAGATGAAGAGATGTTCGATGAAGAGGAGGAAACTGAGCCTTCCGGTCTACATTGATCAAGACAAAGATACATGAGGCCGCATAAGGAAATTAATGCAGATGTGGCAGGCTTTTTGTGAACATCAGAAGGGTACCCTCCTATAAAAATTTTGATCGGGGCCAGCAAGAGATATTTGATAATGTCTCTGCATGCATAGGTGAAGGTAGAGAGTATAACAGAAGGAGGGAAGCCTGGGAGGAAGCACAGTGATCCCAAATGCAGGAGTATTGGGCAGTTCAAGCAGCCCATCGGGAGAGAATGAATAAGCTTGTGGAGGAGCAACAACTGTTCCAAGCGATGCAGAGGTCGCACATGGAACAGTTGGTGAAGATGCAAGAGGATGAGGTAGCCCGTAAACGGGCATGGGAAGAAAGGGAGGAAAAGGCAAGGCACGAGCGTAACACGTTGGAGGACAACCATTTTAGTGCCTTATTTGTCTCACAAGAAATGGCTATTAATAATGCCAAGATCATTCACGATCAGGAGAGACACCAAAGAGACCTTAAGGCTGGTCGTCCCTTTGTCAAGCATTCGGGGTGGACCGACTACTCCAATCTCTCCGTTCCACGAGGCCCATCCGACCCATCTCCTCATTGGCCCGAGGCAGTCGGCTCTAGTTTCATTCCGATTCCTTACCAACCACCGCCACAAAGAGAGTCAAGCCCACTAGATAACTACAGGGATATGTTTGAGGCCCTCACTGGTTATCCGTACCAGCCGAACCCGCCAGTGAACCCTAATGAGAGATATCAGCGGTAGAGGCGAGGTATGTTTTTGTTGTTGTTGTTGTATATTATTTTGTTTCCTTTATTTTTATTTCATGTTATCTATTTTCGCCTAGTTAAATGAACGTTGTGGGTGTGTTCCCTATATAACCCTCATGAGACCTCTCGTCCTCCCAAGCTATTGGGGGGTTTAAAAGGGCTTGTTGCATAAGCTAAATGCAACCGTGATTCCTACGAAAGTGAGTTAGGTTTATTGTTGTTGTAAATTATTTTCCACATAGATCAAAGTGAAATAACGTATAGCTTGGTAATGTTTTCATAAAAGTGGTAGAACTAGGTAACTAACAAATTTTGATGGTTGTGAGAAGCATGCTTCTACACAAGGGTTAAGATTTGTAGGTACATTGGGTTCGTGGGACAACCGCTTTCATGAAGAGGAGAGGAGCATACGAAGAATGAGCTCAAAAACCATGTGCATACGTTTCTTTTTACTTTTGATCTTTAGATTAAGCAAATAAGTGGAATGTATTTTGTATATTATATTTCCGGGGTGAAATTTTGGGGGAATTAGCCATGTTACATCCCTTGTGCGTTTAAAACTCTAGTCCTTACACATTGAGGACAATATGTACCTCAAGTGTGGGGATGGGGGAGTAGTAAAAGTTTTAGATTTTGACCCGTTCATTTAAATACTACACATTGAGGACAATGTTCACCTCAAGTGTGGGGATGGGGGAAATTTTCAAAAAATTTTCAAAAATATCTTGTTTCAAAAGCGGTCTTAAAGCACAAGTAACTAAGTCAACTAGGGATGTCACAACCCATTTGGTCTTTTGTCATGGTCAAGTTCAAATTAATAGCATGACGGGTATTTAGCGGGTGGTTATTTGGGAATAATCCGCCTAAGAAACTAGTTTTTTATGCATGTCACATACCATACCCTTTTAGATATGTGAGGTTTTGAGCCACTTTTATATCATAGATTACATACCTATGTTTCTTTGTTTGAGTGGACCATTAGTCATATATTGTAGAACTTGCAACTTTTGATACGTTTGAGACTATAGACCGAATACAAGCACGAGAATGATTAAGGCATTAGGTAAACCTTTTCTCTTAAAACCAGTTATCTATCCTTACCCAAATAAATCCTCTAGTCGCCCATTTTGAGCCTAAACCTTTCGTTTGATCACCCTATAGCCCATAACCTTAAACCTTTTTCTTTTAAACCCGTGTGATGGAAATTCGATTATAGGAGTCGTATTTGTATAGTTGTTCTTGATTGTTTGTATAAAAAAAGAAAAAAAATCAGAAAATATTATGAAAAAGAATTGAAAATCGTTGAAGAAAAACACAAAAAGAAGTGTTAGTAGTTGTCGAATAAAAGGGTGAAAGATTATTGCCCATAGTTGATGTTTATATTTAGTTTTGTTTAATTTATTGGTTTGTAATAAAAATCGAATTTTCATCGCCTTAGCCACTTTAAAATATCCTAATTCCTACCCTTAGCCTAGCCCCGTTACAACCCTCATAAAGACCTTATGACTTGTGCTTAGTGTTTGTGATCAATGGTGGAGAATGATTGAGTTTCAAGCTTATGCGGGTATGTGTTCTAATCGGTTTTGAGTGAATATTCTTTGTAGTGCTAATACATTATAAATATTAGCCAATTTATAAGCCGAGTGGAGAGAACATTGTGAGGGATGTGCATGACTTGTTAGTTTTACGGGCGGGTTAATCTTGGATAACCATTATTATATGTGATTATTCACTTAACCGGTAAATATGTGGAAATTGTAAAGAATGTGAACTTTTGTATGACAATAGACCTTAACCTTTGTCTCGGGAATGAGATGTGTATTCGTTGTTCGACCCACGTGAAAGTGAAAAACAGATTTGCTTGAGGGCAAGCAAAAGACAAGTGTGGGGATGTGATACGTGATTGAAAACCGATGTTCGTTATTGCGTAACTTTATGTTTTTACATAAGTTTCAATCTTGAATGGCCTACTTTTAATAAGATTTGTGTTTATGCAGGTTTAACGAAGTTTAAGGAGCTTTTCGGGAGCTTTACGGGTCACCGGGTCAAAAACCGGAGCACCGGGACGCGTTACAGGTCAATCGGGAGTGCGAGGAGTGAAAAACAGAGAATTGGTGTTCAAGAAGCCGTCGGCGACGGGGTATAGCCTGTCCCGGACGGGCTCCAGATAACCCCGTGTGCCAAAATCACCCGTAACCAGACAAATAGGCCGTCGGCCATAGTTGAGTTTTTGGGAGCCCGTAGGGGACGGGTTAGGCCCGTCGGCGACGGGTTGGGGATTTCTGAAACGCGAAAAGATGGTTTTCCTTGGGGGAATTCGATTTTCATTGGGGGTTTTTGCATTAAATACGGGAGTTACACAAAAAATTGAGTTTGAATGGTGTATCTGGGAGCCTAATTCAATTACCATTCATCATCTATTCCATCTACTTTCATCATCACAACCTAAATTCATCAAGAATCGTGACCATAATCATCTTTCACAATCATGATCCACCAAACCCTAGTTCATCCAATCATCATTCATTTCACCATCATCATCCACCAACACCCTGATCCTCATCCTTCTACCATTCCACAAGATTCAAGATGATTCAATTCGCATCCCAATCATCCGGTGATCAAGCTTCCTCAACCATGAGCGGCTAATCATTTCGGTTTCACCCCGGCGTAGGTAGTTGTTAATTTAGGGTTTCGAATTGTTTATTGCTTCAACTTTGTGACAATTTGTGTTTGATTTTTGAAACCTTTGATAATAGTGTTACATTTGTTACAAATTCGTAAATTGTCGAACGATGTTAAAAGTTATGACTTTGCGAAATGGTGATATGTAATTGTGTATTGTCGTGGTTAGGATTTCATTGTGTTGATTAGAAAGTGTATTCTTGTCCGTTCTTCGGGACGTTGATAGTTATCAGCACCTAAGTCACGGTACACTAAATCCGCTAATCGAATGCATTTGAGATGAATCTAAAACATGTAGAAATCCTAGGTTAGCTGTAAGACCCAGTTTATAATACTAGATTTAATAACATAGAACCTTACATTTCGTGCCAAAACTTTAGAGTTTACAAAAACTTTCAGGATTTGAAAACCATAACTAGTTACAACATTCACATATTAATCCTACTAAACAATATTCAAGACAAAAACTACAAGTGTTTACATAGATATAAAACAAAAAGATCAAGTGCGGAAGCGTTCAATTGTGTGTTCGGTTCGACTCGATTTCTTGATCATCATCCAACTACTTGTAATACCTGGAAACTGAAAGTTTTAGACAACCATTAGTAATATGATCCCTGGATTGTAACATGATCGTAACTAGATTCGAATACATGTTTGAGAAATCAAAATTTAAAAGAAAATTTAACATTTTAAACTGGGCTCTACCGTAACTTACGGTAGCACCGTAAGCTACGATGGCCACTGGAAATTTATGGTCTTCCGTAAGGCAGTAGAGATGCACCGTAACAATTTACTGGCTACTGTAAATTACGGTAGCCACCGTAATTTACAGTAGCTGCTGTACATGCTTTCTTGTTTTTGCAGTTTTGCCGATTCATTTCCTGCATCAATGTATTTTACTTTCGGTCAAATTTATTAATTGTCTAAGCTAATTACCCATACCCGAATGTCACCAATGATAACGCTTGACTACCCTCACGAGGGATTGCCTACGGAATAGTCTACAAGCTTGTTTCCAAGGCTTCGATTTTGCCCTTTCTATGCTACTTATCATGTTTAAAATTTCTGAACCTTAACTCCCATATTAGGGGTTAAGTTTCTCAACTAGCTTAGCGTGTCCGCTACACGGCTTACGCTTGGTTTATAACCATTCATCATGTTTACTCTTAAACTTGTTTTGACCCGTTTGGATGCCGGAATTTAGGCACCAATCAAGGTATTTCAAGAATCCATTTTCTATCACTTGTTTTGACCCGTTTTTACTTGTTTAAGACGCAAAGTCACTTTCGTGACGTATTGGTATATCTTGTTTACATGTTTCAAAACTACGACATAAAACTAATAAATAATCTTAATGTAACGAAACGGGAATTTTCGTACCTTTAGAGCACGCCTTTCTCCCGTGAATTCCCTCCGGCTTGTCCGCTTGATGATCCGGACTCTTTGCCTAGAAAATTCAGTTTACAACTTGTTTAGAACTCTTTTCATGACCATAATCACATCATCGTGAACCATGATCAAATCTGCGTTTTCATCCTATTTTTAACATTTAAAATCCTCACTTAGGCATTTCAACAAACACCTAACGGGTCGGATTCTTCTATAATTATTACCAAGTTCATGATTTGTAATTAACTTCTAATTTCACTAAATTAGTAAATTTCAGATACATCTTGACATCTATATTTCTGAATTTACTTTACCAATTCAGATTTCACTATAACAATAGTCATAATTCTAGTATTCATCAAGTTTCCTTCAAGCTCACTAGTCTCCTAACATGTAAACCCCAAACCTTACAAACATGATGCAAAGTTTTCACAAGGAATTACCTAGGGTTTGACTCTAGACATCATATTAATTCAACATTCATTCATGCATGGCATATCTAGGCTCAATTTCAGTTTTTCACAATTAACCTAGAATTCATGATGGATCAAAGTACCAAGATTTTACATACCTTTTGATCCTTACGACGAGGTGATTACTAATTTGTGTTTAGAATTCGATTTGGGACGGATTTGAGGCTTCAATTTTGCAAATTTTAGTGTGAAGCTAGGGTTTGGAGAATACCCTGGTCGCCCCCTTCCTCTTGTTCGACCAGACACACCCAAAATGGTGTGTTTGGTGAGTTTTGTTACAAATCAGCATTTAACTTTCATTCTTTGGCAAGTTTAGTCCCTCACTTATCATCTAGCTTTAAGTACTAGTGTTTTTAACCTAGTGTTAGTTATTTCTAGGCTTGTAGTTTTAACTAGGTTAAAATTCCTAGTTGGTTAATTCTTGTTTATTAAATCCTTAAATTTCTAATATAAAGATTTATTTTTTCGGAGTGTTACAAGTCCACCCCCCCCTTAGAAAGGGTTTCGTCCCCGAAACCGAATTACGTACCAAATAGAGTAGGGTAAAGCCGTTGCATTTCCTCTTCGGATTCCCATGTGGTATCTGCACCCTTCTTGTGTTCCCATTTGACCTTTACTTGATTGATCTCTTTATTCCTTAAGGTTTTCACCTTACGATCCAGAATCGCAACAGGTTTTACCACATAGTTTAATCTGTCATCCACCTCGATATCATCGTAGTGAATATAAGTTGTTTCATCCGCTAAACATTTTCGAAGATGTGACACATGAAATGTGCTATGAATTTTGCTTAGTTCCTCCGATAGATCGAAACGGTAAGCTACTTTTCCTACCCGCTCAATAATCGTAAACGGTCCGATAAATCTTGGGCTCAACTTCCCTTTCTTTCTAAACCGGATAACTCCTTTCCATGGGGACACTTTGAGCATGACTTTGTCACCGACTTGAAATTCAATTGGCCTTCTCCGTTTATCAGCGTACGACTTTTGTCGGTCTTGAGCTATTTTTAAGTGACTTCGGACCATGTCGATTTTCTCATTCGTAGTTCGGATTATATCCGTGGGTGCTAGTCCACGTGGACCCACTTCTCCCCAACATACCGGGGTTCGGCATTTTCTTCCATATAACATTTCGTACGGGGCCATTCTAATACTCGCGTGATAGCTGTTGTTTTATGAAAATTCGACTAAGGGTAGATGGACATCCCAACTACCCCCGAAGTCGATAATGCAAGCACGCAACATGTCTTCTAACGTCTGTATTGTTCTTTCACTTTGCCCATCCGTTTAAGGATGGTAAGCAGTGCTAAGGAATAACTTAGTTCCCATTTGCTCTTGGAATTCACGCAAAAAGTCCGAAGTAAACCGGGTATCTCTGTCAGACATAATGGATATCGGTACTCCGTGGCGTGCCACGATTTCATTTGTATACACCTCTGACATCTTTTCAGACGTATAAGTCTCACGAATCGGAATGAAGTGAGCACTTTTAGTCAATCTATCCACAACTACCCATATAGCATCAAAACCACGGCTTGTTTTAGGCAGTTTGGTCAATAGGTCCATTGTAATTTGTTCCCATTTCCAAACCGGGATTTCTAACGGTTGGAGTTTACCGTATGGCTTTTGGTGCTCCGCTTTGACTTGCAGACATGTTAAACACTTTTCCACGTACTTCACGGTGTATCGTTTCATTCCGGGCCACCAATAGTTATGTTTCAAATCGTTATACATCTTGGTCGCTCCCGGCTGAATGGAATAATGGGACTTGTGAGCTTCATCAAGTAGAAGCTTTTTAACTCCACATGTGATAGGGACCCAAATTCTATTGAAACGAGTCTTCAAGCCGTGACTTCCTATCTCGAGATCTTTAACTTGGCCAACAATCCTTTCCTTTTTCCAATTTTCCGTCTTTACTGCTTCATGTTGTGCTTCTTGGATTCGTTCTAGTAAGCCCGAGGTTACAATGAGCTGCAATGATCGTACCCGTATCGGGGTATAATCTGCTTTTCGGCTCAACGCATCAGCCACTACATTGGCCTTCCCGGGGTGGTAATGTATTTCACAGTCAAAATTCGTGACCGTTTCCAGCCACCGCCTTTGTCTCATGTTTAATTCCTTCTAATCGAAGAAATACTTTAAACTTTTATGGTCGGTAAAGATCGTAAATTTTACCCCATACAAGTAATGCCTCCATATCTTTAAGGCAAACACCACCGCCGCCAATTCCAAATCGTGAACCGGGTATTTCTTTTCATGGATCTTCAATTGCCTCGAGGCGTAGGCGATGACCTTGCCTCGTTGCATTAAAACACACCCGAGTCCCGAATGCGACGCATCTGTGTAAACTACCATGTCGTCGACTCCTTCCGGTATTGTTAACACCAGAGCGTGAGTTAACTTTTCCTTGAGCGTTTGGAAAGCTTCGTCCTGTTCGATACCCCACACGAACTTTTCCTCCTTGCGAGTCAATTTGGTCAATGGCAAGGAAATTTTGGAGAAATCCTGTATGAATCTCCGATAATATCCCGCAAGCCCTAAAAAGCTTCGGATTTCTGAGGGATTTCTTGGAGGGTTCCATTTTGACACAGCTTCTACCTTTGACGGATCCACTAGTACTCCATCAGCACTAATGATGTGCCCAAGAAACTGCACCTCTCGTAGCCAGAAGGTGCACTTTGAGAATTTTGCATACAACTTTTCTCGTTTGAGTGTCTCTAATACTTCTCGCAAATGACACACGTGCTCAGCTTCATTCTTCGAGTATACTAAAATGTCATCGATAAATACAATTACCGACTTATCTAGCATAGGTTTGCAAGCCCGGTTCATGAGGTCCATGAAAGCCGCGGGTGCATTGGTCAACTCAAAGGGCATTACAAGGAACTCATAATGCCCGTACCGTGTACGAAAGGCCGTCTTTGGTATGTCTTCCTCCTTGACTTTCAATTGGTGATAACCAGATCGGAGATCAATCTTGGAGAACCAACTTGCTCCTTGTAGTTGGTCAAACAAATCATCAATTCCTGGGAGTGGGTATCGATTCTTCACTGTGAGTTTGTTTAACTCTCGGTAATCGATACACATGCGCATACTGCCGTCCTTCTTTTTCACGAATAGAACTGGTGCGCCCCACGGGGACACACTCGGTCGGATAAACCCCTTGTCAAGAAATTCCTGGATTTGAGACATCAATTCTTGTAACTCTGACGGCGCAAGTCGATACGGCGCCCTGGCAACGGGTTTTGCGCCCGGAATCAATTCAATTCCGAACTCTACCTCCCGTTCTGGTGGTATCCCTGGTAGTTCTTCCGGGAACACATCTTCATAATCACGTACCACCGGCACATCTCCAATTTTGAGAGGTTCTTTTTCCGATTCGCTTGCGTATACCATATAAGCCTTGCATCCATGTTTCATAAGTTTATGGGCTTCTAGCATTGAACATAGCACCGGGTTACCTCCTTTTTCACCGTATATCGTAATTTGCTTTCCGCTAGGAGACGTCAGTTTTATTTCCTTTCGGGAACAAACCACCTTCGCGTGGTACCGGGATAACCAATCCATCCCCACGATCACTTGGAATTCTCCCATCGACATCGGAATCAAGTCTATAGTGTATTCTTCGTCATCAATGCTCATTTTACAGTTTTCACATACATCGCAAACAATAAAGCTCTTATTATTATTACCTATCTCTACTTCCAAAGGCATAGGTAATTTTGTTAGAACAAATGAAGGATGCCGAATAAATCCATATGAAATAAAGGATTTATTCGCACCCGTATCAAATAACACACGTGCGGGAATCGAATTTATAGTAAATATACCTGAGACCACATCAGGTTCAACTTTTGCTTCAGCGGCAGTCAATTGGAAAGATCTGGCTTTTGCTTTCGGGGCTTCACCTTTCGAGTCTTGCCCATCTTTCTTTCCAACCAGTTCCGGGCATTCCGATCTTTTGTGACCCGTTCGGTAACAGTTGTAACAAACAGTCACTTTCTCCGGACATGATATAGCCATGTGTCCCGTTTTTCGACATATGGGACAAGGCTTATCTTTGAAACAACATTCGCCTTTATGACTCTTCCCACAAATTTTGCAACTTGGTGTACTACCCTTTGTATCCGATTTCTTCGCTGTTTCATTCGTTCGTGCTTTCTTGGTAGGGCTTGGATTTACATCTTTTGCCCTCTGTTCACCCCGTTCTATGCTCTTTTTCAGTTCGATCTCCCTTTCCCGAGCAGCATTAATGATCTCGGTAAGGGTCTCGTATTTTGAAGGGGTTATGAACTCTCTATACTCCGCACTCAGCATGTTATGGTAGTAGTAGACCTTTTGTTCTTCATTCGTCACCAAATCATCACAGAACTTCATCTTGTCTATAAACATCCCCGTGATCTTGTCTATGGACTCACCCTTGTGCCTGAGTTGCATGAACTCTTCCTTGATTCTATTAATGACCGCTTTGGGACTATGATGTTTAAGAAACGGCTTCTTAAACTCCTCCCATGTCATGGTCTTAGCCGCTTCACTTCCCATCTCCTTCTTTTTGTTATCCCACCAGTCTTTCGCTTGACCCCTTAATTGACCCGTACCACAGGCTACGTAGTCATATTCATCACAATGAGTTCTCTCGAATACCCCTTCGATATCACTTAGCCATCGTTGGCACACTATTGGATCAACCTCCCCATTATATATGGGTGGTTTACATGCCATGAATTCCTTGTATGAACAAGGCTTTCGTCCTCCGGGCTTTACCTTTGCTAGATTTGGACCATCTTCTAATTTCTTGATTCTCTCGTCTACTATTGATAAAACCGTGTTTTGAATTTTATCAATGAAGCCCAACAAACTGTTTTCGATCGCCTTTCCAACCTCTTCGGCAATCACTACCCTTATTTGTTCGGTGACTCTTGGCACCGCATCATCATCACCTCTGTCCGCCATCTTTAATACTGAAATGTTTACGTAGATAGTTTAACATTCCATTTATAACACATGCTTTACTTGTTTTGATTCAATCAAGTTCCCAACTTGATTCAATCATTCTTGTTTCATGCATTTCTTGTGTTTGAGTGAGCTTACACACTCTTTACATGCATAATTTATTCATGATTTATTTCTATATTTTCTAAATCTATTTAAACTATTAACTCTTACCGGATGCTTGATCAAGCTTGAACCGAACACTTTATTGGCAACCTTGAGCTCTGATTACCAACTTGTAAGACCCAGTTTATAATACTAGATTTAATAACATAGAACCTTACATTTCGTGCCAAAACTTTAGAGTTTACAAAAACTTTCAAGATTTGAAAACCATAACTAGTTACAACATTCACATATTAATCCTACTAAACAATATTCAAGACAAAAACTACAAGTGTTTACATAGATATAAAACAAAAAGATCAAGTGCGGAAGTGTTGAATTGTGTGTTCGGTTCGACTCGATTTCTTGATCATCATCCAACTACTTGTAATACCTGGAAACTAAAAGTTTTAGACAACCATTAGTAATATGATCCCTGGATTTTAACATGATCGTAACTAGATTCGAAAACATGTTTGAGAAATCAAAATTTAAAAGAAAATTTAACATTTTAAACTGGGCTCTACCGTAACTTACGGTAGCACCGTAAGTTACGGTGGCCACTGGAAATTTATGGTCTGCCGTAAGGCAGTAGAGATGCACCGTAACAATTTACTGGCTACCGTAAATTACGGTAGCCACCGTAATTTACGGTAGCTGCTGTACATGCTTTCTTGTTTTTGAAGTTTTGCCGATTCATTTCCTGCATCAATGTATTTTACTTTCGGTCAAATTTATTAATTGTCTAAGCTAATTACCCATACCCGAATTTCACCAATGATAACGCTTGACTACCCTCACGAGGGATTGCCTACGGAATAGTCTACAAGCTTGTTTCCAAGGCTTCGAGTTTGCCCTTTCTATGCTACTTATCATGTTTAAAATTTCTGAACCCTAACTCCCATATTAGGAGTTAAGTTTCTCAACTAGCTTAGCGTGTCCGCTACACGGCTTACACTTGGTTTATAACCATTCATCATGTTTACTCTTAAACTTGTTTTGACCCGTTTGGATGCCGGAATTTAGGCACCAATCAAGGTATTTCAAGAATCCATTTTCTATCACTTGTTTTGACCCGTTTTTACTTGTTTAAGACGCAAAGTCACTTTCGTGACGTATTGGTCTATCTTGTTTACATGTTTCAAAACTACGACATAAAACTAATAAATAATCTTAATGTAACGAAACGGGAATTTTCGTACCTTTAGAGCATGCCTTTCTCCCGTGAATTCCCGCCGGCTTGTCCGCTTGATGATCCGGACTCTTTGCCTAGAAAATTCAGTTTACAACTTGTTTAGAACTCTTTTCATGACCATAATCACATCATTGTGAACCATGATCAAATCTGCGTTTTCATCCTCTTTTTAACATTTAAAATCCTCACTTAGGCATTTCAACAAACACCTAACGGGTCGGATTCTTCTATAATTATTACCAAGTTCACGATTTGTAATTAACTTCTAATTTCACTAAATTAGTAAATTTCACATACATCTTGACATCTATATTTCTGAATTTACTTTACCAATTCAGATTTCACTATAACAATAGTCATAATTCTAGTATTCATCAAGTTTCCTTCAAGCTCAGTAGTCTCCTAACATGTAAACCCCAAACCTTACAAACATGATGCAAAGTTTTCACAAGGAATTACCTAGGGTTTGACTCTAGACATCATATTAATTCAACATTCATTCATGCGTGGCATATTAGGCTCAATTTCAGTTTTTCACAATTAACCTAGAATTCATGATGGATCAAAGTACCAAGATTTTACATACCTTTTGATCCTTACGACGAGGTGATTACTAATTTGTGTTTAGAATTCGATTTGCGACGGATTTGAGGCTTCAATTTTGCAAATTTTAGTGTGAAGCTAGGGTTTGGAGAATACCCTGGTCGCCCCCTTCCTCTTGGTCGACCAGACACACCCAAAATGGTGTGTTTGGTGAGTTTTGTTACAAATCAGCATTTAACTTTCATTCTTTTGCAAGTTTAGTCCCTCACTTATCATCTAGCTTTAAGTACTAGTGTTTTTAACCTAGTGTTAGTTATTTCTAGGCTTGTAGTTTTAACTAGGTTAAAATTCCTAGTTGGTTAATTCTTCTTTATTAAATCCTTAAATTTCTAATATAAAGATTTATATTTTCGGGGTGTTACATTAGCAATTACCGAAACCGGGTGTGATTCCTTTTTCTTATTATTATTCTAGTAATCAAGTTTTTCGTAATCGTTAATTATTAGTTGTTAATCAATCTAATCAATTCACTTAGACTAAACTCACACCTTTCAATTAAACGAAAACTAAAAATTATTCTAGCAAGCTTCATAAAACGTGACAATTGTTTTAATTCAATCGAATCCACACACAGACCACATACTCTTCGTGGTTCGACCCCTTGCTACCACTAACACATAGTTAAGGGTAAATTGGGCTTATAAATATTATCTTTGACCGGAGCGCGACACTCCGATCAAATTTTCAAACACTCACCAACTTCATATGTTGAATTTTTAAACACTTTAAATTTCTCAGTTAGTGGTTCGGTTTTATCAACAACTATTTCTTTGAGTTTTTCTGAGACTCCCTGTTTTGTCTTTGTTGCCAACGGACAATTCCAGGCGATGTGACCAACTTCTTGACATCGGTAGCAGGTTCTCGTCTCTTTCTCTGATGAGCTTCAGTTTTCTTCTTTTCAGCAAGAAATTCCTGATTTGATTGTCTCTAGAAAGAGCTCTTCTTTTCATCCTCAGCAGATGTTCCTGAAACAAATTTTGTCTTTTTAGAATTTTTTTCATTTTTATAGTTTTCAAGTGGAATAAAACCTAAACCTTTCTTTTTGAAATTACCATTATGGTTTGGTTTCTTTCTAAAGTTTAAACCATAACTGTAACCCATTTTCTTGTTTATCCTTTGTTGAACTCTAGAGGTGTAAGGACTTGGTTTTTTCAGAAAGATTTATATCTTTGATTTCAGAAATATTAATTTCTGTTAGTTTGAAAACCTTTTTGATCATTTCAGTTTTAACACCTCTTATTGGAAACTTTTTATCAAAATATAATTTGTCAGAATCATTCAAAGTATATGCAACTTCAAATATTTCGTCATTCAAATTGGATTTTGATAGCAAAAATTCTTTACTATAAATCCGTTTTCCCGATGATTTTGAACTCTTTTCAGATGAACTCGAACTCCCGACTGACAAACACGAACTTTCAGACTCGGACTTTGACTCTGACTCCTCATCTTTATCCAACACTTGATCGACCACCCTTTTTATTAATTCGGACTCATGATCTGTGTCGAACGCTGTGAACGTGATGTCAATATTGTCTGGTAATATATCGGTTATCTCGGACTCTAACTTTATATTGACTGCCTTTTTTACTTGTTCCTCATTCGGTTTTCTAGGCGAATACCCTTCCCAAATCGGAGGCGGACACTTGTTATAATTAACACTCTGTTTCTTACCAGTATTCTTTTTCTTCGACTTCTTGTCTTCAAATGCTTCAAAACCTGCAACAGTTTGATAAATTATGTCAATTAAATAATCAGAACTCGAATAACTTCTCAGTAATCGTCTGATTCTTTCATTTTCAGCTTTCTCAGTTTCCAACTCTTGCTTCCATTTCGCACATTCTTCAATGTAAAAATTTATCTCTTTCTGCTTAGACATCATTGTAGCATTCATCATTGTCAAAGCATCTTCTCTTTCAGAGTTTGTCTTTTGCAAACTATTCACAGTTCTGTTTAACACATCGTATGATTCTTTCACATTCTTAACATCAAACAGCAACTTTTCTTTTAATTTTTCTTGTTCACTAAACCTTTCATCTTTATCTTCACATTGTTTGCAAGGTTCCAAACAAGTAAGACAAGGTTTTGTGACTTCAACAATCTTTTCAATCTCCACAATCTTCTCGACTTCAACTACCTTCTCCACTTCGACTATTTTCTCAACAACCTTGACTTCTTTCATTTCTTTTGCAGCTTTTCTCTCTTTAAGTTTCTTCAATTTATCTGCAAAATAAAATTCAAAACTGTGAGAAGATAAATGAGTTTTTGCAATGTTTATCTGATCAGTTTCTTCATCATCATCACTGGTATCTGTTGAACTGTTTTCTGAAGAAACAGTTTCTTCATCTTGACTCTTCTCTTCATCTGACAACACTGCAATCCATTCTTTCATCAATTCTGGCTTTTGAACAATTTGAGCAATGAAAGCTTTAAACTCCCTATTCTCATCCACATACTTATCCCAGCTAAAACCTGGAGCCATTTTCTCATCATCTTGATCAATGATACCATAATAAGCTTTCTTGTTTGCATCTTCGATCATTCTGGCATGTGCAGTTTGTGGTTCCTTTTTTTGATGCGGTTGATGAGCAACCTGTTGATATATTGCTTTTCGATAGTAATCATCTTTTCCAAAAGGATTCTCTGCTCCACTAGCTTTCTGATTTTTGCACTCTCTCTTGAAATGACCTTTCTCCCTGCATCGAAAACAAGTAACTTTAGATTTATCAAAACCCAAAGCTGAAACATGAGCATCCAAAAAATCATTTCTTCCTGTAATCATTTTGAACTTTTCAGCTCTTCTCAAGACACTAGCTAGACACCATTTGATGTCCATGAGCTCCAATTCTTCTGCATCAATCTGATCGTAATCTTCCTTGGTTAGCAAAGGATTACCAATTCTTCCAGCAATCAATCCTCATAAGATTCCAAAGCAGTAACCAGTGATGCCATATGACTTTTAACAACGTACTTCATCAGAAAAATTCGGACCATTTTGAAGATGCAAAGCAACATTGCACTGAATCATATTTTCATTACCAACATTTGAACTTTGAACACTTGGAGGATTAACATTTGAAAATCCACTAGTGTTGATTGAACTTTGACTGACTGATCCAGATGAATTTCCTACACTAAAAGCAGTTTGGATCTTTAGACTTTCTTCAACTGTTTGAACATTTCCTTTGTAGTATAATTTGATGTCTTGTTGATTGCTCGAGTTGTTCATTCTGGCAATCTTTTGTTGTTCAAGATCCTGTGCCTCAAGTTTTTCAATAAACTATCCAATTGACAATCTACTAAACTCTCCTGAATTCTTTAAGATCATGAGATAAGTACCCCATTCTTTCTGTGGTAATGCGTCAACTAACTTTTCAACCCACTCTGCTGGAGTTTTAGTGATCTTCAACTGAGACATGGTACGCACAAGATGACAATATCTCTCAATAAGACTCTTTGTAGTCTCTCCTGGCACACTAGTAAACAACTCAAACTCTTTTTTCAGCAAAGATGCTTTACTCTTGAGCATCTCTGTACTTCCTTCAAACTTTTTCTTAAGTGCTTCCCAAATTGAAAATGCACTCCCACCATGCTGAAGCAAAACAAATATATCCTCTTTAACTGCTTGTTGTAAAAGACTTATCATCATTTTCTCTCCCTTATAACTATCTCTCTCTTTGTCTGACAATTCTGATATAATTTTGTCAACATTCAAAGCGGTCTGTGGTATAACATATTTTGTTTCAATGCTTTCCCAAGCTCTTAGATAGTTTGCCTGAACCCAGTTCTCAAATCTTTCTTTCCAGCTATGGTATTCTTCAATACCCATAAGCTTCGGGGGCTTTTGCAATGTTCCGGTTTCATTCTCCAGGTTCATGTTTTGAGCAATGGTAGCCGGAGTAGTCGGTGATGTGGCAAATGCGTTGTAGAATTCTTCGTTCATGATTCGGTAAAAATTTTCACAACAGTCCCTCTCAAACGAGATTACTCTCAAACGAAATTAACCTGCATACAACTTTCAAACGAAATTAGAAGCTTCAAACGAAATCACCAAACGAAATTAAGTAATTTCGTGCGGAATTACTCAGTTTCACATGAAATTACTCTTTTGAAACAGAATTATAATATCGTTTGAACGATTTCAAGCGGAAATACTAATTCCGTGCGGAATTAGCTGTTGATTCAAACGAAAATAACCAAACTTTGTGATTCCGTGCAGAATTAAAGTACACTTCCACGCGGAATTAGGATGATGTCATCATTTCGAATCTGAATTTCAAACGGAATTACAAGTTTTATCAGTTTTAGATTGAATTATGGTCCAATTTTCTCAAGGCTTTGTTAAAATATTGTTTCGCTTATGATATGTGAAATTCAGATCCTTTTGACCGTTAAAACTTGTTCAATTGAGAAAAGAAGATGTAGAAGTAAGAAAAAGAGATGAAATCAGGCTGAAATCTGCAGAACTCCTCCTCCTGAGCTCTGATACCAATTGTAGGATCGTGTGCGGACCTGAGACGAGTCAATCAGAGGCGTTCTACTCAAAATGAAAGGCGGAAACAGACATGATGAGTTGAACTCAGCTAGATATCACTTTTAACTGTCTTTCTATTGATCTGGTAACAATTACAAGTCTGTAGACACTTCGACAGAGCTTCACCGTCGGAAAACACCAAGCTAATTTCGTACCAAATGACACGAAATCACAACTATATATAGACTCACTAATTCCGCATGAAAGATGCTTCACACGGAATCAGGTACAGACGAAATTACATCTCACACGATATTACTGACTAATTTCGCACGGAATTACTGGATATCCTCTTCATGCGGAATTAACCATTCATGCGAAATTAGCTCTTCAAGCGGAATTACCTCTTTGCTTCATTTTCTCGATCTTCGTGCCCTGAGCAATGCAAGACTCGATACAAGACGAAGTCGACAGACGTATGCACCAACAGTGATAACAAGAGTGCCTTATTTATGACTCAAAATACACTCTCTCACAAACGGGCTAAACATATTGATCTGAATTATCACTTCATTAGAGAATTTATTACTTCCGATAAACTTTATACCAAGTGTGTTCAAACTAATCTCTAGGTGGCTGACATTTTCATTAAAAATTTTCCGCGTGCTCAGTTTGAAAATCTTCAGGTGATGCTTCGTCTCAGGCCACCACCTTTTCGATTGAGGTGGAATATTAGATAAATAAGGATGTTATTTTGTCAATCAATTGTAAATATTGTATTTTTTTATCAACTCCGTCATTTTTGGAGCGATTTATGTACCTATGATTTTTTATATAGGAGATTACAAACCTCCAAAATTATTGAGGTTAGATTTTTTTATCAAAAGATTACAAAGCAACATGGCTTTTAACTCTAAGTATGGAAATTGTATACATTAACAAAATCTTGTTCGTACAAACATAATGGCTTGATTCACATGCTAGGCCTTTCAGATCATTCGAATCGTCTGCCTAACTTTTTTTTTTTTTTGAAAGATCAAATTTCATAAACACCATTATATCAAAGCAATTACATTATATCAAAATTATACCATTTCTCCGAATCCATCAATCCCCTTCTCACCCTATTATTATACCAAAGGAACCCCAAGACTTTGACATCCGAAACAATATCCACCACTTTAGGAGCTTTACTCGAAAAAATCCTCTCATTCCTAGCTTTCCACAATCTCCAACTCGTTATAATGATAATACCTTTAATCACATTCTTCATAATTCCGGAGAGGCCACATTGCTCGAAAACGTGGAGTAGGTCTTTAGTAGAGAACGCATACAAAGGCGGAATTCGACACCACGTGGAAATCCCGTTCCAAACCCCCGCCGCTATACCACAACCCGTAACAATATGATCCGTTATCTCAATTCCTTCTCCACACAACACGCAATCCTCATCTTGGACATAAATATTCCTCCTTTGCAATGCAACTTTAGTAGGAAGCCGATCAAGAAACGCCTGCCACATAAATATATTGCATTTCGCCGGAAGCCATTTGCACCATTTAAAACCGAATGGGTTCTCCTCATTACCCTTCCCTCGCAACCAATTCTTGGCCCCAGCCACTGTGAAGGTATTGTTTTTATCATCATTCCACAACCATTCGTCTCGTCGACTAGAGAAAGACACTCCGATCAACCTTGCTTCCAACTCGTCCCTATGATCGGTCTCAGCTTCTGACCCGAGGGATCTTTTCCACTTCCACTTGATCTTAAACCGACCTTCATCCTCTTCACATCTATCATAAACGTTGCACTGTTTCTGTGAGTCCAACGCGAAAAGATCCGAATAACTATCTTTCAAAGGCCATTGGCATAACCACGGGTCAATCCAAAAACGGATGTCCCGCCCATTACCAACTCGACCCCTTATCATACTCGTGACCCCTTGCCCATCCGACTTGAGCTTGCTACATAAAGACGCAATGTTCTTCCAAACCCCGGACACATTCCGGTTTAGAGGAAGAACTCCCCACTTTCGATCGGATCCATGAATGGAATCGACAAACTTTCGCCAAAGAGCATGTTGTTCAGTGCAATATCTCCAACACCATTTTAGAACAAGCGCTTTATTACATTCTTCAAGTCTAGCCAAATCCAACCCGCCTTCTTCTTTTTTTCCGTGTGACTTTATCCAAAGACACCCAAGCCATTTTCCTCACTTCGTCCGAAAAATCGTCTGCCTAACTATTAATTCGTTTTCAACTTATACAATGTAATTATTATTGTTATATATAATATTCTAATACTGAAAACGGTATTTTTACTAATATTTAGTCTTTTGATTTTGGCATTGCGAGTTGTTCTTGGTCGTGGAGGTGTAAAGTTTCTAGAAGTATTAAGATTTATTTAGTTATATAATTTAAATTAATTAAAGTTGATAAGTGATTTAGATGTGCTTCTTTATTTTTTGTCTTGATGGTTTTTAAATTAACCAATCTTTATTAACTAACAAATGTTTGCCTCTTTCCAACGCTATCGATTCCCAAACCATCTTTTTTTATAACATCGCGTGGAATAATCAATTTCAATGATATTTTCTTTTCTTCTTGCACATGGGTGATTTCATATCTTGAGTTGATTTCCGTTCCCTTGTTTATTTTTATTATTCTCCTTAGTTTATGCCTCATGAATTGTTTCACAAGTTAAATCATGCATATTCTAGTTATAATTATGCTTGTGTTTTAAACTTAAAAAATAAGGTGATCACGGTAACTTATAAGATCTTCGATAACAAAGGTAACTTCACTCGTGTATACCTAAAAAAATATTTTTATCTTTCGGGACATGGGCGTAGCTTTGAAGGGGCCGGGAGGGGCGCCCGACCCCCCAAACTTTTCGCTCAGTAGTGTTATGTATGTACGTTTCGTATAGAATTTTTTAGATATATACGTTTTCGACCCCCCGGTTTTATAATTTTTAAGGTATAATTTTAGGTCCGGTGACTTCCGACCCCCCGGTCGGAAATCTCAAGCTTCGCCACTGTTTCGGGATACCTATGGACAGGGGCGAAGTATAGTGGATGCCCGGGGGTTCACCCGCCCACCTCAATGTTTCGATTAGAAATGTATAAGTTCCGATTTTCGTCCGAAAATTTTAAAATTATATAGGATCCCCCCCCCCCCCCGATTATTTTGCCTAAATTGTATATCCTAAATATTTACAAACTTTGTATATAAATGATGGGTAGTTTGGTAAATATACACTTTATTTATTTGGAACTACTATTATTAGACCGACTTGAATCGAATAGCCAACCCGACTCGACCCGAAACATAACGATAGGAAAAAAAATTGGTCCTATCACTTTACGCCCCCTCGAAACTTTTGATCAAGCTCCGCTATCACATATGGGCTATGTCTCTACTGTATTTTTATGCTCACATTTTTTGCATTTTTTGTTATGTAGACAATATGTTCACGCGCGCTAAACTTTAACCCAATATATATGAGAAGAAGGTATTATCCGTATATTGATTTACAAAATTCTCCTACTCTCATGCTTACTATTTATTATTTTACAAGTTTTTATGCTATATGTACTATGTACTGCTCTTATGTGCACATCTATCTACCCAATTCTCATCCACGTGGACAATGCCGGACTAAGGGTAAGTGAAACAAGACACCAGCTCCTAAGAGATTTTTATTAATATATATATATATATATATATCTATACTATATATAATAAGCATATAGGAAGAACTACTTAATGCAATTGTCATTCCCTTAAAACACACCTAATGCACAATGTACAATTCTTTAAAGCACAATATAATTTACAATCCCAATTATACCCTCACTCACAGAATATGTTTGGGCGGCCATTTTTTCCATTCAATTTTTGAATTCCCGCTCACCTACAGTTGCTCCATACTTCATTTTCATTTGCAGAGGTAGAGAGAACCAGAATTGCTCCATACACCCATTTTCTCTCCCCCTCTCTCTCTAAAAACACGCAGATCTATTGTTCATCTAACCTCAAATCTCAAACTCAGTGGTGGTGATAACCCCCAAGATGGAAAATGTCATGGATTAGAGTTTCTTCAAAGATGGTGATTGTGGGTGGCAATCTGTTGGTTCGTGGCTAGAGAGCCACTGTCACCGGCGGTCTTCGTCGGTCCAAGGGTACCTATGGCTTTCGTTAGTATCCCGACGTGGTGGTTCTAGGGCGGCGTGGCTGCGGCCCTTTATTTTGACTATGGTTCGTTGTGAATGGATCTTTATTTTCGATCTTTACTATACTTATCATTCTTGGGTTTGTGAATGGATCTACTTAGTCACCGATTAGAAGATCTCCGGAAATTTGTAGTTTGTATAAGTATGGTGATTGCTCTTTTTTATTTCAGTGTTTTTAACTGATTATGCTTTTGTATTTCATATTGTTATTTTTTTTCAGTTCTTGTTCATGTTCAAAGACGCTAGCTTTGAGTCGGACATCACAACAGAGAAGGTTCGTGGTTTAAAGCAGGTAATATTTGAGGCAATTTCATTTTTGTTCTATAATGATGCTAGATCTTGATTTTTTGTAACAGATTAGGTGGCGTAGGTTTGTGTGTTTCTGTTCTTATGATTCTTCCCATGATTTTTGCACGTAGGCATTTTGTTTTGCCAATTATGTTACCACAAATTGAGGCTTATGAAGTGAAGTTCTTCATCACACATCAAATAATCAATCTTTGCTGGTTAATTCATGCACAAATCCTTCATAAGATTATTTCTTCATGATTAGGTTAACAAGCCTTACTGTGCAACTAAATTAAATTTGGGGGTTTTATGATTTGATATCTATAATCAATGCTGAATCAATTTCTTCTATGATTTTACAATAACAATGAGAGGTACATAAATATACAAGAACGAGAGAAATATGTGGAGAGATCTTCCACATTTACAACAATAGGAGTTACATAATAACTACATTTGAATGAGTAATATTGACGAGGGATTTTAGGCTAAGACTTTGTGATGGATTGATACCCCCCGTTAATGCAAGGATGGAGGTGGTCCAACACGAAGCATTGAACGAAACTTGTCGAACAACGGTAGTGGGAGACTTTTTGTGAAAATATCCGCAACTTGTTGATCGGTGGAGATGAATTTAGTGTCGAGCCGACCGGAAGTAACCAATTCACGAACAAAGTGATAATCGATATCAATGTGTTTTGCTCGTTTGTGTGAGATTGGATTTTGGCTTAGGAACAAAGCACTCTTATTATCGCATAATAAGGTTGGGCGAGTTTGAAGCAAGGCATGAAGCTCACGTAGTAGATTTGTCAACCAAATTATTTCTGCAGCGGTGTTAGCCATCGCCCTGTATTCAGATTCACAGCTTGAGCGAGAAACGGTGGGTTGTTTCTTTGCACTCCAAGAGACTAAGTTTCCTCCCAAGTAAATGTAGTAGCCATAGGTGGATCTTCTAGTGTCTAGACATCGTGCCTAATCTGCATCAGAAAAACCTAGCAAAACAGTGTTAGGTGGTCGATCAAAAGTTAAACCATGAGATAATGTGCCTTTGACATATCGAAGAATTCTTTTGACTAATTGAAAGTGAGTAGTGATGGGTTGTTGAAGAAATTGACTAGCTTGATTAACGGCGTATGAGAGGTCGGGACGAGTGATTGTGAGATATTGGAGTGCGCCTACGAGAGATCGGTAGAGGGTAGGATCATGAAATGGTTGTCCTTGGGTGGTGAAAACATCTTTTGATGTTAGAGGAGTGGAAACGGGTTTTGAGTCAAGAATACCCGCACGTGATAAAATGTCGTAAGCATATTTGGATTGGTTTAGAAAGAGACCAGAAGAAGTATGATAACTTCCAAGCCGAGGAAAAAATTTAGTAGGCCGAGATCCTTTATTTTGAACTCCTTGTGTAGACAAGATGTAAACATGTTAATGAATTTTTCGTTGTTTCCTGTCACAACGATGTCATCTACATAGACAAGAAGATAAATTAAAACCCCGTTATGATTGTAAATAAACAATGATGGATCGGCTCTACTATTTTGGAAACCAAGAGCAATGAGAAAGGTGCTTATACGTTGAAACCAAGCTCGTGGTGCTTGATTTAGACCGTATAAAGCACAATTTAGTTTACACACATGAGTTGGTTGTTTGGGGTCTTCAAAACCCGGAGGTTGTTCTATGAAAACGGTTTCATTGAGATGACCATTTAAGAAAGCATTATTGACATCAAGTTGTCTTAATTTCCATTGATTAATGGTCGCGAGACTTAGAACAACTCAAATGGTGGATGATTTTACAACCGGACTAAATGTGTGTGAGAAATCGAGACCCGGTATTTGGGAGAATCCTTGGGCTACAAGTCTCGCTTTGTAGCGATCGATGGAACCATCGGATTTATATTTGATTCGATAAATCCATTTGGAACCAATGATATTGGTGTTGGTTGGTCGTGGAACGAGTGTCCAAGTGTGGTTACCATGTAAGGCATCAAGTTCGTTGTGCATGGCTTTGACCCATTTAGGGTCTTTGAGAGCGGTTTTGATTCCTTTGGGAACATGGCTAGAGAAAAGAGCATAATGAGAATGATTAGCAAGATTTACAAAATGCTTGGGTTTAAAAATACCATTTTTGACCGAGTTTGCATGGAATGTGTGTTTGTGGGTTGGGTTTCGGATTGAGAAGAGGATAATGATTGGGTTTCGGTTTGGGCCGAAGGTAATGTATCGGCCGAGGGATATGTTTGGGCCAAAGTGGAGATTTGGTTCGATGTTGAGGTAGGGGGTGAAGCTGATGTTTGGGTGGATGTGGATTGTTGGGCCGAAGGTGAGTTAAGTGTTTGGGTGGATGGAGCGGATGAGGATTGTGTGGATGAAGGTGCTTGGTTTGTGGATGGAGGGGTCAGTGGGTTTGTTTGGTTGTCGGATGGGTTTGGAGTTAGATAAAGTAACGGTGTGGGTAATAGAGTACTGTTGGGTTTTATGGGGTTGTTAGTTTGGGTTGTAGTTTGGGTTGTAGATGGGTGAGAATAGGAGGGTGTAGTGGGTGTGGGTAATTGGTCTTCAAAGTTTGTAATAGGTAGAGAGGAGATATTTGTAGATGTAGAGGGTGTTTGGAAAGGTAAAATATCTTCGTCAAATTTTGCATGTCGAGTAGTATAGATACGACCCGTGGTTGGATCTAGACATCTAAACCCTTTGTAGCGAGGACTATAGCCAATGAAAATACATGGAGTCCTTCGAGGAAGAAGTTTGTTTTTGACATAGTCTCTAAGGTATGGATAAACTCAACATCCAAAAATACGAAGATTGGAGTATGTGGGAGGTTGTTTAAACAATATTTCAAAAGGTGAGAGATTGTTTAACAGTTTTGTTGGAAGTCTATTGATTATATATGTGGCCTTTGTAAAAGCATCAAACCAAAAAATTGGTGGTGCGTGGGCATTAAACATTATGGCCAACCCAGTTTCAGTGATGTGACGATGTTTTCGTTCCGCCCTTCCGTTTTGTTCCGGAGTGTGAGGGCATGAAACTCGATGATGAATGCCATTTTGTTGAAAACACATTTGTACTTGGTGGTTTGTGAATTCGGTTCCTCCATCGCTTTGAAAAATCTTAACATTTGAAGAAAATTGATTTTGAACAAAAGCTAAGAAAGTTTTAAGAATGTTAGGAAATTCCGATTTTGCTTTTAAAGGATAAAACCAAGTAAAGCGTGAATAATCATCTATGAAAATGACATAATACCGGTATCCATCGGTGGATGTGACCGGTGCGGGTCCCCAAAGATCACAATGAATGAGGTCCAAAACATGGTTTGCACGTTTGTGGTTTTCAAGGAAAGGTAAGTGTTTAGCTTTTGCCATTTCACACGAATTATATAATCCCAGTTTAGGTAACAAAGATGTAACAAAAACATGACCGCTTTTATTTAAAGTTGAAATAGTGTCAAAGGAGACATGTCCAAGACGACTATGCCATTTATTGAAAGAAGCACGAAGATGCGAAGCGGAAAGAGCGGCAACAGGAGACTTGTGACTTTGAGTGAGAACATAAAAGCCATTTTCACACGTGCCTTTAGCTAGAACTTCCGCTGTTTTTCGGTCCTGAATTTGAAAATAACTGTTAGAAAACAATACATCAACGGGAGAATCATTAGTTAATCTACTAATGGACAGTAGATTTTTTGTGAGGTTAGGCATGACTAAAACATTTTGTAAAGGAAGATTGTTTTGAATATGATTGTTACCAATATGGGTAACGGGTAAAGATTCCTCGTTCCCAAAAGTAACTCGCGTGTTACCGTTTTGAGGTTTAGAATTAATTAAACCAAAGGTTGTAGGAAGCATGTGAGTGATAGCACATGAGACTGCAGTCCAATCCGGAGTATCGGTAGCAACATTGCATTGGGCAAGGAAAGCTTCGGCTAGATTGGCATCAAGAGATGTCGCCCTTTTGGCATAAGAGGCGAGTTGTGGGCAAGTGGTCGCATAGTGACCATCATGGCGACACAGTTGGCAATGGGGTGTTCGTTTGGTGTGTGTGGTACCACGACCACGGTTTGAGGTTGTGTTATGACCTCGACCCCGTGAAGTGGTAGGCCGATTGGTAAAAGGTTTGGGTTGATTAGCATAAAATGCGGCTTGGGGTGTTGAGGAACCATGAATTTTTTGAATAAACATCTCTTGATTTTCAGCATTTGCGAGAAGATCCCGAAATGCCGGGGCAGGGCGGATAGTTCTTTGGGATGTTGAGAAGTTTTCGAAGGTTGCACCGAGCCCACAAAGAAAGTATTGTCGTTTGTCTTCGTCGCTTACCGGGTGTCCGATAGCGGCAAGTTGGTCGGTTACCGCCTTGAACTTGCGACCAAATTCAGAAACGGAAGAAGTGCCTTTTTGAATGTTGCGAAGAGAGTCTTGAAGGTTGTGAACACGTTCAATTGAAGAATTACTGTAGGCGTCGGCAAGTGCCTTCCAAACTTGAAGAGCCGTGGTGTGACCGATAGTTTCGGCCATGGCTTCTTCAGAAAGGGTTGAATTGATGAGCAAGAGGACCTTTTGTTCGGCTGATTTCCAGGCTGTGTAGGCCGGATTAGGTGTTGTTTTGTCGTTTGTGGTGATGGTTTGGGAGGGTGGTGGGTTAGAACCGTCGATGTGGTTTAGGAGATTGAGACAAGCGAGCATCGGAGTAACTTGCTTCTCCCACGGTAGGTAGTTATTGGAATTCAGTTTGATGTTTATGAAGTAGCTGAGGGAGTGAAGGGGAATGGCACTGAGATCGTTGGTGGTGGACATGGTCTTGTGAACGAATAGGGATCGGAATGGGGACAAAAAAGAATCGGAACAGGGGAAGAAATAGAACTGGGAAAAAAAGAACAGAGATAGAAGAAAGGTTTTCGGTGAAAAAAAAGGAGAAGGAAGGATCGATTTACGGTATGGCTGATATCATATAATCAATGCTGAAACAATTTCTTCTATGATTTTACAATAACAATGAGAGGTATATAAATATACAAGAATGAGAGAAATATGTGGAGAGAAATCTTTCACATTTACAACAATAGGAGTTATATAATAATTACATTTGAATGAGTAATATTGACTAGAGGGATTTTAGGCTAAGACTTTGTGATGGATTGATAATATCGTATCATTAGTTTTATATTATATGAAGAAAATTGTTAGAATGATAATTTGAAACATGAATGAATCAATGGAATCAAGTTTTTTTGGATTACTTTTACAAAGGGTCATAATAATGATTGAAGGTACTAATTTACACATTTGGGTGAACAATATGTTAATAACAGTTAGACTTTACAGGAAGTCAATCAACGGAACTGAAGAATATCATATACAAGCATCCAATAATCAAGGTAAGTACGAAACCCTTAGTTTGATGAAGCATACATGTTGATTTAATTGGATAACTATAGCTATTAAAGGATGGATATACGCCATTAAAACATATACGCCATTGTTAAAAAATACTTTTTAAAAAAACGCCATGAAAAACTAGCATAAAGATGAAAACGCCATTTATATTTAATTATTTTTAGGCAAAGGAATCATAACGCCATTGTTTAGCGGGAAGTGAAAAAACGCCATGTAAAACTAGCATAAAGATTAAAACGTCATTTATATTTAATTATTTTTTGGCAAAGGAATCATAACGCCATTGTTTAGCGGGAAGTGGACAATGACAATCGTACCCCGGCATAACAATTAACGCTCCCTGCCATGTGTTGGGCCAGGATCCGTTCTCACACTTTTCACCGTTCTCTCCTCCTGATCCCGTTTCTATATATATATATATATATATATATATATATATATATATATATATATATATTTGATATTTTTGGCTTTGTGTTGTTTGTATTTGGTAAATGAAAGGGGAATCAAACAGAAAGCTGTTTGTTGAGTTTAATTTTAGCCCTGAAGTCAAAGTTAGGTCATGTGTTTGAGTTTCGAGAAAATAAATAAACCAGCCTCCGAACAATGAAACAACAATTACAATTTAATGGAGAAATCATTTGCTTTGTTCTCAATTTTGTTAATCACCTTTTGGTAATTTTGACATGAAGGGCGTAACCACATTTTGTCCAAGGTGGGCGGGCGCACCCCTTGGAAAAAAAAAATAGTGCTAAATTTACGATAAAATCCCGACCGCACCCTTTGAAAATTTTCGTCTGCACCCCTCAGAAATTTTCGACCGCCCCCCTTAGGAAAAAATCTTATGAATTTATAAAAAAAAAATATGTAAACATTGTTTTTTTAAGTACAACCTAATTAACTTTCCACTTAACTGATTGGGTGTTTGGGATTCCTTTTAAAAGTCACTTTTGAAGCTAAGAAGGACTTTGAGAAGAAAAGGAATCCCAAACATCATCTGAGAAGTCCTTTTGAAGTCACAAGGAATCCCAAACACCATGAGAAAAAAGACTTTTAGAGTTGATTATGTCTTCAAAAAGGAGATTTTGAGAAGTCAGGATTTCTTACTTATTGATGTTGAGAAGGACTTTTTGAGAATGAGAAGTTGAAAAGGAATCCCAAACACCCCCTAACTTTCACTTAATCCAATCAACTTTCTCTTAACCTTTAGCTCAATAAAAACTCTATATCCCAAGCCCAACCAATCTAATAATATAATTTGAACTAAAAATAATAACCCAACCTACTGCCATTTCCCCTTCTCCCGTCGTGCTCTTTGTTTTGTGATCCTAAACTCACGAAAACAACATCTTATCACTCTTTCTAGGTATGATTCGATTATTTTGTTGTTTTCTTGTTTTATTTGTATTTTTAGGAGAAATAAAATTGTTACAAAGTTTGAAATTTTAGTTGTTTTGTTGTTTTTTTTAAACTTTAGTTGATTGATTTTGTTGTTTTAGTTAAAGTTTAGTGTGTTTAAATGGTTAGTTACAAGGAATCAATAATTAAAACTAGGGCTTGATTTTAAAGTTAAAAATTATGAAGTTTGGTGATGATTGTTTAAGTGTTTGGTGTTGAAAATTAGTTGTATATGTTATATAGAGAAATAGTTGCTTAGAAAAGTAGCGTTAGATGTTTTGGATAGATCTCAAAAAATGAAAAACCGTAGGACGACATTTTAAATATGTTTGTAACGATGTTTGACGTGTTTTTTTTTATGATTATATAAATTTTAGCTTGATGTTCCTTTGTTTTACTTGACCCGACCCGAACCAACCCGATATGAAACGATTTTTTTTATATACATAGAGGCCTAAAATCTTTAAAAATATTCTGCACCCCCATGGAAAAATTCCTAGTTCCGCCACTGTTGATTGTTCATCACTTCTATGTAATAGCTTTGAATGGTTTCTGTAATGGCTTTTCTAAATCGTTAAGACTATTGATTTTGAGTGATAATTTATGCCCCTAATTTGCTAATAGTTTATACCATAATGGTTAAACACTTGATTTGTTGATGTTAAACGATAGTTTATACCTTAATAGTTAAGCACTTATAAAAAAAGGGCCTAAAAAATTATTTCGCTTTAGACCCCAAAAACGTTGAGCCAGCCCTGCAAGTGGAGATAACTCAAGAGTCCCACCTTAATGAAGTTCACTTTGGTGGATAAGGAAATGATAGATAGAGTCTATCCTAAGCTCACTCGGGTTTTCGTCCTAGCGTGTGTTACGCCAGATAGTTCTGCTCTCGTGGTGGCACAAACACTTTCAAGTGGCTGCCGGGGGTATAGTTTCCCGGGGGAACGCCCAAGCTAAACTCTGAAATCGGCGTGGGCCCGGTTAAGACACCATAGTCTTGCCCGAGTGGGCCAACGTGGCTCTCCAATTTGGGGCGTGCCTAATATAAGAAAGTCGTCATTCCAAAAATTATAATACATCTATTAGTTTATTAAAATATAAATTAATTTTTAGATAAAATTAGTTTTTTTTTTAAATTAATTGTAAGAAGTTTATTTCTATTTTACTTTATATATAACATGTTGTATAGAACAGAAAAAAAACTTATTGTATTATTTGAAGCATTCTATTTTTGCAAATTTATATTAATTATATTTTAGTTATTATTTTTAAATGGTTTACATTTTTGTCAAATTGGTGAGTAAACAGACCGTAACAAGCATGGGTGATTAAACGTTTTTACGTCTAACTTTTGTTCAATTTATAATCTCACCGCAAAACGCAGATCCTAAATACTAGTATCATTTATTTAATTAGATTCAATCAACTATTTAAACTATTAGATAAATCATTTTAAGGTTTTAAACCTAGTTATGTTAGCACTTCAATCTATATATATAATATATGAATAAAGTGTGGGACACGTGTCCCTCTATTATGCAACCATTGTAGGTTTTTGGCGGGAAAATGTGGGATGGCTATGCTTCACGCACGGGATCCGAATTAGTTGACCCATTTTGTTTATTTTCACCCGGGTATATAATATACCTAAATTACGTAAATCATTCATTCTCCAAATTAAAAACCCTAAATCGTTTCATCTTCTTCCCAGCCCTGCTCTTGTCAAGTGAAGATTAATGTTCGGATTCAGCATCGGAAGTTAAAGGATAGTTTAAGAAGTTACAGATACGCAATTTGCAATTATTTAGTATCAATCTTTTTTTAAATTTATAATTACTATGTTGTTTACTTGGTTTTATCAATGAAATTTGTGATAATCCACCGACTCTGTCTGTTTTTATGTTACTAACAATTGCAAAATATTAGGTTTTGTTGTTTCATCTCTGTTATTGTTTCGATAATTCTTTTTAATTTCTTTTTGTTATCAAATTTGTTTATGTTATGATTGTTCATGTTTGCACGAAAAAACCTAAATCAATGATTCGTCTGTTTTTACTTAGATTACTAATGTCACACCCCCAAATTACCACCTAGGGTATGTCCCTATAGAAGGTGCAACGATCCAACAAAGAGCCACCAATCATATCAAACACAAGTTATAATATATTGAAATACCCAATAGAAATAAATGTAACGTTTAAAAAGTTAAACCAAAACCAAAGTATTGAGCGGAAGCATAAAAGGATAAATGTGTAAACCAAATCAGTGTAATCGTTTATTATGACCATAACCACTCCAGCAGCATCAGACGGCAAGCTCCCAAGTTCCTTCAATAATTACCTACAAGCATGAAAACAAGTGTGTCAGACTACGCTGGTGAGTTCAAGGTTTGTGTTTGTTTACCAAGTAGTGTTACCGATCATGTGAGTAAAACAAGTTACAAGACGATATGTTAGTCGTTGTTATGATGTTTGATGTTTCGATGTTGTTACTACTCGATTACCGAATGGCCAGATGATATGTGATTGCCAACCCCAATGCCTCTATCAAAGCATTGGTCATGTTTTAAGGTAATTAGTTCACGCCCGTTCTCCTCGAACGTCGTGAGGGTGCCAAACCTAATAGCGCTATCAACTAATAACCCCCGTTGCCCTACAAGCAACGACCCGGTAGATGTAGTGGTCTTACAATGATAGAAAACTGAGTATGATAACCAACATCCCGTTACACATGCATTCCCCCTTGGAACGTTACCCGTTATCCCTTCCCTGGGATCCATGCTTGAGAAAAGAGCAATGAACTCACCTTTGTTTTGCTCGGTAAGATTAAAGTATGTGTTCACAGTCAATCCAATCCTAGTATGGTTTCAGTACCAGTCAGTTACTTATCCAAATGGATCACATATTTTATTACGCTAGTATGAACAAGCTTAGCACGTATTTTTCACACAAGTTATATCGAATGTTCAAGTTATATACATCTTCGCCATACCAACAACCCAAGTAACTTATAAGAAAACACTTATCGACATTCACACATATTTAAGCAAGTAACTATTACCCGGAACATGTGCAGCCCAAAGATTAATATGATAACTGTTACTTCAATGTTAACCTACTGATCCATTAGATAATATGTCATATTCATGAGCATAGCCAAATTAGCATATATGATCAAAGTAAATTTAATAACATGCATTCATCTTATAATTTTTGTAACCCAGTTAACTTGTGTCGGCCCACCATACAAATACTCATATTAACGGATTCTATTATAGTCAGTCAGCTTGTATCGGCCCACCATTTAATGGATTATCTATACTATTCGGCCTACATTGATCATCTTAATGAATCATTATACCACATCCATATTCTAACAAATCATCATATAGTCATGTGTTAATAGAATTCAACTAATTTAGTCAAATCTGATTACCATGAACTTCACAAACCATCATAGCCTTAATTAGTACTCCACATGCCCTAGACTATAAATGACATCTTTATTTGATTAGTTTAAGACTTCACATGCAGATCAAAAGTCAAGAAATTTTAAGTGGACCACTCTTATATAATGGCCGACAATTTGATTAATATCACTTGTTCTCAATTGGACCATATTATAGCAAAAATCATCAAACCATTAATACACTTAACATCAATTAATGTATGCAGACCCTATTTCTCTACTACTTAATTATTACTATACAATTAACATCCCATAAATAATGACAAAATACTTTTCCAATCGTTAACAAGATTAGCCGGAATAAAGTAACCAGCCACTTAGATAACCCTTATAATAGTGGGCGGTCACCTATAGTCCGAGTAAGACAAAACCCACCACCCAAGCTTTCTATCGGTCCACTAATTGAATAATAACATTACATGCAGGAATTAATGTTGTTATCTACTTGCCTACACTTTCAAAGCATCACACACACACATGGTTGCATCGAAACCACAAACCCCCCCACATGGCCGCCATTTGCTTGTTACCCCTTTGACTTAATTCAACAACTTACCCTATTATTGGACCAACATTAACAATTATTAACAATGAGGTTACATGAAATAAAGATCACATGGGCGGCCACTAACTACTGATTCTATGCTATGATTGGACCAATTTTATTGAGGGTTTGTAGTCTTTTATTTTATTTATTTATTTTATCTTTAAATGTTGATAACCATTCCACCGTTTCCACTATTGTTATATTACTTGTGATTGGACCACTTCAAGAAAATGGCTGACAACCTTGGCCATGGTTTCACATGCACACCAAGTATTGTCATTTGATTTGATCACACATGGCCGCCACTTTCATCATGTGATCAACAGATTTACTCACGCAATTGAAAGATTACATGTAGCATATACATCATCGTATATTCAAAAGATCATCTATAACATATTAATCACACATAAAGCTATTAATGAATGATCCATTATCTCACATAACATATAATCAGGATATATATAAAATAACTAACCAAGATTTGGTCGCCCCAGATGTTGTCTCGAAAGGGGGGGTGTCTCCACAGAACTCGTGCGATCAGGGAATAACCTTTAGGGTTCTAGACTTGAGATATAAGTAACCTAATATTGATCTCTAATACGTATTCATATAGGATTGTAAAATTGGGCGGTTCTCTTCTAGCCGAAACAATGGGCTTAAGCCCATGTAGAATAGGCTGCCCAACTTAGCAAACAAGCAATATATATTTACAATTAAGGGAGGTGGGGTCCGACTCTCATGTTACATACAAAAGAGTGGGCTGAAATTACATAGTTTGGGCCGAGATATATTATATACATATAGGGTAAAGGATAACATTCCAGTCATGTATACGCGTAACGGGCCGATACATTGTTTGGTTTGAATTGTGTAAGCTAATTATCGCACAATTAATTTAACGGAGTTATATGAATGGCGTTTAACAAAGAATGGAGGATAACGAAGAGTTTAGATCACAAGATAACGCGTCACTTAACCTAAAGAATTCGGGTTGTCACATCATCCCCAACTTGAAAGAAATTTCGTCCCGAAATTTGACAAGTAAGCACAGAGGAATGAAGTGATGAAAACTCTAATTAAACTATATGTAATACTACGCAAATAATAATCACAAATAAAAATCAAGCATTACACGCGATCACTAAGCATCCAAGTACTGCACAGGCACTACGTAAACCAAATTGTAAAAACAGGATTGCTAGGTCAGTTGGGTGCCACATCATCCCCAACTTGAAAGAGAATTTCGTCCCGAAATTCGCCAAGGATATAAGTTGGTCCCACCGTTGAACAATCGGGGATAACAGAGCTTCACTTGATCTTTGCGTTCTCCCACTGCAAATTTCCACTATTTCTTAAGCTTAACAGCTTCCCAAGGGGTTCAAGTACAAATCCTGGATATGTGACTAGGTTCTCATTTCCATATATGTGTTTCCACCGTTGGTATTATCCTACTTTGACTTTTCCACATGTCAAACTTCGTTCCCATGCGTGGCTATCTGGGCCTTCAGGCCCGGTCACCCACATATGGTCTTCAGGTTTTAATGCGTCCTATCAAAACTCAGGTGAATAGGATATCGAGGCCCATGTGCTTCGCCTACCCCACTTCCCTAAGCTGAGAAAGCTGAGAAGACGTCCTCCTAATTTGGTTCCCAAGAGTTCACCGCTCCCCGCAGTGCTAACGAGGTTAAGGCTACGCAATCTTCGAAAATCCCGTGATGAATCTGTGATAGTATCCAGCAAATCCAAGGGATTGCTGTACCCCAGAAGGAAATCAGGATTGGCATAAGGTCAATTCTGGAATTCTACCTAACAATGTGGAGGTAAACCAGGTAACTCTTCAGAAGACACGTCAGAAAATTCACGAATACTGGAAGATACCCTATCTTCCTTTCTTAAAGTGGCGAATCGGTGACAAGAGCTAGTATAGCAGAGTAGCCCTTCCGTAGACACTTCTGGGCTTTCACGACGGTGACAATGCCAACAACGGCACCACTACGATGATCTTGAACTGATAAGGATTCCCCACTGGGGAGAGGGATACGCACGATTTTCTCTTTACAGAGAATTTCCACTTGATACATAGATAACCAAGTCCATGTCAACGACCATGTCAAAACTTACAAGAGTATTGGGAAGTAGGTCAATGTCGAACACTTGACCCACGAGATCAAGTTTACAACCAAAAAGAACATGAGAAGCTTCTATCGATTTACTATCAGTTAGTTCTACTACATGCTTATTTACAAGAAAGGTGGAAGTCAGTCCTAACTAACGACTGAACCCTAAGGCACATAACTCCAATCGAAACAAGAGTCAAATAAAACAGAAGCAGAAAAAGATCATTCAAAGAAGACGTACCGGTCTCAACATTGCCATCATTGCGAGTCTCCCCCAGCGCCAATAGTAAATACTCTTCCACGTGCTCCGTTCCCACCATTGTTCCCATTGTTGCCGCTCCCAGTATTGTTGTTGTTGCCAGCATTCTGATTAAGCTGAGGGCAATCCCTCTTAAAATGACCCTCATCACCACACTGAAAGCACCCCTTTTGATTTCCCTGGTTCTGTTGAGACTGTTGCCCTTGCTGTCTCTGATTCGACTGAGTCTGCTGCTGCTGCTTTGGCTGAGGAGCCCTACAATCCTTGGCCTCATGGCCTACCTTGTCGCACCTGCGACAAACTCGTTCACACTGCCCATAATGATGAAACCCACATTTGCTACACTGAGGCTTCTTTCCCACATAAGGTCTCTGATTTTGATTCACTGAGGATGATTGGCCAAAGCTGCGAGTACTGCCAGTATCTGTCTTCTTTTGGGGCTGAACCGAGTTGGACGCCTTGTCCATATCACCCCACTTGCGTTTGCCATCAGTGACAGGAGTAGTGGCTGTAGTGGCGGCAGTAGTAGCTTTAGAAACACGTGGTGGCAGTGAGTAGCTTTCCACCTCCTGATCAATAATCTTGTGAGTCAACCGGACAATCTGGGTCAAGTTATTGAGGTTTGCAGCGGTAACCAAACCCTTCACTCGTGGAGGTAACCCCTTGATGAATAACTCGATCCTTCGTGACATAGGTCGAGACAAATTCGGGCACAAGTCAGCCAACTCATACGACCGCTTCACATATGCCTCAACCTCAGATCCCACCAGTTTCAGATCGTAATACTCGTTCTCTAGCTTCTGTATCTCATCGCGAGGACAGTACTCCTCCCTCATTAATTCCTTGAAGTCATCCCAAGTAGTAGCGTTTGCTGCATCAATACCCAGCAGCTGAACCTGGGCATTCCACCAGGTTAAGGCAACATCCTCAAGCGTGCCTGTCGCATACTTCACGCGGTCCCCCACAGGACAGTTGCACATAGCAAACACTGACTCAGCTTTCTCGAACCACCTCAATAGTCCCACAGCCCCTTCCGTCCCGCTGAAGGTCTGTGGCTTACAATCCATAAACATCTTGAACGTACAGGCAGGCTGGTTGTTCGGGTGCGCAGCTTGGTAGGCTGCCAGAGCCTCAGCCACACGTGTGTTTATCAGATTTGTTAACTCAGCCTGAGTCATGTTGATGCTACCACGTCCGTGTCCTCTTCCACTCATGTTTCTATATATGGAAATGAACTAATTTAGGTGTCGAAAACGAGGAAGGTGTTCAGGTTTATCACGTTAAGAACGATTAACTACCATGTTAATACACAGACAGGGAAGAACCCCTCTTACATTCGTTAAGCCTCATTGGGATTTGCATGCACCACGCGTTATTATTATGTGTGCACCCATGATAATAAGGCGGTTTGCATGCTCCTCTCAATGCTTCCTAACTTATGTTTGAAGTTTCTCCCACCCCAATCAACACAAAATAAGCACTACCAACAAGATTAGAATTTACTAGATGCAAGTGTTATGTTACACTATCAATGTGTCATGATGCCTACCATGTCGTATCGTGCATGCTATATATATATAGTTACGTTTACTAGTCATATAAAGCATAAACTAACGAGGAACGAACCTTGCAGTCTGAAGCTGAGTGTCATGGTCATCGTTTGGATCAGTTCGGTTATAGTCTGGTTTTATGAAAACGTTTTAAAACCGAGTTCTCTATAACCAGTGGCTCTGATACCAAACTGTCACACCCCCAAATTACCACCTAGGGTATGTCCCTATAGAAGGTGCAACGATCCAACAAAGAGCCACCAATCATATCAAACACAAGTTATAATATATTGAAATACCCAATAGAAATAAATGTAACGTTTAAAAAGTTAAACCAAAACCAAAGTATTGAGCGGAAGCATAAAAGGATAAATGTGTAAACCAAATCAGTGTAATCGTTTATTATGACCATAACCACTCCAGCAGCATCAGACGGCAAGCTCCCAAGTTCCTTCAATAATTACCTACAAGCATGAAAACAAGTGTGTCAGACTACGCTGGTGAGTTCAAGGTTTGTGTTTGTTTACCAAGTAGTGTTACCGATCATGTGAGTAAAACAAGTTACAAGACGATATGTTATTCGTTGTTATGATGTTTGATGTTTCGATGTTGTTACTACTCGATTACCGAATGGCCAGATGATATGTGATTGCCAACCCCAATGCCTCTATCAAAGCATTGGTCATGTTTTAAGGTAATTAGTTCACGCCCGTTCTCCTCAAACGTCGTGAGGGTGCCAAACCTAATAGCGCTATCAACTAATAACCCCCGTTGCCCTACAAGCAACGACCCGGTAGATGTAGTGGTCTTACAATGATAGAAAACTGAGTATGATAACCAACATCCCGTTACACATGCATTCCCCCTTGGAACGTTACCCGTTATCCCTTCCCTGGGATCCATGCTTGAGAAAAGAGCAATGAACTCACCTTTGTTTTGCTCGGTAAGATTAAAGTATGTGTTCACAGTCAATCCAATCCTAGTATGGTTTCAGTACCAGTCAGTTACTTATCCAAATGGATCACATATTTTATTACGCTAGTATGAACAAGCTTAGCACGTATTTTTCACACAAGTTATATCGAATGTTCAAGTTATATACATCTTCGCCATACCAACAACCCAAGTAACTTATAAGAAAACACTTATCGACATTCACACATATTTAAGCAAGTAACTATTACCCGGAACATGTGCAGCCCAAAGATTAATATGATAACTGTTACTTCAATGTTAACCTACTGATCCATTAGATAATATGTCATATTCATGAGCATAGCCAAATTAGCATATATGATCAAAGTAAATTTAATAACATGCATTCATCTTATAATTTTTGTAACCCAGTTAACTTGTGTCGGCCCACCATACAAATACTCATATTAACGGATTCTATTATAGTCAGTCAGCTTGTATCGGCCCACCATTTAATGGATTATCTATACTATTCGGCCTACATTGATCATCTTAATGAATCATTATACCACATCCATATTCTAACAAATCATCATATAGTCATGTGTTAATAGAATTCAACTAATTTAGTCAAATCTGATTACCATGAACTTCACAAACCATCATAGCCTTAATTAGTACTCCACATGCCCTAGACTATAAATGACATCTTTATTTGATTAGTTTAAGACTTCACATGCAGATCAAAAGTCAAGAAATTTTAAGTGGACCACTCTTATATAATGGCCGACAATTTGATTAATATCACTTGTTCTCAATTGGACCATATTATAGCAAAAATCATCAAACCGTTAATACACTTAACATCAATTAATGTATGCAGACCCTATTTCTCTACTACTTAATTATTACTATACAATTAACATCCCATAAATAATGACAAAATACTTTTCCAATCGTTAACAAGATTAGCCGGAATAATGTAACCAGCCACTTAGATAACCCTTATAATAGTGGGCGGTCACCTATAGTCCGAGTAAGACAAAACCCACCACCCAAGCTTTCTATCGGTCCACTAATTGAATAATAACATTACATGCAGGAATTAATGTTGTTATCTACTTGCCTACACTTTCAAAGCATCACACACACACATGGTTGCATCGAAACCACAAAACCCCCCACATGGCCGCCATTTGCTTGTTACCCCTTTGACTTAATTCAACAACTTACCCTATTATTGGACCAACATTAACAATTATTAACAATGAGGTTACATGAAATAAAGATCACATGGGCGGCCACTAACTACTGATTCTATGCTATGATTGGACCAATTTTATTGAGGGTTTGTAGTCTTTTATTTTATTTATTTATTTTATCTTTAAATGTTGATAACCATTCCACCGTTTCCACTATTGTTATATTACTTGTGATTGGACCACTTCAAGAAAATGGCTGACAACCTTGGCCATGGTTTCACATGCACACCAAGTATTGTCATTTGATTTGATCACACATGGCCGCCACTTTCATCATGTGATCAACAGATTTACTCACGCAATTGAAAGATTACATGTAGCATATACATCATCATATATTCAAAAGATCATCTATAACATATTAATCACACATAAAGCTATTAATGAATGATCCATTATCTCACATAACATATAATCAGGATATATATAAAATAACTAACCAAGATTTGGTCGCCCCAGATGTTGTCTCGAAAGGGGGGGTGTCTCCACAGAACTCGTGCGATCAGGGAATAACCTTTAGGGTTCTAGACTTGAGATATAAGTAACCTAATATTGATCTCTAATACGTATTCATATAGGATTGTAAAATTGGGCGGTTCTCTTCTAGCCGAAACAATGGGCTTAAGCCCATGTAGAATAGGCTGCCCAACTTAGCAAACAAGCAATATATATTTACAATTAAGGGAGGTGGGGTCCGACTCTCATGTTACATACAAAAGAGTGGGCTGAAATTACATAGTTTGGGCCGAGATATAGTATATACATATAGGGTAAAGGATAACATTCAAGTCATGTATACGCGTAACGGGCCGATACATTGTTTGGTTTGAATTGTGTAAGCTAATTATCGCACAATTAATTTAACGGAGTTATATGAATGGCGTTTAACAAAGAATGGAGGATAACGAAGAGTTTAGATCACAAGATAACGCGTCACTTAACCTAAAGAATTCGGGTTGTCACAACTAACATTGTAGGTCTTTACATTTCTTCCTCAGATTTTGCCTCATCCTTATCTGGTTTTAGCTCAAATGGTCAAATGTCAAAGTGTACAGGTTACGGTTTTCAAACTCTCTCTTGATAGAATTCTGTTATAACTATGGTATGAGCAATTATACTATTAAAATTTCTTTATTTGCAACATCCTAAAAAAATGCATACATTGTTTATAAAAAATCATTATTTAGGTAACTGTAAATATGTTTATTGTTTTTTTTTATTTATTAGTTTTGATAGCAAACCAATAGTAACAGATTAGGAAATTAAAACCGTTACCCAAATTACTTTGTCTCCCAAAAATTTTTATTTTTGCAAATGATTTATAACTTCCAAAAATATCTTCCATTTATGCCATAATTTACTCAACTTTTATTGTATAAATAAGACCAGAAGTTAAAGACTCTGACTCGACATTCGAATTGTCTTTCTTTCTCGTGCTGTGTTTTTCGAAATCTGAGGTTAAACCATTTTCCCTATTTTTAATTGTTTTATTCATTTTTATGTAGATCAGAATTAGAATCAGTTACTAATATTATCTTTCTTTACCAGTGAAATGGAGAACAATCATATTACTATGTTCAGGTCACTTAATGCTCATTCCACCAATTATACCATCAAAGCTAAGATCATATCTATGTGGGATAAAAAAATGAATGGTTATGATAACCAGATCTATCGTGTTGACATGTTGTTAATGGATGAAGAGGTAAGATATTTAAAGTTTTTATATAATTATTAATATCCTTTTTTTATCAATAAATATACGTGTTCATTTTGTATGATTCGTTATATATAATTTAAATTTCAGGGTGCCTTCATTCAATGTAGCTGTTTACATAAGCTTTTCAAACGGTTCCTTAAGTTTTTGGTAGTTGATGACTGTTTATTGATTCATAAACCATCCCTAGCCAAAGATACGACCAAAATTAAGGTTACCGGAAAAGATCAGAAACTATCTTTTTATGCTTTCACGTCTGTTCTGAAAACTGATAACTGGTCTGGTCCTCGGTACTTATTTAAATTCACTGATTTTAAATCTGTGTTGAGTAAAAAAATTGAAGTGAATACACCAATAGGTAACTACTGTATACTTTTTATTTTTTAAATCTTTTAATTATGATTAGTTGTATGTATTTTTTCATTATATTTTAATATACAGATTTCATCGGTTATTTGGTTGTCTCATATCCTATTGAAGATGCAAATAGGAAGGATGGATCTAAAACAAAACGAATGACCATTACCTTGAAGGATCTCGAGTAATAATGTTATAAACAAAAATTTAATATATATGTTTTTAAGTCACTATCTGTATTGATATATTATTATGCTATAAAATAATTCAGTGACTTTTAATATTTACAGAGATCAGAAGATTAGTGTAACGTTGTGGGAAAATTATGCAATCACTTTGTCAAACTACATGAATGACAAAAATCGACCTGCTCATGTGGTTATACTTGTCCATTTTGGAACAGTTAACATATATCAAGGTATTAACCCACTTTTTTTCCCATATGGTAATCTAAAAATGTATTTTAATTATGCATATTAGTCTTTACAATGCCCAAATGATTATTTTATACCTGTCATTGCAATTAAATGTGTGTTACAATCAGGTAAAGTTGGACTGACTAACATGTTTGAAGCAAGTCGTGTCTTCATAAATTCTGATATTCATGAGATCAAAGAATTCAAAGACAGGTATATCATTAATAACTTAATATTCGTTTTAAAAAAATGATTAAAATGTTAATTAATATATTATACTTTAATAGATATCTTGAGAAGGAGTTTTCTAAATCATCTTCAAGTAAACAATCATGCTCACAAGTGATCTCGAATACAGAAGATGAGTTTCTAAATGCTGAAGATTTTGTTATGAACGGTTTTATTGCTTCTATTGACGTGGTATGTATATCAAACATATATATGCTTAACGTATCTTATATGTCATTTTTTCATACTTATCTGTTACTACAATGTTTATATACTTGATAGGAGAAAAAGGTTATCATTGTTGGTACTGTTATAGCTATTTCAAATGATAAGCCGTGGTATTATTTATCATGCAATGTTTGTAAGAAGCAAATTGAAGAGAAAACTGAGTTGGTTGAAAGAGATGATGGCAGTTTTGACGTGTTGGATGACAAGTCGTTTGAGTGTATAAACCCAGATTGTGATGCTGTTGACATTGTTCCTGTTTATCGGTATCTATACATTATTACAATTAATTTCAAAAGTAATTTTATACAATTGTTAACATTTTATCGTATAATAGATACAAGATACCTCTAAGGGTTCAGGATTCAACTGGAACCATTTCCTGTACTTTGTTTGATTATGAAGCTATTAAGCTTTTGAAAAAAACCTCGAAAGAACTGCTAGATATCTACTCGAAGGTACAAATATTTATCATTCTGATAAAGGTTTTTCATGTTTTATTACACAATTTATATATATGTTATATATCTTTCTCATTATACAGGTTGACACTTTCACCGAAGGATCGTTTCAATCACTTCCATCTGAGTTTGATGTGTTGGTGAACAAGAAGTTTGCATTCCAAATAAAAATTTTCAGTTTTAACATTACCAACCAGGTTGAAAACTATGGGATTTCAATGTTATCTTCTGATGAGGATCTACTTTCTGCTTTGGAGAAAAAATGGAAAGTTAATGAGGTTACGCTTTTCTTCCAAGCATAATAATATTTCGGTTATTGATAACTATATGTCTTTATTCATAAATTGAAACAGTTATAATTTTTTGTAGTCTGACTTTTCTGAGTCAAATGTTCAAAGTTTGTCCGATTCAATTGGTAATGTCAAAGGTTTAGGGAAGGTATTATACTTGTGTTGTTCTACACTTTTTTTTCCTGTATATAGATTACATTTTTATGAAACTGATGGATGTTTTTATCTATGATGTAGTTTCAGGAATCTCAATCTGTGATGGGTGACAGCGTTACGCCAGATCCTATAGATGGTAGTGATCAAGAAGCGACGAAGTTCGAGAACATTAAACGTAACCTGGAAGATGTTTATGATGTTGATGCTGTTGATAGCTCTTCTACTAAACGTCGTAACAGTCCTGGGAAAGTTGAAATAAACGATGCTGTCGGCTTGGATCTCCTCACGCCAAAAATTGAGAAATAAGGATTTTGAAGTATGGTCTTCAAATGGTGTTGCATCATTGAACGTTTTTACTATTTTTATAATTATGCTTTTTGTGAAGACAATTTTATTACTTTGACGGTTATTATTGCTTCATATTTGATAATTTTTAATTTGACGTGAGTGCTTATTACATTTTCATATCGTTTGGTAAAGTTTGTGTTTATTTTAATGAGGTTAAAAGATCTTTGATATAAGTTTATAACATGGTGCAAAATGTGAATTTACCGATACTATAATTTATATACCATGTTATGAACAATATTTCAGAAAAAAGTTGAAAAAATTTATTGTGTATTTCACGGTTATATAGCATTTATTATTCAAAATAATGGTTTCTTTTGTTTAGGTTATAATAATTAAATATATAATAATGATAAGATTTTATTCTTATTTATTTTATTCATCTAAGTCCTAAAATCTAAACCCAAGATACTTATTGTTACTTTCGTAGATTTGTAAATGATTTATAACTTATAAGAATATGTATCATTTACGTATGGAAAATTTCCCATTGAAATTTAGAACAATATGAATATGAAATTTCCCATGAAAAAAACAAAATATAATTCTATATTAAAACAAGATGTGATCAATTCCATAATTGATATTTAGAAGGTATCTTAAGTATGGAAATTTCCCATTTTGACATTAACAATTCCTATTTTAAAATTCTTTACTCATATATAAACACAATGAAATCACTGTTTTTGTAATTGGTTTTAGAAACACAATGGTTGAGCTTCCTTTTCATTTGATACTTTTCCAGATATTAATAAGGATCGATACGAAATCAATACATCGATTCAAATTGGTCTCTAAACAATGGCTTGATGGTTTATCATCACGTGAATTTGCTTTTAAATGTGGTTGTTATGTTGAAGATTATCTTGTAATGGTTATTGAGTTTTAGTGTTTACAACTCTAATTATGGCTTATTTTACCAATGTTCATTATTCAATAAACTCACATGTTTGACTTATTTTTTTTTTAGGAAATGCTCCAAGACCAAGGTTTGTTCATTTCTTCGTCTGTTTTGATGGAGTTGTGGCCGCGTGAACTCATTGAACTGTATGGACTTCATCATCAACATGCAAGTGAAGAGAACGTAAACGTTATAGAGGAGATGGTGATTATTGAAAATGGTGAACGTACTATATATCAAGTATACCATAATGACAATTAGCAATTTTCCATTGTTAAAATAATATGTTTATGGTTTAATGGAAAACCTTATTATGGTTCTTACTATTATATATTTCGGGCTTATTCGAGTTATGTATATTTATTAAAATATTTTAACAAATATAATGATTTATTATATAATTATAAGATCTGAATAATTTTTGGGATCACAAATAACTTTCATTACAAACTTACGCAATCAGAATTAGTATCAACTAATTATGTACTTATATTTTGTGCTAGAATTTAGCAACAATTTGCCTAATTTATCTATCGACTTTCTATAAATGAAGGAAGTAGTGTGTATAACTTTTTGTCATCAATCATTTTCTTTATTCAATGTTTTAGTTGCATTTTCCAGTTCATTTTTAGATCTGTGTTTTTTGCTTGTCATTCTTTCCAACAAGTAAGTTTGCATCCGTTTACCGTTTCATTGTCTGGAATAATTTACTTTGAAACTAAATCCTTCTGCTTATTATTATCCGTCAGGTATGTTTACCACTCTTATTATCTTATTTGATAAACGAATATACAATTGTTTATTACATGTTGTTTTTCTAAAATCAACGTTTTTGTTAGTTTGATGCAACACGTCAACAAGATGATTAACATTCATTTATATACTTATATATAGTAGAGCTAACGGATAATAGTTTCAATTTACATCTACATGTTACATAATCATGTAGCCAAAAAACTAAAACCATTGTCTTCATAACCAATTATATGGTTACCCCCCCCCCCAAACCCTTATCATTCACAATCCATAAGCCAACAAAATATAACACTACTACCATCCTTTCACATATTGTTCTATTTTCGATCTACACTTTTTAACTCGAGCACCTGTGTAGACGTAACAAAGTTGAAGTGTAGCATGTCACCATTCTTCAAACTGTTTGCACACATAAATTTATCCCACTTCACCATTTTGTAACGCGGTTTGCCACCATTCTCTTCTGTTTCCACTTCATTACACATGATTTTTCCATCCAAAGTCTGAATCTTTAATGCATGAAGTTCTTCTGTAAGACCAGATCTCCTTGCAACCTCAACAGGAAGACGCTACAAAAAATATGTTACATGTTATTATTATAACTTACCTTATTAACTACTTACATTATCTTAAACATTATATTTCAAATTTCCATACCAATCTGTTTTCTCCTTTTCGAGTAAACTCATAATTTTCAGTATCAACTTCAGCCTTTGATTGAATTCCACTACCAAGCTTCCTTTTCTTTTCTTTTCCAATTTTTGATACCTTCTCTTTGTAGTTTGCTCTCTGTGAATATAATTATATTTATGAATGATATGCATTTTATTATTGTGAAAGATGTTATTCAACAATAAATGAAAAGTGTTATAATACATGTGATTAAAATAAACTTTACCTCTCTTTTGTGAGATGATCGGCGATATTTTCCAACTTTTGGTGTCACCACTTCCGGAGTCTTGTCAACCTCCTTTCCTTTTTTTGATGTTGATTCAATCACCTTTACAAAACAATAGTATTTTTCGTAAATCTATTAAATATACAATGGTAGGGATCAAAATTATAAATAATTAACGGTTTTAACCATTTGCAAAAGCTGTGATTATGTATACCAAATCTTTATTACCTCATCTTTGACGTTAACCTCAAAGCTAGAATCATTACTTTTAGGTGATGTAACTTGCTCACAATCTAGAATTCCTTGTCTCCTACTCAAAATCTGTTAATTTTCATTTCCAAAGATGTTATCTTCATAATTAATGAATGTTCAATTTCATTTTTATTCGAAACTAATGCAACAGTAGTATATTATTTCATTAATCAACATTTTATTATATACTTTGAGTAAATTATAATCCAGTACCTCATTCATCACTAAATCTCCACTTGTCTCCCGTTCACTTTCAGATTCACCAAACTTCTGCTGGAAAAAAATAAGCAGAAATATAACCAACCTAAATTATGTGATATATGTTGTTTGTAAGAAAAAAATACTTACATAGCAAACACTTTCTTGGAATGTTCTTTTAGATATGATTTCACAAAAATCAGTATCTTCGGACTTTTCGTGAAACCCCAATTCAACTTCAATTCCTTTCCTGAATACCCTCAATTGAAACACAAAATTATCAATCTTCTCAAAGATCATTGTGTCACCCTCCATAATTTCCAACCTCACACACAGTTTCGGCCATCCGTCCGTAAAAGCATATGTAACATGAATCTTGGATGCCATCACATCCCAGTACTTACCAGCTGCATATACTTGGTAAATGCCGTTTACCTCGTGATTTTTGAAAAACATGGTAACAAACTCACTTGGAATTACCTGCAAGTTATTAATGTAAGTATATAAGTATTACTATTAACAATACAATTTCAATTCAATTATCTTATAAAGTTTGAATAACTATTAATTATTAAATAGTATGCTTACCGTAAGACCCAACTTTGCTAAGTTGTTCATTGTTATGAATGATTCATCACACACATTCTTTACGAAAGGATAAACCTCCAACTCTTTATCCCCCAAGCTTCTAAACAGCAGCCAAGTGTTTTTTAACAAATTAAGACTGTTAACAACAGCCCTCCAACCATCTGTTAACACTGGTAGATTATTCATGTGTCTAAGTCTTACAGTCCAATGTCTACCGTCTTGATGATGAACCTCTATGTTCATGTGTTGCCAATCTTTTCCCCATTTTTTGATCACAAATTGAACACGTACCAGCTGGGTTAACAGTTACATGAAACAATAAAAAATAGGCTTATGTCAATATTACATATTACATACGATGTTTAGATCCATCAATTTAGAGATGAAAGTACACATACCAATGATAGATCTTTAGGTTCTTCCATCAGTTGAACAAATGATGATACCATCTTTTAAACTGCAATGTACTCATATATTTTAATTTTTTCTTAATTTTGATGTTTTGATTTTCAATTATAAATATATTTTAAAACAGGTAGAACATATAAAAGACAAATATTCCAAAACAAGTATCATTTTCTGACTAAAAATCATTCTTGACAATATTATGAACATTTAATAATTAAACAGTACTGAGTTATAAAGCTAATTATTTTCCTATTAAGTTATCCGACCCCTAATTGTATTTTTTGTGTTAATCTCATATGGGATTATCTAATTTTTTTCAAAATTAATAACTTATTACAGAGTCAATGTTATTTAAACATGTAAGTAATCCTATTCTTAGTCAGATAGTTTAAAATTTATAGCAACCCACTAAATCAATGATAATCAAAACATGCAATCTTTAAATACTACTGATATATGATTTCATAATGTAACTCTGTTCTAACTTCATTCGAATTAAAGTTACTTATACATTTCACACATTATTATTACTCAAATAGTAGTGAATGAGTAGTATATCGATGATAAGGATCATACCTTTTTGTTTAAAATCGTCCGAGAAGGTATGGTGCAATCCCTTTGATTATCTTCCAATTTAGAAATTCTGATTTTTGTAAGCCCTAGATGATGAAGAAGACGGTTGTTTGTGTTTTAGTTTTGTAAGAGAAATGATGTGTATATTGTAATGATGAAATTTTTTATGGGGAGTAGTTATTGATTGATGGGTTAGTAAATAAACGGCTATTTGATGATTACTTTTTTTTATTATTTCTTATGTATGTTTTTCAATTATATAAATTGTATGTTTTTCATTTATATAATTTGTATGTTTTTCAATTATATAATTTAGGAGATGTTAAATAAGAGAAGATTAGAAAATACCCCTTTGAGTGATATCACATTAGTTCCGCAATCAATTAACAGTAAGTTTTGTTCTTACAATTATTTTTTACGTTAACGGTTAAATTAATTTGTTTCTTTTATTATATTTTTTTTATTCCCTTTTATTATTTTATAATTGTTTAGGTACACTTGGAAGGACACCATTGTCGAACATTACTAATGGTAAAATTTTACATTGTAGAATTCTTCAAATAGCTTTTTTGCTTTAATATTTTTTGTATTATACTGATAAATTCTATTTTTTTAATATATTTAGTTACAGATGATTCAGTCCCTTTATATTGTAATTCAAATGGTATGTCATATTTTAATGTAACGTTTTTTTATTGAAATTTGTTTATAATATAGATTTTTTTATTTTATATATAAACTGTTTGTTTCAACCTAAAAAATTAATAAAATGAACATTTCAGCATTACTTGCTGCTCATAGAAGAAAAATGCGGAAGATTTATCTTGATAATAGGCGAACAAAGTCAAATAAAAGAAGAAGTGCACCAAGTGGTAGAGGATCCTCTAAAATTGTTAACAAATCTCTGTTAACCGACGAAGAAAATTATAATCCTAATCTTCCTTCGTCATCTAATACTTTTCAGACAGTGCGTAACTTTACATCTTTAACAACGACAATACCCTTAAGTGGCATAACAACTGGTAAGTAATCGGATAATATTTAAAAAGAATATATCATCTCAATTATTTATATATATATGTATGAAGTAGATTTGCATTACAATCAAAATTTTGTTTTACTAACATTTAATTATGACATTCACAGGTGCTATTACTTTTAATAACCAATCAACCCATACGCCTAGCAGTTCTCAGTTTTCTATTGTTTCAAACATTGTTACACAAAACAGTAACAACATTCTTCGATCTTCTTCTACGTTGACTAAGCTTAAATCTGGTAAACAAAAGATTTTACCTAAGAAACGTATTATCGAACCTATTCCAATGGTAGATCTTACTTCTGATGACGACAATGAAAATTTACATTCCATTGAAGACCCTTATAAAGGTGTATCCACAGGTAATAACAATGTTACTTTGATTTAAGTTAAATAATATTTTTTTAATAATTTATGAAAATCATAATTGAAAATGAATGTTATGTTTACAGATTATTTGGATCACGGTAATCAAATCCTTAGATGCGAGATGTGTCATTCATTATTATGGTCTGACGAAGGTGGTAAAGGTCGAATTACATTGGGTAAGTTAACTTATAGTTTATGTTGTGGTTATGGCAAAGTGGAGCTTCCAGATTTGAAAGAACCTACTTCAGTATACAAGGATCTATTTGGAAATTCTAATGAAAAAAGTAAGTACTTTTTAAAGAATATCCGACGATACAATTCTATGTTCTCCTTCACATCAATGGGTGGAAAGGTAGATTCGAGTATCAACAGTGGTAAGGCACCATATGTATTTCGTATTAGTGGACAGAATTTCCACACATTAGGTGGTTTGGTACCTGCACCTGGTAAAGATCCAAAGTTCTCCCAGCTTTATATTTACGATACTGATAATGAAGTTTCAAATCGGAAAAGGTTATTCAGGTAATATTACACCATAGTTTATAGTATTTTAGTATTTTCAATGTACCAATATTTTGATGTTACATACTATCACATATTTACCTTATGCGTTTCTATTTTTTCAGTGAATCTACAAATAAGTCGGATTCTCATTTAAAGCAATTAGATATTCAGCTCATAAAGTTTATAAAAGACTTCCTGGATCATAATAATGAGTTGGTTAAAAGTTATAGAATTGCAAGAAACCACTTCAATGAGAATCCTAATGAAAATTTCAAGCTTCGTCTCATTTACAAAAGAGATCTTGACGGTCGTACTTACAACTTGCCCTCAACTTCAGAAGTTGCTGCATTGATAGTTGGTGATCTACATAAAATAATTGATCATCGTGATATTGTTGTTGAGTCTCATACTGAAGGTCTTCAACGAATCAGTGAACTTCATCCATCATATCTAGCACTTTAGTATCCAATCCTTTTTCCTAATGGTGATGATGGATATAGAATAGACATTCCTCATAGGGATGGTATACGTACGTTAAAGAAAATTCGACCCAAGTGTACAATGAGAGAATTCTTTGCTTATAGAATTCAAGATCGATCATCTGCCTTTTCTATAATTTTAAAAGCTCGGAGATTGTTTCAACAATTTTTGGTAGATGCATATACCAAGATTGAGAGTGAAAGGCTTAATTATATTCGTTTTCAACAGAAACATCTTAGGTCTGAAACATATTCAAATCTTCAAAACTTGAAAAACGAAGGAAAAGATGATCTATCAAATACTGGTATACGTGTTTTATTACCATCTTCTTTTACCGGCGGATCACGCTACATGCAACAAAACTATTTAGATGCTATGGCTATATGTAAATGGTTTGGATATCCCGATTTTTTTATTACCGTTACATGTAATCCGAAGTGGCCAGAGATTAAACGATACTTGAGAAATACTTCAATTAAGCCTGAAGACAGGCCAGACATTTTGTGTAGATTGTTTAAAATAAAGCTCGATTCACTTACAAAGGATCTAAAGGACAAAAAAGTATTTGGAGAATTAAGTGCAGGTATAATTATACTTTTTATATATTTTTATAATACCATAAATATTTATAATTTATTTTTCACCATTTACTAAATATCATTTTTTAATGTAGCCGTTTATACTGTGGAGTTTCAAAAACGTGGATTGCCTCATGCTCACATTTGCATTTTTTTGAAACCGGAATCCAAAATTTTGTCCGTTGATCATCTTGACAAGTTCATTTCTGCTGAGATACCTGATAAGAGAGAAGATCCAAGCCTATATGCACTTGTGACTGATTTCATGATTCATGGTCCATGTGGAAATGCAAATCCGAGTTGTCCTTGTATGGTTGATAGTAGATGTTCAAAAAACTATCCCAAAAAATTCAACCCTGAGACCACCACTGATGCTGACGGTTTCCCTGTATATAGAAGAAGAGACAATGGAAACACTGTTATAAAGTCCAACGTTCAATTAGACAACAGAAGTGTTGTTCCTTATAGTCCGGTTCTTTTGAAAAGATACCAAGCTCACATTAATGTTGAATGGTGCAATCAAGCTGGTTCTATTAAATATTTGTTCAAGTACATTAATAAAGGCGCAGATAGAGCTTCCCTTGTAGTGTCAAACCGAGACGGTACAGAAAATGAACAAACAACAAAGGATGAGATCAAAGCGTATTATGATTGTAGGTATGTTTCAGCCTGTGAAGCTTCTTGGAGGATATTTGCAAATGAGGTTCACTTTAGGTTTCCTCCAGTTATGAGACTTCCTTTTCATCTTGAAGGTCAACAAAATGTTGTATTTGGTGCCGAGGACGATATACAAGAAGTTTTGGATAAGCCATCAGTTTCTTCTTCGATTTTTCTAAAGTGGTTTGAGATGAACAGAAACGATGAAAATGCACGGAAACTTACCTATGTTGAGTTTCCTACTAAATTCTGTGACAACCCGAACCTTCGCGGTTAGTAACGTTTAAATCTCGTGATCTAATTAACTCGGAAATTCGGAATTTGTTAGGTAGTGTGTATTGGGCCAATATTTATATCTTATTAGTATCATTTTACTTGTTAGTTAGTCCAACAAGTTGGGTGGTAATCATATGGTGTATTATTAAACTTGGCCCAATAGCATAAGTAAATGAATTGGCCCAGTAGCTCAACATTTGGACCTTTACTGTTTTGGTTTAGCAAAGACAACCGGCCCAGTAGCTTAACATACGATTTAGACTCCAATTCGTTTTCATGATCGGTTTAAAACTCAAACAACCCCCCACTTCTTCTTCCTTGATTTCGGTAAACAAACCCTACCCCTCCCCTCTTACTTGATTCGCATCAGACGGAGGAGACCCCCTCCCCTTGTTCGAGTTGCATTCCAATCCATTAGTTCCGGTTAGTAATGCTTGCCTATTGTTATTATTCATATCTGCATGAGGGTGTTATGAATGATAATGTTCACATGTGCTGTTAACTGGCATTGATTTATATGAGCCTTAATGATTATCTAGGGTCGATCTTGTGTGAATATCGATTTATGTGTTTGGCTGGAATATTGCATGCGGATATGATGTTATGTGTGCTAATTGTTATGGCATGATAATATAGTATTAATTGGTAATGTCAGATGTAATTCAAATCCTATTGGACCTCAAACAAAAGCTACTAACCATAAATGTTGCTTTGGGTTTGATCGTGTATCACATGCAGGCAATAAACGTTGACTGATCCATGATGAGTCATGTGATAATCTGATTCATAACACAGCCTACTATTAATATGCTTTGATTTAATGGCCGACAACCATGTGATTTCATATGTGATTGATGCTTATACATAATACATAACACATGGATGATGATTGGTATTGCTGATAGGTGAATGAATAATTAAAGTGATTGTATGATTAGATTAGGTTGATCAAATGATTGTTATAACCGATGTAAATGTTAGGCATACGATGATTAGGGCTGCCATGTGTGTGTGTTAGATAGGACCCCTTCTCAATTGGCGGCATTGGTCAGTCTTTATCAGTAAAAGATCTTTAAAAATAATCGGTTGTTGCATGTGAAAATATTAAAAAGTGTCAGGCCATTTAATTGAACAACTATCTTGCCGCCACTAACAAATAGCGGCCCAATGAAAATTTCTTTTGTTGCATGAAATAGAGTATGTCGGCCATAACAACTTAGAACCATGTGTATGTGCCGCCCATTTTATATAAAGGTCAAATGAGAATCATTTACACTTTTATAATTGACCGGCCATTTGTTTGAATATCACTAGATTGAACGGCCCTATCATTTTAATATAATCTGTGGCCCAATCGCAAACATGTCAGATCATTAAATAGATCTACTGTTTTGTAACGTGCATGTGATTTTGATGAGTTTAGTTAAAAGGCCACATGTGTTGATCATTTATTGGGCCGAACAAAGGCCCAATGGGGCGGCTTGTATATATGGAACTCTCACGTTATTAATTAATTGAGCCGTATAGCAAACTGATTGAATTGTTGAATTATTGGACCATAAGCGAACATGTATAAAAAGATGTAAGCAGTCAAGGGTTATTATGTGTACCTGATGAATGAGGTGAATACGTGAATTACAGGCATAGCATGTACAATAATATGTGTAAAATGCTTGGGTGAAACTTATTTGATGTATAGGTAGAGAATGAAATTTATTTGCGCACGAAACTGATTATTAATGATAAACACGATAGGTTCTGGTTAACCAACTTGGAATACGTAAATTAATCTTACCGAGCAAACCTAAGGTGAGTTCACTGCACTTTTCTCAAGCATGCGTCCCGGTGGTTTGGGACAACTGGTAAACATTTGGAAGGGAAACATTGGGTAAATAACTTAATCGGTTTTGGTTATTGCCTGGAGGGCAATGGGGGTGATTAGTTGATAGCGCTATTAGGTGGGAAACCTCACACTGGGCCGTAAGGACGGGCGTGAACTAATTATCTGGGTATGGCTATGGTTGTTAGAGGCACACTCCTCGGATACATATGGGCACTCTCCCTAGGGTATCTAACGAAGGCAACATAGCAATCGGTCGTTAAGGGGTACCCACTCCCCGGATACATATGGGCACATTCCCTAGGGTATCTAACATGAGCAACATCGTAACGCAACATTAAATCGCATTAACATACATATGGTAACATAACCTGTTAACAAAACCTTGAACTCACCAGCGTAGTCTGACACACTTGTTTACATGCTTGTAGGTACTTATTGAAGGAACTTGGGAGCTTGTCGTCTGACGCTGCTAGAGTGGTTGTGGTCATGATAAGCAATTACATTGATTTGGTTTTGATACATTTATACGTACATACATTTATGCTTCCGCTCAGTACTTTGGTTTTGGTTTAACTTTTCAAACGATACATTTATTTCAATTGGGGTATCTCAATACATTATAACTCGTGTTTGATATGATTGGTGGCTCTTTGTTGGATCGTTGCACCTCCAATAGGGACATACCCTAGGTGGTAACTTGGGGGTGTGACAGTTTGGTATCAGAGCCACTGGTTATAGAGAACTCGGTTTTAAAAATGTTTTCATAAAACCAGACTATAACCGAATTGATCCAAACGATGACCATGACACTCAGCTTCAGACTGCAAGGTTCGTTCCTCGTTAGCTTATGCTTTATATGCCTAGTAAACGTAACTATACTTATAGCATGCACGATACGACATGGTAGACATCATGACACATTGATAGTGTAACATAACGCTTGCATCTAGTAAATCCTAATCTTGTTGGTAGTGCATATTTTGTGTTGATTGGGGTGGGAGAAACTTCAAACATAAGTTAAGAAGCATCGAGAGGAGCATGCAAACCGCCTTATTATCATGGGTGCACACATAATAATAACGCGTGGTGCATGCAAATCCCAATGAGGCTTAACGAGTGTAAGAGGGGTTCTTCCCTGTTTATGTAGGAACATGGTAATTAATCATCCCTAACGTGATAAACCTGAACACTTTTCTCGTTCTCGACTCCTAAATTTGTTCCCTCCTCCTATTATAGAAACATGAGTGGACGAGGACACGGTCGTGGTAGCATCAACATGACTCAGGCTGAGTTAACAAATCTGATAAACACACGTGTGGCTGAGGCTCTGGCAGCCTACCAAGCCGGTATGAGCTGTACCAAATACTTTTTATCCTATATCGTGAACCCAACTCTTACCCTTGTGTCGTATCTTCTTTCACTCAGCGCACCCAAACAACCAGCCTGCCTGTACGTTCAAGATGTTTATGGACTGTAAGCCACAGACCTTCAGCGGAACGGAAGGGGCTGTGGGACTATTGAGGTGGTTCGAGAAAGCTGAGTCAGTGTTCGCTATGTGCAACTGTCCCGTGGGGGACCGCGTGAAGTATGCGACGGGCACGCTTGAGGATGGTGCCTTAACCTGGTGGAATGCCCAGGTTCAGCTGCTGGGTATTGATGCAGCAAACGCTACTACTTGGGACGACTTCAAGGAATTAATGAGGGAGGAATACTGTCCTCGTGATGAGATACAGAAGCTAGAGAATGAGTATTATGATCTGAAACTGGTGGGGTCTGAGGTTGAGGCGTATGTGAAGCGATCGTATGAGCTAGCTGACTTGTGTCCAAATTTGTCTCGACCTATGTCACGAAGGATCGAGTTATTCATCAAGGGGTTACCCCCACGAGTGAAGGGTTTGGTTACTGCTGCAAACCTCAATAACTTAACCCAGATTGTTCGGTTGACTCATAAGATTGTGGATCAAGAGGTGGAGAGTAACTCGTTACCACCGCGTGTTTCAGCCACTACTACTGCACCCACTGCCACTGCGTCCGCTAATGATAACAAGCGGAAGTGGAATGACTATGACAAAGCATCTAGCGCGGGTCAGACTCAGAAAAGGCCAGACAACAGTAGCAACCGCAGTATCAGCCAGACGTTTTCTGCCAATCAAGGCCAGGGAAGTAGCCAAAGTCAGGGTTCGTATGCAGGGAAGAAGCCGCGATGTAACGAGTGCGGCTATCATCACTTCGGGCAGTGTGGACGAACATGTAACAGGTGTGGTAAAGCAGGCCACGAAGCCAAAGATTGTAGAGCCCCACAGCCCAGACATCAGCAACAACAGAACCAGCAGCAGCAGCAAGAGCGAGGCAACAGGGGATGCTTTCAGTGTGGTGCGGAAGACCATTTCAAAAGAGACTGCCCCCAGCTGAATCAGAATCAGAACAACAACAACCAAGGAAATGGGAACAACAATGGGGGTAACAACGACGGCAATGGTGCTAGGGGACGTGCCTTCGTGATTGGCCAGGGTGAGTTCCTACTTGACGACTTTTGTGTTACTGCTTTATTTTATTCGGGCGCCGATACTAGTTTTGTGTCTTTAAAAGTTAGTCAAATGCTTAATCGTACCCCAACACTTTTGAACACCAAGCACATAGTAGGACTAGCAAGCGGTAGAAGTCTAGAGGCCACACACATAGTTTAGGGTTGCAATCTTGTTCTTGCTGATCAGACCTTTTATCGACCTCATTTCTATCGTTCTGCGGAATCTCGGGACGAAATTCCAAACCAACGGGGGGAAGATGTGACACCCCAGGAGAACCAAGAAACCACGCAACTAAACTAGCTTCCGCAGTGACTGTTTGCTAAATTTCGGGACGAAATTTCTTTCAACTTGGGGATGATGTGACAACCCGAACCTTCGCGGTTAGTAACGTTTAAATCTCGTGATCTAATTAACTCGGAAATTCGGAATTTGTTAGGTAGTGTGTATTGGGCCAATATTTATATCTTATTAGTATCATTTTACTTGTTAGTTAGTCCAACAAGTTGGGTGGTAATCATATGGTGTATTATTAAACTTGGCCCAATAGCATAAGTAAATGAATTGGCCCAGTAGCTCAACATTTGGACCTTTACTGTTTTGGTTTAGCAAAGACAACCGGCCCAGTAGCTTAACATACGATTTAGACTCCAATTCGTTTTCATGATCGGTTTAAAACTCAAACAACCCCCCACTTCTTCTTCCTTGATTTCGGTAAACAAACCCTACCCCTCCCCTCTTACTTGATTCGCATCAGACGGAGGAGACCCCCTCCCCTTGTTCGAGTTGCATTCCAATCCATTAGTTCCGGTTAGTAATGCTTGCCTATTGTTATTATTCATATCTGCATGAGGGTGTTATGAATGATAATGTTCACATGTGCTGTTAACTGGCATTGATTTATATGAGCCTTAATGCTTATCTAGGGTCGATCTTGTGTGAATATCGATTTATGTGTTTGGCTGGAATATTGCATGCGGATATGATGTTATGTGTGCTAATTGTTATGGCATGATAATATAGTATTAATTGGTAATGTCAGATGTAATTCAAATCCTATTGGACCTCAAACAAAAGCTACTAACCATAAATGTTGCTTTGGGTTTGATCGTGTATCACATGCAGGCAATAAACGTTGACTGATCCATGATGAGTCATGTGATAATCTGATTCATAACACAGCCTACTATTAATATGCTTTGATTTAATGGCCGACAACCATGTGATTTCATATGTGATTGATGCTTATACATAATACATAACACATGGATGATGATTGGTATTGCTGATAGGTGAATGAATAATTAAAGTGATTGTATGATTAGATTAGGTTGATCAAATGATTGTTATAACCGATGTAAATGTTAGGCATACGATGATTAGGGCTGCCATGTGTGTGTGTTAGATAGGACCCCTTCTCAATTGGCGGCATTGGTCAGTCTTTATCAGTAAAAGATCTTTAAAAATAATCGGTTGTTGCATGTGAAAATATTAAAAAGTGTCAGGCCATTTAATTGAACAACTATCTTGCCGCCACTAACAAATAGCGGCCCAATGAAAATTTCTTTTGTTGCATGAAATAGAGTATGTCGGCCATAACAACTTAGAACCATGTGTATGTGCCGCCCATTTTATATAAAGGTCAAATGAGAATCATTTACACTTTTATAATTAACCGGCCATTTGTTTGAATATCACTAGATTGAACGGCCCTATCATTTTAATATAATCTGTGGCCCAATCGCAAACATGTCAGATCATTAAATAGATCTACTGTTTTGTAACGTGCATGTGATTTTGATGAGTTTAGTTGAAAGGCCACATGTGTTGATCATTTATTGGGCCGAACAAAGGCCCAATGGGGCGGCTTGTATATATGGAACTCTCACGTTATTAATTAATTGAGCCGTATAGCAAACTGATTGAATTGTTGAATTATTGGACCATAAGCGAACATGTATAAAAAGATGTAAGCAGTCAAGGGTTATTATGTGTACCTGATGAATGAGGTGAATACGTGAATTACAGGCATAGCATGTACAATAATATGTGTAAAATGCTTGGGTGAAACTTATTTGATGTATAGGTAGAGAATGAAATTTATTTGCGCACGAAACTGATTATTAATGATAAACACGATAGGTTCTGGTTAACCAACTTGGAATACGTAAATTAATCTTACCGAGCAAACCTAAGGTGAGTTCACTGCACTTTTCTCAAGCATGCGTCCCGGTGGTTTGGGACAACTGGTAAACATTTGGAAGGGAAACATTGGGTAAATAACTTAATCGGTTTTGGTTATTGCCTGGAGGGCAATGGGGGTGATTAGTTGATAGCGCTATTAGGTGGGAAACCTCACACTGGGCCGTAAGGACGGGCGTGAACTAATTATCTGGGTATGGCTATGGTTGTTAGAGGCACACTCCTCGGATACATATGGGCACTCTCCCTAGGGTATCTAACGAAGGCAACATAGCAATCGGTCGTTAAGGGGTACCCACTCCCCGGATACATATGGGCACATTCCCTAGGGTATCTAACATGAGCAACATCGTAACGCAACATTAAATCGCATTAACATACATATGGTAACATAACCTGTTAACAAAACCTTGAACTCACCAGCGTAGTCTGACACACTTGTTTACATGCTTGTAGGTACTTATTGAAGGAACTTGGGAGCTTGCCGTCTGACGCTGCTAGAGTGGTTGTGGTCATGATAAGCAATTACATTGATTTGGTTTTGATACATTTATACGTACATACATTTATGCTTCCGCTCAGTACTTTGGTTTTGGTTTAACTTTTCAAACGATACATTTATTTCAATTGGGGTATCTCAATACATTATAACTCGTGTTTGATATGATTGGTGGCTCTTTGTTGGATCGTTGCACCTCCAATAGGGACATACCCTAGGTGGTAACTTGGGGGTGTGACAAATTCTGTTGGAAGTTAACAGATAGAGTATGGAAACCACGTAAAAGAAAGCTGTTACAGATCGGACGGATTCATTCTGTTTCCCCTGCTGTGGGTGAACCGTATTTTCTTAGAATTCTCCTAAACAAAGTCAAAGGACCCAAATCGTTTGAAGATATTAGAACTGTTGATGGTCAGGTGTTTCCAACTTTCAGGGACGCGTGTTATGCTATGGGTTTGTTAGATGATGACATGGAGTACTTTGAAGCAATTAAGGAAGCAAATTTTGCGGGTGATGGTCGTTATACTCGTGCACTTTTTGTTACTTTGTTGTTGTCAAACACATTGTCAAGACCTGAATATGTATTTGAACAAACATGGAAATTATTGGGCGATGACATATTATACAATAGAAGAAGATCAACAAAAAACAAAGGTTTCTTTTCAATATATTACCCATAACATTATTCAGATAAATTTTATTCACAATCTTAATCCTTATTTTATTTTTTTATCTTTACAGAACTTGTAATGTCTGATGAGAGGTTGAAGAATCAGACATTGGTTGAAATTGAAAAGTACCTGATTCGAAATGGTTCCTCTTTAACACGATGGCCGACAATTCCTTATCCTGATTACGATTCCTTTGCTGTTGGAAACAATCGTTTGGTTGACGAAGAATTATCTTTTGATATTCCGCAGCTTCAGAGTGAGCTACATACTCTTATATCTTCATTGACTGACGAACAAATGTCCATTTATACTCAAATTATGAAAGCAGTTGAAGATGGAAAAGGAGGTGTATTTTTTGTATATGGATATGGTGGAACAGGTAAGACATTTCTCTGGAAGACTTTAGCTTTATCCGTTAGGTCTAGAGAACAGATCGTTCTAAATGTTGCTTCGAGTGGTATTGCTTCTTTGCTAATGTCAAGAGGTAGAACGGCACATTCTAGATTTCACATTCCCATAAATTTAGACGAGAGTTCGATGTGTCACGTAAGGGCTGATGGTGATGTAGCCTACTTGCTTAAGCATACTAGGCTAATTATATGGGATGAAGCACCCATGGTACATAGGCATGCGTTCGAAGCTTTAGACCGAACCTTTAAAGATGTTTTGGTTGACAAAAGCCATTCTCAGTCGGATGTTTTATTTGGAGGTAAAGTAATTGTGTTTGGTGGTGATTTTAGGCAAATTCTTCCTGTTATTCCAAACGGAAGTAGGCAAGAAATTGTTAATGCTTCCTTGAGTTCATCTGACATATGGTCACACTGTAAATTACTCACCTTAACAAAAAACATGAGGTTGACTATCGGTGCTTCACAATCCACAATGGTGGAGACTGAGAAATTTGCCAAATGGCTTCTTGATATTGGGGAAGGTAAAGTTGGAGGTGACAACGATGGCGTTGCAATTGTAGAAATACCTTCTGATATACTAATTACAGATTCTTCCGATCCCATTGAAAGTTTAATTCGATTTGTGTATCCGTCGGTTTTAGAAAGATATATGGATCTAGATTATTTTTCTGAAAGAGCCATTCTGACTCCGAAAAATGAGGTCGTTCATGAGATAAACGATCGATTGTTAGAGTTGTTTCCTGGTGAACCAGTAGAGTACCTAAGTTCTGATACTATATGTGAAACTGAAAAAGGTATTGATTCCTTCCAACAAGAGTTCTATTCACCTGATGTTTTGAATGGTTTAAAGATATCTGGTTTACCAAATCATCGTCTGGTTCTAAAAGTTGGTGTTCCTATTATGCTTCTTAGGAACATTGACCAACAGAATGGATTATGTAATGGTACAAGGTTAAAAGTTACATATCTTGGAAAGAGGGTTATGGAAGGTGAAATTATATCAGGTGCTAATGTTGGAACTAGAACGTTCATTCCAAGAATTAGCATGATTCCATCCGACAAAAAAATACCTTTTGCTTTTCAAAGACGACAATTTCCTGTTGCTGTGTGTTTTGCGATGACAATCAACAAGAGTCAAGGCCAGTCTTTGTCTAAGGTTGGTCTTTATTTAAAAGAACCAGTTTTCACACATGGCCAGTTATATGTGGCATTATCTAGAGTTAAATCAAGACAAGGGGTGAAGATATTAATTCTTGATAAGGATGGGAAACCTACTAATACAACAACCAATGTTGTTTATAAAGAAGTGTTCACTCACCTTTGAAATGTATTTCATGTAAATTTCTATTTTAATGACTTTAATAAAACTTTATCTATTGTACGAGATTTTTATCTATTAGTTGTAGTATTTTATAATTTTTAAATTTGTTTATTAGTTTTCCATTTTTTAATTTACTCATAGTAATTATTAATCATATGTTTCTTATCTATATGTATATAATTATCGTATAGATTTACTTATTTTTTAAATACTTCATTGAAACCCGAAAGGTATAAACGTAGCCATCAATTTGTACTGTTTTTAAAGTATTTTCATTTTATGTTGGACAAATGATACGTTTAATTTGTCTTTCATTGCAGAATATAACATTATTGTTGTAACTCATGTGTAAATTGTTAGAAATATTTTAAGTTGTTAAATTAATGTGTTTGTTGATGTAACAATCTTAAAATCACACGTTGGTAAATATATTGTAAATCATATTTCCATTGGCAAGATATAAATATTATAAATTAAACATTAAATATATAACGCATTCATCATAAAGTAAGTTTGATCCCATTTAGAAGTATAGAAAGGTCTACATCAAGATATGTTAATACATTCAAAACACCTTATAGGATGAAGATGCAAAATGAAATTTAGAGACCAGCCAACCAACAAAACTAGAAGAAACCCAAATTTTAGTTATATTGTTTAAAAAGTTTGAAGGGAACTACTTGACAACCTTCTTCAGAATCAGTTTGTTTTCAACTGGGCAGTAAACAAACGTGCACTTAGCTGGAGGATTGATACCATTTGGTTTTGTAAATTTCTTACGCCATTCCAAAGCCTCATAGCGAAAACCACCACCGTGTTTATCAGCACGAAAAGAAATTAACGTGTCCACTCCAGCCAAATTCTGGACGTACATCTCCATAGTCATATCAATTCTGGATGCTTCAGCAACATTTACATTAAGACGCTACAATAAATAATTATAACAAAATATTAGATTATGAGTGGTATAACACTGCAAAATTAAATACTAAAAATAATTTTTGGATTTTCTATTATGTCAATATATGTAAAATATGAATAACAACTGATCTTACAAAACGCCTGTCGTACTTCCATTCAAACTCAATAGGATTGTAGTCCGGATCACCCTTTTTATCTTCTTCACAATCTGAAACTTCAACGTCTTCCTCATCATTCATTCCATCGATATCAGAGTTAGTTAAGATAGAAGAAACATCAACAGAATCATCATTCATTGATTCATTATAATCTGGATCAGATTCTTCCTCATCGTTTTCATGATCGGTTTTATCATCGGTGTCTTGTCTTTCAATATTTGAAGGACCTGGTTTAGGTATGTTTCCAGCAGCAAGCGTGTATAGACGCTTCGGCACAAGAATCTCACAACCGTTCAAGTCATAAACAATGAGCTGGAAATTTTGTTTAAAAATGTACCTCATCACAACGTAATAATCCGGGTATATAGGTACGTAATTCACAACATTGTCCCATGAATCGTACATAAGATACACCTTAAGATTACGGTCTTTCTGAATCATCACATCAAAACTGTCCCACAAATTAACATGGACCTTGAATGTTAACTTGCTAATAGATGGTAAACGTATTGTATTTTCAACGAAATCAGCAGGAATTATCTGCGTATAATATTCATGCAGTTTAAATAACATAAATTTGTTAGTGAAAACCATATAAAAATATTGTTTGTATACTCACCAAATTATCATTCGACTCTTCTGTGAAGCGTTGACAGAAGTACTCAACATTGCTTATCGTTTTCTCGGTAGACATGGAGGTAAACAAAGGAACATTAGATCCGAAGATCGGATGGTCTTGCATATTCTTAAAAGGTGTTAACAAGTACGAATACAAGTCAATTTGCTTAAACATCAGAAAACAACCCTCCGTAAACGATAGTTTGGCTACAATCAGTTCCCAACCATCCATGAACACAAACGCATCTTTATGTTTAGTCAAAATTACTTCAAATTCCTTATCGTTCACACATTTGATAATGGCTTGATTGTTTGGTTCAGCATTCAATAGGAATCTGTTGCTATATTGATTTGGTATTTCCTTGAAAAACATAAGATGGATTAACATAAAGAAATGAGGAAAAAATGATGTACTTATAAGATTAATTATCTTACTAGATATTCTGAACAGTCGGAGGAAAATATTTTATAAAAAGACGTCATAGTTATCTGCGTTTGAACAAACATGAACTAATTAGATTAGGTATTCCGTTGAATAAAAAACATAATCAACGTACTGCACATAATCTAAACAACATATTCACATAATAAAATGTTTTCCACAATTATCATAATGCAAAAAAGATGATGATACCTAATATAATTAATTTAATATATCTACAAAGTAAGACCTCATACAATAAACATTTAATATATAATAACGGTAATCTAACATATACTTACTAATATTACATCTTCCATTGTATAATACAAAATAAAAATTCAAAATCAGAATGTTTTAAACTTACCTTAAACATGTCTTTTATCATATATCACATTCAATACATCAAAATAACACATATCGTTCAACTAATCTCATTAACAATCACCCGAATGTGCTAAATCTATATATAAACATGAATAGAAACTAAAATCCATAATCGAATATTAGACCTTCAAACTTAACAATGCTTTCAAAGAGTTAACAAAAATAGTACAATGAAATTCAGAATTTAAGATATTGAAGCATACCTTTATGATCCGAATAAGCGAAGAAGATGAAGATGATGTAACCGATGAAAAAGATGGAGGTTATTGGGAAGTGGGAGGAAATCTTTGTATATGGAGAAGACATATGGGGAAAAAGATTTTGTACAAAGAAACCCAAATAATTACATTTTGTTAATTATTATAATTTATTAACTTTACGGAAAAATGTTTATTTACACTTTCTTAATTATTATAATTTTAATATAAGTTTTTAATTTGTTAAAAAGATACTAAAACATTATTAAAATAGTTTTAAACTTTCTAAATTAAATGTATTAATTATCGAATCATCGATTCATTCCAAAAACATAATAGTCAAACTCTTTCTAAAAAAAAAGATATATGGTAAATATAAAATTCATAAACCAAAAATAAATACAATCATCTTAGTATTTACTTTATATATAGATTTAGTTTAAATCGTAATATAACATTTTAAATTAAACAACTTCCTAAATTAAAATGTCTTTATAAATACATGTTGAAAGTTGTTAGAAATTTATACATTACAAGATAAAAAACTGTATTTCACCTCGAATTTGAAAAGGTATTAGTTTAATTTTGATTTTTTTTGTACTCTATTCTACCAGTAATATATAAATTTATTAATGCCACTTTTTTGTTCATTTTCTACATACAAAATTAACTTTTCGTTTATATTATTGTAGATGTCAACTGATGAATTTATCATCAATACTCCTTTGAGGAATATATATGATCTCTGGCAAATTATGAAGGTGTGTATATATATTTATAATGGCAAAAGTAGATGAACATTGTCTTTAAATTAAATATTTTTATAAATTTTATTTTATACAGCCTCAATCTGTTATCATACTTGGTACTATTACTGGTATCGATAAGCATTTTGGTTGGCACTATATGGAGTGTCCTAAATGTTTAATCGAGGCTGGTACAGATTTTATAGACAGCCCGAGTATGGAGGAACAATTTTTCTATGTTTGCAAGAACCCTAATTGTGATGAAAGTGTTATATATCCAGTTCCAAGGTAATATGATAATTTGTTATCTTCTTTAATATTTATATGTTTTGTAAAATAATCTGTTTGTATATATGTGTGATTCTATTTAACTTAATTAGATTCAAAATAAAAGTTCAAGTGGAAGACAACAGTGATGATGTTCCACTAATATTATTTCATCCTCTGGTTGATGAAATCATTGAAAAAGTTGTTCTAAAGTCGGCTGAACAATTGTTTCAAGAAAATATAACACCTGTATGTATAAATCATTTTTCCCTTTGTCTATTTTTTTCATTTTATTTTCTAAAAATTTCTTATTAACTTTTTCATACAATATTTTGATTCATAGGTTGTTGAAAAAGTAATCTTTCCCGTGGATTTAAACAACTTGATTGGAAAGAAGTTTGCCTTTAAAATTGAGATAACAAATTATAATCTTACTAACTTTGATGAGGTGTATTTTGTCACGAACTTGACTGATGATGAGTCAATTATTAATGAGCTCAAAGAAAAGATGAAGATTACGGAGGTAATTTTTTTTTTCAATACACGTTTCATATTTATTAATAGTTATAAGATTTTTAATTATATTATTTTTTAATATATTTTCACATTTCTTTTAGGTAAATGATAAAGAATTTATAAAGAAGAAAAGTCACATCCCAAGTGTGAAGGACGATGATGTTAACACCAGTTGTGATACCAATAAAAAAAAAACGTACATTGGATGACGTCTACGTGTCTTCAACTTCAAGTACTTTCAAGACTTTGGAGAAAGTTAGCAAGAAATTAAATTAGCTCATATTTCTATTATTTAAAATCAGATTTTTTGATTTAAACATTCAAATTTTATCAATCATTACATGATATTAAACATTCATTGGTATTTCAATATCAATGTCTGCATTGAACAGAGGTTTTTTATATTTTGTGTTGGTTTTCTTTGTGCTGAATTTCAATCGAATCTCGATTGAATCCCAATCTAATTTCAACTGAGATATCAACATTTAACTTGATTATAATATACCAACATTTAAGTTGATGATATTTGCCTTTTTTTATATTAACTATATTAATATATATCTAATATATCGTATACTTAATTGTAAGGTTTCCAAAGATATGTTTTTATTTGAACAGAAACATAAGTTGGTTGTTAATAGTTATTGAAAAAGTTGTTAAAACATGTAACAAGTAACGACTTTAGATATAATTATTTTTAAATCCCTTTTTTAGCAACATCTATATATAAAAAAATTTTGACATTTTTTTTTAATAATAAAAGAATTAAGTGTATTACATTTCATGTTTAATTATGTCAAAAAAATTGCTGTATTAAATTATAGATTTGGACGGCCCAATGATAGTTTGGACGGCCCAATGATAGTTTACCAATTAAATGTGTAGGCCAGTATTTGTTGCTATATGTGATTTTGTATTATTTTTTATAAAGTGGCCCAATCAATTTTTATAAAGCGGCCCATTAACCTGGTATAATTACATTTTCTATTACTACAATACCATATGTCAATAAAAAATATATTATTCAAATTTACTTATATACGTTTACACAACTTTCCTATTTAACTTAATATTTGTATTAGTAATTTCAAAGATTTTATACACAATTTATAACTGTGTATCCAAAAATACCCCAATCTTTTCAAAATGCCAGTCAAAGCTGTAAACATATTTCAATTAAATAATTATATTTTTATTCTGTTTTCATATAATTAATAAGGTTTAAAAAAATACTATCATACTAAATGAGATTGATTATATCTATATACATTTAACAAAAGTTAACGGGGTTTATGTACATATGTTTTTAATCCTTTGCTATCTGGACCGAATATCCAGGCTATTACAAAGCATTATTAAACATCAACAAATATCACTTTTCAAATCTTCATACAATCATCACATACAAATATCTTCACCATATCCAAACATTATTATAATTATATTTCACTCTTAACCTAAAAGTTAATTATGTAAAAGCCTATTGAAAACAACCAAGAACTTTTTGTTATCAAGATCATGGGACAAAAACGATAATTAATCATCAAATTAGTTTGTACTTGGATTTAATTCTTGCTTATTGCTTAAAATCCCTGTGAAGTTATAGTCGGAACTCTTCATCTTCTTCGACGAACCATATTGACTATATGTCCGCATACGACAATCATTCATTCATTCTCCAAACGAATGAACCTAACTCTTAAAGATCTCCCGTAGTCACTTTAAATACGTTATATATATATTTAGATATATAAATTTCATATTGTATAAGTTTGTATTTTCAAATTTAAAATATTTATTGTACAGTCATACCAATATTAGTCACTTTCAATACATTATATAGTTTTAAAATTAATCCTACAAACTTATAACATAACTCCACGAGATATGCAAGAAATGCGAACCGCCCATCCATGGGTATCCGGATTATATAGGAGATATTTTAGTAATATCTCTCACACAATATTTCACTTATTTATATTGCTTCATCTCGAGAACCAAGGAATCCTTTGATCTTCAACAAGTTCATCAAAAAACCTCAAAATCTACATCGGTAATATCCTGCATATTTCATACCTAAAATGTTTTTGGTGTATTGTTTTCATCTTATTTACTTTAAATGTAAAGCTTTCCATCTCCGATTATGTATCTATACATGCAATCGCATACCTGGATCTTTTGTTTGTCTTCATCTAATATTTCTGGTTAAATGTTTGATTCCATCTCCGATTGGTGTATTTTTTTCATCTTTTTTATTCGAAATTATTTGTTCTTTATGGTAATAATCTATGTCTTCAATTTTATACAAGTATTTTGTATAAGATTATCTTCAATCATATACTTGGATAGTATGTGTTTCTTGATGTTTTATCTATAGATTAAACCGGAAACCAAAACAATACTCGAGATTGTTTGGTATGGAGTGTAATAATCTATGTCTTCAATCTTGTACAATGGAATTTTGTTTATATTGTTATGGTACAGTGATCGAAAGTATTGGGTTTGACATAAACTTATTTGAAGATTTCGTGTTTTTATTAATGGATTTTGTTTTCATTAGGTTTACTGTTAATGGTTAGATTTGGTGATTTTATATAAATATTTTCTATTTTTTTAATGTCTTTTTTTTTATATTTTTTTAACATCCTGTTTGAAGTATTAAAATTATTCTATTATGGTTATTGTATAAAATTTTACTATTATAAATTTTTTGATATTCAATTGATAGTTCTCAAGTGTTTATACAATAAGTTTTTATACAATCGTTTTTTGTTTATTGTTTTTTTTTTGTTATCAGAGTATTAAGGATCATGGAACGTATTGGTGATGACATGATGTTTGAAGAGATCTTATCGAGACTACCTGCAAAGGTAGTTTGTCAATTCAAGTGTGTTTGCAAACAATGGTGTTATGAGTTATCTACACCAAAGTTTGTTTTAATACATACTCGACGACTTTCAAACTTACTACAAAAGAAGCTGCTCTCTTTGAATGAATATACCATTGTCGTTGACGACATAGTATCTGGCAACTTGAAAGTCGATACCAGAAAAATCGTCACTTTTCCATACGATGTCCAGCCATCAAGATTAATCATTATAGGTTCGTTTAATGGACTGATTTTACTTTGCATTAGGAGGACTGATGCGAATGAGCTCGTCCTTTGAAATCCAACGATTAGGCGTTTTAAGTTGATATCGGACGACTATTTTAGTCATTATTTTGGTCGACATGACGATACGGGTGGGATGTACGTTGACGAGCACAACGATCTGAAAGTGCTTCATATTAACTGTTTCGCTGGCGCAGTTACTGCTCGTGTATATTCACGACATAATGACTCATGGAGAAAGTTGAGTTTCTTGAAAGGATGTTTGTTTGGTTCAAGTTTTTATTCATGGTCTCACGGAATTTATTCGGGCAAAACAATTTATTTCACTGTTTCCAATTACTGGATTCCACCTGGTGAATGTAACATTGTTGCTTTTGATGTTATATCTGAATCGTTCAGTATTCTTCGTTTTCCCGAGCGTATTCAAGTCAATCCTTGCCAAGTGCATTTTCTAACAATTTCGGACAGGCTCCATGGCATTGTTGTTCGATATTCTGATGAACTAACTGCAGAATTGGTCAAATATGAACATGATGATTGGATAACGGTATTTTCTTTCACCAATGCTCGCATAGTTCAACAATTGGATCCGCAGCAAAGGACGAATATAATTCAAGACAATAAATGGTTGGTAACAAGTATTTGGGGAGATACTGTAGAAGTTCTACTGTGCAACGATTCTTTTAACTACATTCAACATGTTGACAGCTTTAACGGACCTAAAGGCGCATTATTTTTGGAGACAATCGTTTCGCCTTTCTGATAGAAAAATTTAATTAAATTGATACTATTTCATCTTTTGTTTATCGAACTATTTAATTTGTTTCAAGTGTCTTGTGTTTTATCTTTTCCTTAGTTTAATAATAAAAGAATTAAGTGTATTATGTTTCATGTTTAATTATGTTAAAAAATTTGCTGTATTAAATTATGGTGTTTGGACGGCCCAATGATAGTTTGGACGGCCCAATGATAGTTTACAAATTAAATTTGTAGGCCAGTATTTGTTGGTATATGTGATTGTGGATTATTTTTTATAAAGCGGCCCAATCAATTTTTATAAAGCGGCCCATTAACCTGGTATAATTACATTTTCTATTACTATAATACCATATGTCAATAAAAAATATATTACTCAAATTTACTTATATACGTTTACACAACTTTCCTATTTAACTTAATATTTGTATTAGTAATTTAAAAGATTTTATACACTATTTATAACTGTGTATCCAAAAATACCCCAATCTTTTCAAAATGCCAGTCAAAGCTGTAAACATATTTCAATTTAATAATTATATTTTTTTTCTTTTTTCATTTAATTAATAAGGTTTAAAAAAATACTATCTTACTAAATGAGTTTGACTATATCATAGCCGTTTTACAAAAGTTAACGGGGTTTATGTAAATATGTTTTTAATCCTTTGCTATCTGGACCGAATATCACCGCTATTACAGAGCATTATTAAACATCAACAAATATCACTTTTGAAAACTTCATACAATCATCACATAGAAATATCTTCACCATCTCCAAACATTATTATAATTATATTTCACTCTTAACCTAAAAGTTAATAATTCCACATGAAACCTTTAAACACTCATGGAGGCCAAATTGGAATATTACTAAAACCGAATAAAAGATTTTGTTAGGACGGGAAAGAACACCCCAATTAGTTTACTAATTTTATCTATGTATTTGATTTTTCAAATATAATTTTCCCTATCCCGGGATGTTCCCGGGTGATAGCCTAGTATAAATATATATATATATAGGGGATGGTTCAAATGAAAACCACTTTTATCGCGAAAACTCGAAAACTAACTAAAAAAGCCTAAAAAACACACAAAAAAGTTTTTTTTTTCAATTTTCTTTATTAAAAATCGCTAGTTTTTTTATATAAAAAAAAACTTTTTTTCAAAAAAAAAATAATTTTTTTTGTAGTGCACATGTGTAATAATTCACATGTGTAGTACACATACACACGTGTACTATTACACATGTGTGCATTACAATTTTTTTTTTTTTTTGAAAAAAAGTTTTTTTATATACCGAAAATTGGTATGCAAAAAAATTGTTTGTTTTTTAGGCTTTTTAGTTAGTCTTCGAGTTTTCGCGATAACTAGTGGTTTTCATTTGAACCTTCCCCTATATATATATATATATATATATAGTTCGAGGTTCATTGGGGAACACTAAAAAAGTGGGGAACAGTGGGGAACCGACTCAAACGAACTCCGATTGGACTCATTCCAGCGGCGTTGGAACCGTCTCGTCGAACCCTAACTAGGATCTCTTAACCCTAAATCCTGAATCATAACCCCTAAACCTACGGAAAGTGTGTTTTTCTTAGAAAGTCTAGGAAGCGATCTGGGACATCCAATGGGTGTGTTTAATGGTTAAGATGAAGTCAATGGCAATCTTATAATTTTTTAGTTTATTTTAATTCATTGTTTTAAAATACTAGGGGCAATTTTGTCAATATATCGTGTTTTAAATCAATTAGATAACCGTCAGTCAAACCCAGTCCCTAATTTCACGTGATTTTCCCTCTCTCTCTCCAAACCCATCTTAGAAACCCCAATCCCTACCAAAAATAACTACAATCATGGAAGAATATAACTTTAGAAAGGATGGAGAGCACCAAATCAAATTAAAACATTTCTCCATCTCCACCATCTCCGAGTTCATAATCACCATTCAAATATTGTTCGTATCATCTCCGTTTTCTTGACGATGTGTTTTAATAGAAAACAAATTAATACAGTTGTGTTTTAGCAGTGAAGAAACACTGACCTATGCGGTGATTACGGGCTAGGACTTCAAGGACTAGTGACCCGAACGATCGGCTGCAAAACAGAAAACACCGTTAGGACTCGTTACAGGAATGGGGTTATTCCTGTAACCACCCTCCGGTGTGAGAATAAGTCTCGGTTTGTGGGAGTAAAAGGAAATTGAGAGGAGAAAGTTATATGAGAGCAAGATGATCATACCTTATACGTTTACCTTTATTTATAGGTTTTCCATTAGGGTTTCCTCTAACCTAGGATATATTCCGATAAGTTAGGGATTTACATGATCTTCCCGAAAAGTTGGAGATTTGGTTATGTAACTTCCGTGCGGAGATGGAAAGTTCTAGAATAATCATTTATATTCATATTAAAATAATAGATTGTAACCGGGTCGGGTTGACCGATGCGGGTCATGCCTCGTCATGTCCCCCCAGTCCGAGTTCATGGAAAGAAATCCATTAGCTCGGATTAAGAGAGAAAAAAGAAAAGTTATTGTATTATGATTATTGCCAAATACGTTGGGCCTAGTGCCGTTATGTTTTGGGGAATGACGGCGAAAAGATAGGATGTGACAGTTGGGTCATCATTAGGATGACAACTGTGCTTACCCTGTTTGGACACGTATTTCTGTGCGTACGTCTTTTTGAATTTGAAAGGTTGCTTATGCGTATAAGTAACAATTCCATATATGAGGGTTTAATTTTTTTTCCCCCAAATCGTTCGTTCATCATTCTTCTCCAAAAAATGGCTCCAAAACCTAGTGAATCGTCCTCTTCTGCTGCCGCCACTACCGATGTGCTTTTCTGCAAGTGGGGTGTAACGTCTTACTACAACCTTGTTCAAGACTACGGCATCCGGGCCGAATGGAACCCTATATTGCCGTCCAAAACGAATTCTGCATTTCCCCTGAAATCGGGTAAAATCACGTTGTTTAGTGATTCCTTCAAGTTCTGCAATTTTCGGTTACCTGTTACCAAGTTTCTTAAATTGGTGCTCGATTTTTACCGTATTCACATTTCTCAATTACATCCCCTCGGGTTGGTGAAACTTCGCCAATTCGAATTTGCCTTCATTGCCCTAGGTCATATTCCGGAACTAGTTGTGTTTAGGGCTTTCTTCGTGCTTGTATGGAAATCCCCTTTCTTTACCTTCGACCGGAGAGACACTGATGTGTCCTGCCTTAGGGATATTCCTACCAGTTCTAGAGACAAAGATTGGAAGAAAAAGTTTTTCTATATTGATGCCTCTGTTATTCCTGGCGAAATGTATTGGAAGGAAAAGGGACCAAAGGATAAGGTCAAAGATGACGGTCCTTCGGAGGATGCATACGTGTCGAACGTTCTGTACAGGAAATTGTGTGGTCGTCCCTTCGAGTGCACGGTTATCCCTGAAGGTGCTCTGGTGATGGCAGGCATGAGTTTGTTATGGCGTGATATCCGGCGGTACCCCTCGTTTCAAAGGGATGATGCAGGTATGTTTAATTATCTTTGGTCATATTTTTCTTAAATTTCAGAAATAACGCACACATCTTCCGCAGGGGAATGGAGTATGTTTGATTTCGTTGATCCTCCGCGACACCTTGCGTTGAGGTCTGCTGACCGCGTGTTGGACGAAGGAGAGCTGGACGTGCTAGGGATGCACCTTGAGCAGTTTATTCTACCCGCTGTACCAGCGGGCCCTGCTATGTACATTTCCCCCTGCCGGCTGTATCTAATACCAGCGTCCCTGCGTTGGAGAAGAGACCCGCTCGGATAAAGCTTACCGGGAAGAAACAAACGGCGACTAATGTGGCTGTTTCTTCCGTTGAGGAATCTGCCTTTGTTGGGCAGGGTACTTCTCTGACCGTCGGCATGACGAGCCCTGGTCGTGTCTTGAAAAAGAGGAAAACGTTTGTTGTCCCCACTCTAAGTGCCTTCGAGGCGGTACAAGCTGCTCATGCTCTCCCGATAGGTATGTACTGACCGACTTGGCATGCTGATGTAGGTTAAAACTTCATGTTGCTAAATCGTTTCGTTTGATTGTGCAGGTACCTCTGCGGGAATACAAGCTGGGATTGTTACATCTACTCCTGTGTCACCTGTGGCCTTGTCGTTTCCTGGCTCCAGTATTGGCGTGTCCACGGAGCCCAAAACCCAGGCTCCTGCTACCACCGCTATTAGCTGTGCCATGCCGCTTCCCACGCCTACCTTATCCGTAGCTGTTAACGTCGACCCTGTTGCTACACCACGGACAAGCGGCGTTGGTCCACCCATGTTTAACTCGCCCATAAGCATTTTTTCTGTTGCTGATAAGGAAGTTACCGCCATGTCCATGGCACAGGAGGTGACCAGCATTGGTGGTGCTGCTGCTAGTGAAGCTAGGGGGGTCAAGCAGTGGCATCGTTGATGACGGTGCCCGTCTGATTGATGACCTGTTCTTACCGACCGTTCGATGGGATCCCAATGCTCAGGATAAACGCTATCAGCCACAATGGAAAATCGCTGAATCTTCAAGGCTGATTTTCCCCCCTGTGATTCAGCACTGGGTTGAGCGGGCGTATCCCCCAGCCGAGGTGGCATACGTGGAGGGGTTGAACAATGAAGATCTGATGAATTCCTCAATATCGGATTCCGTGAGCCTACCACGAAGGCTGGCAGAAATTCGTCGTAGATGGATGCATGATAACACCCAACTCCACCAAGCGCGGGCTACTATTCAAGAGCTGAAGGATGATAAGCATCGTTTGGAGAGTCAACTTCAAACTGTTGGGTTAAGGGAAACGAGGTTTCTGTCAGAGAAAACCAAGGCTGAGGAGGATTTGAAAAGGGTGACTGCCCACCTCGCTAAGGAACGGATAATGTGGGCCCGCAATGTGGCGGAGAAAGACCGAGTTCTGGCTCAAGCCAAGAATCTACAGGAAGAGTTGGAGCGTAAGGCCATAGCAGAGGCCCAAAAGATGAGACTCGAATTATCGACACAATTGGAAAGGTTCCGTGTTGACACTGATTTTGTGTCTCAGGTTCAGGAACGATACCAAGGCTTGACAGCCGAAGTAGAAGCTTCTCATACCAAAGTTCGGCTACTGCAGGCGGAGCTGGAAGAGCGAGAGGGAAAGGTTAAGGAGCTTCAGGACCATTGTGATGCTCTCGTCACCCAAAATAACAAGCTTGCTACATCGTCTGCTTCCCGGCTAAAGGAGGTTGAAAATGCGTTGGCACAATCTAACGCTGAGGTGGATGATTTGACTAGCCAGCTGGCGGCTGTTCGAGGTGACAGGAACTGGTTGATAACCAACGGGCTGGTGGGGGCGTTTGAGTATTTACGTGAGTCTCCCCCCTTCACCAACCTAATTGATCGTCTATCTGCCGATGCTTATCAATCCGGGCATCATGATGGTGTTTATAAAGGCTATATGGAGTGCCATCAGTTAGACAAGATAACTCCAGACTTTCATACTGTCAAAAGCAAAATTCAAAGTGACATGTTGAATGCCCTTGAAGCAGCATATACCGAGCCACTGCCCTGTTATGGCGATTTGATGGATAAAGTGAATGAAGATGGTATAGAGTCGCTGCGTTTGATGCTGGACCCCGCGGAGGAGTCTGAAGAGGAATGACAGATTTGTTTGTTTCGCTTGTTATGTACTCTTGTGGCTTTGCTAATGACACTGTTTTACTTGGGTTTGGTGCCCATATCTGTTTTGATTTGACAGCCGTTTTAATGCTAATGTCATGATTTCTGACACCGCCGTATTTTGAAAATGTGGCAATGTGACGTGTAATGATTATTTTCTATTAATGCTTCTAACGTCATCACTGTCAAGTCTTTTTAACCTCTCTATAAATTTGCCTTCATTTTCCTTATTTGGTAGTTGGACAGGATGGAGAGAAAAAGGTATAGGCAGCGGCTTTCCGAAATCTTCCGAGTGTTGGATGCTGTAGATGGCTTACTCCAGTTGCAGCATCCTGTGACAAGGTCAATGCTTCGGAGAAGAAGGCCATTTCCCAACGTTGCTCTGGCCCGGGCAAATCGGGCCTGTCAAAGTGTTGTTGTCGAGGACCCCCAGCCGATGGATCCTGGAATGCCATCTTTGTCAGCTGACGCCCTGACAGATCTTATCCCGGTGTATCATGACCAGCGATACCGTTTTACGTACCAACGTCGCTCTGGTGGTTATCCCAAGAAGCAAAAGATGGACGATTCGGGAATGGTGGCTCCGATGGTGGATGGTGAATCATCTGGCAACTTTGCCGTTAATCCTACTACATTTGGTGATGGTGGTGTGGTGCTGCATACCCCTGCAGTAGTGATGGCACCCAACTTCCATCAGTAGATGTTTTGAACATGTTCTGTTTTTTGGTTCCCATGTGTTGGCTTTTAACAACAGGGACAAGTACTTGGTTTGTTTAAGATAGGTTACGTGTATGTGTAAAAATACCTATCTGTTTTGTGGCGGTTTGTGTATCTATTACCAAGATACCCGCCGTAAGCGCTGTATGTTTTAACCCTATGACTTGTGTAGTTGAAAATATTTCGTGTTTAAGGGTGTTGTTTGTAGTTTTACCGTTTTATGCACTCATTGTGCGATGGTAACTTATGATAAAAACAAAAGTAAATGACTTTTATTAAACTTGAACTGAAGTAAAACGAAAAAACACCACTGCGGGTGAGTTACACTTGTGGAATGAGAAAAGTAGTTCACTCTTGCTGTTAGGAGCAAGGTCTTACAAGTAACATTTCCTTAATTGAGCGATGTTCCAACTGCGTGGTACTGGTGTGCCATCTAGCTGAGATAGGCGATAGGCCCCTTTGCCCAGATCCTCTTGGATGACATAAGGGCCTTCCCAGTTTGGGCCCAGCTTGCCCGAAGGTTCCATCCTGCTTGCTTCGTTGTCACGCATAACATAATCTCCTGTTTTGAAATTCTGTTTGGCCACCCGCTGGTTATAGTATTTTTCCAATGCCTTCTTATATTTTGCTTCGCTGATGGCGGCTGCCTCACGCCTTTCTTCCAGTAAGTCCAGGCCTTCCCTTAGAGATCTATCATTGTCATCGCCTATGTTGAGGCGGCGTAGTGACGGTAATCCCGCTTCAGCGGGTATCATTGCTTCCGCTCCATAGGTTAGGCTAAACGGGGTTTCATTGTTGCTGGTTTTGGGCATTGTTCTGTGTGCCCAAAGGACGTTTGGCAACTCTTCTACCCAGGAGCTTCCCTCGTGGCCTAGTCGTTTCTTGATGCCATCCAGCAAACTTCTGTTTGTCCACTCTACTTGGCCATTTCCCTGAGGGTGTGCTACAGGTGTGAAGATTTGTTGGATGTGGAGGTTAGCGCACCATTCTTGGAAAATTCTATCTGTAAACTGTGTTCCATTATCGCTTACCAGGTACAGCGGCAATCCAAACCGGCATACTATGTGTTCCCAGAGGAATTTTTTTGGCATTATCCGCCGTTATTTTGGCTAAAGGCTTAGCTTCCACCCACTTGGTGAAGTAATCAACTGCCATGATTAGGTACTTTAACCTTCCGGGAGCCGGCGGGAAAGGTCCTACGATATCAACGGCCCATTTCTGGAAAGGCCATGCTGCTGTCACCGGTACTAGGTTGTTCTTGGGCCTTATTGTTTGAGGAGCGAATTTCTGGCAACTGCGGCATTTCCGAAGTCCTATTACAGCGTCTTCGTGCATCCCAGGCCAATAATATCCCGCGCTATTGATTTCGGCTACCACCGCCCGGGGTCCAACGTGTATGCCGCATAGACTTGCATGGATTTCGCTGATGAGATACTTTGCCTCTGTTGGGGAGACACATCGCAGCAGTGGGCCCAGGTAAGACTTTCTGTATAGGACACCATTATTGATCTCATACTGCAGCGCTTTCGTTTGTATCTTCTGCGCTTCGCCCTTGGCGGGAGGTAGCTCCCCCGTTTCAAGGAAACGTAAAACCGGAGTGTACCAGCAAGGATCTTCCGCTGTAACGGCGGAAACATTCCGCCGGTTCGAGTGAGGGTGTCTGCAGCGTTTCGACTTTGACTTCCTTTTCCATACCTGAGGTAGCGAGTTTGCTGAGAGCATCTGCTATCTGGTTCTTGCCTCTATGTACGTGATTGAGCGTGACGTTATCAAAAGAATCCATGAGTTCCTTTGTTTTTGCCAAGTATTTTGCCATCGATTCATCTTTGGCTTCGTGTGTTTCGATTACCTGATTGTTGACCAGCAGTGAATCAACATACGCGTCTACCCTTGCCGCTCCCATAGATTTCGCCATTCTCAGGCCTCCTAGTAGTGCCTCGTATTCCGCCTCATTGTTAGAACATTCGAAATCGAAGCGTAAGGCGTACATCAGCCTGATCTCATCTGGGCTTATCAACATTAAACCGGCTCCAGATCCCTTTCCACTAGATGACCCATCGGTGTATAGTTTCCAGGTCTGCCGGGCAGTGCTGGATTCCGGGATGTCTTGGACGACTGGGTCCACGATAGCTTCTCCTTCAGGTATTTCGGCTAGAAAGTCAGCGATTACTTGTCCCTTAACTGCTGTTCGTTTCTGATATTCGATGTCCAAAGCGCCAAGTTCAATTGCCCACTTGGCCAGTCTGCCAAAATCTCCGGCTTGTGCAGGACTTGTTGCAGTGGGTAATTGGTTAGGACCTGTACTCGGTGTGCCTGCAAAAATCTTCTCAGTCGCCGTGTGGCGTGTACCAGTGCCAAGACCAGCTTTTCCAACGTGGGATACCGTGTTTCGGGTCCCGCTAATACTCGGCTGATGTAATATATCGGTGTTTGTCTTCCGTCCCGTTCAACCATGAGCACAGCGCTCACTGCGGTATGAGCTGCCGCTAAATACATCTTTAACACCTCATTAGGCCTTGGCGCTGTCAGCATGGGTAATCCCTCTATGAAGCGTTTCATGTCTTGCAAAGCTTCTTCCGCTTCGTTGGTCCATTTGAAGTTTTTCTTGTTGAGGCAATCTTTCAACGTTTTTATGAAAGGCAGGGATTTCTCGGCGTGTCTTGCCAAGAACCTGTTGATCGCTACTAGCCGTCCATTTAGGGCTTGAGCTTCCTTCAATGTTCGTGGGGAAGGCATCCGCGCTATGGCGGCCACCTTTTCTGGGTTGGCTTTGAAACCATCTCGGGTGACCACTACCCCTAGGAACTTCCCTTCTTCCACCCCGAAAGAGCATTTCTTCGGGTTTAGCTTAATGTTATACTCTCTAAGCCGCTGAAAAGTTTCTTCGATGTCTGCTAACATTTGCTTTTCTTCCCTGCTTTTGATTACAAGGTAGTCGACATAGACCTCCAAATTTCGTCCGATTTGTGTCTCGAACACTTTGTCCATGAGTCTCTGATAGGTAGCTCCGGCGTTCCGTAGACCAAAAGGCATTTTTGTGTAACAGAAAATGCCCACATCAGTGTTAAACACCGTTTTTTCTTCATCTTCTTTGGACATCTTGATCTGGTGGTACCCTTTATACGCGTCCAGGAAACACTTAAATCTGTAGGGTACCAGGGAATTGACCTTTAAGTCAATCTCGGGCAGCGGGTATGCGTCTTTGGGGCACGCTTTATTTAAATCTTTGAAATCAATGCACATTCGCCACGTTCCATCTGGCTTTTTTACCATGACCGGGTTGGATACCCATGTATGGTATTGTGTTTCCCTGAGGATTCCAGCTTCCACTAATTTTCGTACCTCTTTGACAACTGCTGCCCGTCGGTCCGGGGCCATGCTACGTTTACCTTGTGCGACCGGCTTAACGCCTGGGAGCGTTGCAAGTTTGTGTTCTGCTTTATCACGGGGGACTCCTGTCATGTCAGAATGTTCAAAAGCGAAGATGTCAACATTTCTTCTTAACAATTGCTTCAGGTCGCTTCTAATTTCTGGATAAAGGGTGTCCCCGATTGTGACCGTTTGGTCCGGATGGCGTGTGCTTAGTATCCATCTTTCTGGGCCCGTAGCTCCGGTGGGCCCTTGGCGGTATCTTTTGGTACTTAGTACTTCTCCAATCTTGTCACGAAACACAGTTGCAATACCCCGCGGTGTAGGAAACTTCATGAATCCTCGTGCCGTGGAGACTATAGCATCCAATTTTCCCAGGGTGAACCTTCCGATAATCATGTTGTGATATGACTCAGCGCGGACCACGGGGAAGGTCAGGAGTATGGTTCTTTCTCTAGGTGATTGCCCAAAAGTTACCGGGAAAGTGATCTGACCAATAGGGCCAACCTTTTCCCCCGTGAACCCTTTGATGGGGGCGTGTACTAATTCAAGCAGCTTTCTATCTTCTGGTTGCATTCTGTTGAAACAATGCTCATAGATAATGTCTTCTGAGCTCCCGGTGTCAACCAGGATTCGCCTCATGTGGTAGTCTCCTACTGCAGCGGATATGATCAGGGCATCTGTGGTAAGGTGCAAGTCCTCCATACGAGGTTCTATGGTCATTGTTGCCAACATCCAGGGTTCGAGCGTGGAGAAGCTCCGTTTTGCCCCCCTTCCCATATCCGCGTGTACCATATTCAATTCACGCGGCCTCTTGCCTGCCGCCTTATCATTTTCTTCCTTGACGACAGGTGGGCCCTACTTGATATCTCTTACTAGGTGTGCCAATTTACCCGACTTTACAAAATATTCGATCTGTTTTTTAAGCTGAAAACAATCGTTGGTATCATGACCGCTCCCCTTGTGGTATTCACAGTACTTACTCGTATCTTTGTTAGGATTATCTTTCAGTGGTTTCGGTGGGTTAAACCTGAGGTTTTCTGAGGCTAAAATTTCAGCCGGCGTCTTGCTCAAGTTGGGGTATTCGGATCGAGGTTTCGACGGCTCATTTCTCGAATAGGTGTTTCGGTGTCTATCGTACCGCGTGTCTTTGTCGTTTCTCAGGTATCGGTCTCCCCTGCTTTTGCCTTTAGACCCCCGGTGATCCTTTTCCTCCTGGTTTTTTAGGGCCTCTTTTTTCCTATTGACTGCATGGCTAGCTGCCACTGCCTTCTCTTGTATGACGTATACTTTGGCTATTCGGAGTATTTCATCGATTGTTGGGGGTACGCCGTCCCTTCCATGTAGCGTCCTCAGTAACTCGTCATCATTTACACCCTGAAGGAAAGCTCCACATGCCAGGTCATTTGTCACGCCCGGGATCGCCAGGCTTTCCTTGTTAAACCTGATGATAAAGTTTTCTACCGTCTCATTGTCTCGCCGACGGATGTGGAGGAGCTCGTTTCTATCTTTCGTGTGTCTGCGCTGCTGGCTAAACTGTAAGATGAATTTGGATTCTAAATCTTCAAAGCTGTCTATTTCACCTGTAGGCAGACTATCCCACCAGACTCGGGCCGCGCCCACTAGCGTTTGTACGAACATTTTGCACCACAAGGGCATGGACCAACAGGCTACCTTGCCGGCGCTTTTGAATAAGTTGAGATGGTCATCCGGGTCGGCGAGGCCATCATATTTGCCAACTGTTTGGGGCATCTTGGGTTTCTCCTTGATAGGGGCCTCGGCGATTCTTCGGGTGAATTTAGACCGGAAGGTCGCGTCTACCGGCTTGTACGGCCTGGTGAGTTCGTCTTCTTCCATATTTATAGGCTGTATCGGTGGGGCGTCCATACCCGGGGAAGTACCCACTATAGGATTGGAATTTCCTAGTGGAGACACCCGAGGCCTGACCGTGTTTCCCCTGTCGTAAACAGGTTCAGCTGTAGGCGGAGTCTGGGTGTAAACCGGTTGTGGTGTTGGGAGATTCCACCAAGGCGGCATGTAAGCCACGTATGGCGATTGAGTGCTACCCTGCGTGGTTCCCTGGAGCGGGTACGCCGAACCCCCGTATGAGGGTAAATATCCATACGGGGGTGCATAACAATACCCAGGGAAGTATACTTGGTTTCCTGGTGTGACGGGAGCGTTCATAATTCCGGCCGGCATGATGACCGGCTGATGGGGTGGTGTTGACAATGCCGCCGTAAGCGCCGCTGAGTATAGCGGTGGCATCTAGTTGGTAGTCAGAGGTTGATAGTATTGAGGCATGCTAGTTTGTGGTACGATGGTGCTGGGGCTTGCCGATGTGATAACAGGGACGGAGGAAAGGCGTGAAGCCTGGACATTAGTAGTTGTCGCTGGGGTGAATTACCGCTAGTTCCCCCTAACTCCCTCGATTGCAGTTGTGAGGGCATGTAAAGAAACGGATTTGTCACCATAGTCTGGGAAGGAACGGTGGTGATGCTGTCAAAACCTGGCGGCGGTCCTTCTGCCTCAAACTCTGGGTCCAGCGACCTTGTAACGGCTGGGGGAGGCTGCGTGGTAGCAGCGAGGCTCGTCCCCAACGTCAGGTTATTGTTTGTCATCGTTTGATATACTACGTTCCGATCACTTGCCATGGGGTTCTGTCACCGAATAGGTCCCACGGATGGCGCCAATGAAGAAACATTGACCTATGCGGTGATTACGGGCTAGGACTTCACGGACTAGTGACCCGAACGATCGGCTGCAAAACAGAAAACACCGTTAGGACTCGTTACAGGAATGGGGTTATTCCTGTAACCACCCTCCGGCGTGAGAATAAGTCTCGGTTTGTGGGAGTAAAAGGAAATTGAGAGGAGAAAGTTATATGAGAGCAAGATGATCATACCTTATACGTTTACCTTTATTTATAGGTTTTCCATTAGGGTTTCCTCTAACCTAGGATATATTCCGATAAGTTAGGGATTTACATGATCTTCCCGAAAAGTTGGAGATTTGGTTATGTAACTTCCGTGCGGAGATGGAAAGTTCTAGAATAATCATTTATATTCATATTAAAATAATAGATTGTAACCGGGTCGGGTTGACCGATGCGGGTCATACCTCGTCAAGCAGCAAGCAGATTCATACAGTTGTGTTTTAGCATTCAGATTCATACAGTTGTGTTTTAGCATTCAGATTCATACAGTTGTGTTTTAATAGCAAGCAGATTCATACAGTTGTGTTTTAACAGCAAGCAGATTCATACAGTTGTGTTTTAACAGCAAACAGATTCATACTGTTGTGTTTTAACAGCAAGCAGATTCATACAGTTGTGTTTTAGCATTCAGATTCATACAGTTGTTTTAACAGCAAGCAGATTCATACAGTTGTGTTTTAGCATTCAGATTCATACAGTTGTGTTTTAACAGCAGGCAGATTCATACAGTTGTGTTTTAGCATTCAGATTCATACAGTTGTGTTTTAACAACAAGCAGATTCATACAGTTGTGTTTTAGCATTCAGATTCATACAGTTGCGTTTTAACAGTAAGCAGATTCATACGCTGTGTTTTACCATCTTTATATTATGGGATCTATAAAAAAATTGACTTTAGCCCTGTAAACTGTTAAAACACAGCACCAAGAACATGCTGATAATTTCCAGTAATCTTCTGAACAATGGAATATACGATTGGTTTAAATTTCGAAAACAAATTATTCAGAAAATCATGGAGAAAAACGGTTACAAAATATGGACATGGATAGTTAGTTAATGAAGATAAATTCCAAAAATAAAAATAGAATGTGAAAGTACACAATTGCCCTTCTAGTTAAAAATCTTCAATGTCACATGTCGCATTCTGATTGCTTCCTAGACTTTCTAGGAAAAACCCACTTTCTAGCCAACTTCTACTATATATATATATATATATATATATATATATATATATATATATATATATATATATATATATATATATATAGGGGGCTGCTAGAATGAAAACCACCTCGAGTTGTAAGAACCGCGAGAACTACACCCCACGGGTGGGCGTTCACCACGATTTTTTTTTATAACTAGATGTGTAAATTATAAACACAGCCGTAAAAAAAAATTAAACGCCGCGGCCGAGGGGGTAGTTTTTTACACCACAAGTTTGGTGTTTTTAATTTTTTTTCTTTTTTTTTCACCAAACTTGTGGTGTAAAAAACTACCCCCTCGGCCGCGGCGTTTAAATTTTTTTTTACGGCTGTGTTTATAATTTACACATCTAGTTGTAAAAAAAATCGTGGTGAACGCCCACCCGTGGGGTGTAGTTCTCGCGGTTCTTACAACTCGAGGTGGTTTTCATTCTAGCGGCTCCCTATATATATATATATATATATATATAGGGAGCCGCTAAAATAGGAACCACCTCCAGTTGTAAGAACCATGAGAATCACTCTCCACCAATCATATTCTTCCAACCAAAGTCATTTACCCCACATGTCAAATTCCTCCTCCTCTCTCTCTCCTCATTTAATATTGTCAGATTCCTTTTTTTTTTCCTTCATCTTTTAGAGACCATGGGCTTCCTCCTCTCTCTCCTTATTTAATATTGTCAGATTCCATTTTTTATGTTTTCTTTCATCTTTTAGAGACCAAGGGCTTCACTCCTTGTGTTTCTCTTTGTTAAAATCTACTGAAACACACAAAACCCCTTCTTGATCTAAAAACTCTTCATTCCAATTTCACAATTTTTGATAGGGTAAAAACTTGGGCTTTCTGCGAATCTTAAGTCTGAAACTTACCCAACTAAAAAAGACTTCATCTTTTGAAGAAATCCAAGTGGGTTCTTTGAGTTGTGAAGCCTCATTTGAAACCCATCATCCTCTCCATTGTTTCGAGTTCCAGCGTTTTCAAGATCCGATCCGGTGTTCGACGGTCATGGTTGTTTATAACATTGGGGGTTGGTGGCGGCGGCTCTCCGGCGGCATCTTCTGCCTCCCTTTCCTCTCCGCCGCCCCCCTTTGAGACTGGTGTTTGGTGGTGGTGGCGTTTGGGGGTTGGTGGCGGTGGTGTTGAGGATGGTGGGTGGGTGGAGAGGGCCGGCGGCGGCGATGGTGGTTGAGCCAGGAAAGGCGGTGGTTGAGCCGGTGAAGCCCGGTTGCAGGTTTGAGTTTTGGTTTGAGTTCGAGCAAATAAAAATTTAGCGATTTTTTGATTCTGTTTGTATTTCTTAGTGGTTTTTTGATTTTTGTGAGATTGATATGTTGTAAAAAATGTGGGTTTTTTTATGAAATTTTGTGGGATTGAATTTTGGTTTGAGTTTTGGGATTCTTTGGTGGGGGTTTAATCTAGTGATTTTGATGTTTTTGGTTCTGATCTTGTGTCCCTGTTTACGGCTGATTTTTTTGATGTTCTGGTGATTTTTTGATGTTTACGGCTGATTTTTTGATGTTCTGGTGATTTTTTGATGATGCTGGTTATTTTGATGTTTATCGCTGATTTTTTGATGATGCGGGTTATTTTGATTATTACGACTGATTTTTGGATGTTCTGGTGTTTTTTGATAAGTAAACGATGTGGGTTTAGATCGGTTTGGATTTGGGTGGCGATGATGAAAGAAAAAAACCTAGCTTTAGATGACGATGGCGCGGCAATGATGGTGGAGGGTAGGTTTTTGAACCCGTAACCCCACTTTGCAGCCTCTGGTGTTCGGAAAATCTGAGCCAAAACTTCTTTTTTTTTTTTCCAGAATACACTCGTTCTTTTTTATTTTTGTTTCTTGGGTTTTTTATATTTTTTTGAGGCGTCGATGATGATAGCAAACTATCTGAGACACCTACCGAGTAACGATTTTCTGGGTGCGTTCGTTTTTGTGTAAAAAACTATTTGTAAAAGAAAAAAAACTTAAAGCGTAAACTTTTTAAAGTAAACCGTAAACTTTTTTACTTAAAACGTAAAACATAAAAAGTTTTACGTAAAACGTAAAAAGTTTTACGCCAAACGTAAAACGTAAAACGTAAAACTTTTTACGTAAAAACGTAAAACGTAAAATGTAAAAATTTTAACGTAAAACGTAAAAATTTTAACATAAAACGTAAAAGGTTTTACGTAAAACGTAAAAAGTTTTACGTAAAACATAAAAACGTAAAACGTAAAAATTTTAACGTAAAACGTAAAAAACCGACGCGTAAAACGTAGAAAACATTAACGTAAGAAACCGGTGCGTAAAACGTAAAAAACGTTAACGTAAAAACGACGCGTGAAAAAGTCGGGCGTAAAACGGGTCGTAAAAAACGGGCCGTAAAACGGGTCGTAAAAAACGGGAACTAATAAACGGGTCGTAAAACGGCGTGAAAAAACGGAGCGTAAAACGGGTCGTAAAAAAACGTGCGTAAAAAACGGGTCGTAAAAAACGCACGTAAATTTTTTTTATCAAAAAATCTGATTTCAATATGTTTGTTTAATAAAAAAACTGATTTTAGAAAAAAAAACATTTAATGCAATAGGACAAAAGTGTACTAAAATCAATAAAACTAATAAGACAAAAAAAAACAAAATTACCTAAATACCCTTTTTGATTAAAATATTAAAGACATAATCAGACAAAATTTTTTTAATATTAATATTAACTACTTTTAATCTCATCCATTCATCTAGTTGATCTAAGGGCTAAAAAGTGGTTTCCATGGTTCTTACAACTAGAGGTGATTTTCATTTTAGCGATCCCCTATATATATATATACTATAATAAAAGAAACCAAGTTTTGGACACGTGTCATTCATTGAAGCCATCTATTTTTATAGATAATTAATATCAATTAAAAGATAATTATACAATTAAATTTAATATCAATTTAAACAATTCATATAGGAGATAATATATATAATATTTTAAAATAGAGTAAATTACAAAAATCATCCTTTATGTATGTCACTTATTGCAAACTGTGTTCTTTGTCTTCAATAATTACAGAAAATGTACCCGATGTTTGCAAACTCTTGCAAGTTATGTCCTTTAGCACTAACTCAGTTAATTTAAATGATTTATTTATTTTATTAAACTAAAATAGTTAAGGGTAGAACCTATTTCAAAAATGTTTAAAAGATGTTTATTGGTTCTATTATTATATTTTCGTGTTCAATTCTCAACTCAAATACGGTAATCACTATGTTTACGTGACATTTATAAGAACAATCACCGCAATCACCTCATCCATCGTATATCGAGCATATCCGTTAGTTTTTTTTAAGATATAAATTTTTATTAGATTCATTCAACTCGTGTAATAAACGAGATTTTTTAAAGATATAACATTTTTATATTTTATTATACAAAATTACATTTACGCAACTCGTGTAATACTTGGGGTTTTAAAAATATAACTTTTTTTATTATGTAGTATAAAATTAGATTTATTCAATACATATAATACATAGGATTCATAAAGATATAATTTTTTATTGTTTAGTATATAAAATTACATGTTTTCAACCCGTATAACACAGCCTCCCGCTTTAGTCTCCCTAACGATTGAACTTAGTCTCGCTCCTCAGCTCGACGAGGTTCTTAAAAATGTAACTTTTTTATTATTTAATATATAAAATTAAATTTACTCAACCCATACAATATACGGGGTTCTTAAAGATATAACTTTTTTATTATTTAATATATAAAATTACATTTATTCAACCAATGTAATAAACGAGATTTTTAAATATATATTGTTTTATTATTTGGTATATAAAATTACATTTATTCAACCCGTGTAATAAACGAGATTTTTAAAGATATATTTTTTTTATTATTTGATATATAAAATTGCATTTATTCAACCCTATCGCCTTGGATTAGAGAGAAAAACGTTGTCTTGATATTTTTTGGTTTGTTCACATATACACACAAATTAATAATATTTGTCTTGATTTTTTATGGTTGATCAAGCCAAGAAATATTAATACTTATTGACAAACCAAAAATAATATTTCGACCACAAAAGTTATTAGTTATATTAAAGTCATGTTTGTTTTTCCTTAGCGAAGTGCCAAAGAAGGCCTTGATTTTAGAGAGTTGAAAAAATAGAGGTGAGACTGTTACAGAAAAAACTAAATAAACAAAACTTAAAATATTAATTAATTCTTTTAATAACTAACTCACATTTTGTGAATCTACTTATTTATTAGGTAGGTAGGGGATCCTCTAAAAAGTGCTCAAAGTGTGAGAAGTGTATTATAACACTATATATAACACTATATAACATCATATAAACACCGTATAACAATATGTAACACCATATAATACCATATAACACTATAGGTTGTCTGATAGCATGTCTATGATAGATGTATAGTGTTATATTTGTTATATAATGATATATAGTGTTACATAGTGTTATATGGTGTTACATATTGTTATACGGTGTTTATATGATGTTATATAGTATTATATATTGTGTTATAATACACTTCTCACACTTTAGGCCCTTTTTACACTATCCTTACCCTCTACTTATATTCTAGCATTACTTGTAAAATTATATCAAATGTTTACTATGAGATTAGAATCCCCAACTTAGTAGACACATCTTCTTAATAGAGTAATGAAGTTAGGCTATAAGTCTTTTAGTCACTAAAAATAATAATTAACTAAAATTACTAAAAAATCTTCTTTTAAATAAACAATATTTAATGAGATTATTTTTTATAATAAACTAACCTACTCCTTAATTCTTTAAATAAATAATATTTAATAAGATTAGTTTTTTTATGACCAACTAACCTACTCCTAAATTCTTCAATTTTGCACATAATGGGGCTTAAAAACTTATAGTTTGAGATAGATTACACCTTAACATGTAAGATTAAATATATTTATTTTATATTTAATCTGGTAGCCATTATAATCATTTACATTATATGGATCAAAATATATAACAATCCTATTATATAATTAGTTGGTAATTGTTGATGGACCTAATTACCCTTATTAACTAATTAGGGTTTCCTCCTGGGTGCTTATATAAGGAGACTTATGTGGAGGTTAAGGGGTTACTCAGTTACACAATCAGACACCCTATTAGCCATAACATCATAATGTTTGACCTCCCTCTCCTACAGCCGATACCCTTTTCGGTTTTCTTAACCACCATCATTAGATTGCACCCTAAGGAGGAACCAGACCAAACTGACAACTATGTCAAACACTATTGCTGCATCTACATCTGGATTCTCTGCTGGCCTGTGCTGATGCAATCAAAGGTATGTTTTCATGTTTTTCATTATGTCTAAACAGAACTGAACCAACATGTGGTATCAGAGCATATGTTGATTAGTCAGTTCTGTTTTCGTATCCATAATTCAGGGATTGAAACTTGGAAAACGGATTTTTTGTAACTTTAAAACGGTGACAGCCGGTTTCGAGTCATGAAGATCGACTCGAGATCTCTGTTTTCGGGAAAAATGATTAATTATATGTTCACTCGATTTCAACTGGGTTATGCTTTAACCGAAATCTGTTTAGAAAAACTATTAAAATTCAGGTTTCGGGTTCCAGAATTTATGTTTTATGTTTTTTAGGGTTCATCATGTTCTTAGGAACATTCGAAAATTCTATTATGTTTTGGAATGTTTTAGGATTAATGAGTGTTTTTTCCATGTTTGATCCAATTTTATCTTTTAAGTTTATTCGAAAACTATTATTAGATAAACAGTTATAATTTTCGAAAGATGCTGATAAAATTAGATCACCTTAAAACAGGAAATAATATCTCATAATTCCTTAGAATTCGAATTTTCAGTTATGCTTTCACATTCACAGCTGTTAACAGGAAGCTTCGAGATCATCAGATTACGACTCGAGACCAACAGATCTCGACTCGAGACCATAAGGTCTCGACTCGAAATCATAAGGGCTCAAAAGTTTATAACTCGAGTCATAAGGTCTCGACTCGAGACCATAACGTCATTACTCGAGACCATAAGGTTGCGACTCGAGACCGTGGTTGCGACTCGAGACCTCATCATGACTTGAGATCTCATAAGATATAGTAGTCGAGACCATGGTTCCGACTCGAGACGACAAGGTTGCGACTCGAGACCTCATAACTGACTCGAGATCTCATAACTCAGTCGAAACCTGACTCGAAACCTCATTATTTTAGGTTGTTTAATGTGAACTAAGATTTAGCTCGGGGCTCCGCCCCGAACCCCGTGCGGGGGCACGCTGTCCCCCTGCACCCCCCAGCAAACTCACCGCGAAGTTCGATCCGCGCTAACGGGTGATTTGCTATTAAATGATTGGTTTTTTGTAATTACTTAGTTAATTAATGAGGATCAAATAATGTTTTACAAAACCAAAATGGCTTAACTTGAATGAGTTTTTGATATATCATTTCTGGCCAAAGCTGACTTGATACATCTACTTATCGTTCAAGTATTACGAAAGCCATGTTAAGTGTGCATCATAAACATGAATGTCTTAATATCTGGCCAAAGCTGATTTAATTCCTTCATAGATGGCATACTTAAAAGGTGCATAACTAAAGTGATTGTCTCAATTTCTGGCCAAAGCTGATTTGTTACAACCACTTTGCACACATGCTTAAATGATTACACTTCTGGCCAAAGCTGTTTTGTCTTCGTTTAAGTAGAACTTTAAGTAGTCTATTATTTTGATGTTAGTAATAGACATATCACAACCTCTTCACATAATGATCCTTATATTAATGATCCTCAATTAATTTTTGTGATCATTTTGTCTGCCTTATTCTTGGTACCCATAATTTTACTCACTATAATTTTCTTCTATAAATTTATGTCTCATCCACTCTAATTCCTAAATCTAATATGTTTTGCTTAAAGTTTCTATAAGAATTAGCTCTTAAATTAAATCCTTGATTATCTCTTAAGACACGATGATCCTATTGCTCTCTTCTAATAAAGCACTACAGAAGAAAGGTAGAGCATGATGAATAGGACAAATCAAACATCATGTCTCTTATGATAATCAAGAACTCTGTAACATAATTGCTATCACTAAAGTTATTCCAGATTAAGTTTTTCCTAAGACTAATCTATAATTGTGGAATAATCACTAGAACTCCTAAGGTGCATGTCTTCATTTAAAATTATAAATTATAAGGTTAAGTGGTATATGTGAATATATTATAATGTACAATACCATGACCCATAAAGTTAAGGGCTTACGCATGGAAATAAGTACATTTTCCAGTACATTACATACTAAGTTTTCATTTGTACAATTTGATGCATTATAAATCAGCTATAACACTCAAAAGTACCAAAGTATAATGAGTGCGTTGATAAGCAACATATGTACAAAGAAATAAATGTTTGAAACTGGAAAATAAGATGTTATTCACCTTACAACCACTAAAACCTTAAGAGAGGATTGTTCTAAGGTCCATAGACAAATTACAAGTGCTAATCCCAACGTTAAGGTTCTTCAAGGGAAAAATCTCACTGCATAATTATGTCATTAGACTAGGCATAAGCAACGAGACTATCCATTATTCTAAAGAACAGTTGGATAAATTAATTAGATAGTAACTTCCTAATGATATTTAAGTCTGATAATTTTTAATATTCCAATTAACACATGATTAGTTGACTCTAGTTCCATACGTTTCCTTACCAGAACTCGACAAATAACTAACACGAGAGTTAGTGACAAAATTAAATGTTAAGGATATAAGAGCCATAATAAGCAGTCTTCAAACAACGCTTTTCGATACCTTATATATTCTGATTAATCAGAATATAGTATCATAATTAAGCAAAGATATGAAGATTGTGAGGTTTGCATAGTCAACATAAAGTCACACTTACCGTAAACTCTCATTTTATTTGTTCTAAATATCTGGAAAGAAACATTACTAAGATGAAACTAGATGATACCTTACTTTTTCACAACTTTTGTCATCATGCAAATGAGAATTTGACAAAAGGAAAATGAGACTTATAAATTTCATCCATTATAACCAAAATTCATGAGAAATCATAACATGGTTAATGAGGATGATTTTTTCATCTAATCTCATTTTAAGTGATTTTAAATCATGACGTTAAAGCCCTAAAGTATGACTTGGCTTAAGGAATAAGCATGGGTCCATCATAAGTCATTTATTGACATTCGTGGAACTTATTCCAAACGGAATATTCAGACATAATTCATTTATCATTTGAAAGACTATCAACTTACATCTAACTTTTGTCGCATATGGCACACGGTCTTAGAAGAAATCTATTCATATATATATACTTAATAAGATTTCTATTAGATATGTCCCTAAAGTTTCTTATGATATCTGGACATTAAAGAAATCAAATAAAGTCTAACGTATATGTGATAGGTTCCTATGTCACGTAGCTCATTGAAACTTCTCTTGTAGAATTCTAGAGATATTAAAGATCAGTGGGAGCATTAAGTGTCTTAATAATAACTTGCAATAGTTGCAAGAGGTGGGGGAGTGAAAATTTTACATTACCTAAATTTGCACCTCTTGTAGAAGACACCGCTCCATCATGACACTGTTCCCTCAATACTTGTCTCCTTAAAATCTAATGCTACTCTTACAAAAGGTTCATTGTTGCTTAATTGTGGGCACACTTAGATTTCTTACCTAAACTAACATAATCCTCAACAAGAGAAATCACAACGACTAACGTCATTAATTTGTTTTCTCTATTAGAATTTGTTGGTCGTTACACATTGACCCTACGCATGCTGAGTTCCTAAAGATTTCTAAGCTCGGTGGGAGCAGTCAAAGTCCTTATCATGATTTGCAAGGAATACAAGAGGCGGGGGGAAGAGTGTCATTAAATTTCACTCCGAATTTAACTCCGATTACACCTCTTGTACACCATACTGCACCAACTCTTACAAACATAGAATGAAAATGATAGCAACCTAACCAAGAGCTAATCCATAAAACTGAAACTTCTAATGAACCCAATAATCAACTCAGGAGGTCATCTAGGTTTAAAAGCCTACTAACTTTGATGATTACATAACCTCCCTAATGAAGTTGAAATGGATTTTGGAAATGTTTAATGATCCTATCTCTTAAAATCAAGCCATTAGCGTAAATCAATCATCTGAATGGAATAAAACAGTTTTCTAGTAAAACTGATTTTATGTGTTCGTGTAACGTTTGGGATTTGATTGAATTACCTAAGAGTGTTCATAAATAAATCAAATCCTAATATAAGCGTTAAGACACAAAGAGGCATGATTGGTTGTCAAAGGTTGTACTCAGGAAGAGATAAATTATCAAAGATTTCTTTGAGGATCATCACTGTTCTAGTAGCTTATAATAGTTTTAAGCTACATTAGATGAACATTAAAACGATTTTCCCTAACAAATGGCTGACACATTTACATGTTCATTAGATAACAACCTAAAGTTTCAAACTGAAGGTTAAAGAACACTTTATTTGTAAGCCAATAATATCCATGTATGGGTTATGCAAACATCATAATGTGATGAAAAGCTAACGTAATTATTTTCATCAAGAATCAAGTGGATTAATGTACTTACCTCAAAATGAGTAGGAGCAACTAAGATAAACTTGTCTATATAGATGATATTCTTGTGACAAGTATATGTTACATAAGTCAAAGCATTGTTAACACAAACTTTGATATAATAGATCTCAGAGATATCTCTTATGTAACAGATATCATAACATACCGAGATAGACCCAATGGGACAATAGTTCCGTTCCATAAGTTTAACATTAAATGGGTCCTTACATATGTAACAAAATACTGCTCTCCTTTAGAGGATAATAGGATAAATGAGATTATTTCCTTATGCTTCATTAATTGGAAGCCTTATGTAAGTTTAAGTCTATACTCGTTTAGATATTACTCACATTGCAACACACTAGATATGTCTAAATTAATGTGTAGCATCTAATGGAGTATTACAATATCTTTAAAAGAAACGAGAGACTACAATTTAAAGAAGAAGTGAGAATTAAAACCGGTTTATTACTCTAACTTTGTGATATTCAAAGATTATAAAATGTAATTTCGGGTATATCTTTATGTCAGCAGACAAAAACCTGTTTCATGGAGGAGTCATCATGCACTGATATAAACAACCTAAGTTATATAGACATAATATAGTCACTAAATGTTGTTGGAAATTTATCAGTGGACTCATAAGTTTATTAACTCCATATAATTAATGTTTTGAAGAATTAGTGTGATAAAGTCAGTTACCATAACTCCTTGAACAGTAACAGTTCAAGAGGTGCTGCATTAAGTTTCGATATGCAATTAATTATTCGTTTATGAATGAATTGAGGAAACTAAGTTTTGTATCGAATACATTCATGATATGCTTAAGGATCCTATAACTGAAGGGCTATTACCCATAAGTCTTATTAAGAGAGCTCATAGACGGGTATTAATTAATAGTCGTGCGCAATTGCATATCGTACTATGAATGACTAAGTATTAGTTAATTTTCCTCATCAGTTTGATTTTGTATGTCTCTAAGAATATGTCAAGCTAGCATAATGGCATATAGACAAATATAGTTACAAATCAAACAAAGGGCTTACGCGTATTTTGATCATAACGATTAGGTTTTAAATTAAGGCTATAGTGTGATTAATAGGGGTCCTGAGTCGCATAATGATTCAACGGCTGTATTTTTCTGCTATAGTACTTGTTTAAGGCTAAAATGAGTGTTAACTCCTGATCAAGCTTATCTAACACTCATAGTAAATGATTACTCGGCTAAGTGGGAGAATGTAAGATTAAATATATTTATTTTATATTTAATCTGGTAGCCATTATAATCATTTACATTATATGGATTAAAATATATAACAATCCTATTATATAATTAGTTGGTAATTGTTGATGGGCCTAATTACCCTTATTAACTAATTAGGGTTTCCTCCTGGGTGCTTATATAAGGAGACTTATGTGGAGGTTAAGGGGTTACCCAGTTACACAATCAGACACCCTATTAGCCATAACATCATAATGTTCGACCTCCCTCTCCTACAGCCGATACCCTTTTCGGTTTTCTTAACCACCATCATTAGATTGCACCCTAAGGAGGAACCAGACCAAACTGACAACTATGTCAAACACTATTGCTGCATCTACATCTGGATTCTCTGCTGGCCTGTGCTGATGCAATCAAAGGTATGTTTTCATGTTTTCCATTATGTCTAAACAGAACTGAACCAACATAACAAACTCCAGAGTATCACTGATAACAACATTAGTAAAATGGATTTGATAAATAACTTCGATTTGTAGTTGTTAAGGAATTTTTATATAAAGTAGAAATATTATCTAAAATAACTATTTTGCTGCCATTCAAATAAAGAGTTATTCTTGTGTTACAAAATTTAGAGTTCTTTTTGTGTTACTATTAGGAAGTTTTTCACAATTAGTTACAACTTTTAATTCTTGATGGCGTGTTGTAAAATAACAAATTGCTCATATACATAAAATCAACTATTATGACTCATAAAAAGTGCAAGTGAAAATAAGGTTTTTTTTTTTTTTTTTTTTTTTTTTTTTTGTACAATCAAACCGACAACTATGAACGAAGATAGGATATGCTGGTCAAGGTGTTTGGTAAACGGAATTAATGTCGATAGTTTAATCTCCTTTTAAAATATATAGGTAACATCAAATAAAATGTTTATTTTGCTTAAATAGAATGATAACGTCATCGAACAAACTTATCGAACAAACTTTTCTGAAGTCGTTTTAATTTTCTTTGGATGAAATTGACTTATTGGCATGCATTTTACTTTTAAGTCAACTTATTTATTTTATGATTTGCGAACGGTAGAGTTTATTTATTTATTTTATTAGGGTTTTAATAACATCACAAGTATCAAAAGATGGTTTTACCCTCACATGCTATGTATGTGAGGCCATTTAACATGTATTAATAACTGGGTTAGTGATAAAGGATGAAACCTGCAACAAAATTAATATTAAAGGCTGGTTTTGACAACTTTTGAATATTAAAGCTGAAACCAGCAAGATTGGTGAAACTTAAAGGACATTTTATGCAATTTACTCTTTATTTTATATATTTTGTTGTTATTTTATATATTTTGTTGTGATAATCCGAATGTAATTGATTACTAGTTATCCGATGGGTTTTAGGTTAGATATACCCAATGGGTAAGTGTTTTTAAATTAATGGGTTTACCCAAAACCCACGGGTATACCCGATACCCGACATGATTTTACCCGATTGAAACCTGACGGGTTTTAGGGCGGTTTAGGGCAAGCTTATCTAGTCGGCCTTGGGGTTAGAATTACCTACACATGTCCCAAACCCGACCCATTGACATCCTTAACTAGAATATATGTATGCAAGTATATGTGTAAACACTTGGGAACCTTTGCTAAGGTGGTGTTTTTTTTTCAGAGGTAAAACGTCTGCAGTCTGCGGAGCACATCTGCAGACGTCTGTAACAGAAGAGGTGGACCAAACCCCTGCAGTCTGCAAGAAGAAGACTGTTTTTTAACTTCTGCAAAATACCACCTAAAATTTAACACCTAAAATCAGCAAAATACCATCAAATTTCTGAAATTTAACACCTAAAATCAGCAAAATACCAACAAATTTCTGAAATTTAACACCATAAATCATCAAAATACCACCAAATCATCTTAATATTCAGATTATGACCAAGTTATATTGGAACCTGATTGTATAGGCAATGACTTGGTTCTCCTACCAAATTGTTACCAAAATCAAGAAAACATATAATAATTCTTTAAACAAAACCCCAAATGGGGTCACTCAAATATGCTGATCTTGAAACTTTGATTAACCATACCCATATGTAAATGCATCAAACGACAGGAGCAAGATTCAATTTTTAAGAATATAAGCAAAATTAGCCAAGAATTAAGCTCAACCCAGCAAACACAAGAAAACCAACTGTTACCTGCTATTGGAGTAGCAGATGGTGGAGGTCGACGGTCGAGGTGGAGGTCAACGGAGGAGGCGGAGGTCGACGGTCGAGGTGGAGGTTGATGGTCGAGGCGGAGGTCGACGGTCGACGGAGGAGGTGGAGGCAGCAGGGGTCGACGGAGGAGGCAGTGGTCGATGGTGAATGGTGCAGCAGGTGGTCGACGATGAACGTGGGGGCGAAGGAGGTGGAGGTGGAGGTGGTGGCGGAGGAGGTTTCAGCTGGAGAAGGTGGAGGTGTCGGCTGGAGAATGATGTAGGGTTTTGAAATTGTGTTTTGAAAGAGAGAGGAGTCTTGAAGAGGTTTGAAGATGTAAGTCCACATCTGCGCGAGGAAGAGGTCTTGAAGAGCTTTTTTAGTGAAATCTCTTCCAAAAAACAAACACGCTGCAGACCCAAAGGTTTGCGCATGGTTTGCGCGACGCAGACATAAGAGGTCAGGAAGCACTTCTTAAAAAAAAAACAAACACCCCCTTATCTGGTAATAGAAAAGTTTGCAAAGGTCTTTTTCTATGGTATGTAGTCTTGCTTAAGGTTTTAAATGTGAATTGCTCTTTTCATATGCAAGCATACTTCTTTGGGACGGGCAGACAGAAGTCAATATAAGTAAAGGCAAGGAAATCTATCATAAACTATATCTGTTATATTTTCTTCCAACCGTATCCAACATCTATGCTTTTTAAGGTGCAAGAGTTTTTGTTTTAACAATACACAATTGGGAAACTCCCATTTTGAGTCTATGGCTTCCCTAATATTCAATTCGAAAGTAATATTGTTAAACAGGATTTTCTTTTATCTTATATGTAACTATGTATATACAACTAGAATGTAACTGAAGATAGTTCCATCCAACACAACTAAGTTAAAGTGATGGGAAATAATTTCCGTTAGGTTAACAAGAAGATAACTTGTAAATATAGTAATAAAAATCATGCATATAACAATAAAACATAAAACTACTTGCATGGAATAATATATAGAGTAAACTGTAGTTTTACACTATGTTGTTGACACCCGGTGTCAACTTTGCATCCTATTTTGAAATTTCGTCAGTTTTACACCCCGTCGTTTCCAGAGCGAAATTCCCTAACGACTTCTGTAACATTGGTTATATATAGTTTTGTGGTGTTGATTTTTTTTTGTAAACCTATGAGTATTAATGTAAAGACGTCTAATATCGTAAAAAATGCATATTTACATTCTTATTCATTACTTCGAACATTATTATTTCTCTTGAGTCAGGATATAATAGGAAGTTTGTTTTAGTAAGAATGTTACAAAACAATTTGACCAATGACCATCTATTGTGGAATTAAGGGCTTATTAAATAGGTTGAATTATCAAAATTGAGAGGCATGTAAGTTTCACATCTATGCTCATGGAAGTTATTCCTTTCTTTTTCTCTCAAATCGGCAGGTTAAACCCTTACCTTACATCTATGCTCATGACAGTTATCGTCTTTTTGCTTCCTTCGCTATGGTCAAATAATTAAACAATGTTGACTTGGAGGGTTGACTAAAATGCTAATTTCACTTGTTTTACTTTGCTAGATCAAACAATTTTGGAGGGAAATTTTAAAATAATACAGGGACTGAAATTGTCACTTATAAGAAATCACAGGGTTGTAAAACGCAGGTTAAATATGTCATTTCACTATGTAACGCCCTAAAACTTGAATCTTTGACCTGCTAATACGATTTCCACATATTATGGAATAAAGTAGAATATCTAGGATTAACTAACCTAGTTTATAAGTATTAAGTAATAGATGAAAACATGAACTAGTGAATTTTATAATAAAACCATAGTTGAGGGACTAAATGGGAACAATTAGAAACTAATTGTTTTAAATAAAAGAAAGTAAAAACAACACACACTTGTGTGTGTGTTTGTGTGTGTGTCGAGTAGGAACAAGGAAAAGAGGGAAGAACCCTAATTCCTCAAAATATTCAAATTGAAAGGGGAATTCAACTCAAATCCAATGCATGGACTCAAATTTCATGATCATCTAGACTTGCTATACATGAGGTAAGTTGAAATTTGTAATTTGGTGATCTTGAATGAAGTGGGTTTATGTTTAGTCCACGAAATTGTATGAAATTGATCATGTATATGTGTGTTAGAATCACCATGTAGAACATAAACTATGCAAGATTCTAAGTAATTTGATGTTTTGGGATAAAACCCACTTGTGCTAGTAAGAATGGTGAGATGAATGAATTACCATGTTCAATTCTTGTATAATTTTGATGTATGATGTGGTAGATGATTGATTCTTATTAGTTAGATTGAGTATGATTTGGAAGTAATGTGATGTTGTGTTGTGGTTGATGATTGAAAGCAAGATGGTAGAAGATGAGCATGAAACACTTGTACATTGGGCATTAGATGATGTATGCACGCCAAGTGTTTGATGCAATGCATAGGTGAGATCATTAGAAGAGATTTTGTCACACCCCCAAAATTACCACCTAGGGAGTATCCCTGTTAGGTGTGTGACGACTAGCAATGAGCCACCAATTACATTGAATCACAAGTTTGCAATAAAACTTCGTTGTTTAAAGATAATAAAATCCCAACATACATTATTCAAAAACCATAAGTTTAGCGGAAGCGTTAATGTATCGTAATATAAATGTTATCCAATCAATCATAGTAAATAAATGTCTAATAATAAATCCATCAAGCAACCATGACCGCTCGCGCCCTCCAGCCAGCAAGTTCCTGCTTTCCAAGTACCTAAGGACCTGCGAGCATGTAACACACGTATCAGACAAAGCTGGCGAGTTCACAGTTTTAGAAAACGTTTGTTACCCGGAGTATGTAAAACAGTTTGATACACAATGCAAGTAATATTGTTAATATCTCATTTCCAACACGGACGGCTCACGGACTGCCCTTCCCACGTACTCCTATCTAGTACTGGGCCAGACTGGGTCATTAGTTCACCTCCGTCCTCTACAGGCACGGGGTGAGGGTGCCAAACCTAAGTAGCGCTACTAACTAATACCCGATGAGGGACTTACAAGAGATGATAGGTGAGATCATTAACCAATATACCCGTTTTTACCCAAAGACTCATCCCCTCCCATGGGATACCCACTGACTGTCCCCAACCACTGGGACGCATGCTCGAATGTAGTGAACTCACCTTAGATTGCTCGGTATGTTAATTTACCCGTTCCAAGTTGGTCAGCCAAATCCTACCGGGGTTACCAAAATAGTTAGTTTGTATGTACATAGCCACATATTCCACATTCACGACTCAAGTAACGTACGAGTAGTGCACATGACGACACACAAATTATAACCAAAAGATCATGTAACCCACAGACCGTAACCTTCATTGCAATAATTGATTTTTCCATACAAGTATACCACGCACTCTAGTAGGTTGTTATAATATACATCACCACATAACACATAGCAACCAATGGAATCATATACGAGTTTACGTCATAAGTTAGATCATCTCATAACAATCTAGTAATACATTTACTTGTCATACAAGTGAGACCAGTGTGCGACCATATATATAAGTGTGTGTAACTAGTCCCAAAAATAGGGATTTTTCATCAATATGCAACCAAGATCATGTGTGTGAACTGTTCCCTGAAACCGGCCCAACTCTATGTGTGATCAAGTATTAGCATGCGGCCTATTAAAGTGGTTCAGCCCAACAAAGTGTACGGCCGGATTCCCGAGTACGTGACCGGGTCTTCCAATGTGCGACTGGGCTTCATCTTGTGGCCCAATACTCAGCGGCCCAAATGCTTAGCCGGTTTAATGCGGCCATTCCCATAACAAGCCCACGTGTGTTAATCTCAATTACAAGTAACCATTCGATGTTTAACAAGTTATACCCTTAACTTTCAACAACAACATCATTAAATACACAAACAGTTCGATCAGATCAATATTACCCACATGGGCTGCCACTTTATTCAAGGTTTACCACTTATTATTATTTGTATTGGACCCCTAATATTACTCACATGGGCTGCCACTTTATTCAAGGTTTACCACTTATTATTATTTGTATTGGACCTCTAGTATTATCCACTCATAATTCAACAATTTATATGTAATCATGGAGCCAATCTGATCAACCAATTATACAGCAACTACAAGTTTGTTTCATTGGTTGTTCTTTATCAAATATATTTTCAATCACCAATCAGTTAAACACCCCACCCCCTAACTATCATAACCGTGTATCCCCACATATATCGATTAGCAATTCACAACTGACCAACAATCGCGTATTCTAATATCACTAACAGAATTGAGTTTACATGCAACCAGAGGTCAAGCTAACAGTTTATTCTCATGCTTGCATATGTATCAATGCCACACAACATCAAATCATAAAGCCATAATATATACAAAGTGGACATTAATTCAGCGATGATTACACTAACCAAGTGTTCGTGTGAGAGAAAACCGAGCCGAGTCGAAAGAAGGAGGGCTTCGGGTGCGTCCAGTGACGTCTTCGTGTTTTCGACGGGTCGCGTTGCAGTGCCGACGTGAATAGAGGTGCTATCAATCATTAAAGAGTCGAAGAATGGTTCCTGCCGTGATCCTCCGCGTATCCTGACACATCATATGCTCCGACGATATTCCGGTAAATGAGGAATGTTTATAGCGAGGTTTGATGTTTGATGTGCAAGATAAGAAACGTGATTCAAAGCTTTGAAGAGGTTTACAGTTGATGGTTGCCATTGATGATGGAACGATGGGGAAGAAAAGAACTGCCGCCACTTGCAAAAGGGAAGAGAAAGAATAGGGTTTGTAGTTTTCCTTGTACTTTGCCAACTAAAATGCAAACCGTATCCCTGATCGTGCATATATGCATTTTATTCGAGTGGGTTGGGTTCCAATAGGGCCGATCAAGACTGGGCCTTTAGAAGCCCACTAACATGAATGAAGTGTGCGACTCATGAATGGAGGTGTGTAGCCCGACATCGCGCGCGGCCGAATTTATGAACCAACACTTAGCATTTCACAACATACCATTATCCAAGTGATAGTAATTACGTATGATTAGATCGTATATACTCAAACCACCAGCTAAGTGTTACGAGTTTAGATGATGTTAACCGTGAAAGTTCGAGTTGTCACATCATCCCCAACTTGAAAGAAATTTCGTCCCGAAATTTGATAAGTAATCCAAATGACTGTGGATTTTCCGCGGGTATCACATCATCCCCAACTTGAAAGAAATTTCGTCCCGAAATTCGTCAATGACATCATAAATTGATACAACCGCTTGAACAACTGAGGATACTAGAGTTTACTACGATCATTGCGTTCCCACGTGAACTCCGGTCCATGCCTTGAGTTCCTACGAACTCTCACGATTGGAACGTCCTGGTCCATAATTTCCGATAGATTCCCTGATAAATACAACTGGTCTGATAACCCCAGACTCTGGTAAAGGTATCACAAGTGTTGGGACATTCGGATTTCTGGAACGAATCGGTGACATGGCTCACAAACTTGGGTAAACTGACGAAATGGAATAACGTTCGCGATGACATTTATACCCCGAATTTAAGGTAGTGTTTGTCCGAAACTAAGCTTGCCACGTTTTCTACAATGCACCGCACCCTCCCAGGGTGAGACTTTCGATTATGACACGTTCGCCTATAGCGAACTCCCAGTGTTTGCTAAGCTTATCCGCTTTCCTGATAGTCACGCGTTGCCGTCAAACAATTTCCGATCTAAGCAATCTTCAAGAGTTTCAAGCACAAGTCTTGGATTTGTGATTAGGTTGTCACCCACCTTAATCCAACAAGGAGATTAGCGTTGCTGTCCATGCAATGTCTCAAACCGAGCCGTCTGAATACTAGGATGGTAACTGTTACGGTAGAGCCCGGTCAAAGATATGTGTCATTCCATTTTTCACTAAGTCAATCCCACACATGCTTGCAGCATGTCTTCGAGTGTCGGGGGGGTTTCATTTACTCGGACCAATTGCCTTATGATGATAAGTAATGTTCATGTTTAGACGTGTGTCGGGAGTGTTGCGTAATGCTTGTCATAAATCAGGTATAGATCAAAACCAGAGGTAACAGGAGTGGACATCTCGAGCCTAAAAGCTGCCTCTCTCAGAGGAATATTCATAAGCTGTGACGACTCGTCATTTTTCTCGATTGCAAGAAAGTGTGCTGGTAACTTGAGTTCATCAATGATCACCCAGGTGATAATGTTTCCGTTTCTAGTTGTAAGTAGACTAGTGACAAAATCCATGGCAATCTGTTCTCATTACCATGCATGTGTTTTTGGTTGCTAATATCCCACCTTGACTTTCCCACATGTCAAACACCGTTCCCACGCGTGGCTATGTGGGCCTTCAGGCCCGGTCACCCGTATATGGTCTTCAGGTTTTAATACGTCTTATCAAAACTCAGATGAATAGGATATCGAGGCCCGCATGCTTCGCCTGCACCAGTTCCCTAAGGTTACTGTATATTGAGGTCCATATTCGTTCCATGAAGTAGCAAATATCATCCGACCTGCCAAAGATTGCTTCCTCATGCCCCCCCCCCCATGGGTCAATCTTGGGAACTCTCTTCCTTTAGTTCTTCAACTTGCACAAGGCGAGTCTGATCAGGTATGTTAAAGTCGATAGCGAACTGCAAAGCTCATGCACGTCCAGGTTTCACGGTCGTAATCATCCAAAAGTTCCATCCAGCGATGCCATCGCATAATTAGCTCACTCAAAACAAGGGCACACAAGAGGCCCTTGTGATCGGTCTAAATGGTGCAATAGGTACCGTCCAAGTAATGCCTCCAACTTAATTCCAGAGACCAGGGCTTCCACCACAGGTCGTGACTCGTGCAGTTCTTCCTGTAAGTCCATTACGTAAGTCACCACTTTCTCGTGTTGTGTCGGCGTGTAAAAAATTGCAGAGTTGGGATTCAAAAGCTGGAAAGACGTCCTCCTGTTTTGTCCTTCACGAACACAGCACGCTACTGTGCTAAAGAGATTTAAGCTGCGCAATCTTCAAAAATCCCGTGATGAATCTGCGATAGAGCCTAGTGTGACCAAGAAATTGCTGCATCCTCGAAGGGATCTTTGGTGCCGAACAATATCTAACGAAATGGGTCTTTAACGAGATCCACATGTATTCCCACTTCGTTGATCATATGACCAAAAAGGTATCTCTCGAATCCAGAAGTTACCTTTAACAAGACTTCGCGCGGAGTGGCTCTTCCCTCAGGAGCCCTAAAATAAGATACAAATGCCACCCATAATGTTCCTTTCTCTTGGAAATGATCCAGAACATCACCCATAAATACGGTTGATTCATGTGGTACATAAAGCTGCTGGTATGTCGATTAAGTCAATGGTCATGGTGTACAAAGTCTCAATGGTCATACTGCGTTCGATATGTCGTTTCAGGAATATTCTCTTCTTGGTCTTTCGTCAATACATGGTTGAGGCAAACAGTTCTCGATTGTCACCTTGCTGAGTTCTGGATAATCAGTACACATACGAAAAGGCTTTATCTTCCCGAATATAGCTGGGCTCCCCAAAGCGAAAAGCTAGGTCTGACAAACTCCTGTCCAGTATTTCCTGAAGTTGATTTAACAGTTCTTGCAATCCTCCTGGTGCAAGACGGTAGGTAGTACGAGTAATCAGGGCTGCCCCTGTCGTGAGATCAAACTGAGATTCTGCCTAACAGTGGAAGTAAATCTGTAAGCTCCTCGGGTACTACACTGAGAGAAATCATGAACAATTGGTGGATCCCCGATCATCTTTTCCTTAGCCTCAACATCAGTAACGGTTGCTAACGTAGCGGGGTGATCCCTCCGTAGACACTTCTGGGCCTTCATAGCTGATATGGCGCTAACCTTTGCACCATTCTGCTGTTTTAGAACAAATAACGATTCCCCACGCCAACTTTCTCCTCACAAGGTATGTCTTGCGCGATTTCTGAATAACCAATCCACACTAACTACTGCATTGTAACCATCAGGGGTAGTAGAAAGAACGTCGATGTCGAACGCCTGTCCCCCAAGGTCGAGTTTGCATCCTAGTGAATAGATAAGGCTTCAATTGACTTACATCGGCCGACTCCACAACAGGTTCAGTTTCAAGAAGCATCAAGGTTAAACAGAACAGAGACGAAGCGAATAGCTACCCATCCAAGCTATCGCGTTGCAATAACGCCTGATATAGTCTATGCCAATGCTAAATGTCCTTCCATGAGCTTCATTTCCAGTGTTGTTTTTGTCACGAGAATTTCCGGTACTGCCGTCATTCCCTTGAGTGTTGGCACCTTGACTTAACACAATCAATCCTTATCAACATCACCTTCGTTTCCATGCTGTAGGCTACGATTACGAGTGCCTTGATTTTGCCATGACTTTTGCCTCCGATGTCGTTGCTTGAAACGAAGCCCTACGATCTTTCACCATCAAAGTCCACCTTTTCGCATTCTGTGCCACGCACTACTCACTGTGCTGGTATCCACATATTTCACACTATAATCTGTTGTCATCGCTTATATCTCGATAGATTCGTAAGGGTTGACTCCCACGAGTCGCTGACTGGGGTTAAGGATTTGACTGCAGTTAATTTGCTAGCGTTTGTTGCTGGTAAACAGGTTGTCCAAAAGTTAGGTCGGTAAAATACTACGCTCACCCTTTTGTTCCTCGATCTAGCAAGTCGATTGAGTAATACGCGGTATGCTGCGAGAGTGTTGCAGAAGTGATCACACTTCAGAGTCTAAGACGTCAATACATAGAGTTCCAACAGACGAAGAGAAGCGAGGAAGGTATAGACTAACTCAAGGACGTTCGTGCAAGCACCTAACATTCTACACGTTTTGCTAGGCGTTCAAATGTGTGTTCAGGTAATACTCGATAGCATCGAGATTCGTAAGGATCCAGAAAGGAGTGAAAAGATAATGTTCGAGTAAGAGACAATCACTGCTATGACTCCTATAGACTGTTGAGGTCTAAGATAACATTAATTAACAGAGCGGAACCCCTCTCACACTTGTTAAGCCGCACTGGGACTCACATGCACCTCACATTATTATTATGTGTGCACCCATAATAATAAGGAAATTTGCATGCTTATCTCAGTGCCTCTTAACTCGCACAAAAAGGTTCCCCGAATTCGAGCAATAAGACAGGTGACGCCACACATAGGTCATGAAAGTTCAAGAAGAGTCGCACTCTTAAAACACGTAACATGGGTCGTAACATGGGTTCGTAACATAGAAGTTCATACTGCCGTGCTAAGTGTGCATTCACGTGTGATGTTATTCATAAGCAAACACTAGATATACTATGCAATAGTGAACAAGAAACGAACCTTGCAGTCTGGAGCAGAGTGTCATGGTCGATTTCGGATCTGTTCGGTTATAGTCTGGTTTTATAAAAACGTTTTAAAACCAAGTTCACTATAACCAGTGGCTCTGATACCAAACTGTCACACCCCCAAAATTACCACCTAGGGAGTATCCCTGTTAGGTGTGTGACGACTAGCAATGAGCCACCAATTACATTGAATCACAAGTTTGCAATAAAACTTCGTTGTTTAAAGATAATAAAATCCCAACATACATTATTCAAAAACCATAAGTTTAGCGGAAGCGTTAATGTATCGTAATATAAATGTTATCCAATCAATCATAGTAACTAAATGTCTAATAATAAATCCATCAAGCAACCATGACCGCTCGCGCCCTCCAGCCAGCAAGTTCCTGCTTTCCAAGTACCTAAGGACCTGCGAGCATGTAACACACGTATCAGACAAAGCTGGCGAGTTCACAGTTTTAGAAAACGTTTGTTACCCGGAGTATGTAAAACAGTTTGATACACAATGCAAGTAATATTGTTAATATCTCATTTCCAACACGGACGGCTCACGGACTGCCCTTCCCACGTACTCCTATCTAGTACTGGGCCAGACTGGGTCATTAGTTCACCTCCGTCCTCTACAGGCACGGGGTGAGGGTGCCAAACCTAAGTAGCGCTACTAACTAATACCCGATGAGGGACTTACAAGAGATGATAGGTGAGATCATTAACCAATATACCCGTTTTTACCCAAAGACTCATCCCCTCCCATGGGATACCCACTGACTGTCCCCAACCACTGGGACGCATGCTCGAATGTAGTGAACTCACCTTAGATTGCTCGGTATGTTAATTTACCCGTTCCAAGTTGGTCAGCCAAATCCTACCGGGGTTACCAAAATAGTTAGTTTGTATGTACATAGCCACATATTCCACATTCACGACTCAAGTAACGTACGAGTAGTGCACATGACGACACACAAATTATAACCAAAAGATCATGTAACCCACAGACCGTAACCTTCATTGCAATAATTGATTTTTCCATACAAGTATACCACGCACTCTAGTAGGTTGTTATAATATACATCACCACATAACACATAGCAACCAATGGAATCATATACGAGTTTACGTCATAAGTTAGATCATCTCATAACAATCTAGTAATACATTTACTTGTCATACAAGTGAGACCAGTGTGCGACCATATATATAAGTGTGTGTAACTAGTCCCAAAAATAGGGATTTTTCATCAATATGCAACCAAGATCATGTGTGTGAACTGTTCCCTGAAACCGGCCCAACTCTATGTGTGATCAAGTATTAGCATGCGGCCTATTAAAGTGGTTCAGCCCAACAAAGTGTACGGCCGGATTCCCGAGTACGTGACCGGGTCTTCCAATGTGCGACTGGGCTTCATCTTGTGGCCCAATACTCAGCGGCCCAAATGCTTAGCCGGTTTAATGCGGCCATTCCCATAACAAGCCCACGTGTGTTAATCTCAATTACAAGTAACCATTCGATGTTTAACAAGTTATACCCTTAACTTTCAACAACAACATCATTAAATACACAAACAGTTCGATCAGATCAATATTACCCACATGGGCTGCCACTTTATTCAAGGTTTACCACTTATTATTATTTGTATTGGACCCCTAATATTACTCACATGGGCTGCCACTTTATTCAAGGTTTACCACTTATTATTATTTGTATTGGACCTCTAGTATTATCCACTCATAATTCAACAATTTATATGTAATCATGGAGCCAATCTGATCAACCAATTATACAGCAACTACAAGTTTGTTTCATTGGTTGTTCTTTATCAAATATATTTTCAATCACCAATCAGTTAAACACCCCACCCCCTAACTATCATAACCGTGTATCCCCACATATATCGATTAGCAATTCACAACTGACCAACAATCGCGTATTCTAATATCACTAACAGAATTGAGTTTACATGCAACCAGAGGTCAAGCTAACAGTTTATTCTCATGCTTGCATATGTATCAATGCCACACAACATCAAATCATAAAGCCATAATATATACAAAGTGGACATTAATTCAGCGATGATTACACTAACCAAGTGTTCGTGTGAGAGAAAACCGAGCCGAGTCGAAAGAAGGAGGGCTTCGGGTGCGTCCAGTGACGTCTTCGTGTTTTCGACGGGTCGCGTTGCAGTGCCGACGTGAATAGAGGTGCTATCAATCATTAAAGAGTCGAAGAATGGTTCCTGCCGTGATCCTCCGCGTATCCTGACACATCATATGCTCCGACGATATTCCGGTAAATGAGGAATGTTTATAGCGAGGTTTGATGTTTGATGTGCAAGATAAGAAACGTGATTCAAAGCTTTGAAGAGGTTTACAGTTGATGGTTGCCATTGATGATGGAACGATGGGGAAGAAAAGAACTGCCGCCACTTGCAAAAGGGAAGAGAAAGAATAGGGTTTGTAGTTTTCCTTGTACTTTGCCAACTAAAATGCAAACCGTATCCCTGATCGTGCATATATGCATTTTATTCGAGTGGGTTGGGTTCCAATAGGGCCGATCAAGACTGGGCCTTTAGAAGCCCACTAACATGAATGAAGTGTGCGACTCATGAATGGAGGTGTGTAGCCCGACATCGCGCGCGGCCGAATTTATGAACCAACACTTAGCATTTCACAACATACCATTATCCAAGTGATAGTAATTACGTATGATTAGATCGTATATACTCAAACCACCAGCTAAGTGTTACGAGTTTAGATGATGTTAACCGTGAAAGTTCGAGTTGTCACAGATTTGATGTAAACAACGAACGAATATGTATAGAAGGCAGAGAAGATGCACTTAATAGTAAATTACCATGAGGAGTATATTCGTAATGAAATCTATGAGCAAATGTAGTTCAATTGTGATTAAGTAGAAGTATGTTCTAAGAATGTGCTATATGCTTGATTGATGTAACGCTTTAATCGTTTATGGGGTTCGGGTGATGAAACAAAATTTGTCCAGAAAGTTACATCCGAATTTAATCGGCTGTAACCGGGTCAAATCTTGTCAAAAACTAATGTTTGTTGAGTTTGTGATGAACTTCCAGGAAAAACCTTTCAAACCTAACTGCAATTGCATTTTTTCGACGAAAAGTGAACGTTTTATGAATTTTTACGTATCGAAGGTTCAGGCTGCGTTTTCTGGCAGAATTTGCAGCCCATTATGAATGTCATAACTCAATTTAGGAATTGAGTTATGATCTCAAATTTTTACTGTAGGTAGCTTTAGGAGGTCATGAGAATCTCCAACTGGAATTATGTCAATCGAGTAATCAAAGATTTTTAAATAATTTTTTCCATGGACTGCAGTTAGAAAGTGACGAATCTGATTGCTGCTTAGTAAATGATTTTTTATAAATTTTTGGTAGAGAGTTAGACTCTAAAAATTTAAATAGAAGTATAATCCCTCCGAGGGGCACGTCACATAAAAATATCGTAATTTTTTCAAGCTCGTAAGTACAGTAAACGGATGTCCCAAAACAGCCTATTTTCAGTGAATTGAGCTATGCATGTTAGTGAATGATTGACTAATGAAAGTAATGCAACTATGAATTTGAAATGATTATCGATATGGATGAACATGCAAACTAACAAGTTATGAAAATGATGGCATGAAAGAATAGGAACTTACATTGGTAAGGACTCAAGCACGGATGGCTAACGAGTCAAAAGGAGGCAAGAAGACGAGCTCGAACATGGATGCATAAGGTAAGTGATTTCTGGAATCACTCTTTAGTATTTAAAAGGGAATTGTCATATGTTAATTGTTGAGAGACGTGTAGGAATGTAAAATCAATGGAAGTACTAAGATAAGTTTGATGGTACTGGTTGATAGTGGTCAACTAAATCGGAAGTTGTATGATAAAAATCAAACGGGTCAAATCTGAGAAGCAAGATTAATTGCTTAAATGACAGAATTAAAGCATGTATGGGCTTATGTAGATGTTGAATTTATTGTTAAAATGGGACTATGGTAGTGTAAGGAGAAATGGGACCTCGTTTAGATGTTACATGTTTAATTTGAAGCGGATCGGAATAGGTATGATCGAGCGAGACTCGAAACGGGTCAAATAAGCTCCAAACAGATAAACAGCAGCAGTTGGCCGTAAGCTACGACAGCTGGCCATAGCTTACGGCATATGATTTTTGTTTTGGCAGAAGGTGGCTGCCGTAAGCTACGGCAGGCAGGCCGTAGCTTACGGCGGGTTTTGTCATTTTCCTGATTGTTGTTGTTTCTTGCATCTGACCGATCCTGGTTCAGTCCCGGTACTCCGTAAGATGTTTTTAAGGCTCTTAAGTGATGTTAGACCTGTAAAACTTAAGTACATGTGAAAGTATGAGTCTTGAAATATGCATAACGATCTTGGTTTCGTATGTGGGTGCCATATACATAATTATGTAATTGTATGATTAAAACTCAGATGGAGCAAATGTGTTATAGGCATGAAAGGATTAACTTATTTACATGTGTGATTATTGATGAACACTGAGTGTATGATTTAAGTACGGTAGTGAACAAGTGAACGTGGCGTGCATGTATGTATTTAGGTACAGAGTCGTAGTGGGTACATGTCATGCGTATTTGTATGTGAGACGTTTATATGCGATAGGTATGAATGTATATGGATATGTGCAAGTATAAACATGGGTTGTAACTTATTGAATGTAGTTCAATGGTATGTGCTTATGCGAAGTTGCAGGTCTTCAATACGTTGAGATTATGTCTTGATAACCGTAATGCTTGAGAATGTAACAGGAATGCAGGTATGTAAGTGTTGGGCTTTCGCAGGTGCGAGGTCCGGTGTAAAGACCGAATTTAAAGGATGTAATTGTGGAGTAGTAAACGTAGTTAGATCGTTATGTAGTTATTGATTATTTATATATTCATTTAATTATGTATGATGTCACCTTTTTACTAACGTGTTGGTTATGTATAAGGTGACCGCAAGTTAGACAAATCATCATTATCATCATGGAAGATAAGTGAACGAAGATCGAGTTAAAGATCATGGATTGTATGGAGAAATGGTTATGTAGTTGTAATTATATGCTAACGTAGTTATCTTAATCTAGAATGAATGATGTACTTAAGTTAAAGAAAGTTGATTTAATTGGTTTAAAGTACATTAGAACAACTATAAAGGACGAAATTTTATGGTTCGTATTTCCACTGCGTCGTTTTGGGTCGAAACACGTTTAGGGTGTTAAACATTCCAAAACTAACAGAACAGCAACATCGTTTAGGCGCAGGGTCAAATCTGGAAACGATAGGGTGTAAAGTTGAAGAAATTTCAGAATAGGGTGTGAAGTTGACACTAGGTGTCAACCATATGGTGTAAAACTTCAGTAAATATATATAACTACCAGAAGGCCTCGCATGATGTGGCATTTGTCACACCCCCAAAATACCACACACGGATCTCACCGCGAGGCGTGTGACGTACCAGGATCTAGCCACTAATCACATTGAACTAACAGTAAAATAATAAATGCGTAATCTTATTCAATATGAAAAGTGCATTTTAAAACGTCTGATTTAAACAAGTATACGTTCAGCGGAAGCAATTGAAATCGTTCTAAGTAGTTGAAATCAAACTGTTTATAAAGCATAGCATAACATTAAATGTTTTAATAAATGGCACGACCCATGACATCCCTAGCTCCTCCGATTGCAAGTTCCATTCCATGAAGACACCTAACGACCTGCAAGCATGCAGAAAAGTGTGTCAACATAAAGTTGGCGAGTTCACAGTTTTGTTTAACGAAAATCATGTAAATGTTTAGTTTAAAGACATGTTACGAATAATAAAGTCAATACCAATTGAATGTTCGTTTTTCGTACCCTCATCAATGTCTATCATCACTGATCAAAGTGTTTAAGGTCATTAGTTCACGCCCGTCCTCCCAGGTACGGTGTGAGGTTTCTCAAGCCTAATAGCGCTATCAACTAAGACCCCATTGCCTCCCAGGTAACTAGCTCGGCATATATAAGTAGGGACTTTTGTGATAGAGTTGAGTTTATTAACTAACATCAAAATTAAACCAAAACATGGAAAAGTGTTCCTCCTAGGAATAGTGGTAAAGAAGGCTCTTTGGGGTCCCTCTTTCTATCTGACAGGACAAACCTCTCAGGAATAGTAGTTTGTTTGTTTGTTTGTCCCCCAGGATACATGCTTGTGAAAAAGTAGTGAACTCACCTTAGTTTGCTTGGTAAATGATAACGTGCATTTACGCGTTAAGCAAGTGTTAGTGTCACACCCCCAAAATACCACTCGCGTAAACACCGCAGGGCATGTGACGTACCAGGATCTTAGCCATCAATCATATTGAACTCATGGGTATATGTAAATAAAACTTTCATTGATTAACAGTAAGTGTTACAACGTTACAATAATTCACAGTTTACAGCGGAAGCATAAATCTTTCGTTAAGTGTTTATAAACCACATGTAAAAAGCCGTTAGTCTTGTATTGTACTTCCATGTATCTCAACCCATGACCACTCCAGCCTCCCAGATAGCAAGTTCCAGTCAATATGCACCTAAAGACCTGCAAGGCATGTAGCAACGAATCAACAACAAAGTTGAGCGAGTTCACAGATGGGTGTTCGTTTTAAGTTGTTTACGAAAACATAGTTTGTCTTTAGTTGGCTTACTTGCTGTGGGGGTTACCCCATAGTTGAGAGTATGTTTAACCAGTATCTTCTTTTCCAAACCATAACCCGTACCTTGATTTCCCAAACCATATACGTAATCAGTGGGGGGCTTCCCCATGTGAACCACTAGACCGTTACCATATCGACAACTGACGAACAATAGTTGCGCCCAACGTCAATGTCTATCATGATTGACAGTTTTCCATGATCCATTAGTACACGCCCGTTCGAACGACACGGTGTGAGGTTTGTCAAACCTAATAGCGCTATTAACTAATGACCCGCTCGCCATCGGCCTCGGCGATTAAGTTGATATAAAGTGAGGGACTTCATGATAGAGTTTTGTCTAGTAAGTTGTAAGGTTGTTGTCCTACCCAAGGAGGACGAACGTACGTAGTTCTACCTAAGGAGAATACGCAGGATTTATAGTGGCATCCTACCCAAGGAGGATGGCCGTACATATCCTACCCAAGGAGGATATGTAGATTCCGTTTTAGTTTATTAACCCATTCCCAAACCACCGGGAATCCCATGCCTTGTAGAAAGTGTGAACTCACCTCGGTTTGCTCGATTTGTTAAGTTACTTTACCAGTTCCCAGTTGGTCAACCTAACCCTTCTGTGATTGCCAAAGGTTAATCAGTTTTGTTTACACATGAATCATGTATCCCACATTCACAATATACAAGTAGCGTTCCCATAATCTCACATCATTATACAAGTTGTAACGAGAGTTCACGTAGCACAACAATTAAATCAAAGCCCATAGTATGCACGTATACACAATCAGTTTACAATTCACGCAGTTCACGTATAAATACAATCATAATGGGTAATTCATCAGTGATCACCAAAAGCACTTAGCAGTTAATCAACTCATTCATACTTAAGGTGACATCATCAACAGTAAGTGACAAAACCAGTTTCTAACATTCATGCAGTATAAGTAAACATATGAATCCACTGTTCATGATAAGCTTCACGGCGAAACCCTTAACTTTCGTCGATAGGGACCACGACGAAAGGTCACGATGAAACTCCAAGGTTTCGTCGGGTTATGGGGTTTCGTCGGGTAATGGTTTCGTCATCATGCAGCAGTTACGTCGCATCAACAGTTACTCACACAGAAACCCCAATTACTAAGCAGCAGTTACATAATCAATCATCAAGCAATTCACATACCAAGCATAATCATCCATGGCAGTTTCAATAGCATTAGTTTCCAGTAATTAACTATCAACATACCCTAATGTTCATACGATTGAAATCATTAGCATGGTTCATACAACCCTAGCTATCATTTAATTGGTTAACAACCACATACAAACCCTAATCAACATAACATACAATCATAGATTATAATACAAAACCCTACATTCATAGAACTTTCATCAACATATATTCGGACAAGTAATGATCTGCAAGGGAAACCACGTACCGATCAATAGTGATGGAAACTTGTCGGGATGTGATCGCCGCTAGACACGAGGGTCAGACTTTGCGGGATTGAAACTCCAAAATACGATAGGTAAGTTGCCGTCAAGGAGAGAGACAGAATAGAGCACTAGGGTTTCACCATCATAAGGTTATGCGAATATATAAAGAAACTGGCTATCATGGCCGACTCAAGACTGGGCCTTGCTTGGGCCGCGAACCCAACTGGTGAAACCCCTCGGTTTCGTCGATAAGCTCATGACGAAACCTCTAGGTTTCGTCGAGTGAGAGATGGCGAATCTCCCAATGTTTCGTCGAGACATTTTAAGGTGAAACACCTAAGTTTCATGAGTATGGTTTCGATTGCACACTGCTCTAAGGCTTATAAAACCAACATCCTAATCAACCCAAACATTCCCAATCACATTAATCATGTATAAACCAATCACACAATGTATCGATCATATAATTAAACATGTACAATCACAAAGCAACTAAGTTATGCAAACATATGTGTGAAACAAAATAACATATCGAGAAAAGACCTTGAAAACTCGAGTTGTCACAGTTAGGTCCATTACACGCGACCTAATGTACGTTTAAGTGTAAGTATGTATGCGAGTAGAGTGTTTGCAATACCCTAATGTCCAAACAACCCATTGTTTAAGTGATCATGTTGATCATGTTTAACACACAGTGGCTTCACTAGTTGGTTACAATAATTGGTAATGTGAAATGTGATTTTGGGGAATACGGACAACGTATATTATTTATTACCAATCATAACTATCACAGATAAGTTCAGATTCAATAATAACTACTAAGTTTGGATCCCTGGACATCTATTAATCATCCGAACACATAACCAACAAGCCCTGACTATCATAATCACCATATAAGCTCGGATTCAACATAAAGATTAACCCGGACTAGCATACATCAATAAACTCGAATTCAATCATCACCCTTAAACTTGGACACAAACATCTCCAATTAAATTCAAAATCCACTCAAAATCCATTGATGCACAACATAAATTCAGATCCCATTTCATTAAACTTGGATTATGAGCATTCATATACATCTAAGTTCGGACTATATAAATCATACACATCTAAGTTCGGACTATATAAATCATACATATCTAAGTTCGGACTATATAAATCATATACATCTAAGTTCGGACCATATAAATCATATACATCTAAGTTCGGATATAGCAACAACTAACAAACTTGGACATCATCCTTTGATTAAATAAGTTCGGACACCATAAATGCAGACACCATAAAATCATAAGTGCGGACTTATCTATTTATTATAAGTGCGGACATATTAACCATTCACAAGTGTGGACCTATTAAGTTCAACAAGTGCGGATCATAAGTGCGGACCCTTCAACTTAACATAAATGCGAACCTCTTTTCATTAACACAATGTGGACATGATGTAAGTTAACAAATGCGGACATTAACAGGTTTCACAAATGCGGATATTTAACAAGTTTAACAAATGCGGACATTTAACAAGTTTAACAAATGCGGACGAGAACAATCATGTTAAATGCGGACATGATCATATGCACAAATTCGGACTTTGTGACTTCACAAAGTCTGACAAACAGAAATTCCATTCTTCAAGGTTTCCACGAACCAAAAACCCCAGTCGCACAGAAACCAACAGTGTCAGGAATCAAATCAATCAATCTAAGAGTTCTATCATGTCCATAATAACACTAACATCAAACAATCACTACACATTCATTCAGTCTATAGCAATTACGTATTCATCTGGCATGATCAGTTACAGACAATCAATTGTTTGGATCATCTAGGGTTTGTATGAATCAAAAGAACAAGTTATCAATAAAGTATAACACAAGCACATACCTTAGATGGATATAGGGATTGTTCTAGGAGAATTGGAAAGATCAAGATTAAGGATGGAGAGTTGTGTTGCAAAGCCAAAATGATTGGAGAGTGATTTAAGAGAAATAGATTGTCGTACAGTGATTATGGGAGGTTTTAGGGTTTGAAGTAGCCTATTAAGTTTCACAAATATACTAAACACCCCCTAATTATATAACTTTCATACAAGGAGCACATAATATCATGTCATTCAAAATTAAAGTATGTAGTTCATGTATTTGATATGCAACACACAAGTTTCGTATAAACCATCCGTTTATAATTATTATTCGCGTTAGTCACCAACGTTCGAGAGTTATTATGTGTGTGTTCCGGTAATTCCCCGAATTACCAACGTAGACTCATTTAACTAACCCTAGTTAAATGTAATGCTATGAGTGTATGTCAAAATTAACTGTGGCTAGGTTAAAGTAGTAACCTAAAGTTGCGGGTTGTCACAGCATTGAACTCAGTATATACATAAAACATAAAATATCGTTTACGCTAATATTATATCTAATCAAATAAAAGTTATAAACATAAAATTGCAAGTTTCAAAGTTATGTCGTGTATGGTAGTGGCAGTGAAAAAGTACCAAAATCGACTCGTATTAAAACTAAAAACATCAAAATGAATACCATTATTTGGTCGGTGTCGATTCGGTTTAGTAAAAAATAATGTGCGTTAAAAAATATAAAAAAGTTCATTTACAATGATTTGACTACAAAGAAGTTGTCTCAACTAACTCAAAAGATAAAGTCGTGATATGTCCAAATGTATATTAACACGTGTTTTACATCAACAAAAACCATAAAAATGAATACCAATACTGGTACCGATATCGTTCGATCAGTATCAGTACGGTTCGTTACAGTACCAACACTTGTATAAGTTACTATGCCAAAAATACTTTACTTTGCATACACCTTTGTTTCAATAAAACCTACATCTGAATATTGAAATGAAAAGTTAAATACAACTGTATAGTTTTTCTATGTTAATAAATGTAAATTATTAGAGAAAAATCAAATTAAATAAACATTAAAAAACCATTTTGGTGCCTACATGGCAAAATCTTAATGGGATTAACTCAATTCACAGGTTTTAGGTTCAAAATTGTTGCATGCAATGCTGTAAAACTCGGTCTAGGTAGGTGAGTATTCGATGCTCGGTAGGGTGTTGAGGTGTTTTTCATCTACTCAGCTAGCATTACTCAGAATGGTTCAAGGCAGTCAACCTCGTCATAATCAGTTAACTCGCCAAGTAATCTGTCATTGCTCAATGAGTACTCGGAATTGGTCACAGTCGGCGATTTCTGAAACATCTATTTGAACATGTATCCTTTTAATTTATATTATTATTCATGTATTTTGTTATAAATATTAGTAAACTTGTGATAATGGACATAGGGTAGGATTAAATACTGTTGGTGCAGTCATCTGTTGTCTTCGTCTTATGTCGAGTCTCGGGTTAGTTGCAGATCTGATTAGGCATGAAATATGAAAATATTGAAGGCTGGCCGTTTGAAGACAATCTTCCGTTTGAAGAGATGGTTCCGTTTGAGATGATGTTGATCGTTTGAATGTAACCTTACCGTTTGAATGCCATCCGTTTGAAACCCTTCCGTTTGAAGGGTGACCGTTTGAAGGATGGCATGTCATCTTCAAACGGTCAGGGATCTCCTATAAATACCTTTCAAACGGATTCAGTTGTAACGATCTGATTTTCTGACGGCGAAGCCCTGTCAAAGTGTATCTGTACTGTAAAAGAGTTAAAGATCAATAAAGGAGACAATTAAAAGTGAATACAAGCTGAACGAAGACCGAATCAATGAATTCCGCCTCTGATTCGGTCTGAGCACTCTTTTGATCGACTCGTCAGGACGTCTCACGATCCTACATGTGGTATCAGAGCTCAGGAGGAAGAGTTCTTACCTTTTAGCTTGTTTTTCGCTCAAAATTCTGATTTCTACACCTTCTTTCATTAGTTTAGGGTGTTTTTACCGGACAAAATTGGATCAAAATCTCATCGATTGTGTGTTATTGGACATAGACAAAGCCTTGAAAGTTTCAGTTTAAAATTCGACGTAAAACGGGTAAAAATGACTTGAAACAAGGGTTCCGTTTGAACGAAGATTAGACTATCCGTTTGAATCAGAAACCTATCGTTTGAAACTTGGATGTTCGTTTGAAGGATCGTTTGAAACTGTTGCCTATCGTTTGAAATTGGTTTCCGATCGTTTGAAAGAGACCATTCCGTTTGAAACAAGATCCCATCGTTTGAAATCATCGTTTAAAAGTATCACTCCCTTTTGAAAAGTGATCCGGTCGTTTGAAGAATACCGTTCCGTTTAAAGTTTACTTCCTCTTGTTTGAAAGGGTCCTGTTTGAAAAAGGGTTTCGTTTGAAAGCAGGTATAGTTTGAACTTGATATTTTGTTTATTGATACTGTCTTGAAATACGTGTTTCCAAATCATGGATATCAATTTCTTTAATATGACTCAAGAAACATTTGATAAAATAAAAATATTAAAGAAAGAATTTGATTCATTTTCAGGTTATCCAGGAGAAAACACTAAGGATATCATTGGGAGATATAGACTTCTTGTTCGTTCAATGTCTAAAATTGGCATAACTAAAGAACCAGCAGAATGGGTTGAAAAATTTATCAGTGCTTTACCGAAAGAAGAATGGGAAGATTACATCTTGAACTTGAAGAGTTCTGGAGAATTTTCTCAACTGACAATTTGTCCACTCGTTGAAAGAATTGAAGAACAGATGAGGATTAATGATGAAAAGAAGAAAAAACAAAATGGTGACCAAAGAGCAAAGGAAGAAAAAGCTTCAAAAGTTGGAGAATCTGTGAAGAATGCATCAGTGTGTTTCAAATGTGACAACTTTAAGACTAATAATGACAAACTCGTAAAAGTTGCAGAGAGTTTGGCATTGGAGATCAAGAAGTTGAAAGACGAGAAGCAGAATGATGAGAAGCAGATTCTTATATTAAAGGAAACGTGTGAGAAGATGAAAATTGAAAAATCAAAAATTGAAAAAGATTTTCAAAATCAAATGAAAATTCTTGAAGATGGGAGAGATGTGTTTAGCAAAAACAATATTGAAAAACAAAAAATGATAAATTCCCATCTTCAGAAAATTATAAAATTGGAAAAAGAAGGTGAATGTGCTAAAAAGAAAATCAAAGAGTTGGAAAAAGAGCTTGAAAGCAAACAGAAATCTTCAGAAGAGTTAGATTTCTGGATAAAGCTTGAGAATAAGAATCTGAAAGCAAATGAATCAAAATTTCAGGAACAGATAAAAGTTTTGGAAAATGAAAAGTCTGTTCTTGAAAATTTGAAGAATGAAATGAAGAAACAATCAAGACTCATTTTGGGAGAATATCTCGGCTTGAATGTGAAGCTGAGAATTCGAGGAACAAAATTGAGGAACTTGAAAAGAAATTGATAGGATTTGTGACTGCATCAGACAATGTGAATTTTCCCTGTCCAAAACCGATCAATTCTATGCCAATAAGTGACAATGTCACAAACTTTGACAAAGTCAAAGTTGAAGATTGTGATGATAAAACTGATGATGAAAATGAGAAATTTTATTCAGCAGATGAGTCTGAGACAGAGTCTGATGCTGAAATTAAGAAAAAGAAAATAGTTTTGAAATTAAAAGGAAAATTTCAGAAAACTGTTCTGCAATTAACTGAAAAGGGAGAATGCTCTAAGCAAAAACCTTTGAAGAAGAAAGTGGAACAGAAACAAAAAATTAAAAATGAGAAAATTGTTCAAAAAGAAAATAAAAGTTCATCAGTGCAATCATCCAATCGCAATCAGAAATCACAAAAATTTAAAAATGAAAACTCAAAAATTGTTGAAAATAAGTGGTGCAGGTCGGACCACAGTGCTCAAAAGCCAAATCCAGCAAACAGAAGAAAGGAATATCACCAAGCTAAACAATGCTTTGATCTGAGTATTTGGACTGAAAATGGTGATTGGTACGATAACAGAGTGTGTTACAGATGCGGCTATCAAGGACACATTGCTGTTAACTGCCAGAATTGGAGCTATGAGACCAGGAGATGCTTTAACTGCAACTTCAAAGGTCATATTGCCAGAGATTGCCCAAGGAGATCAAATGAAAGATCGAGGGTTGTATCTCAGAAAGTGGCAAGAATTCCAGTCATGGTCAAGCCCAAAGAACTGAAAGTTCAAGAACCAAAAGTTCAAGAACAGAAAGTTCAAGAGACGAAAGTGAAGCTTTCTCAAGGGCAAAAAGACAGACTGAGGAAAAAGAGGAAGAAAGCTCGAGAGTATTTGGAGAAGATCTTGTCCTCGGATTCATCCGTTGGAAAGAATAAGAATTCTGATGAGTCAACTTCCTCGGCTGCAAAGTTAAGCAAGATGAATTCATCAGATACAAATCTGAGGACAAAAGAAGAAAAGAAGACGGTAACATTTAGTGGCAATGAATCTGTTTCTTCGAAAACAAAGGAGCCACATGTCGGCGATGAATCTGACAGATCAAAGTCGGACAAGCCACATTCAGGCGATGATTCTGGTTCTTCAAAGCCAGAGGAGCCAGTAGTTGAGGTAAAATCTGAGAATTCAAGTTTAACAATGGATGATGTAAACTTTCCACCATTGTTGAACAAGTATTCGAAATCACCCAAGGACCGTCAGGCTTGGGTGAATCTGTTTAAATAGAAAAACCTGACTTGCCGGAGTTCCCAGGTTGGTAAGCGTGGAACATGAATCGGCACATTTCTTGAGAAATTTCACTCTGGTGATTTTTCGCCTTTCATGTGGTAAATCAGGGACATTAAGTTGTACTTGATTTTCTACAAGTGTTATCAAAGGTGATGAAGTAACCCCGAACCTACAAATGTTTGGTAAACAAACTAATTTTTCCGGAAAAACCATTTTGATTAAAACAAACTTAAATGTTTTGAAATCACAATGGGAAAAATAGTTTGTTGTGAGGGGGAGTTCTGATTGTTTACGCCATGTGGATGGAGAATTGATGCGTTTCTCATCATGTTGTCAACTTTGTACAGTTTGTTTCCAATTTTCCTAGAAAATCAAAATTGAAACATATTTTGATTTTAGGGGGAGAAAAATTTTAAAAAAATCAGAAAATTTGAAAAAAAAAACAAAAACATGATAAAACTGAAAAATGAGTTTTAGTTGCATAAAAGGGGAAATGATAGTACATCAGTGAACTATCACAGCACGCTAAAGAATTGGAATGTTTAAAAGTGATAAACAATCTTACTGCGGATGTGTCAGTAGGTTTTCGCACATTTAGTAAATTGAAACGAGATATAAACCTAAATTCGAACTTGCTTAATTCGTGGGTAACTATTCTTGTATATATGGGTAACCCCCGAAATCTTGGTTGAAAGGTCCCGTATTCTGAGATACTAGGTCTTTATGCTCAGTGATATCTGGGGTATTATTCCGGGACTTCTGCTGTATGGAAGTACTGACCTAGTCCCCGAATAATACTTTCTGCAAAAAGCTTTGAAACATAAGCTCGCCCTCAGCAATCTGATTAAACAATAAAATTGATAATCCTTGCTGTTGTAACAAAAGATCCTCTAAAGGGGACCCACCGAAAGTCGAAGCCGTCATCTCTCTGCGTATACGGAAGTATCGACCTGAGCTCTCACGGCCCTCGCACATTACCCCTTTACAGATATCATCTGTGGTATACTCGCCTGTAAGACTGGATATTGGGATCTGGATACAGGAGTATATTCAAGTGGAGTGATACACAATTAAGTTTTAGTTTCTAAAACATTAATAACGTATCTCGAATCAATTGAAATCTGTGTGAAAATTTCAGTGGACAAACATACTGACAATCTAGGTAAATTGTTTAGAACTTAATATGTAATCAAGCTTAATGGTGTTGGTGATGTGTCTCAAAAACTGATATGATCCTCTTGCACGAACTCACAAAAATATGTTTGTACATATTTCATTTCTACATTTAAATTTCTGCTATTGCATTTATGTTTCATAAAATCCAAAAAGATTTTCGACAACTGATGGTGAAAAGCTGATATTCAAAATCCCAAAGGCTAAACAAGATGAACAGTTGGATTGGTTAATTGGTTTGAAATGTTGAATCAGAATTTGGAATGTTTCAAATTTTGAAAAATTTTAAATGTGAAAGAGTCTCAAATATTTAGTTGATTCAGTTAGTTGAATCACAATATTGTTTGTTCTTATTAGTGTTTGAGATTTGTGTAGGTGTTTGAGCTGAACAGAGAAAAATCCAGGATATAATTTCAAAGGTGATAACAAATTCCAGACAGCGATCCCAGTTCGATGATAGGGGGAGTCTGACGAGAGTTTGAGCCAGAGAAAGATCCGAGCACATGATTCCAGGAGGAAGTTCCTGAAGAACACATGATTCCAGGAGGAAGTTCCTGAAGAAGACAAGATTCCAGGAGGAAGTTCCTGAAGAAGACATGATTCCAGGAGAAATTTCTGAAGAAGACCAATTAAGACTGAAGATTATGAAGACTCGACACTTAAGACTCGTCAACATCTGAGGGGGAGTCTGTTGGTGCAGTCATCTGTCGTCTTCGTCTTATGTCGAGTCTCGGGTTAGTTGCAGATCTGATTAGGCATGAAATATGAAAATATTGAAGGCTGGCCGTTTGAAGACAATCTTTCGTTTGAAGAGATGGTTCCGTTTGAGATGATGTTGATCGTTTGAATGTAACCTTACCGTTTGAATGCTATCCGTTTGAAACCCTTCCGTTTGAAGGGTGATCGTTTGAAGGATGGCATGTCATCTTCAAACTGTCAGGGATCTCCTATAAATACCTTTCAAACGGATTCAGTTGTAACGATCTGATTTTCTGACGGCGAAGCCCTGTCAAAGTGTATTTGTACTGTAAAAGAGTTAAAGATCAATAAAAGAGACAATTAAAAGTGAATACAAGCTGAACGAAGACCGAATCAATGAATTCCGCATCTGATTCGGTCTGAGCACTCTTCTGATCGACTCGTCAGGTCGTCTCACGATCCTACAAATACATAGTCTCCTAAATAAATGAAGTCGTAGGAAGGGTATTAAAGAGACTCAATTGACCCCATTCAAGCAGCATTGGAATCGTCTCATCGAACTATATGATATAAGTTTTTAGGTTTTCGCTTTTTGAATTTTAGCTTGTAGATTTTAAAATTTTTGTTTCGATTATGGTATCTTTTTATATAGCATTGTGTCTTTTCTATATGTGTGTCATTGTGTTTTTTTTTTTTCGACTAATTTTGTCTTTTTTTCTCAACATTGTGTTATATTTTGCTCAATATTGAGTTATATTTTGTAATCCATTGTGTCTTTCTACCTTTCTCATTTTCGGGAGAATTTGTAGAATAACTTTACCCGATTGACATATATATAATTTCCCGAAAATTAGTTTCTCTATAATTTCTCCTATCAGAGTGTACTCCTCATTTAGGTTACCAAACTGAAATCCCCTAAAGACTTCTGTAACATTGGTTATATATATAATTCTGTGTGTTGATTTTTTTTGTAAACCTAGTGAGTATTAATGTAAAGACGTCTAATATCGTAAAAATTGCTTATTTACATTGTTATGTATTACTTTGAACATTATTATTTCTCTTGGGCCAGGATATATAAGAGGAAGTTTGTTTTAGTAGGAATGTTAGAAAACAATCTTGACCATCTATTGTGGAATTATGAGCTTATTAAATGGGTTGAATTAATCGGAATTGGGAGGCGCATGAGTTTCTTTAAGGGTATTCGAGTCCATGCAAAACAATAGTTTCTCTCTCCTCGAATCCCCTACCCCCTCGTTTTTAAGATGTTAATAACTCTTTCATACGACATTATTTTATCTTTTTTATAAAAATTGCACCATAAAAACAAGCATTTTTTCTTTAAAACGAGTATATGGTCGTGATGCGGTGTGCTTATAAAAGATGATTAAGTTTAGGTTGGTTTATGCACTAGTTCAAGTTTTAATATTTATAAAAACACAATAAAATCCGATCACACTACAACTCATGTTGGGCAAGTGCACCCATCGTTGGCGTAATATAGTGATGGTTAGATACCGAGATCATCTAAGGATACATGAGTTTTAGTACCGAGTCGTTAATAACTTCTAACCAAATCCAAAAGTTGGATTTGTTAAAAGAATAAACAAAAAGAAAATAAATGGCTTAAGAAGAAAATAAAAGGGTAGGAATCAATGATATGAGAAGGGATGTTTAGGATCAACTTACCTCTTGATGTCTTGTTAACTAAATCGGGTCATGGGTCGCAAGGGCTCGATTGCCAGACGAGGAGCTATGTGTGTTAATGCGTATTATTGTGCTGGGGTCAGAATCCTAACACACTCGAACCTTCCATTTTGAATCAGCAGGGAAACGCCACTCGAGGCCGTAATATAGTATTAATTAATTAATTAGTCCAAGAGATATATATTAGTGTCGATTAGTCAGTCGGTAAGTTGTCAATTCCCTTAAGGGCATCAACATGTTTTGACTCTACATAGACATAGATAACATGAACGACCTAAGTTAACGGTGTAGCAAGATTGTTAGTAGATTTTAAGGATTAAGCGGAAGCTCTAATGACCTAAGTTAATGATGACACTATTACTTCACTCACTTTCAATAGACTATGTTAACTAAAGTCATTAACACACACACATTGCTTACCAATGATCTTCCTTAGCTAGCTTGGCATCAAGGGGGTAAGTTTCCCCCAGTCACCTCAAGAATCTAGCTAAGAATGGCCATGGGAGAAGATAAGATCAAACTTGAAAAGTTCATATAAATCATTAAAAAGCTTGATTACCCTAATGATTCTAGAATTTCTCCTAATGATTACAATGATTAGAGAGTCTGGGTAGAAGAGAAATGTTTAGTGGAGAGAGTCTAAGGTAGGGTATAAACTTTGACCTACTTTTCAACGAGACGACGAACACGAAGGAGGTGCTAACCGAGGAGGAAGTGATTAAGGTGGCCCTTCGTGAGTACAAAAGGAGCTACGAGCCCAAAGAATTTGATCACGTTGAGGCATGGAAATCTGTGAGAACCCATCCGCAATGAAAAGATTTGGTTTAAGTACTTTTTTAATTATGTATTTTTTTTTTAATTTTAGTTTAGGTGTTTTCTAAGTTATGTATTTTTTTATTTAAAAGAAAGTTTAGTTATGGATGATTGTCCAATTGCACATAATCTAACTATTAAAGTTGTAATATTCATTTGTTCATTTCAAATATCCACACAATCAATTCAAAAGATAACTTGTTCAAGAAACAAAACAATAATTCCAAATTAAATTTAAACTAAGTCCAAGCTCTTATGTGTGACAAGTATTGGAATACCATCAAATATTATTACATGTAAGTGGGAAAATCAAGTGTCAACTTTGAGAAGTTGATGAGTAAACATAGGTTTATGATACATATAATATCTATTATAAATCTGTGAATCATAGGTCAATGGTAAAATTCAAGCAAGTATGAATAAACAAGTGCAATGATCAAACCTTTGTTGACTAATGTTCTTAACTCGCAAGTTAAGCTTATAATGAATTAGGTTTCGATACCTAAATGCCCTCAGTAAGGTCAAAAATTTAGGCAGGTGTCAACCAATAGCGCTATTGTCCTTACCTTAGGCTTGTAGAGTTAATGATCAATGCTAGAATATACAATGTGTGTATGTATGAATGTATGAATATAAAATTAGACTTACAACCTCATAGTTAAACAAATATCATAGAATCAAATACATAGACATAGAATGAATCTCATATTTTATGTAAAAAGATTTAGAATTTTAATAAGGTATACATGTTACATCCGAAAGTGTAAAAGTGAAAAGGGGACTACGAATACTCATAGTTTATGTGGATCTTGAATGAAGCACAATCATATAAGTTGATGATATAATAGGATAAATCCCAACGAATTATCATAAACGAAATTATGATATACGTTTAAAACAAAAGTAGATAATAGACCAAGAATGTTTGGAAAGTTCTACGATCGAATAAGGATTTAGGTTGGGGCGCAACTTAAGTAGGGCGGGAGGGGGCGGCCGACCCTCCGAACTATTTTGCTCAGTAGTGGAGAGTATGTAGTTTTCGTATAGAAATTTTTTGGTATATACGTTTTCGACCCCCAGGTTCTATAGAAATTTTTGGGTATATACGTTTTGGACTTCCCGTCGGAAATCTCAAGCTTCGCTGCTGGATTTAGGATTCTATATTAGATTTAGGATTAGTTTGAACAAATAAGTTAATGCTTAGAATTATAATCTTAATGTAATTGAATAACAAAAGATTAAATGATTCAACAAGTATTAATTATATAAAATGATATAATTAGTAAGGGTGGGGTTCGGCTACAAAGTCATAAAAAATCATAATTTTAGCCATAAAACACACTCAAAACTCACAATAACAAAGTGAAGATCACAAAAACACAATATCCAAACCCTAACAGTCCATAAAAACTTCAAACACTCCATCGTAGAAACTATGAATATAAAACACAATATGATAATCAACATAAAACACACTAATGTTAGTCATTCGTTAATCAAAGCCTTATCATCCAAAACACAACATAAAACCCACAAATATAGCGTTTTAGTAATCTATACTTTGTTATTTGTGGGTTTTGAGTGTGTTTTATGGTTGGCAGTATGGTGTTTTATGATTTTTTACACTTTGTAGGAAAAATAGACTTTGTAGCCAACTCTCACCCTAATTAGTAATACATAAGTTACAAATATTGTTTACTAGGTTAATGCCCGCGCGATGCGCGACTTCATCCAAAACCGTATTATTTACTTATAATATTTCAACAACAACTTCAGCATTTTAATATAAAACACAAAAGATTTCAATAAAGCACTCCATAACCCTTCGAGAGGATGCTAGTGACCGTCTATTCAATTGAAAGAAATCATTTCATTACATCCCTGCATGAAAAACAAAATCGATAAATTTAGGGAAAATGGGATTGAAAGATGATAACCCAACAGTGAAGGATCTCATTTTACAGCTCCGATAAATGCAGGCGCGTTTTCAAATAATGCTTCCGAAATGTTTGAAGACCGACAAATGTCCAAATAAGTAGCACTGTGAACATTTGTCGTTCTTTGGACAAATGTCCACAGTGTTGCTTCTTTGGACATTTGTCGGTCTTCAAATATCTAGTAAGCATTATTTGAAAAAACCCCCTAATTTATCGAAGTTGTAGAATGAGATCCTTAACTGTTGGGTTATCATCTTTCAACCACATTTTCCCTAAATATATCAATTATGTTGTTCATACCTCCCAAAGCCACTTATCTTCCTCCAAAGAGTACAAGACAGCTTGAAGCATAATCTGTACTTGCAAGTAGACAGGTATGCCACTCTACCCATTCACTGTCACCATGATAAAAAGGAATCATTTTGAGATTTAACCAAAAGCTATGATTTATTTCAAAAACATGAATGATAAGTGAAAATGTTAAAAAAAAAAAAAGAAATAGAAATACCTGCAAATATGACACTATATAAGTGATAATTGCCCCATGTTCAATAAGTTTGTTTGCTATACATGTCATGTGCCAACATTACATATCCTAGGTGGCATTCTTCCTTCTGCAGGGAGTATCGGCTGCAACATTCACTGAAGTTGATTAACTACGGACTAATATTATTCCCTTCAAGCATCATGAACATTTATAAAAACAAAACAAAAAATGATAATTTTAGAAATATGCAAAACAAAAAAACTACCTCCTCTAATCCAATTTACCACAACATAAAGTGCTCTAACCTAAATATCTAACAAAGCCAATACACAATATAGAAATTATCAATAAGATACCTTAAAAACAACTTCCATCGCATCCGATACTATCTTATAATAATAACAACACTATAGTAAAAGAGATATATCAATTAAGGATTTATATAATTTAATAAATGACTACTTAACATATAGATTAAACTTTCAACTAATAACAAATGAGCGGCTAAAAGCACAATTAAGAGATGCAAAAAATGTAAAAAATTGAAATTGAAAACCATAACGAATGTCATAAACCAACAAAACCATATAAAATGTTGATATCTACCATATGAAAGGCAAAAAACATGACCTAAATGTCATATAACTAATGACTACACCTAACGTAAGGTACAACCAGTTCAACACTCAACACCTGCTCATTTTCATCAAAAGAATAATGAACCCTGTCACGGACGTTAATTCGAGCTGTTTTCATAAACTTCTTCCACCTGGTTAACGCGTATCGAAAACCTCCGTCGGTTTTTCTTTCACGTCTGGTACCGTTAGTAAATTGTTGTGGGGGATCTAGATGCATAAGCCTAACAGTGATATCTTTCAAACCTTCATCAAGTCTAGCCATCCGTGATACAGGATCAGGAATCCTCTGTATTGTTGTAAAAATAAAATTAATAATAAATATGAAACTAAAAGAAGAATGTTTATTAAGTAATAAAAAATAGTAACACTTGTTTTTAGTGGTTTGTAAAATGATATTAAAACTTACAAAATAACGTTCACAAGTAGTACGAACAAAACGACGAACACCACCAGGTATTTGTTCATCAACTTCATTTTCAGCATCGATAGGTGCAACGTCAGCCTGCAAATTAAATATATAACATGTATTAAATTAACATATATAAAATATATATTTAAGTACCAAAATGTAACTTACCTCATCGACATCTACATCAGAAAAATTCATTTCAACACCATTTTTTTCCAAAAATTTTTAAATGGAAAAAATTACCAAAAGCTTTTGTAAATAACAAAAAACAACCAGCCTTCAACTGTAACTGATTGACAATTACGTCAATACCAACAGTAAAACCGACTTTACCGTCAGACGTTTCAATGACAACGTTAAACGTTTTGTTATCTAAAAGTACAGTAGAGATTACATCATTTGATGAATAATCATAATATTTTGGCAGGATACATTCAGGAATGACCTGTGAGAATAATAAAAAAAAAGAAAAGAGTAAACTGCCATTTTGGTCCCTGAGGTTTGGTTACTTTTGCCTCTTTAGTCCAAAACTCAAACCTTTTGCATCTGGGTCCCTGTGGTTTCAGTTTTATTGCCATTTTGGTCCAAAAATGAAATCAGGTCATACTTGTCTTATAAAATCCTACAATTTTGTCATTTTTCTCATGGGCAAATCAGTTCATATTTGTCTTATAAAATATGGTATTTATTTATAAAAAAGAAATGATCATTTTGCCCCTGCGGAAAATGACAAAATAACAGGATTTAATAAGACAAATATGACCTGATTTCATTTTCGGACCAAAATGGCAATAAAACTGAAACCATAGGGACCCAGATGCAAAAAGTTTGAGTTTTGGACTAAAGTGGCAAAATTGACCAAACCACAGGGACCAAAATGGCAGTTTACTCAAAAGAAAAAAAACAAATTAGTTTTAATATAAGTAAATTAATACATCAACACATTAAGAAAAATAAAAAATAGAATTTATCTTACATAAAAATTAGATGATGGAGGGAGCAGATACGTCCAGAAAGAGCCACGACTAACCCCATCAACGAAATATGTTAATTTAAACGTAGTACAATCTAGAGGATTAAATACTACCAAATAACCTTTGGTTAGTCGCAAATGTTCTACAACATTGGACCAACCATGAAAAAAGAATAACTTTCCTTTAGCAGCGCTTAAAGATACATTAAATAATCGGCCATCTTCAATGTGTATAATAACATTTGTAGGGCCTTTATCTACACCCCATAATTTGACCGCAGCATCATCTGGAATGGACTAATAAAACAAAAAATTGCAAAGTTAATTATAATTACAATGAAAATATATAAACTATTCAATAATAATAAACTGTATTTAATAATAAGAAAAATAAAATAACAAAAATAACTTATGTAATCATTTATCATTTACCAGAATAACTTCATCTACTACATTCATTAGCCTACAGAACCAGGTGTCACACCCCCAAAATCCACACGCGGAGTACCACCGCTTGGGAGCGTGACATGACCAGGATCAAGCCATCAATCATATCAAACATAGCATTTAATAATAATAAAAGTCATTAAAATAGTTCATCATGACATGATCGATGTTTCAAAACCAAGCATTGTTTAAGTAGCGGAAGCATTGTTGTAAACCCAAGTTAAAAATACTGAAATGTCATAAGTGTCTAACAAAGTAATACGATCCTTGTCCACAACGACCGGCTCCTTTTTGTGCAAGCTCCATGTACCTAACGATCTGCAAGGCATGTAACAGAATGATCAACAAACTAGTTGAGCGAATTCACAGTAAGTAAGTGCGTAACAGTAAGTAACGGGTGGCTCTACTGGGCCGATAGTAAGTTGTATAGGTGGGGGCTTCCCATGTTATGTGACCACTAGACTATTCGTATCAACTACTCGTATCATCCCTGTTCTTCTTCCGAGAACAGTAGCGCGTATGGGGTGTACGTAGGTTTTACGCACGTATCCTTCACAACCGAGGATAGGAGACGCGGGGGTGTACATGGGTTTCACGTACGTATCCTTTGTACCGAGGATAGAAGTAAGAAATGCGTACACGTAGGTTTTACGTGCGTGCCTGACATCCGAGGCAGTAATTGGCATATGACCACGTAGGTGTTATCCTAACCTACGGAACCGTCCTGACATCCGAGGATCATGGTAGGTGATAGTCTAGGAAAAGCATATGTACGTTCTTAGTCAATTGTAACCTTTATCCCATTCCCACGACCCGGGAATCCCATGCCTTAGTAGGAGTGTGAACTCACCTGGGTTTGCTCGGCAGACAGTAAAATGCTCAAGTATACAAGTAAGGGATCAACCACGTCCTATCATGGTTACTTATGCAAGTTAGGTTTGTATAAAGCACGTAGGTTTCTAACACGTATTGATCATGGCAATTCACACATATTTCATAGCAGTCCAATAACAATCAGTTAAACAGGATCCAAGTGTTCGGCCCAAATCAGTTGGGCTTGCAACAGTGAAAATCCAAAAACATAAAGTCCGTCTCGAGTCGCAACGAGAAGGTCCCGAGTCGCAACGGGACTCGCAACTGGGGTGTTCCCGAGTGACAACTAATGATCTTGAGTCGCAACCGGGTTACGAGTCGCAACAGGTGGTTACGGCTCATCATGGCCTGGTTACGAGTCGCAACGGGACTCGCAACTGTGATTGCGGCTCGTGCTGTTGTGCCGGTGTGAGGTTTCGAGTCGCAATTGGTGATACCGACTCGCAACCGTGTCCAAACTATCAATTTGTAACTGATTTCCTGATTTCATGCAGAATGGTTACAATCCATTATCCGTTACATAGTTTCCATATTTTGGCAATTATCAATTAACACAATCTCAACTATCCAACTAGCAAACCATCGATCAAACAGGGTTTTTAGCACTAAATCCGTATGAACCCTAATTCACAACCACATGAACAACATATCAAAACCTTGAATAATTATCCATATTTAACAACATGAAGCCGGTTTAAAAACATCACAACAATCAACATCATATCCAATTCAAGTGACAGAACATATTAGCCGATTAACATCATTTAATCCGATTTACTAAGCACATGAACCCACTAGGATCCGATTAAGTGAACACACATGGCCGGTTATCATGAGTACTACAAATTAGTATCACATCATACGATCATGCAAACCATACATCATTCAATCATAATAACCAAACAAACATACTAACCGATTACGAGTAAAGGGGTGACTTGAACTAGAAGGTGATCGCCGGTCGCTTGGTGCCTTTGCCGCCGGGTTTGCGTGAGAGAGAGAGAGAAGGTCTAGGGTTGTGTGTGTTATGAAAATTGTAACAACAATGAGAAACAAAGCCTCCATACTTGGTTTAGGTGTTTGCGAGTGGGGAGTGGGCCGAGCCCAACTCGGTTATCTAATGGGGTCCGATTTCAAAGTGTGGCCCAAATGGGCTCGTGTGACCGGTTAGCCTTGTGCGACCGGGTTTTAGTGTGTGGTTTGGCTCGTGCAACACATAACATACATACACACATAATGCACATAAACATAACATACCAAGTATTCATTCAACTAATAACGTTCTCGTAAACACGTATCGTTACTCAAAATAAGTCTAAAGTTCGAGTTGTCACATTATCCCCAACTAATTGGAAATTTCGTCCCGAAATTTGGTATGCACTCACTGAGGAAGCTAGGTAAGTTATAGCGTTCACTGGTTTTCCTGGGGTGTCACATCCTCCCCCCGTTGATCTGGAATTTCGTCCCGAAATTCCGAAGTAGTAGCTTCAGCCTCAGTAGTGGTTGCGTTGGTTTCGAATAACTGGGGGTACTTTTCTGTCATCCTCTCTTCGCGTTCCCAGGTGTACTCTGGGCCACGTTTGGAGTTCCAACGAACTCGAACAAGAGGGATTCTCTTGTGTTTGAGGACCTTCACATCCCGGTCCGTGATTTCTACTGGTTCCTCGACGAACTGCAACCGCTCGTCGATAGTGAGTTCCTTAAAAGGAATGATGAGGGTTTCATCTGATAGGCACTTCTTTAAGTTCGATACGTGAAAGACATTGTGAACTGCTCCGAGTTCAGCTGGTAGGTTCAACTTGTAGGCTACCTTGCCAATCTTTTCTAAGATTTCGAATGGTCCGACGTACCGCGGATTCAATTTGCCCCTTTTGCCAAAACGTACCACACCCTTCCAGGGTGAAACTTTTAGTAAAACCCGGTCCCCGACCTGAAATTCCAAAGGCTTTCTACGCTTGTCCGCGTAAGCTTTCTGACGGTCGCGTGCTGCCGCCATGCGTTGTCGTATCTGTGCTATCTTTTCTGTGGCGTCCACTACAATCTCTGGACCCGTAATTTGACTATCCCCCACCTCTGCCCCACAGAGAGGTGACCGGCATTTACGTCCGTACAATGCCTCGAATGGAGCGGCTTGAATGCTGGTATGGTAACTGTTATTATACGAGAACTCCACCAAAGGGAGGTGCTTTTCCCAGCCGTTGCCGAAATCGATAACGCATGCCCTAAGCATGTCTTCAAGTGTTTGGATCGTTCGCTCAGACTGCCCATCCGTCTGAGGATGATATGCTGTGCTCATGTCTAATCGTGAGCCGAAAGATTTGTGCATTGCTTGCCATAGCTCTGACGTAAATCGTGCATCACGATCCGAAATAATAGAGGTGGGCACTCCGTGCCTCGAAACAACTTCCTTAAGGTAGACGTCTGCGAGAGTGGAGAACTTGTCCGTTTCCTTAATCGGCAGGAAGTGTGCAGACTTGGTGAGTCGATCAACTATGACCCATATTGTATCGTTCCCACGCTGAGATCTAGGTAAGCCTGTAACAAAATCCATGGAAATTTCCTCCCATTTCCATTGCGGTATCTTAGGCTGCTGAAGTAGACCAGCTGGTTTCTGGTATTCGACCTTGACTCTCGCACAGGTCAAACATTTTCCAACGTACGTAGCGATGTGGGCCTTCATGCTAGGCCACCAATAAGTAGTGCTGATGTCGTGGTACATTTTATCCGACCCTGGATGTACCGAATAGCGAGACTTGTGAGCTTCATTCATTACAAGTTCGCGTAAACCGCCATAGAGAGGGACCCAAATCCGGCCCGTTACATAGTAGGCGCCGTCTTCCTTTTGCTCCATTTGTTGTCGTGAGCCGCGTAAGGCTTCAGCCTTGACGTTTTCTGGTTTCAATGCTTCTACCTGAGCATTTCGTATCTGTGCAGGAAGACTGGACTGAATCGTAAGCTGTAGCGCTCGCACGCGCTTTGGTAAGGTGTCCTTTCGACTTAGAGCGTCAGCCACAACATTGGCTTTGCCTGGATGGTACTTGATGGCGCATTCGTAGTCGTTAAGTAACTCGACCCATCGTCGTTGACGCATGTTCAAATCCTTCTGCTTAAAGATATGCTCGAGACTCCTGTGATCGGTGTAAATCGTGCACCTGGTACCATACAGGTAGTGTCGCCATATCTTAAGCGCGAAAACAACAGCTCCCAGCTCTAGATCGTGCGTCGTGTAGTTCCGTTCGTGAACCTTGAGTTGCCGAGAAGCGTAGGCTATCACTTTATCACGTTGCATCAACACACATCCAAGACCCTGGATGGATGCATCACAATATACTACGAAGTCTTCTGTGCCTTCTGGCAATGAGAGAATAGGTGCGCTGCAAAGCCTATCCTTTAGATACTGAAAAGCAGTTTCCTGCGTGTTGCCCCAACGGTAGGTGACACCCTTCTGTGTCAGTAGCGTAAGTGGTTGCGTGATCTTTGAAAAGTCTTTGATAAACCGTCTGTAGTAGCCTGCCAAACCCAAGAATTGGCGTATTTCTGTCGGTGTACGCGGTGCAGGCCAGTTCCTGATCGAATCTACCTTGGATGGATCGACATGAATCCCATCCTTGTTCACTACATGGCCTAGAAAGTGGACTTCACGAAGCCAGAAGTCGCATTTAGAAAGCTTGGCGTACAGCTGTTCCTTCCGAAGGAGTTCCAAAATAAGGCGTAGATGCTGCTCGTGTTCCTCCTGACTCTTAGAGTAAATCAGGATGTCGTCGATGAATACAATGACGAACTTGTCGAGATAGGGTTTGCACACCCTGTTTATAAGGTCCATGAATACTGCAGGCGCGTTCGTTAACCCAAATGGCATGACGAGAAACTCGTAGTGACCGTAACGAGTTCTGAAGGCTGTCTTGGAGACGTCCTCATCCCGGACTCTCAGCTGATGATACCCTGACCTTAGGTCTATCTTCGAATAGTAACACGACCCTTGCAACTGATCGAATAAGTCGTCTATGCGTGGAAGAGGATAACGGTTCTTCACCGTCACCTTGTTCAGTTCCCTGTAGTCTATACACATCCTGAACGTACCGTCTTTCTTTTTCACGAAAAGCACTGGAGCTCCCCAAGGCGAAGAGCTTGGACGAATGAAGCCCTTTTCCAAGAGCTCTTGTAGCTGCTTTGACAATTCTTCCAATTCTGATGGAGCTAGACGATATGGTGCGCGAGCTATGGGTGCTGCTCCTGGAGCGAGCTCGATCTGAAATTCAACCTGACGATGAGGCGGTAAGCCAGGTAAATCTTCAGGAAACACCTGAGGGAAGTCACGTACTACTGGTATATCCTCCAATTTCCTTTCCCTTACTGATGCGTCTGAAACAAGAGCCAAAATGGCTGTGTGACCTTTACGTAAGCACTTCTGAGCCTTCAAGAATGAGATGATGCCAACCACAGCACCACTCTTGTTGCCTTGGACTTCGAGAGGTTCTTGACCAGAACGTGGAATACGAATGATCTTCTCACTGCATAAGATTTCTGCCTGGTGTTGGGATAACCAATCCATCCCAATCACGACGTCGAAACTTCCCAAAACTATGGGAATGAGATCAATAGAGAAGGCTTGACCAGCTAGGATAAGATTACAACCCTGAACTACGTGCGTGGCTTCTAGACTTTTACCGTTAGCTAACTCTACTACATGTTGGGTGGGTAAAACTGTTGGTGCACGTTTTAGCAGTTGACACATTTTCACAGACATATAGCTTGTATCCGCACCCGAATCAAATAAGACAGTAACGTAAATATTGTCGAGGAGAAACTTACCCATAACGACGTTGGGATCGTTCACTGCGTCGCCTCGACCTAGCACAAAAGCACGACCCCGAGCTTCGTTGCCGTTGTTATTTCCTCCGTTGTTGTTGTTGCCGTTGCCCTGGTTGTTGTTGTTGTTGTTGTTGTTCGGGTTCCTGTTGAGCTGTGGGCAGTGTCTCTTGATGTGGCCTTCAGCACCACAATTGTAGCATCCCTTGTTGCCCTGTTGTTGGTTAGGCTGAGCGTGAGGCTGCTGCTGATTTTGGTTCGCAGGACGAAGGCTTCTACAGTCTTTGGCCTCGTGACCCATCTTGAGGCATCTTTGGCAACGACCCTTGGTACACTGGCCGTTGTGGTGCCTGTTGCAGTTGTTGCACTTTGGAAGATTTCCGTGATATCCACCCTGCCTGTGGCTACCTGACGACTGCTGGTTAGGGCTTTGATAGTTGTCAGTCTTTCGCTACTGATTCTGGGACTGAACCGAAATTGATGCTTTGCTTGAATCCCCCTCCCATTTCCTCTTATTGTCACTGAGGGTAGCAGGAGTAGTTGAAGGAGTGACTGTAGCAGTAGCGCTGACACGCTTAGGCAGTTTATTCTGATCCACTGCCTGATCGGTGATGCGATGAGCGAGACGCTGGATTTCCTGGATGTTGTCGAGGTTAGCCGAGGTAACGTGGCTCTGGATTTCTGGTGCCAACCCCTTGAGATACATCTCGATACGCTTGTATGGAGGGTCTACCATAGTTGGACACAGCACGGCCAGCTCGTTCGACCGTTTAGTATACGCTTCAATCTCTGATCCAACCATTTTCAGATTATACAGCTCGTCTTCTAGCTTGTGAATATCTTCACGCGTACAATACTCTCTCTTGATAAGCTCCTTAAAATCGTTCCAGGGTGTGGCGTTAGCAGCTGCCAACCCCAGAATTTGCACCTACGCGTTCCACCAGGTTAACGCGATTCCTTCTAAAGTGCCGGTGGCGAACTTGACCTTGCGAGCCTCAGGGCACTCGCACATTTCGAATACTGATTCTAGCTTCTCGAACCAGTGGAGGAGTACAACCGCTCCTTCTGTGCCGCTGAACGAGTTTGGACGACAGTCCATGAAGTTCTTGAAAGTGCAGACAGGCTGCTGCGCGTGTTGACCTATTGTGTACGAATAGGGCAAAGTTAAATACGAGGGTGAATGTAGGATCTAGGGATCCTAGTGTGTGCCTATACTGCAGGATATACTACCTGCTTGAGCTGCTGCAACTGCCGCAGCAACTTGGGCTTGAACAAGAGCCTCTAACTGGGCTTGTGTCATGTTAATTCTTCCAGCCATTGATCTTCATGTCAAAGGCGAAATAGGTGAGAAAAGTTCGCGAATAGTGCGATGACAGAAAAGTGTAAGCACGTAAGGGTTCTTAAGCAATAGCAAATAGTGAGCATTGTAGTCTAAGCATACCACGAGCAAAGTTCTAAGTAATTCTAGCAAGTAGGCAATAAACGTAAACCTTATTACCTATGACGTTGAGTCTTGCACGTGGAGCGAAGCGTCGTTGTGGATCGTTGAGAGCACTGTTCTGGTTATAGTCTGGTTTTAATAAAAACGTTTTCCTCATATTAAAACCAAGTTCTCTATAACCAATGGCTCTGATACCAATCTGTCACACCCCCAAAATCCACACGCGGAGTACCACCGCTTGGGAGCGTGACATGACCAGGATCAAGCCATCAATCATATCAAACATAGCATTTAATAATAATAAAAGTCATTAAAATAGTTCATCATGACATGATCGATGTTTCAAAACCAAGCATTGTTTAAGTAGCGGAAGCATTGTTGTAAACCCAAGTTAAAAATACTGAAATGTCATAAGTGTCTAACAAAGTAATACGATCCTTGTCCACAACGACCGGCTCCTCTTTGTGCAAGCTCCATGTACCTAACGATCTGCAAGGCATGTAACAGAATGATCAACAAACTAGTTGAGCGAATTCACAGTAAGTAAGTGCGTAACAGTAAGTAACGGGTGGCTCTACTGGGCCGATAGTAAGTTGTATAGGTGGGGGCTTCCCATGTTATGTGACCACTAGACTATTCGTATCAACTACTCGTATCATCCCTGTTCTTCTTCCGAGAACAGTAGCGCGTATGGGGTGTACGTAGGTTTTACGCACGTATCCTTCACAACCGAGGATAGGAGACGCGGGGGTGTACATGGGTTTCACGTACGTATCCTTTGTACCGAGGATAGAAGTAAGAAATGCGTACACGTAGGTTTTACGTGCGTGCCTGACATCCGAGGCAGTAATTGGCATATGACCACGTAGGTGTTATCCTAACCTACGGAACCGTCCTGACATCCGAGGATCATGGTAGGTGATAGTCTAGGAAAAGCATATGTACGTTCTTAGTCAATTGTAACCTTTATCCCATTCCCACGACCCGGGAATCCCATGCCTTAGTAGGAGTGTGAACTCACCTGGGTTTGCTCGGCAGACAGTAAAATGCTCAAGTATACAAGTAAGGGATCAACCACGTCCTATCATGGTTACTTATGCAAGTTAGGTTTGTATAAAGCACGTAGGTTTCTAACACGTATTGATCATGGCAATTCACACATATTTCATAGCAGTCCAATAACAATCAGTTAAACAGGATCCAAGTGTTCGGCCCAAATCAGTTGGGCTTGCAACAGTGAAAATCCAAAAACATAAAGTCCGTCTCGAGTCGCAACGAGAAGGTCCCGAGTCGCAACGGGACTCGCAACTGGGGTGTTCCCGAGTGACAACTAATGATCTTGAGTCGCAACCGGGTTACGAGTCGCAACAGGTGGTTACGGCTCATCATGGCCTGGTTACGAGTCGCAACGGGACTCGCAACTGTGATTGCGGCTCGTGCTGTTGTGCCGGTGTGAGGTTTCGAGTCGCAATTGGTGATACCGACTCGCAACCGTGTCCAAACTATCAATTTGTAACTGATTTCCTGATTTCATGCAGAATGGTTACAATCCATTATCCGTTACATAGTTTCCATATTTTGGCAATTATCAATTAACACAATCTCAACTATCCAACTAGCAAACCATCGATCAAACAGGGTTTTTAGCACTAAATCCGTATGAACCCTAATTCACAACCACATGAACAACATATCAAAACCTTGAATAATTATCCATATTTAACAACATGAAGCCGGTTTAAAAACATCACAACAATCAACATCATATCCAATTCAAGTGACAGAACATATTAGCCGATTAACATCATTTAATCCGATTTACTAAGCACATGAACCCACTAGGATCCGATTAAGTGAACACACATGGCCGGTTATCATGAGTACTACCAATTAGTATCACATCATACGATCATGCAAACCATACATCATTCAATCATAATAACCAAACAAACATACTAACCGATTACGAGTAAAGGGGTGACTCGAACTAGAAGGTGATCGCCGGTCGCTTGGTGCCTTTGCCGCCGGGTTTGCGTGAGAGAGAGAGATAGAGAAGGTCTAGGGTTGTGTGTGTTATGAAAATTGTAACAACAATGAGAAACAAAGCCTCCATACTTGGTTTAGGTGTTTGCGAGTGGGGAGTGGGCCGAGCCCAACTCGGTTATCTAATGGGGTCCGATTTCAAAGTGTGGCCCAAATGGGCTCGTGTGACCGGTTAGCCTTGTGCGACCGGGTTTTAGTGTGTGGTTTGGCTCGTGCAACACATAACATACATACACACATAATGCACATAAACATAACATACCAAGTATTCATTCAACTAATAACGTTCTCGTAAACACGTATCGTTACTCAAAATAAGTCTAAAGTTCGAGTTGTCACACCAGGGTCCTCTGAAACTGATTAAAAAAATTTCGATGTTAATAAAGTGTAACATGTTAATGTTAGTGTGATAAAAAAAAACAAAAAACATGAAAAAAAAAACACAGATACTACATATGAAATATTACATAAACTAACAAAATGAACAAAAAATACCTTGATGAACTTTCTGCCATATGAAATATCTAACAAAACAGGTTACATAAACAAACCACATCAGATGAATGATTTAAAAAATTATAAATAACAACATAAAAAACAATGTGAACGACATGTTATAATAACAATCTATATATAACAAACCTCATCAAAAGTATCTTTTATTAAAAAATCTATATTAAATGGAGGCAACCGATGATATAACCATTATGATACATCATAATAAAAAATCGTGTAGAGGGATACCATTATTAAAGAAGGAATTTAAGAAAAACAACTTACAGATTTGTAGAGAGATATGTGAAATTCAGAAATCGATTCAATAAGTTCCAAATGTAGATGAAGACGGTGAAGAATGTAAAAGCATCTACATATGTAGATCCACTAAAGAACATCATTGTTATATGGAAACCGATGGTATTCTTGGAAGAAGATTGGAGTGAAGATCAAGAGTTATTTGCAACCATACCTACAAAGGAAGTAACTATATTTTTTTAAATAATATAACGGCAACCTAATTATAGAAAAAATGTCTAATTAAAGAAACATATTTATATTATCAAATTCATAAATTAAGCATAAAAAATTGCCCTGTTTATAGAAAAAAACGGTTTTAAAAAAGAAATTAAATTTCATAAATTAAGTAAACTGCAATAAAAATCAATATCAATTAAAATAAATTAAATAAATTATTAATTAAAAAACCATAACACAAAAAACAATCAGAATATATTATTAATTAAAAAATCTGAACAGAAAGCATAAATATAAAATTATATATAATAAACTTTAAAAAAATAATATGGTGGGATTAAAAGTATATGATTTAACTAACCTCTGTTGCTTGACGAATGGTGGGATTCAGCTCGTTATGACGGAGTTAGGGATTCACATGAAAAAAAAAATCAACAAAAATTAGTAACTTCGATAAATATGATCGGATCTACAGAAATCAATAAAAATCAAAAAGTTTATTTTGTTTGAAAGAAAAATCAACAAAAACCTCTGATCAACAAAGAACAATAACTTAGACAACATCACTGATAGCTCGACAACATTACATACACTCCATCAGCAAAACCATTAACTATTACAGACCATATGAAAGAAAAAGTACAAAGGAATTAAACACCTAATAGGCTACAAACAACAGTAACATCAACAAATAACAATACATGAACAAAGATTTTAATACCCTAAATAACAGAAAAAAAAATAAACCAAACATCAAAATGGACAATTAGAGACCATGAAAAAGAAACTGTACAATTGAGTTAAAACCCTAATCGGCTATGAAAATCAGTAACATCAATAACTCACAATAAATGGACAAAGAATTTAAAACCAAAAAACACAAAAAAAAAAAAATTGTTCAACATCGACCACATACACAACTCTAAGAAACGAACAATCTAACAAAACCATTGAAACTGAAAATCAAATAAAAAAAACGAAATAGTATATAACTGATGGGTTTATTGGAATCAAGCATAAATACCGTCTATGAATACCAGCACGGTAAGGCTCAAACAAAGGTCTCAAGCTATCATAGCTGCACCATAGGTTGCAAGCATATAAAAATGCACCTGCCATCCTCTATGATGCCACGTCAAACAATGATCAGACCTAGAACATCATCGCCAACTAAAATAGCGAAGGCAACAGTCAACGGTTTAATCAGTTTAAGAGAAAAAGAAAGGACCAAGCCAGAAGCCACCAAAGCTGCAATAGGGGTTGTAGGTGCTAACCTGCCATCCTCCATATCTGCCATGCCATGGCGACGTATTGGCTTTATTTTGTTGAACATCAACGACATACACATCTCTAAGAAACGAACAATCTAGCAAATACATTGAAACTGAAAATCAAATAAAAAAAACGAAATAGTATATAACTAATGTGTTTATCGGAATCAAGATTGAATACCGTCGATGAATACCAGCACGGTAAGGCTCAGACAAAGGTCTCAAGCTATCATGGCTGCACCATAGCTTGCAAGCATATAAAAATGCACCTGCCATCCTCTATGATCCAACGTCAAACAATGATCTGACCTACAACATCATCGCCAACTAAAATAGCAAAGGCAACAGTCAACAGATTAATCAGGTTAAGAGAAAACGAAAGGACCAAGCCAGAAGCCACCAAGGCTGCAATAGGGGTTGTAGGTGCTTGCACCTGCCATCCTCCATATCTGCCACGCCATGGCGACAGATTGGCTTTATTTTGATAATTCATCACAGCCTCCGTGTAACAACCGTCCATTTAAACCAACCACAGCCAAATAGAATTTTCCGATTAAAGCCTTCTATAACCTTTTATATCCTCCCAAATCTTAAAATCCGCATATTCGGAACCAGATCAAAAGTTAAACCTGATCTAATAACTTGTAATGCACATTTTATTTTTTAAAACCGCGTTTAACACGAGACCAGCCAGTGATGTGATCCTTCATGTTCACAACATCCAAAAACTGGCCATAGATACTGAAATACTCTTTTAGACGCGCTTCATTTGTCTCCCATTATATCCCACAAAAAAACTTGAACTTGCCCATATCAGATTGCATTTTGTAAACCCCAAATTAAACCAGAATTACAAACAATATTCACGTTTCATTCAGTTCAAATGTGGATCAAGATAATCAACATTATTAAACCGATATACCCCTGATTATAATTTGTGACATAGATTTAGAGATTATCGAATAAAAAAAACGAAATCTTATGTAACTGATGGGGTTATCGGAATGAAGCATGAATAACGTCGATGAAGAAAGTTAACTAAATAGATTGGTTATACCTCTTCACAAAATCACCGATTTGATGCGGCCGATGTGATTTTCGGCAAAATTAGCCATATGAAAACATATAATCGATCATGAAATACTATAATTAAATAGTACCGTATACGATCTGACTTCAAATCCTATGAGTCCAGAACAAAATTATTGGATCGATTATAGTTCCTGTGTTCGACGTCTTCATTCAGAGAGGAAAAAGAGAGAGAGTCCGATTTAGGGTTTTAAGAGGAGAGAGAAGGTTTAAGCGTAAATGAGAAGACTTGGTTCAATCCTCAACTATGAGGTGTGCCACATAGATGCTGACATGGCTTGCTGAGTTGGCTTGCACCATTGGGTGACATGTGTCCCCCAATGGTTTGCTTTATTATATATATAGATTAGCTATAAAATTAAATACAAATGATTGATGATTTTTTAAGAAAGGAAAGTTATATTAAAATGCCAAAATAATAAATTACAATGAATTAAATTATGATTGATAATAATAAAATAAATTTGATTAAATACAAGCTTCGTATCCGACTTTCTGCATCCATCAGTTCATCTCCATAGTGACGAAGTTCTGCCACATTCTCCGGGTTCATTGGGGGAAATGTTAGGGGTTCAGGTTGGTAATTTAGATAAAATAGAAAATGATCATTCATTAGGTTTTGAAATTCCCAGTCGTTGGTCCACCATTCTTCCACTGGGTTTGGAAGTGGTTGTTGTGGTATTATTGGTTCAGGATTTAAAGGTTCTGGGTTTAATGGTATTGAGGGGTAAGGTGTCATATTCAAATTGATTTCATCAGATATTAGCATGAACATTTTGCAATTTGCCAGGCGTTGGTCTAATTCCTCCTATGACAGTGGCATGGTTGTTGGGTTTGAACTCTCGCCTACGGTTGGTTTTTCGATTGATTCTCCGGTTCATTTGGTTTTTGTTGTTGTTGGAGTTTTCTTCTTCCTTTTGTCCCTTTTTACTTTCCAATCCAATCTTCTCTTTTTAGGAGGTGCCCTTTCTAATGGTTGAGCCTGAAATATCATTGGTTCATCTGTATCTGCTTCATACCCGGTTTGTATACCGGCTTGATCTTCTGTAGTATTCATATCTGAATTGTTAACATATATGTTCTGAAAAGCATCGGATAACTCTATATCGCTCATATTGTTAGTAAAAAAAAATAAAAAACAACCAACTCTGAAAATCGAATATATAATATTTGATTAGTATCATAATATTCATAGAAGTTATTTCATTTATTTCCTGACTACTAATTTTAAGTATATTCTCACAATACTTAATTAGCTTAAACCAGTGACTCTGATACCACCTTCTGTCACAACCCTCGACCCTACCCTGGGCGGGAGCCTTGAGCAAATACAACAGTGGTACTGGTGTTTATTAAAATTATCGCAACGGAAATTTATTACGACCATGTGTCAGGAAAAATATCAGAGTTTTTAAAACACCATAGATTTCATTTCATAAACTATGAGATGAAATCCAATTTACATCAAGGATTTTCACCGGGATAAATCCTTGATTAAAAAACACGTTTTATTCAGGTTTACATAGCCACTTATTTAAGCTTGAGTGCCTCATAGTGCTTTTTTTTCTCTTCACAGTAAATCACCTGAAACGCGTTTTAAAAACATTTGATCAGCAAAAAATACTGGTGAGTTCATTCAATTCGTATAAAAGACACAGTATTTGTAATTACAACATTAAGAGTTTTTACATTTGTTTATATCTTACTATTGCCCAAAAGTATTTGTCACTAGGAAATTCCTGTGACTGTGGTCATATCACTATTGATCATTCTCTCAACCAGTGAAGCTTATCAAGTAGTGTATACAAAATCTCGCATATTGGTAATAATTTCTCAATAAGAATACAAAGACTTAATCATTGTAAATACAATTAGAAAATATTTAGGGTTTTGAAAGCATTTGATAAAAGAGAATGACTCACATTATAGATTAAGGGTTTTCAGTGATAGCCTTCTGGTCTAAGTCTTGGGTTCCTAATTAATCACACAATGCAACACGTATTAGTGTATAAACCCAATTCAAACTTTAACAATAATCACGAGATCAAAACCACAACGTCGATGACAAAGTATAGCCTTATTCAGGCAGTACTTAAACATCCGTTTATTCGGTTTTAGATCAATCGAACAGGGGAACGTAACAGTGATTTAGGGTTAGCACGCTAATTACAGAGCATAGTTTTAGAGCTTTGGTTATAATATCAGTGTTACGAGAGGAAAGAAAAGAAACTGAGCAAAGTCGAATGTCCAATTCTCGTTCCTTATATAGCTGAGGTTTGCCCTTGTCGCGTCGCGCGACCAAGATTCTGATTCACCTTCGCGTAGCGGGAAGGGGGTAGCTAGCGCTTAGGTGTCATGAGTCACCACGTAGGCATGCCACGTGGTGCTACGTGTCAGCTGGCTGTCAAGGAGCCGTCGCGTCACGCGACCACACAACTCTACCACCGTCGCGTAGTGCGACGAGACCTAAAACTGGGTTTCTTCGTTTTTCATGTTGGTTTCCATCGTACGCATTTGGAGTCTCGATTATGAATTGACTAATGGTCTTAACTCGCAAGTTAAGCTTATAATGAATTTGGTTTCGATACCTAAATGCCCTCAACAAGGTCAATAATTTAGGTAGGTGTCAACCAATAGCGCTATTATCATTACCTTAGGCTTGTAGAGTTAATGATCAATGCTAGAATATACAATGTGTGTATGTATGAATATAAAATTAGACTTACAACCTCATAGTTAAACAAACAACATAGAATCAAATACATAGACATAGAATGAATCTCATAGTTTATGTAAAAAAGATTTATAGTTTGAATAAGGTATACATGTTAAATCCGAAAGTGTAAAAGTGAAAAAGGGACTATGAATATTCATAGTTTGTTTCATAGTTTGTGTGGATCTTGAATGAAGCACAATCATATAAGTTGATGATATAATAGGATAAATCCCAACGAATTATTATAAATTAAATTATGATATACGTTTAAAGCAAAAGTAGATAATAGATCAAGAATGTTTGAAAAGTTCTACGATCGAATAAAGATTTAGGATTCTATATTAGATTTTGGATTAGTTTGAACAAATAAGTTAATGCTTAGAATTATAATCATAATGTAATTCAATAACAAAAGATTAAATGATTCAACAAGTATTAATTATATAAAATGATATAAGTAGTAATTCATAAATTACAAATATTGTTTATTAGTTATAAAATTAAATACAATGATTGATGAATTCTTTTTAAGAAAGGAAAGTTATATTAAAATGTCAAAATAACAAATTACAAACGATTGATGAATTAGATTATGATTGATAATAATAAAATAAATTGGATTAAATGCAATCTCTAAAAAAATCTTAAGTTTTGAGTAAAATAATTAAATAGATTTACTATACTTATTTAAGAACTTTATACAATTACTCCATTAAAAATTATCATCTAAATAGTTTTTAAGTATATAAAAAAATGGTTAATAAGTTTCCTAAATTAATAATCATCGAAGATTTTTAAATAAATATGTTATAAAATAAATTTATTTAAAAACGTTCTCGTCTGTACTTTCAACTACTTGCTGGCCGCTATATTATCGTACAACCGTTGTTGTAAAAAAAATAAAAATAAAAATTAATAAATTAAATTATATTCAAACACGCATTTCAACCCCTTGTAATAAAAGGTTATTTATTAAAAACCCGTAAAAACGCGTATAAAAAATAGTGACGAAAAACATGTACGCGGTTGTTTTCCCAAAATAAACATAACTCTATCTCTCCAGCGATACAATACAACCAACATAGACAGTAGTAGTCAATTAAATGAGTCGGTCCCATATCCGTCACCCCTTTAATTTTACACGATTATAAATACAAAGAAGCCCCCCCAAAAGCATAAACATGAATTATTAAATAAATCAAAGAAAAAGAAGAATAAGTCCAGAAGAGATTGTTTGTTGCCCACATTAAGCAAAGGCTAAAGCAATCTGTTTGTTCCTACATATATAGATACACAGATCTGTATCTCTATTATTTATTTCCTCTGTTCAGTTCTTTGCATAGAAATGGGGGAACAGAGGCTCAAAGCGTCGTCGTTTTTGGTGTCGGTGCTTCTTGTTTTTCAGTTGGTCAATGGTGAAGACCCTTATAGGTTCTTTACTTGGAATGTATCTTATGGTGATATTTACCCACTTGGTGTTAAACAACAGGTTAGAAATCTTTTTTTTTTCTTGTTTAAGTTCGACTCGTTTCGAGCTTTTTTTTTTTTTTTTTTTTTTTTTAGTGTGGTTAACGGGTTTGTTTTTGTGGGTGCAGGGGATTTTGATAAATGGACAGTTTCCAGGCCCACTGATTGAGTCTGTGACAAATGATAATTTGGTTATTAATGTTTTCAATAGCTTGGATGAGCCATTTCTTCTTTCTTGGTAAGTTTTTTCACTTTGTCTGTGTGTTTTTGCTTTGTAGAACGGTACTCATATTACTGGTGTTTGAGTTGGGGCTTACTTGTTCTTGGAGTTTGTACCTGTATTAATGATTCTTTGAAGTTTTTGGCATTTTGGGTTTTACTCAAACTTATACTTTAGTGCAAAATTCAAACCTTTTTAATCTGTGTTCGTGTGGTTTCAATTTTATTGCCATTTTCATTCAAAATCAAAATCTCAAATATTTCAGTTAACAATCCAGCTTTTTTGTTTTTTTCTCTCATTTAATGAAGGGCAAAACGGTCTTTTAACATTTTATTATAACAAATTAAAAAAATCTAATCATTTTGCCCTTCATTAGAAGGGATGAAAAAGACAAAAAAGCTGGATGTTAACTGAAAAATCTGACCAGATTTTGCTTTTGGATGAAAATCGCAAAAAATTGAAACCACAGGGACCCAGCTTCAAAAGGTTTGAGTTTTGCACTAAAGTGACAAACGTAGCCAAATCTTAGGGACCATTTTGGCATTTATCAATTAATTTCTATACTTTTTTTTGTATTTCAGTTATAATTTTTTATTTACTTAATTATATCATTTATCAATTAATTTGTATATTTTTTTTATATTTTAGTTATAACTTTTATCTATAACAGTATAACATAGTATATATTATTTAGTTAATTATATCATATATACACACATAAAATATACACTTAATACGTTATATAATATTCATATAAATAATTGGCTCGTTAGGCTCTCGACAAGTGAAGCTTGGGTTCAGGCTTATTCATTAAACAAGCTTATTCTTAGCCTCAAGCTCGATCCGAGCTTTTAGCGAGCCGATCTCGAGTAGCTCACGAGCAAGCAGTTTAGCTCGTTTACACCTCTACCATCGGTCCATCACTGTTTGTTTCTTAAGCTGAATGTTTCAGCCTGATGAGATTTTAACATGCTTTTGTTACATACATGTACTCAGCATTACTGTTTCTTGAGTTTGGTTCTTATAGATTCTAACATTTGAACATGTTAACCTGAGTAGGAACGGGATTATGCAAAGGAGAAACTCATGGCAAGATGGTGTTTTCGGTACAAACTGCCCGATCCAACCCGGCCGCAACTTCACTTACCATCTTCAAGTGAAAGATCAGATTGGTAGCTTCTTTTACTTCCCTTCTCTTGCATTCCACAAGGCTGCAGGAGGCTACGGTGGCATCAAAATCGCTAGTCGATCCGTTATTCCCGTCCCCTTCCCACCGCCAGCTGGAGATTACACCGTACTAGCCGGAGACTGGTTCAAGCAAAACCACACTGTAAGTAATAGTTTTAAAGTATATGAAGCTTTTTAGTTGAGTGTAGTCCAACTGTTTGATGTAATGCCTAGCTGAAAGTGAGCCGGTTTGTGTTTCTTGAATTCGACAGGATCTAAAAGCGATATTGGACAACGGGCATGATCTTCCTTTTCCAGATGGTCTTTTGATTAACGGACGAGGATCAAGCGCATTCACATTTAATGTCGAACAAGGTTTGTAAAGCTGAAATGTTGAACGGCTCGTTGTGTTTATACGGTTATATATAAACGAGATTGTTTCGTTTGAATGGTTTTGGCAGGTAAGACATATAGGTTTCGGGTATCGAACGTGGGCTTGACGACTTCCATCAACTTCAGAATCCAAGGTCATAAGTTGGTTTTGGTTGAGGTTGAAGGAACTCATTCACTACAGAACACATACGATTCGATCGACGTCCATTTGGGACAGTCTTATTCGGTTTTGGTCACTGCTGACCAGCCTCCTAAAGATTACTACATTGTGGTCTCGACGCGGTTCACCTCTCCAGTGCTTACAACTACTTCGGCTCTGCATTACAGTAACTCAGCCGGTGGTCTAGACGGCACACCTCCAGGTGGACCCACGACTCAAATTGACTGGTCAATCAACCAAGCCCGGTCACTCAGGTATGTTGCATGATAAGTGTTCGATAAAATGCCTCAGTGAATGCAAATGTTGCATACATGACTAATTTGTGTGCTGGAACAGACGAAATTCAACTGCTAGCGGGCCGAGGCCAAATCCTCAGGGTTCTTACCACTATGGAATGATCAACACCACTCGGACCATCAGGCTCGTGAATTCTGCGCCTGTTATTGATGGAAAGCAGAGATACGCTGTCAATAGTGTGTCGTTTATTACACCAGACACCCCGCTTAAGCTTGCGGATTACTTCAAGATTTCTGGTGTCTACAGCCTTGGTGGCATTCAGGATTACCCGACCGGTGGTGCTAACCTGAGAACCGCTGTTATGCCGGCGGATTTTAGGGGGTTTGTGGAGGTTGTGTTTGAGAACCCTGAAGACACTGTGCAGTCGTGGCACGTCGATGGCCACCACTTCTTTGTTGTCGGGTAAGCGTTTTTTTGCGTTTTTGTTTTTAATGTTCGAGTATTGACTAAATGCACCTAGTGAACCCAAATAACTTGTTTGTCATTGTGACACCAACAGGATGGATGGAGGGCAGTGGTCAGCTGCTAGCCGAAATGGCTACAATTTACGGGACACAATTTCACGAGTCACTGTACAGGTATGTAGGTTAAAAGATGGCAAATGCATTGCAAGAACAACACACATAACATTGGGATGTTCAACGGGTCGTGTTTGCGGGTCAAAGTTCAAACGCAAAACGGACCAGAAAATCGTGTCCGACACGTGAACCCAAACACAAACGGGTTAACACATGTTTAACCCGGGAATACTATTACTTTTATACAAATTAATGATCTAAAATTAGGAAATCACAACCAAAAATATAAATAATACACATGTATATAAATAATTACGTTTAAACTGTAAAACATGATGCTCAAAAAAAATGTATATATATAAAAAATAAACGGGTTAAACATATCAACCTGTGACACAACATGACCCTTTGAAAAGTCTGTCGAAAGAGTTTAGTATAAAGTGATAGATAGATACACATAGTTATGAGATAGTACATATATATACATATAGATACACTGCTTGATTTTGTGGTTGTGACCATGTGCGAATGTTGATTGTAACGTTTATTTTTCACTTTGGTTTAGGTGTACCCGAAATCATGGACCGCAATATACATGCCATTAGACAATGTGGGAATGTGGAACGTGCGATCAGAGAATTGGGCTCGACAATATTTAGGTCAACAGTTCTATCTTCGCGTTTATTCGCCTGCTAATTCTTGGCGAGACGAGGCTCCTATTCCACACAATGTTATTCTTTGTGGACAGGCAGTAGGACATCATCAGCCTTGAAACTTATTTACACCATAAGCATTTGTTATTATTAAAGTTATGATAATCGATACATGTTATTCAGTTGAGTTTGTATTCCGGGATAGTCATTTTGCAGAAAGTTATGATAATTAATTAATACTTATTAATTTAGCAACTTTGGTTATGTTTTTTAAAAATCATTATACAACATTTATGTTATATTCGTAAAGTGAATTTAGTTTTTTAATGTGTTATCATTTTACACTTGCAATAAATACAAGATTCCCATAGACCGGGTTAATATATCATTGTAAATATTATTGAATATGATTTAAATTGACAGACTCTGGTTTTAATAAAATTAATGGTTGGTCCTATAAGTTTAAAAGTACATTGATGGTTCATAATTTGTAACTTTTTGCACGGATGGTCCCAAACTAAATAATGTTTTAAAAAGTTGTTAAAGGTTGTTATGTGTGGCACACATAAGGATATAGTCGTTTTTCTTTCTTTTCTCTTCCTTCCTTTATGTTGAGTTAATTACTGTTTTCGTCCCTGAGGTTTGTCAAAAATAACGGTTTCAGTCCATTAGTTTAAAAATTGCGATTTCAGTCCATTAGTTTCATTTTCGTAACCATTTCAGTCCACTAACTTAACTCCATCCATTTATTTTGTTAACTTTGAGTTAACTAACTAATTCAGGGACGGTTTGCATCAGTTTTAGAAACACAGGGACTTAAGTGTAAACTCTAAAACATTAAAACAAAAAAAATAGAAAATTCCAAAAAATCAAAAAAAAATCCAAAAAAAAATCCAAAAAAACCAAACAAATTCCAAAAAATTCTAAAAAATAATAAAAATTCTAAAAAAAAACAAACAGTACGGGTCGAGCCGAACCGTTTCGACCCGTACTGTTTCGAAGCCGAACCGTCTCGAGCTGAACCGTTTCGAACCGAACCGTTTCGAGCGGAACCGTTTCGAACCGAACCGTTTCGAACCGTACCGTTTCGAAGCCGAACCGTTTCGAACCGTACCGTTTCAAACCGAACCGTTTCGAACCGAACTGTTTCGAGCTGAACCGTTTCGAACCGAACCGTGCCGTATCGAACCGAAACGGTTCGGCTTCGAAACGGTTCGGGTCGAAACGGTACGGTTCGATACGGTTCAGCTCGAAACGGTTCGGTTCGATACGGCACGGTTCGGTTTGAAACGGTTCAGCTCGAAACGGTTCGGTTCGAAATGGCACGGTTCGGTTCGAAACGGTACGGCTTGAAACGGTTCGGCTTCGAAACGGTACGGTTCGAAACGGTTCGGTTCGAAACGGTTCAGCTCGAAACGGTTCGGCTTCGAAACAGTACGGGTCGAAACGGTTCGGCTCGAAACGGTACGGGTCGAAACGGTTCGCGTCGAAACGGTTCAACTCGAAACGGTTCCGGTCGAAACGGTACGGACGGTTCAGCTCGAAACGGTTCGGGTCAAAACGGTACGGGTCGAAACGGTTAGCGTTGAAACGGTTCAGCTCGAAACGGTTCGGGTTCGAAACAGTTCGCGCCAAAACGGATTTTTTGGATTTTTTAGAATTTTTATTATTTTTTAGAATTTTTTGGAATTTGTTTGGTTTTTTTGGAATTTTTTTTATTTTTTGGAATTTACTATTTTTTTTGTTTTAATGTTTTAGAGTTTACACTTAAGTCCCTGTGTTTCTAAAACTGATGCAAACCGTCCCTGAATTAGTTAGTTAACTCAAAGTTAACAAAATAAATGGATGGAGTTAAGTTAGTGGACTGAAATGGTTACGAAAATGAAACTAATGGACTGAAATCGCAATTTTTAAACTAATGGACTGAAACCGTTATTTTTGACAAACCTCAGGGACGAAAACAGTAATTAACTCCTTTATGTTTATTATCAAACGTTAGACCCCTACCGCTTTAATTGTCCATCTTTCATTGTTCAAGCGTCATTAAACAATGACGAGCTATTGGTGTGGTAAACATGTTGGCATTCAAACTTCATGGACTTCTTTGAACCTTTGAAACTGGTTTGAGTTGGTTACAAGTGAGCAAAATTAACGTGTTGTTGAATTTTGACGGTTACGATTTACTATGTTTGAATTTTTGATTGCGTGATTAATCTATGTTAAATGAATTAGTTCCGGTTTGTATAGGATTTAACTCGTCAACTCACGAATCAACGTCTAGTGGTATCAATGTGTTGGATAAACCTTTCCCTTTCCATGTAGTGAGGGTTCAAATCTCATTGGTGATAAAAATTAGCCGTTCAAAAAAAAAAGAAAAAAGAAAAAACCTCACGAACCAACTCCTGACAACTTACCTCCTATGAACATGCTTTCCTTGTCTGTTTTTTGGATATTTTAATTGGTAGCCAGGGTGAGGCTTGTTGGAACTTGAGATTTTAGCCCCATGCTTCTGCCATTGATTAGATCCGACACTTTCTAGCCGAGGATAACCCCAAGCTTTTAATGAAATACATGTGAAATTGAATAAAACATAATTAAAAATACTAAATATTTGTACTAGAGAAAAATGTTTGTGAACATTTTCTCTGTTATAAATAAAAAAAAATATGGATTGGTTTTTGTGAACATTTTTCCATAACGCCGACCCTCCTAAAGTCGAAGGGCGGCAACCAAACAAAGACACCAACTTACCTTACATCAAAATTAAAGCACATCTCCCACGAGATACTTCTATCATTGGAACTATTCCTATACCATAAGAAACTTAGGGACTTTATAGCTTGGATGATTCTTTCTATCTTAATTTCAATATTCGAGAACCTTTTGTTATTTCCCGGCTTCAACAAACACCAACACGTAACCATAATAATACCTTGGAACACCTCTTTTGCCTTTCTTCCAAGACTCATCTTCTCGTACATTTCCACCAAATCTTTAACAGAGAAAGCATGTATAGGATTGGTGATTAATGGATTATTAACAATTGAAATAATAATTATATAAAAATTGAATAATTGAACGATATTTTACGTATGTAGGGAAAATAACAACTAAGTAAATGTACAAACTTCAAAATAAGTTTATGGATGAAAATAAAAAGGGAAATAGAAAACAACAAAAGAAATCGCTAAAAATAATAAAAGAAAGTAAGAGAGGGGGTCTTTTATGTACCCCCCTCTCTCTGTTTTTCTTAATTTATTTAATAATAAAAGAAACTAAGAGAGGGGTCTTTTATGTACCTCTCTCTTTTTCTTTTTTTAAATGGTTAACGAAAAATTTTAAATGGATTAGCGATCTCCGCTCAGTCTTTCATCATTAGCAGGTGCCGCAGAAATTAATGAGGAATGTAAGAATTGAACCTGGGTCACTTAGAACACCAGATCTTTCACTTACCACTTCACCACCAGCTCATTGGCCTTTTATGTACCTTTTAACCTACCAATTCTACATTGTAATTTTACCCTCAAGTACCCTCATACAACTAAAACTTTTATGTTTTTATTAAAAAAACAAACTAAACACAAAAAATAAATAAAATTTAAATTTTCATTAGAAAAATACATAAGCTAAATAAAAAAAAACATCAAAAGAGGAAAAAGTAAAAATAAAATACATCGGTATAAAATTAAACTCTTCATCATCCGAGTCGAAGATGTATGGTAGATCTTTAGTTGCAAGATCTTCCACAAGATTAAATCGAAGTCTAAATGCATATTTTCATCCATTAACTCACAAGGACATTATTATCATAAACGGGCTCGACCGAAGGATCCCTTATATGGACAACTGATATCGCATTTTTGTCGTCCTTTGGGATCATGTTATGCAATAAAATGTACACATACATCAGGCCCCAAATCTTGTCTACAGTCATAGTATACCCTATTTTCCCTTTAGAACACCGAAAGCGCACTCCACATCTTTTCTTGCTGACTCTTACAACATCTTGAACTTATTTTCATTCGCATCGGTCGGATATAGAAACCTTTCACAAACATTGACCAAATAGGGTAGTTCCCGTCGATTAGATAGTGTCCACGTTTGTATAAGTGTCCATTTACGTAAAATGGCGCTTAGGCGTGGTTCCATTTCGTTAGTTGAGAAATACTAGAGATTGGTGAAACAAATTTCGTTGTTTGACACGGGCGAACCATAATATGCATGCCAAAACCATAATTCCTGTGAGGCAACCGTTTCGAGCATGATCGTCGGATATTGGTGATCACCTATCATATATTGACCTCGCAACTCAGTGGGATACATGCTCCAAATCAGATGTGTACAGTCGATGACCTGTCATCACACGAATGTGATTTTTCTTCGTGTGATTGGTACAACAGCGCAACGTCGCGACTTTTCAGTCTACGTAAGAACTCATCACCGTATAAGTCAATCATGACATTACGAACAAATTGTATACACTCACGCGAAATCCTTGCATACATACATAATTATTCATAGTTTTCGTCAAGAGTATTGCTGATCGTGAGTTGTTTAACGATAGATGCAATTATTTGTAATGGCGTAAAACACTTGCTCATCCTCCCGTCAAGGCCCTTTTGAAACTATTCATGTTTTGCCTCTATATCACCAACAATTTTTAAAAACAGTTGTTTCAACATACCAAACCTATATTCATTGTATTTTGGTTTGTCCACAAAATAATCTTCCATAAGAATTTGGTGACCATTTTCGCGATCACGTGGCATGTATCTTTTTTTTGTGTTGTTGTTTCTTCGTCCTCGACTTGGTTGATGAGATCCTCGAAAATTTATATGATGTTATTGTTTGAGAAAATATCATTATCAGAATCGTTAAGTGGAATGAACAACCCGAGCTCATCATTTGAGGAATTATCCATGTTGTAGTTGAAAGAGATTGATTCAACTTGTTTGATTTCATTGATTAACTGAGATTATATAGTACAAGGAAATACAAACTAAATCTCCTATATTGGTGGAGATATCTGTATATTAATTTACTAGATCAATACTAAATATACAATGTGCTATTACACCCCCGCAGTTGAAACGCCGGGAGGACCGATGTTGAGACTGGTACGAAAGTCATCGAACAGAACTCGTGGGAGGCCCTTTGTGAAGATATCTACAACCTGATGACGAGACGGAACGTGCAATACCCAAATGTGACCACGTTGAACCTGTTCACGAACAAAGTGAATGTCGAGCTCAATGTGTTTAGTGCGCTGATGTTGTACGGGGTTACCCGAAAGATAGACCGCACTAACATTATCACAGTACACCAAGGTAGCACGAGAGAGAGGATGATGAAGCTCGAGTAGAAGACTATGTAACCAACAAATATCCGCAACCACATTCGCCACGCCTCGATATTCGGCCTCAGCACCGGACCGAGAAATGGTGGATTGACGTTTCGAAGACCAAGAAATAAGATTGTCACCCAAATAAACACAGTAACCAGACGTTGATCAACGAGTATCGGGGCAACCAGCCCAATCAGCATCGGTGTAAGCAAGCAACCGTAGACTGGGAACCGGTCCTAGATGGAGACCAAAGTCAGCAGTGCCCTGGAGATATCGTATAATGCGCTTCAAGGGATTCCAATGATCAAGCCGAGGAGCGTGCATATGCATGCAAATCTGCTAAACAGCATACGAGATTTCTGGGCGAGTAAATGTAAGATATTGCAGGGCACCCGCAAGACTTCGATAGAGAGATGGATCATCATGTAATGGGCCGGAATCAGCCGATAATTTGGACTGCGTATCAACAGGTGTAGCGACTGATTTGCAGGAATCCATACCGGCCCGACGAAGAATGTCTTTAACATACGCCTGCTGAGATAGGAACATAGTATCACCGTCCCGTATCACCTGATTCCCAAAAAATAAGAAAGCGGCCCCAAGTCTTTCATAGCAAATTCACCGGACAGCGTGGTTAACAACCGTTTTTGCAGGGCATCAGTGGACGTGGTCAGAATGATGTCGTCCACGTAGATGAGGAGATAGGCAATGTCTTGACCATGATGGTAAATAAATAGAGAATTGTCAAACTTGCTTTGACGAAACCCCTGTATAGTAACAAAATCGGTGAACCGCTGGTACCAAGCTCGTGGAGCCTGTTTCAGGCCATATAGAGACTTCCGTAGGAGACAAACATGATCAGGAAAATCCCGGTGATGAAACCCCATGGGTTGGTGCATATAAACCGTTTCCTCCAAGTTGCCATGTAAAAATGCATTGGTAATATCCAACTGGTGAATCTGCCAAGATCTGGATAATGCAAGAGAAATAGTACAAGGAAATACAACTGGTGAATCTGATACCATGAAAGAGATTGATTCAACTTGTTTGATTTCATTGATTGACTGAGATTATATAGTACAAGGAAATACAAACTAAATCTCCTATATTGGTGGAGATATCTGTACATTAATTTACTAGATTGATGTGTGTAAAATGCAACATATAAATTACATCAAATGAGGCATAAAACTAACCCTTTTTAAGTACTAATGTTGGAAAAAGAGTGTTTTTGTCTTCCTTTTGTATTTTCAGGATTAAATGAGCTCAAATTAACAAAAGAAGCAAAAAGGCTGCTAAATCTAACATAAATACAAGAAAAGGAACATAAGTGGATTGCCCGACCCCTCGACAGCATCCTCCCAAGCAAAACAGAGAAGGCAGAAGACTGAACACGCCCCGTGCTCAGCCAGCACGGGGCCGTGCCCAGGAAGCAGCAGATAAGACAAACCTATAGAAGCTTCTATTGCCCACCACGGGGCCGTGCCCAGTGAACACGGGGGCGTGGCGAAAGTACTGCAGGCGCATTAATTGTAATTGCGAATTACAATTAATGAGGAGAGAGGTTGTCAGACAGGCACGGGGCCGTGCCCAGCGTACACGGGGCCGTGCCCAGGCTTCTGTTCAGCCTATAAATAGGAGTGCTTGGTTTCATTGCAACTCATTGTCACACCCCCAAAATCCACCTGCGGAGTATCACCGCTTGGGAGCGTGACTGACCAGGATCAAGCCACCAATCATATTGAACATGCATATAGTATTAAGTAAGATAAAAGAAAACCATCCGTTCAATACAAAAGGTGTTCAAAACATGTTATTGTTTTAAAGTGTAGCGGAAGCATAGTAATAATCCAACACTAGTAAATAGTTCAAATGTTATAATAGTTCAGCATAGAAACCACGAATCCTTGTCCACAACGACCCGCTTCTCCAGTGCAAGCTCCAAGTACCTAACGATCTGCAAGGCATGTAACAGAATGGTCAACAAACTAGTTGAGCGAGTTCACAGTAAGTAAATGTGTAACAGTAAATAACAGGTGGCTCTACAGGGCCGATAGTAAGTTGTGCTGGTGGGGGCTTCCCATGTTAAGTGACCACTAGACTGTTCGTATTATTATCCCTGTTCTTCGTCCGAGAACAGAAGTGTGTATAAAGTGTGCGTAGGTTTTACGCACGTATCCTTCGTAACCTGAGGATAGAAGTAAGTAATGCGTACACGTAGGTTTTACGTGCGTATCCTTCGTAACCGAGGATAGAATGGCATGTGAACCCGTAGGTGTTATCCCAACCTACGTAACCGTCCTGACATCCGAGGACATGATAGGTGACAGTCTAGTAAAGCATATGTACGTTCCTTTCAATAATAACCTTTAACCCATTCCCACAACCCGGGAATCCCATGCCTTAGTAGGAGTGTGAACTCACCTTGGTTTGCTCGGTATGCTAGGTTATGCACTCACAAGTAATTAATCACGTCCTAGTGTATGCACGTATAACAAATCAGTTCATGTTCGCAATGATTCGCATGCAATACAATGTTCACGTAACAGTCAGTTTGTACGTCGGCGCAACACGTACCATTTCCTAGTTACTCATCAGCTAGTGCACACAATTACAAATGTAAACATTCATCATCAAGCATGGCATGTCAAATAGTTCATGTATACATTCCATCCTTCGAAGGATGTTTATAATTGCTACTATCCTTCGATCCACTGCTAACTTTCGACACATCAGTGATCTTACAAGTTTTCACAGTTATCTTTCGGACTAGTTGGTATGTTTCGTACCATCAGTCATCTTTCGACCTAAGGTATCTTTCGGTCAACTTAATTATGTTTCGGTCATATCTATCCTTCGGTCAATGCTATGTTTCGACTACAAGCATCTTTCGACACTACCTATGTTTCGACAAACAGTATCTTTCGATCAATCAACAGTTACGTTTTCACAATCAGTTACGTTTTCACAGGAACAGCAACCCTAATCATCTATACAGCCGTCATCATCATCATTACCAAATCATCAGAATCATTTAGCACATCTAATCATAACGCAATCATCCAGAAATCATTGTCTAGCATGAACCTAGTTTAAACGTATCACGAAACCGGTTAACGCACATTAACACATCATCAAACCCTATGTGAAATCTATATCGATATTCAATCGTATTCAAAATCATAATATTCAGGCATGTATCAGTTCAGGTTACATCAACAATCAAGAACACACTACACGTGAACACATACGCATATAAACGAACGATCGAATCAAATAGATTTTACTAACCGAAATGAGGGTTTGGTCGCAAGGGTCTCCTGTGGTTACTAGCTTGCCGTCACAGTTTGGAGAGCTCTAGGGTTGGGAATATGATAGAAAATGACAGCCGGTACATGTTGATACGTACTTATACGTATTACAGAAATGGGCCAAGCCCATTGGAAGGACTGGGCCGAAACATATCGAAGGATATGTTTCGTGCTCGAAGGATATGTTTCGGGGTCGAAGGTTATCCTTCGTGGTCCTTCGAATCCTTCGAACTACATGTCATCCTTCGAGGGCTAGGTTAAAGTTAATATTATAATAATAACAATTCTAATATTATTTTCTATCACCACAAATAGTAACATATAGGCAAAACGACAATATATTCTATTAACACACAACTCGTATAATTCAAGTCCACAATCCAACAACTAAACAGTCAAAGTCAAAGTCAACGCGCAATAAATGCGAAAGTGAAAGTCAAACACTCGAGTTGTCACATTATCCCCAACTTAAAAGAAATTTCGTCCCGAAATTTGGTACGCACTTACTGAGGAAGCTAGGTATCGTTCACTGGTTTTCCTGGGGTGTCACATCATCCCCCCGTTGATTTGGAATTTCGTCCCGAAATTCAGTAGTAGTAGCTTCAGTCTCAGAAGTGGATACATTGGTTTCGAATAGCTGGGGGTACTTTTCTTTCATCTGGTCTTCGCGTTCCCATGTATACTCCGGGCCACGCTGGGAGTTCCAACGAACTCGAACAAGAGGGATTCTCTTGTGTTTGAGGACCTTAACATCCCGGTCCGTGATTTCAACTGGTTCCTCGACGAACTGCAACCGCTCGTCGATAGTGAGTTCCTTAAAAGGAACTATAAGGGTCTCATCTGACAGGCACTTCTTCAGATTTGACACGTGAAATACATTGTGAACTGCACCGAGTTCAGGAGGTAGGTTTAATCTGTAGGCTACCTTGCCAATCTTTTCTAAGATTTCGAATGGTCCGACGTACCGCGGATTCAGCTTGCCTCTTTTACCAAAACGAACCACACCCTTCCAGGGTGAAACTTTCAATAAAACCCGGTCCCCGACCTCAAATTCCAATGGCTTTCTACGCTTGTCCGCGTAGGCTTTCTGACGATCGCGTGCTGCCGCCATGCGTTGCCGTATCTGTGCAATCTTTTCTGTGGCGTCCACTACAATATCTGGACCCGTAATCTGGCTATCCCCCACCTCTGCCCAACAGAGAGGTGACCGGCATTTACGTCCGTACAATGCCTCGAATGGAGCGGCTTGAATGCTGGTATGGTAACTGTTATTGTATGAAAACTCCACTAAAGGGAGGTGCTTTTCCCAGCCGTTGCCGAAATCGATAACACACGCTCGAAGCATGTCTTCAAGGGTTTGGATAGTTCGCTCAGACTGCCCATCTGTCTGAGGATGATATGCTGTGCTCATGTCTAATCGTGAGCCGAAAGATTTGTGCATCGCTTGCCAAAGCTCTGACGTGAATCGTGCATCGCGATCCGAAATAATAGAGGTGGGCACTCCGTGCCTCGAAACAACTTCTTTCATGTAGATGTCTGCTAGGGTAGAAAACTTATCCTTTTCTTTGATAGCCAAGAAGTGAGCAGACTTTGTGAGTCGATCAACGACCACCCAGATAGTGTCATTCCCACGCTGGGATCTAGGTAGGCCAGTAACAAAATCCATGGAAATTTGCTCCCATTTCCATTGTGGTATTTCTGGTTGCTGAAGTAGGCCTGATGGTTTCTGGTACTCGATTTTAACCCTTGCACAAGTTAAACACTTGCCGACGTAAGTTGCGATAAGAGCTTTCATGTTTGGCCACCAATAAGTTGTTCTGATATCGTGGTACATCTTATCCGACCCTGGATGTACCGAGTAGCGAGACTTGTGCGCTTCATCCATCACAAGTTCGCGTAAACCGCCATACAGTGGGACCCAAATACGCCCCGTTACATAGTAGGCGCCGTCTTCCTTTTGTTCCATTTGTTGCCTTGTACCGCGCAAGGCTTCAGCCTTGACGTTTTCGGGTTTTAGTGCTTCTATCTGAGCTGCTCGTATCTGTGCAGGAAGACTGGACTGAATGGTAAGCTGTAGCGCTCGTATCTGTGCAGGAAGACTGGACTGAATGATACCAATCTGTCACACCCCCAAAATCCACCTGCGGAGTATCACCGCTTGGGAGCGTGACTGACCAGGATCAAGCCACCAATCATATTGAACATGCATATAGTATTAAGTAAGATAAAAGAAAACCATCCGTTCAATACAAAAGGTGTTCAAAACATGTTATTGTTTTAAAGTGTAGCGGAAGCATAGTAATAATCCAACACTAGTAAATAGTTCAAATGTTATAATAGTTCAGCATAGAAACCACGAATCCTTGTCCACAACGACCCGCTTCTCCAGTGCAAGCTCCAAGTACCTAACGATCTGCAAGGCATGTAACAGAATGGTCAACAAACTAGTTGAGCGAGTTCACAGTAAGTAAATGTGTAACAGTAAATAACAGGTGGCTCTACAGGGCCGATAGTAAGTTGTGCTGGTGGGGGCTTCCCATGTTAAGTGACCACTAGACTGTTCGTATTATTATCCCTGTTCTTCGTCCGAGAACAGAAGTGTGTATAAAGTGTGCGTAGGTTTTACGCACGTATCCTTCGTAACCTGAGGATAGAAGTAAGTAATGCGTACACGTAGGTTTTACGTGCGTATCCTTCGTAACCGAGGATAGAATGGCATGTGAACCCGTAGGTGTTATCCCAACCTACGTAACCGTCCTGACATCCGAGGACATGATAGGTGACAGTCTAGTAAAGCATATGTACGTTCCTTTCAATAATAACCTTTAACCCATTCCCACAACCCGGGAATCCCATGCCTTAGTAGGAGTGTGAACTCACCTTGGTTTGCTCGGTATGCTAGGTTATGCACTCACAAGTAATTAATCACGTCCTAGTGTATGCACGTATAACAAATCAGTTCATGTTCGCAATGATTCGCATGCAATACAATGTTCACGTAACAGTCAGTTTGTACGTCGGCGCAACACGTACCATTTCCTAGTTACTCATCAGCTAGTGCACACAATTACAAATGTAAACATTCATCATCAAGCATGGCATGTCAAATAGTTCATGTATACATTCCATCCTTCGAAGGATGTTTATAATTGCTACTATCCTTCGATCCACTGCTAACTTTCGACACATCAGTGATCTTACAAGTTTTCACAGTTATCTTTCGGACTAGTTGGTATGTTTCGTACCATCAGTCATCTTTCGACCTAAGGTATCTTTCGGTCAACTTAATTATGTTTCGGTCATATCTATCCTTCGGTCAATGCTATGTTTCGACTACAAGCATCTTTCGACACTACCTATGTTTCGACAAACAGTATCTTTCGATCAATCAACAGTTACGTTTTCACAATCAGTTACGTTTTCACAGGAACAGCAACCCTAATCATCTATACAGCCGTCATCATCATCATTACCAAATCATCAGAATCATTTAGCACATCTAATCATAACGCAATCATCCAGAAATCATTGTCTAGCATGAACCTAGTTTAAACGTATCACGAAACCGGTTAACGCACATTAACACATCATCAAACCCTATGTGAAATCTATATCGATATTCAATCGTATTCAAAATCATAATATTCAGGCATGTATCAGTTCAGGTTACATCAACAATCAAGAACACACTACACGTGAACACATACGCATATAAACGAACGATCGAATCAAATAGATTTTACTAACCGAAATGAGGGTTTGGTCGCAAGGGTCTCCTGTGGTTACTAGCTTGCCGTCACAGTTTGGAGAGCTCTAGGGTTGGGAATATGATAGAAAATGACAGCCGGTACATGTTGATACGTACTTATACGTATTACAGAAATGGGCCAAGCCCATTGGAAGGACTGGGCCGAAACATATCGAAGGATATGTTTCGTGCTCGAAGGATATGTTTCGGGGTCGAAGGTTATCCTTCGTGGTCCTTCGAATCCTTCGAACTACATGTCATCCTTCGAGGGCTAGGTTAAAGTTAATATTATAATAATAACAATTCTAATATTATTTTCTATCACCACAAATAGTAACATATAGGCAAAACGACAATATATTCTATTAACACACAACTCGTATAATTCAAGTCCACAATCCAACAACTAAACAGTCAAAGTCAAAGTCAACGCGCAATAAATGCGAAAGTGAAAGTCAAACACTCGAGTTGTCACACTCATCCCTTGGCACACCACCTCTCTCACACTTCATCCACCACCCACCACCACCATAATACCATCATCCACCACCATCATCCATTGTCCATCATAGAGTGTGTGAGTCGTCTCGAGATCCAAGATTGATCGTAAGAGTTCTTGACAATCAAGGCCATGTTTGCCTAAGTCTCTTACATCACTTGTGAAGACAAGTGTTTAGTATAATACTTTTTATTTTTAATCTTTTGCACTTTTTATTTGGTTTTGTATTAATAACTTTAATAACTAGTTGCTTATGTTGAAGGTGACTTTTCCTTATCGTTTGTCCGTGGTGTCTTGGCATTATTTTACTGTCTATATAAAATAAAAGATTTTCACCATTCATATCTCCACGGTCTATATGGAGGTATGTTGGCTACCTGGTCGGGGGTTAAGGGAACAGTTTGGTAAGGGTCTTGCCCTTGTTCAGCGTTTAGAGGTCCTGCAAGGGACCTGGGTCAAATTTAGTAAGATCTCCTTCAATACCCAAAGGTATTGGATGGCGGGGATCCAAACTCTTTGACCCCCTCATAAGTTAACTACTATTAATACTATAATCAGGCTATTTAGTGTATCCCTGCTGACTCAGACTACTTAGTCGAGGGTAACGTCACCTCCAAAAGATGGGCCTACCATAGTTTGCATTAATAACTTAATTCATTATCTTTCAATAATCCGACCCTTTAGGATTGTATCCTTGCTGACTCAAACTACTGGGTTGAGGGTAACGTCACCTTCAAAAGAGGGGCCTACTACAATAACTAAGATAATCTCTTAAATAAGTGCAAAAGTGCGAAAATAATCAAAGGTTATACTAATACACGAGTCAGATCCAAGTGATTCATCTTGTCTATCTGTTTTTATTTTTATTTTATTTTTCAGCATTTAGTTAGTTTTATTTTCTTAGTTTAAAAATCTTTTTCTAACATTTTGATTTGGTTAGACGTTGAGGATAAACCGGTACTAAAAGCTCTTGTGTCCTTGGACGAACTCGGTATCTTACCAACACTATACTACGTCCACGATGGGTGCACTTGCCCATATGTGTGTTTAGTGTTAGTAAATATCGTGTTTTATAAATTTAAAACTTGGCTAAAAGTGTAAAAAGGGCTTAAAATATACATCTAAAATATATACACACTGACACGCATCAAGTTTTTGGCGCCGTCGCCGGGGACACAAGGATTTTAAGAAAGTTAGGAATCAACGGCCTAATCATATTTTTATTTTTCCTTTTAATTTTTTAGGATTTTCTTAGTTTTTCAGCTTCTGCAGAGCTCAGCACGGGTCGTGCCTGCTGAACACGCCCCCGTGCTCAATCATTGGAACTGGAAATCTTGTTTTAAGTCAGACAGTAAGCTGAACACGGGGCCGTGCTCACTCAACACGCCCCCGTGCCCAAGATTCACTTACTGAAAACAGAACCGTTAGATCCCGGCGGTTGGTAATTTCTGACACAAACATGAGTAATGGTAATTCTTTTTTACTTTCGGCACTCTTATGGTACGTGGTGTCAATTACGTGGAGGCGAACATAAAGAATTAGAATGTTACTTTCTAAATTATAAGCCCCACTACATAGACCCACCGTCTCCCTATAACCTTAAGAGGGGCGAAAGTAAAAATAATCACTATCTCTCCCTCGAATGCGCCCAGCCAGATATTCTAGGAGAAATGCTCCTTGACGAGTTATTTCAACTAGAAGATCTAATTTTAAATTGGTCAAAAGAGCTTAGGAAGGATTTCCTTAATCCACCCCAAGACGATGACCATGAAGAAATGTTGGGATTGCATTTCAACAACCTCGTTGCTCCCAAAAATACCTTCATACCTAGCGAAGACTTGGACGATAGTACTCCTTGTGCTGATTGTGCCGTGAAGGACTCTCCATCGACTTCGTTCGGTGCATACATAGACCTGAGCGATTCGGCATATACCTTCTTTAACGAGAGCCCGGGAAAGGGTTGGACTTGTCCACCTAGAATAAAAATAGGAATTACCCTCACCGATAACCTCTTGCGTTCTCGCCTTAGTTTAGGACAATTAAGGTATCTTAGGCACTTTGGGTTGTTCCAACCAGTCAGGAACCACCCGATACGATTAAGTTCCTTAAAAAACTAGACAAGCTTCATAACCAGCCTCTCGACACGGGGTCGTGTCCAGCCAACACGCCCCCGTGCTCACCAAAAGATTCCCTTCTGACCCTTACGTCAGAATACGGACAAACTGTGTCAGAATTCTATCTGCACACGGGGCCGTGCCCATTGAACACGGGGCCATGTCCAGGATGCTGTCGTTTTCTATAAATGCAGCCAAGAATTTTGCACATTTGGACCAACTTGGGACAGAGATTTGAAGGAATCTTCTCTCAACTATCCTAGGTATGTTCTAAAAGAAGGTTCCAACAACCCATCTTGTCCTTTCCTCTTTTAACCATTTCCTTCTTCCTCATCTTTCTCCAAGAACCTCCATTAAAGTCTGAATTTTCAAGCTTTGTGGTAGGGATTGTTGAGTTTTGTTCAAGGAATCTTAGCAAAAATATGTTGTATAACATTGTTTTAAGTTACTAATGTTTAAAAAGACCCCACAAGTTCAGAAAATAACTTAAAACTTCAAGTTTCCTTGCTCCAAAACTCTGCAGAAAGATGAACACGGGGCCGTGCTCAATGAGCACGGGGCCGTGTCCGGTCTACTGTTTCAGCAAATAAACTATTTTAAGTTTATTTTTCGTAGAATGTCGAGTGAAAACAGCGAAACATCTTCCGTGCATTCATCAAACAGTCGAAGAGGAAGGAGGCCCTCCATTGAAGCTACACTTGTACACTATGTCATAGCATTAAGGGAGGCTCTCGACGAAATGACGTCAGTAGAGGAGGTCCTAATCGACCGTATTAACGATCTTACGGTGGGACTTGAGAGTAGCTTCCAAGAGATTAACCTCTTGCACCAGAGGTTAAATATTCTTGTAACACCCCCGATGGAACTGGTCCTTCCTCAAGAGGATTGGAACCTAGCGCTTGAAGTTAATAACCATACCGGGTGGAACGACATTCCGGCGGAACCTCCCATAGAGCATCAACAAGAAATCCCAGTGGAGGTCGCAACTCCTCAAACCAACGCCAACGAGCCCTCTTTTCTCCTCCCAAGGGAGGTGGAGGAGTGGCTCGCCGACATGTGAGGAAAGCCACACCCGGAAGAAGGAGTTCTATAAGGCCACATCTAACCAAGACTACTAGCTTCTTGGAAATTTTGCTAATTAAAATAACGTGTAGGCTAGAACTCCATGGTTTAATGCTTCTTGTGTTTTCTTATCTAGCTTAATATAAATTTAGGACTATGTAAGATTTCTCTATGGTTTTAATGGAATGATGGTTTTAAGGTTTGAATGGGTCGTAATAAATAAAACACACTCATGGTGGTAAAGGATGATAAGGGAAACGAGAAACATGGCCCCATGCACAAGAACAAGGCCACCCGACAACAATTTCTCCATTACAGTAAGTTCAGCACGGGCCGTGCCCAGCCAACACGGCCCCGTGCTGAACACCCTGCAGAAAAATCCCAGTTCAGGTAACTGGACACGGGCCGTGTTCATCGGACACGCCCCCGTGTCCAGGCTTCTGTTTCTTTTCTTTAATTATCGTTACTGGCACCTGAACACGGGGCCGTGCCCGGTCACCACGGGGCCGTGTCCAGACTACCAGTAACATAAATTTTTGCTTTTAACACCATGTTACACATTCAATCAACCTAAAAATTTATTTTTGGGACACATTGAGGACAATGTGTAATTTAAGTGTGGGGGGGGGGGGATGCTAAAACCTTGAATTTTGCAAGTCCTAATAACAAGCCTTACACAAAACTCTATTGGAACCGCTAATCACCCCAAATTTTTTCAAAATTTTCATTTTTTTTACTTGTCTAAAGTTTAAGTTGGGAATTCTAAGACTAACAAGGTTATATTTTTACAAATTTACAACCGATAGCGTCGTGATAAAAAGAACCAACATAAGAAAATTATGAAACAGCATGACAAGCTTAGTTAAAATTCGATTATATATACTTGATCACATAAAAAAACCATTCCCACAAAAGTGAGTTTTGAGCCTTTATTGAGCATACAAATATACATCTTTATGCTAAATGCTCATTTTTCGTTTATTGTGTGAATAGGCACTTGGTTCTTACGACTCTAGAACTTGCCACGACAATTCATTCCCGGTCCTTACCAACTTAACCCCAAGTAAGTATATGATGGAGGCATTAGGACTAACCCTTTTTCTTTCAAAACCATTATTTTTATTTTTCTTTTCACCTACCCAAAAATCCCCCTAGTTAACCCCTTTGAGCCTAAACCTTTTCATTTCTTAACCCAAAACTCTTTTTATCCACCAAAAACCCTTTTTATTTTTACCCTTTATTTTAGTAACTAGCTCGGTTTTCGTGTGACTAAAAAAAATGAAATGAAGTTAGAAATAAACAAACAAAGCTCCTAAAACAAAAGCTTGTTTGAAGAAATACTTCATCAAGAATAAAAAGTCACTAAAACAAAATGTTTTACGAAAACCGACGCTTTTTACGCTTTTCACCCTTTTCTACTAACCACTAACCCAACTACCCACCTTTAGCCCAAGCCTTTACCCAAAAAAGTCCTCTTGATATTTACAAAGGTAAAAAGTTAAAAAGGAGGAGGATTGATTGCTTGGCAAGCCTATGGTATGAATAAGTTCCACGCCGCTCTCGAGTGATTCACTAAAAAAGACACCTTCGGCCGAGTGTGAGTGATTTCTCCCGTGAGGTATGTGAACTTGTATATAAATGGAATTTTAAGAAGGCATGTTATGCCCAAATAAGTAATTTCTCTTATGAAACGTTCTAAATAAATCATAATGAATAGGATTTTAAATAAACAAAAATAAAACCCAATAAAGATCTTGGATTCCCGACACTCTATGACAAGCCAAAACCTTCTCCTCTACCCATTCCATTTGGGAGTGTAAGCCACGTATTAAAGAGTTTTGCTTGAGGATAAGCAAAAATTCAAGTGTGGGGATATTTGATGTGTGTAAAATGCAACATATAAATTACATCAAATGAGGCATAAAACTAACCCTTTTTAAGTACTAATGTTGGAAAAAGAGTTTTTTTGTCTTCCTTTTGTATTTTCAGGATTAAATGAGCTCAAATTAACAAAAGAAGCAAAAAGGCTGCCAAATCTAACATAAAAATAAGAAAAGGAACATAAGTGGATTGCCCGACCCCTCGACAGCATCCTCCCAAGCAAAACAGAGAAGGCAGAAGACTGAACACGCCCCGTGCTCAGCCAGCACGGTGCTGTGCCCAGGAAGCAGCAGATAAGACAAACCTATAGAAGCTTCTATTGCCCACGACGGGGCCGTGCCCAGTGAACACGGGGCCGTGGCGAAAGTACTGCAGGCGCATTAATTGTAATTGTGAATTGCAATTAATGAGGAGAGAGATTGTCAGACAGGCACGGGGCCTTGCCCGGTCTTCTGTTCAGCCTATAAATAGGAGTGCTTGGTTTCATTGCAACTCATCCCTTGGCACACCACCTCTCTCACACTTCATCCACCACCCACCACCACCATAATACCATCATCCACCACCATCATCCATTGTCCATCATAGAGTGTGTGAGTCGTCTCGGGATCCAAGATTGATCGTAAGAGTTCTTGACAATCAAGGCCATGTTTGCCTAAGTCTCTTACATCAATTGGTGAAGACAAGTGTTTAGTATAATACTTTTTAGTTTTAATCTTTTGCACTTTTTATTTGGTTTTGTATTAATGACTTTAATAACTAGTTGCTTATGTTGAATGTGATTTTTCCTTATCGTTTGTCCGTGGTGTCTTGGCATTATTTTACTGTCTATACAAAATAAAAGATTTTCACCATTCATATCTCCACGGTCTATATGGAGGCATGTTGACTACCTGGTCGGGGGTTAAGGGAACGGTTTGGTAAGGGTCTTGCCCTTGTTCAGCGTTTAGAGGTCCTGCAAGGGACCTGTGTCAAATTTAGTAGGATCTCCTTCAATACCCAAAGGTATTGGATGGCGGGGATCCAAACTCTTTGACCCCCTCATAAGTTAACTACTATTAATACTATAATCCGGCTATTTAAGACTGTATCCCTGCTGACTCAGACTACTTAGTCGAGGGTAACGTCACCTCCAAAAGAGGGGCCTACCATAATTTGCATTAATAACTTAATTCATTATCTTTCAATAATCCGACCCTTTAGGATTGCATCCTTGCTGACTCAAACTACTGGGTTGAGGGTAACGTCACCTTTAAAAGAGGGGCCTACTACAATAACTAAGATAATCTCTTAAATAAGTGCAAAAGTGCGAAAATAATCAAAGGTTATACTAATACACGAGTCAGATCCAAGTGATTCATCTTGTCTATCTGTTTTTATTTTTATTTTATTTTTCAGCATTTAGTTAGTTTTATTTTCTTAGTTTAAAAATCTTTTTCTAACATTTTGATTTGGTTAGACGTTGAGGATAAACCGGTACTAAAAGCTCTTGTGTCCTTGGACGACCTCGGTATCTTACCAACACTATACTACGTCCACGATGGGTGCATTTGCCCATATGTATGTTTAGTGTTAGTAAATATCGTGTTTTATAAATTTAAAACTTGGCTAAAAGTGTAAAAAGGGCTTAAAATATACATCTAAAACATATACACACTGACACGCATCGAAATCAATACTAAATATACAATGTGCTATTAGTAGTAAAATATGGGGTATAAAATTGAGTAGAAACGTTTATATGTAGGAGAAATGTGGAGAATATTGTTTGTCTTTTGTTTCAATTAAAATAAAATGGTAAAAGGGTTTGGGTATTTTTACGTAATTATTATTATTATTATTATTTTTAGTATTTCATTCCAATCAGCAGGGCAAATTAATTAGGTATTTTTACCTAATTATTAATTTTTTATTTTGGAAAACGCTCCCCAGCGGTCTTATGACCATTCAAACGGTCAAAAAGAAGGGTCTCAACATGTGGTTAATACTACCCGTTTTGGGTACCCGCTTGACCTACCCGAGGGGATAGTGGCGGTGTTACTGATTCGGGTAGTATACCCATTACCTGTTACGTACAGGCGGCCCCTCCTCCCTTAAACGAAAATAAGTATTAAAGGAAAGATTTAAAGAAAAGCAAACAAATAAATGAGTCTTTTAAGTGTCATCAAAACCTGCATCACCTCCCTCCCTTACATAGGAGAGCGACTCAACTCCTCACCACAGATCTATACTAGAAGCAATACTTGCGTGACAACTTTGCCGTCATGTGTTAACTCAAAACGTACCTTTAACCAACAAAATTCTTAAATACACCAAATGTACTCCTATAGTGTCTATGTCTTTACTTATATTAGGCAGATATGACATTAGTAATTTGTTATATATTTGTATGCTTTATATCAATGACGATGATGGATGATGCAAATATATCATAGGCCTTTAGAATCCCAAGATTAGTTGTTGTTTGTGGTTGGTGCATAAGATCCATCGAGCGGTGTTGTGTAACATCATCAACATATGAGAAGGTGCGAGTGTGACTACTATTGTGTGTCCTACGCTCAGTTTAGTGCTCGTTTCAAGAGGATGAGCCTTTATAGCCTTTTTTATAATTTGAAAACTGCGTTATCTTCGTATTATGATGATCATGAGCTAAAAACTACAAGCAATTAATAAATACACCCATCATAACTTTATAAATGGTTGTGTTCGCCTAGCCTTTATCAACGTATTATCAAGTTCATCATATAGACTAGAGAGGTTGGTGACTTGTGGTCAAACTTTGTCCTCAAGTTGTACTTTATCGCTATCATGACAACACTATATCACTATCATGACAACACTCTTTCTTTGGTAAAACATAGAATATATTCAAGACATTAGGTGTTTACCATTGTTTCATTATCTTGTTAAACCAATTGCAACATTATTAAGGGGAGAACAACTTGACTTAACATAACTCGACGTTAACAATGTGTTCCACCTAAAATTCTCAAAACACACTAGCTTGGCCTACCGCCTACCCCTTTTAGCCACCTTTAGACCATGCGTACTGGGGCGTGGATGCCCCACTTCACGCCGGTTCACAAGCACTATACCACTATTGGTTTTGTTTGATTCACACACTTCACACCACTACCCCATTTTGGAAGTAATTTCACCGATGTTGACCTGGACAAAATGACGACCTTGTACCAGGGCTATTTCTATAGTTACATTATATAGTTAAAGTCGTTAAGGTCTAGATTAAAGCGAAAAACACATAATACTGCCACGAACGGGGAAAAAAAACTGGAAAGAATCAGTAATTATGTGTCTATTATAATCATCTAATGTGAACATGATGCAAGAAATTGTTAGTTGCTTTTGTGCAACACTTGTTTTGGTGAAACGAAATTTACTTTGGATTATTTTATTGTTTTTATATGTGTAGTCGACACAATCGTTCAGTTATGGTGAAAATGAGTTAAAAGGGTCGATTCAACAATAATATATGCTTAAAAAGATGTTCACAGTTAATTGATGTCTTGTATAATTAGTTAGGACTTAGGAGTTAAATTAATTGGTGAGCTAATATCCAAATTCAAGCTGGGTTAAATTACCGTTCAAAAATAAAAGCTGGGCTAAATTAGTCATTAAATAGTTTAGTTGTTGGACCAATAAATAATTTGGACTGCAACTCAAATGGGTTTTATGGCTTGGCTTAATGGGCTTCGAGTGTGGTACAACAGGATCGAAGAAAGAAATTGTTGGATGAATTGATTTGTGATTTTTGAAGTCAATAATCTTTTTTTGGTTTTAGTAAATTTAATTATTTATGTTTCGTTTCGTTGTTCGTTTCTAAAGATATAGCCATTAAGTCCTGGGCTCCTGGCTATATTAATTAAATTTCAACACTTAGAATTGTGTTTTGGTTATGATTTGTAAACTTATTTAAAGCAATTATGTTAGATTTTGTTTTTTTTTTTCACTCTTAAATATTTCAAATTCATTAAAATATCAAAAAAAAAAAAAAAAAAAAAAAACCAATGGCAGGTAAACGGGCAACAAGTTCCACCGCAACCCCCTTTTGAATTGCAAAACTGATCCTACTAAAGACGAAGCGACCAATAAGAGTTGAATGATTACTATTCATATCGTTGGACCCTATTTAGGAAATTCCACGGTCTCTGGGGCTAAGGAACCAAATGTATCAAAAGGAAATGAGATAAACACTTGTTGATTCTCTAAACAAGCATTCTCGTGCTTAGTGACCTTGCCTGATTCTAGGGATGGCAATTAAACCCGAACCCGCTGGGTAAACCCGAAACCCGACACATTTGGGACGGGTTTGGGTTCAGTTAATCGGGTTTGGGACGTGTTTGGGAATAGTTTTTATTTTTTTCGCGGGTTTGGGATTTAGTGATATACCCGTTTACCCGATAAAGTGTACCCGTTTACCCGATTGTATACCCGATATAATTTCTTTTATATTATTAAATATGTATAAATATGATACATCCATTTTTTTACACATATAGGTATTCTATTCCGTGTACATTGTAGTTATTTGATATATATTTTTATAGTGACAATACAAAATGTAACCGGTTAGTAGTTACCCGATAGTTACCCAATGGATTTTGAGATAAGCATACCCAACGAGTAATCTTTTTAAATTAATGGGTTTACTTGAAACCCGCGGGTATACCCGATACCCGATGGGTATTTACCCTAGAAACCCGACGGGTTTTAGGACGGGTTTGGGACAAGCTTATCTAACCGGGATTGGGTTTGGGATTACCTAAACCCGTCCCAAACCCGACCCATTGCCATCCCTACCTGATTCCGCCTTCAACGCTGTCAGGCTAGCAACAAACCCATTATCCCAAAGCCCAACAAGAGGGGACACTCCTATAAGGTCCACACAAGCGTGTTTTCCCATGTCCCACCAAACACAAGAATATCAGTTGGCCAAAGAGTAGACCTCCCATCGAGCGGATCCGTCAGAAAGTTCACCGGAGCCTCCTTTTTTTCGAACTCCCCGCCCGCTTTAAAACATAAAAAAGAATGTCACTTACAAAATCATGTTTGTATTTAAACCTATGTAACTCCTTACAATAGATCGCATGCTCGCCAAAAATATCTAAATAAACCTTGCGGCAATCTGGGCAGGGTTCATGTGACACCTCAGAAATTTATATCAAATTATATAGCAACACGTGTACGATAACTGTCAAATATTCCAGATTTGTTGGACGAGAGGGACCATGATATCAAAAAAATGGAAGATGATAAGTTAAGGGATCAAATATGAATAAATGCCAAAATTATGCCTTTTGGAGGTCCCTTACGGACCGCAAGACAGATGCCTTACGATCCGTAAGGCATTCAAAATAACTGTGGGCGCCAAAGGTCCCTTACGGTCCGTAAGGGGTCGCTGGAAGTCCATTTTGAGCTGGCAGTTGCAGCCTGCTCTCCATGCCACCTTGCTTCGAATTATGCCACCTCTAAGATCCTTCCTACACCTTTTTGAGACACTCATTCCAACTTGCACCTTTCAGATTTCTTTCTCTCATCTCTTGGAACAGCTTCTGATCTATAGAGGCCTCATCTCTGAAGTTATAAACTTCACTTGAACACTTGTAAGTGTTCTATCTCAGTCTCTTTTCATTATTAGGCTAGTTATTAGCCAAAAGTCAAGCAAATTGACTTTTTCTTTGACTTTCGATTCTTACCATTTCGGTCAAGTCAAAATTCGAATCAAAATTTGCAATGTGATCGTAATAGTGAAAGTGTTAATCCCTTGTGATTACACCCTTTGGAAGTCACATTAAGTTAGCAAAATGACGAGTCAACTTATATTAAAGAAAAAGTCAAAACACAGATTTTTACAATTTACGCTAAATGAACTTCTAAGTATCAAAACCTAAAATTTTGATACTATAACAATTCATATAACATACTAGGACATTTTTATTCATGTCCAACTCATCATTTCCTGTTTAGAGCTCATTTCGTATTCGAAAGTCAAACAGTTTGACTTCTGCTTTGACTTTCGATTCTGACCCGTTTGGTTAAGTTTAGAGCCTAATTAAGGGTTGTTATATGACCATAGTATTGTAGGAAATAACCCTCTGAGGTTATACCTTCTGGTCGTTTCATTTGATAGGTTTATTGATAAGTCCATGTAATATACTTTAAAATGCTGATAATGCCCTTATGGCATGAAAATGGTTTTAAAACCAATGAAACCTATAATCTGACTTTGAAACTGATTTTATAACATCAAAACATTTATTTTGGCATAATGGACTTATCATAGACCCATTCGACAAACCGATACCGAATATGCGCGTACGACTAATTTAAATAGAATAAAATATATAAACTAGCTGAATCGGGTCAAAACCTTTCAAGTTCAGTTCTAATCAAAATGTGTGGTTATTAAACCCATATTGCATGAGTCTTTGCACTCGGAAGAGTATAAACCACATTCTATCTGGTCAACGCTTAATCTAGCGAACCGAGCGTAACCTTAAGATTAACTGGTCAAAGTCATATGACTTATAAATGATCTGTTAACATTCTAACGGATAATATTTATGTTCATTCCAGACTAGAAGCCTCCAGTAAATTGCCCCTAAGTTTAAGTTGTTTTGAATTACGGCTGTGCTAAACATGTTGATATTATAAAGACTAGCACAAGTAAATACTCTTAGCCTATTTTTATTTTATAAAGGCTTGAGATAGGCATTAGCCACTTGGTCGGGGATTGCAAAAGGGTGAATGATGTCATAGAAATGCAAATAACCCGGTTTAATCTGTTTTGCTTCATAACTTAAATACTTGGGGGTTAATACGATCGTGTCCTGGATACCCCGACTCATTTAACTACAAATGGCCACGACTTAAGCGCATGGTATAGGCATACACCTGACAGAAGCTAATGTTGTATATTTATATGATATTGAAAATGTGGTGTGTCGATTAATCATGTACCGGCATTTGATTTCCGCTCCCCGACTGTATTGAAAAGCATGTAAAACTGGTAACAAGAGATATAGTTTGTCCCAAGTTATTTAAAAATGATATACCAAATGGTATCAAGTATATTTTGAAAAGATTTTCAAAAAGAGTCGGTTAATGGTATTTATCAGTGAAAACTAACGTATTTCAAAAGACTAAGCGCAGATTAGGGTAAATTACACTTTTTGTCCTTTATGTTTATAACGGGTTGCAATGGATAACCTTTAACTTCAATAATTACAGTCACAGTCCTTTATTTGGAAAACTTATTACACTCTACGTCCTTTGGCACTAACCAGGTTATAATTTTCAGTTAAATATATCATGTGCGTTGCACATGAGGGTAGTTTAGTCATTTTAAAAGTATCTTTAATAAAAAAATATATATAATTATAAAACGTTTCTCACTCTCTCCCACAATAAAAACCCGCATCCCCTTCTTCTCCACCTACCCACCACCACCATCACACCGTCACCACCTGCCACCACACCACTACCCACCCTCACACCACCCCGTCGCAACCACTACACACCACCACTATCATTACCGTGCCCCAGTCTGAATCCTAGGTCATCGGAAACCGCCACCTGTCGCCATCACCAGTCTAGCACCACCAAGGATGATGAGTTTGAGTTGCAGAGAAGGCTCCATTAACGGAGAATCGAGAGGTGTAGAGATGAATGATGGTGAAAAAACGATGGTGGTTGCCGGAAAACATTTTCCCCCTTTTTCGGTACCTCCGGCGTCCTTTTTTCTTCGGCGGATGCTGATCTCCGGCGACCTCCTCTCTCTCTAGATCTCTTATCATGTTATTCGCGATGGAGGTGTCGCTATTGCTATTGCTATCGCAACGTCTTTTGCCCTAGCTTTATGAAGAAGAAGATAGACAGTTTTGATGATGTAATGGTGACGAAATTCTTCAATTCTTCACCTTTTGATGAATTTTAATAGAAATTGTTTAAATTTTGATGTTGAGAGTGTTATAATTAGTTTGTGATTTGTTGAATGCTGAATTTAGCTATTTTTATTTAGGAATTATGCTAGTTTATTATAATTGTGATTTTTGACATAATTGTGCTTTTTTGTGTATTTTTTGACATGAAAAAATTGTGTAAAAAATCATACTTTTGAATGTGTAGATTGTAGGTAATGATAATTTGATGCTTTTATATAACTGGAATTGTATTCTGCCACTAGAATTATTTAATTTAATTTAAAAAGGGGGTTTTGTGTGTTTTTTATTTCTTTATCAAGTAAAATATCTACTTTATTGATTTTAGATAGAAATTGTAATGAATATAAAGTGTTTTATTAATTTAAGTTTGATGATGAATTGTTAATATGTGATAGAATCTATTGAAGATAGGAAGTATGTATGGTGCTGATCATGGAGGGATTTTTATAGCATTTTGAGGGCTTAGTAACACCCTCATACTCTCAGAGTCTGCAAACAATGAAGACATGGGGTTGGATGTGAAAGAAGAATGTGAGAATGATGAAGATGGTGTTGAAAGGAACTCGACACCATCAATGGTAGGTGTTGACGGTGGACTTGTTACATCAAACATAACCAATAACAGGTTTCAGCATCAACATCAGCAACAGTTTCAAGATCAGTTGACCCCACAAGGAGGTGGTTAGAGACGGTGTAGACCGACAGAAGAAAAGATGGTTGGGTTGTTCTTCCTGATGGTTTGTAGTTTTCTTGATCTGAATCCTTTTATTTATTAATTCCCATCTTTCTAATTATCTGAGAGTAGAAAGAGAGAGAATACAGGGGAGATGATGATGATAATGATGATTATAATTTTTAAATTTTGACAATTTTTTTTATTAAATGACTGTTTTGCCCTCACATAGGTTGTACATGACCTCACTTAACTGAAAGTTTTAACCAAGTTAGGGTCAAAGGACCTAAGATGTAACATGTTTTGCAAATAAAGGACTGTGACTGTAATTATTAAAGTTAAAGGTCATCATTGCAACCTGCTACAAACATAAAGGACGAAAAGTGTAATTTACCCCGCAGGTTATTTAGCAAAGACGGAATAGGCTAGAACGGCTTGGTCTTAAGATATTGGAATTTGCAACTCCACGAAAATTATTTGTTTGAAGTAACATTTTATATTCGATCCGCCTGTGGAAATTTTTGTATGAACGGCTTGTATAACTTTATTTATTAATTTCAAGCGTTTATTTATTTATTTACTTTATTTCCATCTTCCACTGTGCATTATTATAACTAATAAAAATTGTCACTCATAAACTCTAAGTCCGGGCCCACCGGAAAATCAGGGTGTGATAGTTCATTAACTGGAAACAAATGGATCATTAGCCGGTACTTAAGAATTGCCCGGTATTCCACTGCCGACATGTGTTGGCCTAGTCCTTCAATTCGGATGACTGTCAGGGAATCCTGAGCATGAGGAGCCCAGAGACAATCAAACACGTCTTTCTCTGACGAGGGGATAGACTACACTTCTCTCCCAAACTCTGAACAATTCTACTAAATATGGCATCCGCCAAAGCATTCTGGGCTTTAGAGAATGTATTAGTTTATTCATAAAATTGGCCACTTTTTTTTTTAATTTTTGGACATTTCTACTAAGTTCTCCAAGTTTTGAAACCCTAATACGATTTAAATTTTTTTAAAAAAGAAACAAATTATGGTTTGACTTTGTCCATGGATTTAAATTCTTTATAGAATCACACAATCTAGTTAAACATTCTGGGCGACATGATTGTTTAATTATCGTCAATACCTTTATCATGGCAACCTACATGCTAAGATCCAAACGGCTTGAGTTTAAAGTAACGGATTGGCTCTAGTGTGTTGGTGAGACATTAGATGGAGAGGACGTCAGAATGGCTCATTACCAAGTGTTGATACAAATCATTTAATAAAATGATCATTACATCATAATTGTTAATGATTTCTGAGACAAATCAATTCAAAAAGTTGCCTTGTCGTTTAAATAAATTTGAACATACAAATTCCCTTTACAATTTGATTGGTGTTATTATTTTTATAATTAACTAGAATTTAACTAGCGTTATTATTTTTATAATTAAAATCCAATTTTAATTGGAGTTATTTCGAACAAAATTTACGTCAAAACATAAACCAACTGAAAGCGCACATAAAAACAAATACGAAAACATATTATATTTGACCTAACTCATTACCGAGAAAAAAATTATTTCAAAACGTAAACCAACTTTGATTATACCGAAATGTACTTAAAAATAAGCACATAAGAAATTAGTATTTTTTAAGTTAAAAAATGGTACTGCACGTTGAGGCGACATCGAAACGTAATACAACTCAAATATATACCGCCTAGTGAAAACATATTATATTTAATCCGACTCATTTCCGAACAAAATCTATGTCAAAACGTAGACCAACTATATATGTACATAAAAATAAGCACGAAAATGTATTTTATACTGGGAAGGGTCAAAATGATATTTATAAAGTTCTTAAAAAGCTGAGAGAGTGTAAGTGCCAATGCTAACACAAAAAAAAAAAAAAAAAAAAAAAAAAAAAAAAAAAAAAAAAACTAAACTACTGCAACATGATGTGACACTAGCTAGCTACAATGATTTTATCACCCACAATTATTATATTAATCCATGTTATGAAATCAATTGGAAATTGGATTATAAATTTCTTAAGGTTTGTAGGCACTTATTCCAATTATCCTTTTGGTAAATAATTTTTTAGTAATCATGGTTCAAACAATAACATAAAAGATGAACTCACGTCTGTCCTACGAAAGACCACATTCATGTCTAACTTGTGATATCTCTTATCCTCTTGGCATTGTTGATTTGATCATCGGTTTTTTTTCCTGCTAGATGATGTTTTAGTTGTAACAATGTAAATTGTTTTGCTGATAAGTTCACATTTTTAATATGAATCTAGTTTCTTGCATTGTTATGTAATCATAGACACTAAAATGGATCTCCAAATTAGGTTCTATATATATGTTTTTTATCTTCATTCCAAAATTCCTAGGATACAACAATTCTAACAACCTACAAATTGAATTGTTATAATTATTGCTACCAAAATCCACATAGACTAGTTGAGGATGATAGTACCTACATGGATGGTTCCTCTGTTAGTTGCCTGATCCTACAAAAGAGAACAATGTTTGTTTTGTCAAGGAGAACCTTGGGGCTTTTGCTGTGACCAATTTCCGGCATGAGAATAAGTACCTCTCTTTGAATGACGAAATAAAAACTGAAATGTTGAAGAGGGGTCGTAGCTAGATGAAATGAATTCATCTCTCCACTATGCAGAGTCGCTTAAATACCTCTACTAGGGTCTGTCTAAGTGGCATTTAATGTTCTTCATTATGCCCCTTTGTCATCAAGGGCTTAAACTGTTGTTTGGTTATAAATACAAGCAGGATGCCTGCGCGATGCAGCGAGAATGACAAATCGCATTACGATACTCGTTTTGGTAGTTTTTTAATCATATAATATTTATTGTAGCATCATTGTGATAGATATACATAAAAACGAAGTAATCAGGTAATCCATTTCATTGTGTTGTTCATGATTCCACCGATTCGGTTATTATCCTCAACCGAAGCCGAAACCAAAGTCATCGGTTAGTCTATTTTATTAATCAATGGGTGTTCGGTTAATCACTTAAGTTTATTCGGTTAGATTGACTGTTTTTTTGTTTGGTTCATTTAATTTCAATTAATAGCAAAAAACAAACTTGGACTAAAACTTTTGCTTAAAAATATATGAAGTTGAGGTATAAATACATGAAATGAAAGTTTAATTATATGAAATGGATATATAAAATATGATATATATGAACCTAATGTATAAAAGCTAGAAATATATGAATCTAATGTATAAAAGCTAGAAATATATGAAAATACTAATGATTCGGTTCGTTTCAGCTAATTTTGGTTAAATGAGAGTACAAAAGAATTGATAATCGGTTTTTGGTTAATTCGGTTTTCAGTTAATTCAGTTTTTGGTTGATTTCGGTTCGGTTTCATCTGTTTTTGGTTTGGTTTAGGTTAACGATTTAGTTATTGCTAACCAATAACCGATAGGTGCACGCACGATGCAGCGGGAAACACATACATTGCCACAGTAAGCATTGTTCGGTTGGTTAGATTATTATCCTCAACCGAAATCGAGGTCATCGATTAGTCTATTTTATTAACCAATCCGTTTTCAATTAATCGGTTTAGTTTAGTTTATTCAATTAGATTGACAGATTTTTGTTTGATTCATTTAATTTCGGTTAATAGCCAAAACTAAACTTGGGCTAAAACTTTTGATTAGAAATACATGAAATTTAGGTTTAAATACATGACAAGGATGTATAGGTACATGAAATGGAGGTATAAATACATAAAATTGGGGTATAAATATGAAATACATGAATTAAAGGTATAAAAGCTAAAAATATTTGAAAATATGAATTGTTCGGTTTAGTTAATTTTTGTTAAATGAAGGTACAAATAAATCGATAACCGTTTTTGGTTAATTCCGGTTTCGGTTAATCAATTTTCAGTTAATTCAGTTTTTGCTTGATTTCAGTTTGGTTTCGGTTAACGATTCAATTATTACTCACCCTAGACACTCTTAATCACGTAACATATCAATTTTTTTTAATTAAAAAACTATAGCAATACTATACTTAAATTAAAGAGAATAAAATACTCCTTTATATGGTGTAATTTAAAAAAAAAATATTAACGTACTAAAAAGTTATACACGTCTAAAATCGTAGGGGGTTTAGTTTTTTATAAGAGAAAAAGTGTAACTAATAACCAATTATCTATAATTTTGTTAAAGATGAGGGATTAAAGTGTAATCTAGATGAGAGGATTAAATTGACGGTATTTAATCACTTGACATTTTGTAGCCATTAAGCATTATGGGATAATGACTAAGTACGTTGGGTTTTAATCACTTGTATACTAAGGCATCATCTACTTGTACCCTTTTAATCTATACGTCAATAATGACTGTTAATTCGAATCCTGGATCGATTCCTTGACCGTTGAATGCGTACGAACACGTATCTTGTGCGGAATCCAAAATACGCATGTGGATGAGAACACAAAGATGTAACTATAATTTTTTTTTTCTATTGATACTTTGACAATACAAAACCGTGAAAACACACGAGCAGAGATTCGCCTCAAAGTTGCTCAAAAGTTGCCAAATGACAAGACCTACACACATATATATAGAACTGCTGCCTTTGTACGAAGGTGGATAAGCTCCCTTTGTACGAAGCGCACCTTCGTACGAAGCTACTCTAATGTACTTTATGCTGTAATCTATTCATGTAACACCCCGTGTTTCGAAGTCAAAGTCAAAGTCAAGATTTAAGTCAAAGAAAGAAAAGATTGCTAATTACGATATGTCTCCCCTTGCTCAATTCCTGTTTTGACTTCTTTAACTCGTAGATTAGTCTATTTTATTTCCGCTTTAGTTGTATTATGTGGAGTATCTATAAAGAATCACAGTAATCTACGTATATTTATCGCTATGAATCGCCTTACGACTGTGAACATAGGAAGTAACAATGCGGTAAAGTCAACTAAACGCTAATCGAATTAATCTAATCAACATCGCATTCGCAACTCGAATTTCGCATTTTGGTTATTGTTATACGTGTGTGTGTGCCTTATGTGTTACTTGTGCATGTTTAACTTATGTGTGGTAATCAATCGAAACGCAATCGAACTCAATCGCAATCGAACCGCAAACGCTTAACGAATACGAAATAAGGATGCTTGTATGTAGATATAGTATGATAATTGGTGGAGAAGAGATAGCGCAAGATATGAGTAGTTGGGATTAAAAGTAATTTGACTAGGAAACTCTATCGCATCGCAACGTTCGCAATCGAAATCGAAACAGCAAAACTCGTCGCACCGAACGCTCAAATCAAGCGACTGATAGATCAGGCAACCAGCCAGTCGACCAACCGTACGATCGGACTACTGTCCGAATCGAGCTGCCTGGCCGATCGACTCGCCCTTTCCTCTTTAGGAACTCTATAAATACCTCCTGTCACTTTCATTCTTTCTACTTTTGGCAAGTGACATCCGACCAACGCACACTCCTCACTTTTCTTCAGATTTCTCTTAATTCCGGTAAGATCTCGTCCTAAATCTTGTACTTTCTTGATCTACACGCACTCCTACACCTTTCTATCTTTTGAATCTCAACTTTTAACCTTGAAATCACCAAGATTCAAGGTGTTCTAGGATGACGTCATCATGTGTTCTTGAAGAACTTCATGTTTTGGTATCAAGCCACCAAGAAAAACTTAGATCTAACCGATTTCCACATAAACAAGCGAAGATCTTTCATAGATCTACACATATTCACAAAAAGGATTGAAAGATGGGTTTTCTAACTTTCTTTCAACTCTTTTACACTCAGTGCCTTTAAAACCAATAGAAACGGAGCTTGTACCGACCTACTACTCATTCTAGTGGTTGTTTGGCTCGAGATCCGAATTCTATCCATGAGGTTTACCGATTTTGGGTTAAACGTGAACCACCGTCTCGAACAGTTCACTAATCGGATTTGGGTGATTCCTGTCCGATCAGGAGGACCAAGTATTGATAAAGTTCCTGTTGTTTGACTCGTTATCAAAATTCCTCGCTAAAACGACAAAACAACCAAGGTGTAAGACGAACAGGTCGACCAGGACGGAGTGCCGTCCGATCGAATAGCCAATTCGATCGACTGGCCAAACCGAACGACTTGCACCTTGGGTCCCACACTTAAACTATTCACCAACATTTGAAGTCTGATCGTTGAATGAGTTGTTGTTCGATCGAACTACCATCCGATCAGGTTAACCGCTCGAACATGTGACAATTAAACTTCAACACTTGACAATTTTCAACATGTTCATTGCACTAGGAATGTCACCCGATCGAACTATTGTCCGATCGAGTGACAACCTGCTGTGAACTTGTTCTCACTGAGGTGCCCAACCGAACAGGTTGTCGGCCGATCGTACGACCGTCCGATCGACCGACCTGAAAGGTAGAGACACTTCAATGTTTTCAAATGCTACAACAAAAACTTCAAAAGTCAAACCATCATACACAAACACATCCTTCCTAAAGAAAGAAACAATCCACTCGAACGGCCAACCGACCGGACCACCGTCCGAACGGACTGTCACTCACACGATCAGCTGTCCGATCGGACTACCATCCGATCGACCAGCTGTTCGACCCACCAACACTTGTTTCGTTATACGCGTCACTTATCGTTATGCTATCGAACTATTCAGGCAAACCCTACTCTCAAGCGCTCCCTTCAATCCATCAACCGCAGTGAGTATACTCGATCCCTTTTTGCTTTACGCACTTTTGGGTGTTACATACGTAACATATACGAAATCACATCGAACACACTACGCAATACTTTTAACACTAACCGTTACCGCATGTTATACGTTACTTAATGAATGCTTGTTTGTTATGTTTACACATGGAATGCTGTCTATCTGCCTTAACAATGATAGTACTATAGTTTGGACTCAGCACCCGTTCACATGGGGGTTTTTAAGGACAATTATTTGCATGGATTACAGTGGTGATCATGTATTATGAACTGCCTTGGGCAGTCAACCCGCAGTCATTGGTATCGATAGGTTCATGTCGATAACTAACATGCTTCATTTTACTCAGTGTACGTGCTGGTTATGCTTAATCTATTTCGAACTCTATATGCTATTATCAAACTTGTATGCTCGCCTTTACACTATGTGTATTGACTTTTATTTTAACGTATGTAACAGGTGCTTAAGGTGTCTATTTGCTTGGAAATCAAGGCTAGGAAAGAGTCTTAGTGACCAACAAATAGTTGTCTGTACTAATGAAACCTGAGTTGTCGGAACAGAACAATTTGCCTAGATTTGTCTGTAATAATTTGTTTGCCTTTTAAGACAGGTATGGGACATGTTACTTTAAATTGATTGGTAATGATAATTGTTATGGAAACTTCTGGACAATCTGTTTCGCTCAGTGCCACGCTCCGATGTTTCCGCCATCGGTTGGGGTGTGACAGATTGGTATCAGAGCCATAACTATAGGGAATTAGGCAAGACTCGACCTAGTCCGGGTCGATGTCTTAGAGACCTAGTCTATAGTTAGGACCCAATAGACCAACTTGTGCATGTCTAATAGGGATTATGTATGAGCTTACCACAATTTTGTAGGATCGTTTTCCGACCCGAACGAGTCGATCAGAAGAGTTTATCTCTAAACGAACGGCGGAAACAGACGTGTAGAGGTCAATTCAGCTAGAAATACACTATAAACTGTTGTATTATTGATATTATGACAATTTACAACCTGGCAACACTTCGGCAGCACTTCGTTATACAAACCGGAAAGTTACAAATGGTGAAAGTTTGAAACCTATTTATACTACAAGACCCTTCCGTTTGAAACTAACATGTCACTTTCAAACGAAACCCATTTCAAACTTTCAGCTGTTTCAAACTTTCAGCTGTTTTAAACTTTCAGCTTTTTCAAACTTTCAGCTTCAAACTTTCAGCTTCAAACTTTCAGCTTCAAGTGTAGTAACCGAGACTCGATGTAAGACGAAGACGACAAATGACTGCACCAACAGACTCCCCCTCAGATGTTGACGGAGTCTTTAGTGTCGAGTCTTCGCATCTTCAATCTTTATCAGTCCTCTCGAACTCTTTGAAGTATTTGACATTGTAAGAATTCTCAAATTTTTCTCTTCTCTTTTCATCATCATCAATAGACTTTCCACGAACAATCTCTACTCGGATGTCTTCAGACTCCCCCTTTCGATATGCTGGGATCGCAGCCTGGCTTGTTGAAATCACACAGTCTTCAGGTATTGGAACCTGGCATTCTATCTTCAAATAACCTGCACATTCTCTACCCAAAAATAAATTTTCTGATGATAACTTGTAAAAACAATCTCACCAGCTAATGAACCACTTGCAGGAATAATACAATCAAAGAATGATTTTACAATGTTAATCTTTGATAAACCACTTGAAGATATATCATTTTAATTTTTCAAAACAACACACTCTCCCAAACCATCTGTTCATCATGTTTAGCACTCGGAATTTTGAAAATTAGCTCTTCAACATCAGTTGTCGAAAATCTTTTTGAGTTTTTCAAAATTTATGCTAAAACACACTAAAAATCTTTTTGGATTTTTGAATAAAAGAAAATGCAGAAACGAAATATTTACAAACAATATTTTTGTGAGTTCGTGCAAGAGGATCATATCAGTTTTGTGACAAATCACTAACACCGTTAAGCTTTAAACATACTCAGTTCTAAACAATTTACCTAGATTGTCAGTATATTGATCCACTTTAAATTTTCACACAAATTTCAATCGATTCTAGATACGATATTAATGTTTTAGAAACTTAAACTTAATTGTGTATCACTCCACTTGAATATACTCCTGTATCCAGATCCCAATATTCAGTCTTACAGGTGAGTATACCACAGATGATATCTGTAAAGGGGTTATGTGCGAGGGCCGTGAGAGCTCAGGTCGATACTTCCGTGTACGCAGAGAGATGACGGCTTCGACTTTTGGTGGGTCCCCTTTAGAGGATCTTTTGATTACAACAGCAGTGACTATCAATTTTATTGTCTCATCAGCTTGCTGAGGGCGATACTATGTTTCAAGCATTTTTGCGAAAAGCATTATCCGGGGACTAGGTCAGTACTTCCATACAGCAGAAGTCCCGGGATAATACCCCAGATATCACTGAGTATAAAGACCTAGTATCTCAGAATACGGGACCTTTCAAACAAGATTTCGGGGGTTACCTATATATTCAAGAATAGTTACCCACGAATTAAGCAAGTTTGAATTTAGGTTTATATCTCGTTTCAAATTACTAAATGTGCGAAAACCTACTGACACATCTGCAGTAAGATTGTTTATCACTTTTAAACTTTCCAATTCTTTAGCATGTTGTGATAGTCCACTGATGTACTATCATTTCCTCTTTTTCACAACAAAACTCATTTTTGATTTTATCATGTTTTTGGCTTTTTCAAATTTTCTAATGTTTTTGGATTTTCTGAAATTTTCTACTCCCCCTAAAATGCAAACTCATTTACGAAAATATGAAAACAAACTGTACAGAAACATGACAACCGATATCAAATCGCCTCAATTCGCCATTCGCTTGGCATAAACAATCAGAACTCCCCCTATCAACAAACTATTCTCCCATTTAGATTTCAAAACACTTAAGTTTGTTTTAATCAAAATGGTTTTTCCGAAAAATAAGTTTGATTGATTTTATCACTTGTAGATTTATCAATAACAAGTTCGGGGTTGTGGTTCATCATATTGTCTTCCAACCAGTTGAAGGAAAATACAAGTACAAATTAATGTCCTTGATTTACCATATGCAATCAAATCACAATCAACACTCCTAACCACTTGTAATTATGACCAACACATACCACTAGCAGGCAAACATAAACAAACCTTTTACCGTTTAAATGATTGACGTTACCGAATATAACTCAAGAAAGATGCCGATTCATGCTCCACGCTTACCAACCTGGGAGCTCCGGCAAGTCCTGAGACTTACTGTTCATAATATGTACCATCCCAGTCACAAACCAGGGATGGTTCAACCTTTTCTTTCTTTGTTTTCTTCTCATAAAATTCTTTAACCCCTTTGACTTTTCGATCAATCATCTTGCCAAAGATATGTTTTACCTTGGGGTTAAAGGCCTTCTCAGCATCAAATTCCTGTTTATCATTATAAAATTGATTAGAAATTTCAGTTTTACCAATTTTCTTTTTATAATTTTCAGCCCGAAGTGATGGAAATTCCTCATCATTCACAATCGGAACTGATTTTTCATCTTTTAAAACAGCTTCACTTTTTGAAACAACCTGTGGCTCATCTGACTTTGTGGAGTCAGATTCATCGCCAGAAGATAGCTCCTCTGATTTTGACCCATCAGAATCATCACTAGAGATTTCACCAACCTTCTTAACAACCCATTTCTGGTTGTCAGATTTAGCTCTCTTTTTGTAAAATTTGTTCGAACTCTCACCAATTTCAAATGTAGAATCTTTAAACAATTTTGTTCTATCAATTGGTGGTTCGAACTCAACTACTTTCTCTTTGAGTTTACGAAATACTCCCTGTTTTGATTGTATTGCCTTAGAACAATCTTTAGCAATATGTCCAACAATGTTGCATCGGAAACAGGTTTTCATATCTTTCTTCTGCTCAGCCATTTTCTTCAATTCATCTTGCTTCTTTGCAAGGAATTCATTGTTTGACTGTCTCCAGAATGCTTTCTTTTCTTCTTCTTCTTCAGATGACGTTCCTGAAACAAATGTCATTTTGGATTTAAAATCACGAACATATTTTTCATTTTTCTGTTTTTCTGTTGGAGTAAAACCTAACCCTTTCTTTTTGAAATTACCGTTATGGTTTGATTTATTTTGGAAACCATAACCAGAACTGTAATTCTTTTTCTTGTTTAATCTTTGTTGTACTCTTGAGGTGTATTTTTTAGGTTTTTCATTAAGACATAAGTATTTTATTTCAGAAATATTAATTTCTGTGAGTTTGAAAACCTTTTTTATCAGTTCAGTTTTGACACCTCTTATTGGAAATTCCTCATCAGAATATAATTTGTCAGAATCATTCAAAGTGTAAGCAACTTTAAACAACCCATCATCCAAATTAGATTTTGATAACAGGAATTCTTTGTCATAGACTATTTTTCCCTGTTTTTCTGTTTGACCCGGAGTGCTTGACTCAGACTTTGTCTCTGACGCGGACTCCGACTTTGACTCCTCTATCTCATTGTTTTCTAACACATGATCCACGACTTTCTTCATCAATTGAGACTGTTGATCAGTGTCAGACGATGTAAACACAACATCAATACTATCTGGTAGATTGACTGACGACTCTGACTCCCACTGTAAATTTGTTGCCTTTTTGACTCTTTCATCGTTTGGGTATCTTGGCAAATATCCATTTTCCAGCGGAGGTGGACACTTGTTATAACTGACACCTTGTTTCTTACCAGAATCTTTCTTCTCAGTTGTTTTCTTCGTGTCATTCTTCTTCTTTTCCAAAGTCTTTTCATCAGCAATTTTTCCAGCTTCCTTTTCTTCAGTTACCTCATCATCTTCCCATGCCTTCATACTTTCGACCGTCGGATAAATCCTGTCAATGACATAAGAAGTACATGAGTAACTTTTTAACAAACGGTTAACTCTTTCAGTTTCAATTCTTTGCAGCTCAAGCTTTTGTTCCAAAGCAGCACACTTATCGATGTAATTATTCACAACTTTCTGTTTGATCATGAATGCTCCTTGAAGTGTCTTCATTGTTGTTGCTTGTTCTTCACTCGTTTGGTTGTATTGGTTCATTGCTTTGTTCAGCACATCGTAAGATTCCTTCAAACTGTTTAAGTTGTAAATAAGTGTGCTGTTCTGCTTCTTTATAGCTTCACAGTTCTCACACTTCACTGGAATCTTTTTCGCATCAACTTCTTCCTCAACCTTGAATTTAGGAACTTCTTTCACCTTTTGTCTTCTTATCACTGGAACATCTTCATCATCACTGCTCACTGGTGTCTTGATCTTTTTCTTTTTCTTCTTGGCTTTTTCATCTTCACTATCACTTTCAGCAAGCAACTTCATATCAGCTTTGAATTTTCTTGCCCAATACTCAGTATCATCATCACTATCATCTTCAACCTTTGCCATGAAAGCTATGTGAGCTGTAGCTTGATCAGGAATGTAATTATCCCAAGATAAATTCTCCCAGCTAAAACCCTCTGGTAGCTTTTCATCTTCTTGATCAATCAAACAAGCTTTTGCATTATCTAGAATATATTTATCCCAGCTGAATGACTTCTTTTCATCTTGATTGACCACACATGCCTTTTTTCCAGTATTTTCAATCACATCTCTTCCATGTGCAGTTTGAGCTTGATGTTGATGTTGTTGTGATGGTGATTGAGCAACCTGATGGTAGATGGCTTTTCTGTAGTAATCATTGTTATTGTTGAAAGGATTCTGAGCTCCACTTGCTTGGCGATTAGTGCACTCCCTCTTGAAGTGTCCTTTTTCCCTGCACCGAAAACAAGTGACTTTAGATTTGTCAAAACCTAAAGTAGAAATATTAGCCTCACGAAGATCATCTCTCCCCGTGATCTGCTTGAATTTCTCAGCTCTCCGTAACACGCTAGCCAAACACCACTTTATGTCCATTAGTTCCATCTCTTCAGCATCTATCTGGTCGTAGTCTTCCTTTGTTAGCATTGGATTCCTGATACGACCTGCAACAAAACAACTATAAGATTCCAAAACCATTCCTAATAAAGACATTTGGTTTTTAGCAACTTCCTCAGAATAATCTTGATCATTTTCAAGATTTAATACAATATTGCACTGAAGTTTCTTCCCATTTTTTGTTGCTGAAATGTTTGGATCAAAAGATGGAAATGATGTAAAACTTGTTTTGCTGCTTGATCCTTTAGATGAACTTTCAGATGAATTTTTGACACTGTAGGCAGTTTCAACTTTCGGAGATAGATTTGATGATTTCTCATTCACCCCTGCTTTATAGTATAATCCGATATCTTGTTCACCATCAAAATCTTTCATTCGAATAACTTTTCGTTGTTCCATTTCTTGGGCTTCGATCTTTTCAATGAACTTGCTGAGTGTCAAATTGCTAAAACCCTTCTTGTTTCTTAACATCATAAGATATGTGCCCCAAGTTTCATATGGCAAAGCATCTGCAAGTTTTTCAATCAACTCTTCATTTGTTTTTTCAATACTCAATCTTTTCATGTTAGCAAGCAAATTGCAGTATCTTTCGATAATCTCTCTTGTACTTTCATTCTTTAACCCGCGAAACAGATCAAATTCTTTCTTTTGGAGCGATTTCTTGCTTTTGACCATTTCTTCGCTACCCCGAAACTTTGACCTTAAAGCTTTCCAAATCGAATATGAAGTTCCATTGTGTTGCAAAAGCACCATAATATCCTCTTTCACTGCTTGTTGAAGAAGACTCAGCATCATTTTTTCATCTTTGTATTTCTTTCTAGCATCAGCACTTAGATCTTATATTGGAACAGGTTCTTCATCATCATTCATTGGTCGAACATATTTTGTCTCGACACATTCCCAAGCATCTAGGTAATTAGCTTGAACCCAATTCTCAAAACGACCTTCCCAACCTTTAAATTCTTCGATGTTCATTAGTTTGGGAGGCTTTTGCATCGTCCCTGTTTCGTTTTCCAACATCGTGTTCTGTGCAATACTCATTGGTGTAACTGGAGTAGCGAATGCGTTGTAGAATTCCTCGTCCATTTTTCCGGATTTTCACAACTTTATCACCTTGTAAGAATACCTGACAAACAAACAAACAAAAACACGATCAGTTTAAAGACTTGTCAATTAATAGAAACGAACTGGTACTCGAACAGATGAATTTTCTGTACGGATTGAAGATTGACACACTGTGCGGACTGTTATGACCCGGATCAAATACAAACGAACTTTTCAATGATCTAGCTAAACCTCACAACCTTGACCGAGCTTGAATTCAAATGACTGATTAATTTCACAAACGAACTGAATCAATTTCAAGCGACCTTGTGCGAATGAGACTGATATGACTTGAATTTGGTGCAAACTGACCCAGAACTCACAACACAATATGATTGTATACCAGAAAAATCAATGGGCCTCACAACAACACACGCAAATTTCAATGTCTGAGGTTGCAAATTTTAGCACATGGATTGTGCCGACACTAACAAGTATCAAATCACTTTGATTGAGCCGCTTAGTCTATATGCTTATAATATTGAACCGATGAATATGTGAACTGGTTGAAATCTCGTTAATACATCAAGTGGCCGACATGATTATCCCTTTAAAAAACTTTGATAGGGCCGCTTCTTTTGAAACCTTTCTTGAACAAATAAAACTTATAAAAGCCGACAACTTCACAAGTAATCTAACATATGATTGGACCTTGACACTTTTTTATATTCTGGTTGGACCTTGACACTTAGTGGGCTGACAACTAAGGCACCTCACACTTTCATTTGACCTTCACACAATCATGAGCCGACAATCATACAATCACCAACTAAACTCACTAACTTATAAAATGATTGGACCGATAGTTTGAAGTCACATGAACTATCAAATTTGCTTAAAATCTACTGGACCTTCAAATATGAATGTGGCCTACAACACCAATACTCAAAATTGATTGGACCACAACTTTAAAGTGATAGACAAATTCTATTTGACCTCCAAATTGATGGCCGACAACTTCAGTGTAATACAAACTAATCACATGCAACTGATTTTCATGTGTCATTTCAAGCGGTGTGTCGGTTCAAACGATGTGTCGTTTCCTCAAACGAGATGGGTGTTTCAAACGGTACACTCGGTTTTCAAACGAAAGGTATAATTTCAAACGATAACTTCAAATGATATGCATGATTTCAAACGGAATGGGTCATTCAAACGGTCAACTCAAACGGAATGCATATTTCAAACGACAACTCAAACGATATCAAACCTTCAAACGATAGGATCCTGTTTCAAATGATAAGGTGGCAGTTTCAAACGGTCAAGCACTGGGCTCGTTCAAACGGACACCCGTTTTTAGTCAATTTTCACCACTTTTACTTCGAGTTTTAAGCTGAAACTTTCAAGGGTTTGTTAAAACATCATTACGCACACATTGTGAAAGTTTCAGCCGATTTTAACCGTGAAAGCTTGTGATTTTCAAAAAAGAAAGGTGTAGAAACAGAGATCGCAGCTGAATTGTATAGAACTCTTCTTCCTGAGCTCTGATACCACTTGTAGGATCGTTTTCCGACCCGAACGAGTCGATCAGAAGAGTTTATCTCTAAACGAACGGCGGAAACAGACGTGTAGAGGTCAATTCAGCTAGAAATACACTATAAACTGTTGTATGATTGATATTATGACAATTTACAACCTGACAACACTTCGGCTGCACTTCGTTGTACAAACCGGAAAGTTACAAATGGTGAAAGTTTGAAACCTATTTATACTACAAGACCCTTCCGTTTGAAACTAACATGTCACTTTCAAACGGAACCCATTTCAAACTTTCAGATGTTTCAAACTTTCAGCTGTTTCAAACTTTCAGCTGTTTCAAACTTTCAGCTTTTTCAAACTTTCAGCTTCAAACTTTCAGCTTCAAGTGTAGTAAACCGAGACTCGATGTAAGACGAAGACGACAGATGACTGCACCAACAAATTTCTTGATTATTGTCGCCTACGCTACACAATCACTGCACTCGAGATTTCAAATTATGAATAAGCAAATTAAGTCGAGATTAGGTGTGAAAACCGCAAACTCTCGACTAAATTGCTTGTTTGATCCATACTTGTCTATAAAGCGCGAGAATTCGCGTTGAACTAGGAGTGAAATCCATACTTTAGCGCGAATTTTCGTCTCTATTTTTTATTAAAATAAGAAAGAAGTTGTTAAGCTAAGGGTGAAACCCTAACCTTGACGACTTCTTCTTGGTTTTACAAACTCTCACCAAAGTCTCGACGGACTCCAACGACCTCACTGAATGAACGAAGGGATGCGTGCCGAACGCCCAAGACTCGAGGCAAAAGCACAGTCCTGAAATTCAAAATGTGTACAGCAAGTCCTTGAGAATAGTCGAACCACTTTGGGTAGTCAACGTCTAATAGCCGCAGACAATCTATTTCTCGATTTCATGTGTTTCAATTCTGAGCCCGCAACTGCTGACTCTGATGATTCGTTGATTTTATATGTTTTTATTTGTATTTACCTGCTTATGTGATTAATTCTTGAAGACTTATTCGATTTTGCTTTCACTTCAATCGACACGCACGACTCGCACTGCACTCCTACCTCAAAATGCTGACAAATCGCCAAATCATGGGCGACCTTATGCTACGCTATAAGCTTATACTATACTACTCGATATGCTATACGCGATCACTATATTCTAACGACTCGCGGACTTTGCATGATGGGTTTTTGTATTTTGACTGCATCTTGTGATTACACGAGTATGTGCTTCTGTGCCCTACGTGCTTATGTGTTTATGTGCTTATGTGACTCTATATGAATCTATGATTATGTGCCTATGTGTTTATGTGATACATGTTTTGCTGTGTTCCTAAGCTTTAGTAAGTATTAGACGTGTGAGGTGAGATTCGATCATGATGTGTCTGTGACCTATGACGATGTCTGTTGCAGACAATGTCGACTGGAGCATCATCTGGACCCCGTCACCCACGACTCACTCGCCAAGAACAGAGGGACAAACGCCTTGCTGCCATCCTCGCTAAACAAGTGGCCAAGGTTGTGCCCCAGATCGTGAGTGAAATTTACGAAAATGTTAGCAAATCATCTGAGGAATCCAGAACCGAAGCTCCTAAAGTTGCTACCAAGACTGCTTTCAGCTTCAAGCAGTTCAAGGCTTGCGGTCCAAAGGAGTTCACTGGAGAAGATGGCCCAACGGCTATGTTTCAATGGTTCGATTCCATCGAAGTCACTCTACGCCAGAGCGGATGTCCTGAAAATCTCCGTACCCTAAACGCTACCGGCGTCTTCCAGTCCCGTGCATTAGACTGGTGGACGGCCGAGAGAAACAAACGCGGGAATGATGCAGCTTATGAGCTGACCTGGGAAGAGTTGAAAGCCATCATGATGGATGAATTCTGCCCTCCCCATGAACGCCAAAAGCTGGAGGACGAGTTCTGGAATATTAAGCAGAAGGAAGGTGATAACACAGGCCTGACTGCTCGCTTTAAGCAGCTTAGCATCATCTGCCCCGATCAAGTGAAGACGTCTGACATGGCAATCGAGAAGTACATCCGAGCCCTACCCGACTGTGTTGCGGATTTTGTGCATGCCGCGAAAACAACAACGATCGAAGAAACTTACTTGCTTGCCGCTGAAATCAACGACAAGCGAGTAAAAGCTGGTTTCTGGGATAAGCCTTCAAAGTCTCTGCATCAAGTTACCACCGCACCAACCGCTGAAACCGCCGCTGCTCAACCGTCAAAGTCCTCATGCCGCAGGAAGAAGAAGAACAACAGCAGCTCCAGCAACAAGAACTGTGCTGTCACTACCACTGCTGCTCCACTGCAAGCCATACCGGCTCAACAGCAGTCTCATCACCGACCAGCACCAGTTACTTATGCACCACCTGCAAAGCGTGCATACACATGTCCCCACCCTGCTTGTCCAACATGTTCCTATCATCATCCGGTGGGTCTCGCATGTCGTTTCTGCGCTTACTGCAATATGTACGGCCACTTTACTGCTAACTGCCGTACTGGTCCCCATCAAGCGCTAGCTCAAGCCACTACTCATCAAACTCTGCTCCCAGCCCCACAAGGCCAACAAGCGGCTCAGGCACCCACGATCAACGCCCGAGTCTGCTTCGCATGTGGTGATCCTAACCACTTTGCGAATATGTGCCCGAACACGGTTGTGAAACAAGAGCCCCAGTAGCAGCAGCCTCATCAGCAGCAGCAGCCTCAGTAGCAGCAACAAGCCGCACGCGCCAGAACTTTCAACATCAATGTGCGCCAAGCCCAGGCTGACAACAACGTGGTCAATGGTACGTTCCTTGTGAATGGTATTTATGCTTCATGTTTGTTTGATACTGGAGCCGATAACTGCTTTGTGTCGTTTGAATTCGAGAAGCTCCTTAATCGTAAGCGCTCCCATCTTCCCTCGACGTTCGATATTGAAGTCGCCACCGGAAGAACTGTCGCCGTTAATTCTGTTCTTCGTGATTATACTCTTGAGCTCAACAATCATATTTTCCCAATCGACCTTATTCCGATGCAACTCGGAAGCTTCGACGTCATAGTAGGCATGGACTTTCTTCGCGAAAACCATGCTGAAGTTGTGTGCTTTGATAAGATGATTTGATTCTCGCTCGCGAATGGTGATTTATTGTGTTTTTATGGCGAAACTGCTTCGAAAGGCCTCAAACTCATGTCATGTGTCCAAGCTAGCAAGTATCTCCGCAAGGAATACAGAGCTTTCTTGGCTAACATTTTAGTAGCGGAGAAGGAAAAGAAAAGGAAGACCGAAGTAAAAGACGTCCCCGTGGTCTGTGAATTTCCTCAGGTATTCCCTGATGATCTTCCTGGATTACCGCCAAGTCGTGATATCGACTTTCGTATCGACCTCATTCCTGGAGCCAACCCTGTTGCCAAAGCTCCTTACCGACTCACACCGTCCGAAATGCGTGAACTCTCGAACCAACTCCAGGAATTACTTGAGAAAGGTTTTATTCGCCCGAGCACCTCTCCTTGGGGCGCGCCGGTCCTTTTCGTCAAAAAGAAGGATGGGTCGTTCAGGATGTGCATCGACTATCGGGAATAAAATAAGCTAACCATCAAGAACCGCTATCGCCTGCCTCACATTGACGATTTGTTTGATCAGCTACAAGGTGCTACGTGTTTCTCGAAGATCGATCTACGCTCAGGCTATCACCAGCTACGCATTCAAGGGGATGATATACCCAAAACCGCTTTTCGCACTCGTTACGGCCACTATGAGTTCGTTGTTATGCCTTTTGGTTTGACCAACGCACCCGCGGTTTTCATGGATCTGATGAATCGCGTGTGTAAACCATATCTCGACCGTTTCGTCATCATGTTCGTCGACGATGTCTTGATCTATTCCAAATCGAAAGCTGAACACGCGCAACATCTACGTTTGGTTCTCGAACTACTCCAGGGGAATCGACTCTATGCCAAGTTATCCAAGTGTGAATTCTGGCTAGAGGAGGTTCAGTTTCTGGGTCACATTGTCAATAGTCAAGGTATCCACGTCGATCCCGCAAAGATTGAAGCTGTTAAGGGTTGGATTACACCTAAGAACCCGTCTGAAGTCCGTTCTTTTCTTGGATTAGCGGGCTATTATCGACGATTCATCGAGGGTTTCTCAAAGATAGCTGTGCCGCTTACCGCTGTTATGTATAAAGACAAGCCTTTTGTTTGGGGAACCGAACAAGAGTCTGCTTTCCAAACCCTCAAGCACCTGCTTTGCAATGCTCCTGTTCTCACGTTGCCCGACGGAAACGACGACTTCATTGTCTATTGTGATGCTTCCAACCTTGGTCTTGGTTGTGTTCTGATGCAGCGGGACAAGGTTATAGCTTACGCGTCTCGTCAGCTCAAAATCCACGAGAAGAACTATACAACCCATGATCTAGAGCTAGGTGCAGTTGTTTTTGCGTTAAAGATTTGGCGACACTACCTATATGGTACCAAGTGTACGATCTTCACCGATCATAGGAGTCTACAACATATCTTTGATCAGAAAGAACTTAATATTTGTCAACGCCGATGGGTAGAACTTCTCAACGATTACGACTGTGAGATTCGTTATCACCCAGGCAAAGCAAATGTTGTTGCCGACGCCCTCAGCTGACGGAGCTATCTGCTCAGCATTCGCAACGCCCAAGCCCAATACGATCTCGAAACCCTCATCTGCGAAGCCCAACACGCCTGTTTCAATGAACGCACTCTGAAGAAGGAAAGAATCTACCACGATGGAGCCCGGCTTGTGAGTAAATCAAATGGGATATTTCATTTTTTGGAATGAATTTGGATCCCTGAGCGGACCGAATTGCGAAAGATTTTGATGGACGAAGCCCACAAATCCCGATATTCTATTCATCCCAGTGCCGATAAAATGTACCAGGATCTTCGCTACAAGTACTAGTGGCCAGGCATAAAAAGGGATATTGCTCTCTACGTTGGGAAGTGCCTGACTTGTGCAAGGGTCAAGGCTGAACAACAAAGACCCTCTGGCTTACTCGAACAACCCCCAATCCCTATGTGGAAGTGGGAGAGTATAGCCATGGACTTCATAACAAAGCTTCCGCACACGTCATCAGGTCACGATAGCATTTGGGTTGTTGTGGACCGTTTGACCAAATCTGCCCACTTTTTGCCAATACGAGAAGACTACAAGGTAGAACGATTAGTCCGAATCTACACCAACGAGATCATTTGTAATCATGGGACGCCTCGCGACATCATCTCTGACCGTGACGCTCGGTTTACCTCACGACTGTGGGAAACGTTTCAAGTGGCTCTTGGTACTACGCTTAATCTAAGTACCGCATTCCACCCTCAAACCGACGGTCAGACTGAGAGAACGATCCGTACTCTTGAAGACATGCTCCGTTCGTGTGTCATAGATTTCGGTGGTAATTGGGATAAATACCTGCCGTTAGTCGAATTCTCGTATAACAACAATTATCATTCCAACATTCAGATGGCACCATTCGAAGCTTTATACGGAAGAAGATGTCGATCGCCTATTGTATGGCACGAGGTTGGTCCGCAATTAACCGGTCCCGAGCTATTACAAGAAACGATTGACAAAGTCCTCCAAATTCGAGACAACTTGTTGAAAGCTCAAAGTCGATAAAAAAGTTACGCCGATAGATGACGCAAGCCCCTTGAATTTGACGTTGGCGACAGTTACTCCTAAAGGTATCACCTTGGAAGGGTGTGGTCAGATTCGGCAAGAAAGGGAAACTAGCGCCTCGATATGTTGGACCTTTTAAGATTCTGGAAAGGATCGAAAAAGTCGCCTACAGACTCGAACTACCGGAGGAACTTAGTAATGTCCACCCGACTTTCCATGTGTCAAACCTCCGAAAGTGCCTGGCTGAGCATGATTTAATTGTACCTCTCGATGACCTCCAAATAAACGTAACACTACACTTCTTGGAGAAGCCTGTCGAAATCTTGGATTGCCAAACCAAGGCCAACTTAGGCGCTCGCGCATTCCTATTGTGAAAGTCCGATGGGAAGGCAAACGAGGCGCAGAGTTCACTTGGGAACTTGAAAGCGACATAAGGGCGAAGTACCCAAAGTTGTTTGTTACGGCTTCGGCCTAATTTCGGGACGAAATTCCCTCAACTAGGGGAGCCTGTAACACCCCGTGTTTCGAAGTCAAAGTCAAAGTCAAGATTTAAGTCAAAGAAAGAAAAGATTGCTAATTGCGATCTATCTCCCCTTGCTCAATTCCTGTATGACTTCTTTGACTCGTAGATTAGTCTATTTTATTTCCGCTTTAGTTGTATTATGTGGAGTATCTATAAAGAATCGCAGTAATCGACGTATATTTATCGTTATGAATCGCCTTACGACTGTGAACATAGGAAGTAACAATGCGATAAAGTCAACTAAACACTAATCGAATTAATCTAATTAACATCGCACTCGCAACTCGAATTTCGCATTTTGGTTATTGTTATACGTGTGTGTGTGCCTTATGTGTTACTTGTGCATGTTTAACTTATGTTATGTGTGGTAATCAATCGGAACGCAATCGAACTCAATCGCAATCGAACCGCAAATGCTAAACGAATACGAAATAAGGATGCTTGTATGTAGATATAGTATGATAATTGGTGGAAAAGAGATAGCGCAAGATATGAGTAGTTGGGATTAAAAGTAATTTGACTAGGAAACTCTATCGCATCGCAACGTTCGCAATCGAAATCGAAACAGCAAAACTCATTACACCGAACGCTCAAATCAAGCGACTGATCCATCAGGCAACCAGCCGGTCGACCAACCATTCGATCGGACTACCGTTCGATCAGACAGGCTGTCCGATCGAGCTGCCTAGCCGATCGACCCGCCCTTTCCTCTTTAGGAACTCTATAAATACCACCTGTCACTTTCATTCTTTCTACTTTTGGCAAGTGACGTCCGACCAGCGCATACTCCTCACTTTTCTTCAGATTTCTCTTGATTCCGGTAAGATCTCATCCTAAATCTTGTACTTTCTTGATCTACACGCACTCCTACACCTTTCTATCTTTTGAATCTCAACTTTTAACCGTGAAATCACCAAGATTCAAGGTGTTCTAGGATGACGTCATCATGTGTTCTTGAAGAACTTCATGTTTTGGCCTCAATCCACCAAGAACAACTTAGATCTAACCGATTTCCACATAAATAAGCGAAGATCTTTCATAGATCCACACATATTCACAATAAAAAGGATTGAGAGATGGGTTTTCTAACTTTCTTTTAACTCTTTTACACTCAATGCCTTCAAAACCGGTAGAAACGGAGCTTGTGCCGACCTACTACTCATTCTAGTGGTTATGTGGCTCGAGATCCGGATTCTATCCACGAGGTTTACTGATTTCGGGTTAAACGTGAACCACCGTCTCGAACAGTTCACTAATCGGATTTGGGTGATTCCTGTCCGATCAGGAGGACCAAGTATTGATAAAGTTCTTGTTGCTTGACTCGTTATCAAAATGCCTCGATAAAACGACAAAACAACCAAGTGTAAGACGAACAGGTCGACCAAGACGGAGTGCCTTCCGATCGGACTGCCGTTCGATCGAAGAGCCTATCCGATCGACTGGCCAAACCGAACGACTTGCACCTTAGGTCCCACACTTAAACTATTCACCGACATTTGAAGTCTGATCGTTGAACGAGTTGTTGTCCGATCGAACTACCATCCGATCGGGTTAACCGCTCGAATATGTGACAACTAAACTTCAACACTTGACAATTTTCAACATGTTCAATGCACTAGGAATGTCACCCGATCGAACTGTTGTCCGATCGAGTGGCAACCTGCTGTGAACTTGTTCTCACTGAGGTGCCCAACCGAACGGGTTGCCGGTCGATCGAACGACCGTCCGATCGACCGACCTGAAAGGTAGAGACACTTCAATGTTTTCAAATGCTACAACAAAAACTTCAAAAGTCAAACCATCATACAAAAACACATCCTTCCTAAAGAAAGAAACAATCCACTCGAACGGCCAACCGACCGGACCACTGTCCGAACGGACTGTCACTCACACGATCAACTGTCCGATCGGACTACCATCCGATCGACCAACTGTTCAACCCACCAACACTTGTTTCGTTATACGCGTCACTTATCATTATGCTATCGAACTATTCAGGCTAACCTTACTCTCAAGCGCTCCATTCAATCCATCAACCGCAGTGAGTATACTCGATCCCTTTTTGCTTTACGCACTTTTGGGAGTTACATACGTTACTTATACGAATTCACATCGAACACACTACGCAATACTTTTAACACTAACCGTTACCGCATGTTATACGTGACTTAATGAATGCTTGTTTGTTATGTTTACACATGGAATGTTGTCTACCTGCCTTAGCAACGATAGTACTATAGTTTGGACTCAGCACCCGTTCACACGGGGGTTGTTAAGGACAATTATTTGCATGGATTACAGTGGTGATCATGTATTACGAACTGCCTTGGGCAGTCAACCCGCAGTCATTGGTATCGATAGGTTCATGTCGATAACTAACATGCTTCGTTTTACTCAGTGTACGTGTTGGTTATGCGTAATCTATTTCGAACTCTATATGCTATTATCAAACTTGTATGCTCGCCTTTACACTATGTGTATTGACTTTTATTTTAACGTATGTGACAGGTGCTTAAGGTGTCTATTTGCTTGGAAATCAAGGCTAGGTAAGAGTCTTAGTGACCAATAAATAGTTGTCTGTACTAATGAAACCTGAGTTGTCGGAACAGAACAATTTGCCTAGATTTGTCTGTAATAATTTTTTTGCCTTTTAAGACATGGTATGGGATATGTTACTTTAAATTGATTGGTAATGATAATTGTTATGGAAACTTCTGGACAATCTGTTTCGCTCAGTGCCACGCCCCGATGTTTCCGCCATCGGTTGGGGTGTGACAATTCAGCACAAGTCTTGTATCATTTGATCAAGCTACGATACGTGATTGACGAAAGTGATAGACATTATGCACTCACAGACTCCCCTTTGGATATTACTGCAGTCAATCTCGTAGCTTTCTGTTTCTCTCTGAGTCTTCTAGAATGTTGACAATTTCAGCAACATAGACTCTCCCTTTATTCTAACAGACTCCCCGTGAATCTGCTTTCAGCGTCATCTGCTCCCCCCTTTCGTTTAACTCTATCTTCAGGCTCCCCCTTGCTTTAAGTTTTCGTGCTTTCAGCTACTAGGATCGACACCTGGTTCTTTCTCTACAAGCCCCCACGATAGTTACCTGGCTCTTTGTTTGCAAGCTCCTCCTTCTTTGAGCTCGTCTTCAGACTCCCCCTTAGCTTCAGCTATCGGGATCGTAATCTGGATTAATGTCTGCACATCTCAAGTCATTTGTAAGATATCTGACAATCTAAGTTCAGTAATCGAAAATCTAGCTCTAACCATTTAACATGGATAAGCTGGAACATTTCAAATATGTGACTGCACAGGACATCGTTTTTTCACAGAAATCTGGATTTTATATCTAACAATAAAATATTTTTGGCTTCCAGAGTTGATGACCTAGCTTAAAATATCCTAAGACCGAGAACCTGGCTCAAATTTAACAATATGTAATTTCCAGGAATAACTTGGTTCTCTCCCCCTATCAAACAACTTCAAGTATTTGACAATTTTAAATTCAAGATCGTAACCTGACTCTAAACATCAAAATATGACAATCAAAGCATCCAAAACTTTTATCAAATAATCATCCAAGTCCAACTTAATGACCTTGGAGATTTCTCATATTGATTTTGAATTTTTGATTAAAACTTTAAGTTTCAAATTAATGAACTTGTTTATTTTCAGAAACATGTTTAGCATACTCAGATTTTGAAACTTAGCTTTCAGAAATCGGTTGTCGAAACATAAAGCAGAAACAAAATCTTTTTGTATTTTTCCTGAAACATAAAGCAGTAAAGAAATATTTACAGACAATATTTTTGTTTGAGTTCGTTTCAGAGGATCATATCAGTTTATGACAAATCACTAGCATCGTTGAGCTATAAACACTTTAAGTTCTAAACGATTCACTTAGATTGTCAGTATAATGATCCACTTAAATTTTCACACAAATTTCAACTGATTCGAGATATGAAATTAACGTTTTAAGAACTTAACTTATTCGCGTGTCCTACCTTAGAATATATATGTTAGTGCATTACGTCTATTGACTTCGTCTTGTATCATGTAATAGGATAGGTTAGGATAATCAGTGCACGAGGATCGAGAAACATAAAATAGTGATTTAGAGAGTGATTTCGCTCATAATGGTCCAAGACCATTTGGAGCGAAATCAGAAGACTGGTGATTTCGCCCGAAATGGTCATTGACCATTTGGAGCGAAATCAGAAGATTCTGATTTCGCCCAAAAGGTGTTTAGTGCCTTTGGAGCGAAATCAAGTCACTATATATAATGCACTTGTTGTTTTCATTTGGCACGGATCAGGATTGTGTAACGAAGTGCTGCCAAATTGTTTTCAGGTTGTAATCAGTGTTAAATCAATACAAGAGGCAATATAATTACTTTGAGCGTCTGTTTCTGTAACATCCGTAAAAAAACGGATATCCAATATCTGACCCGTTTTGAAATTCGAATCCTAACACTGAACCAACGGAAAATTTTCACTTAAGGGGATAAACCTTTTTATTTATTTATTTATTTATTTTTTTATGTATTTTTTTATAGACTAAATATTCTCCTTTACCGAAATATAAAATTAAAGATGAATGCATAGCAAACATCTTGGTTTCATTTCCTTTTCATGCATTTCAAATTTTTTTTCGTATAATTGATCATAGATTATCAATCCTACCAAAATACCAAACAAATAAAATAACTTTCTTTTATTTTCAAATCCTTTTATCCAAACAAAAGTTGCCCCCACAATACATAACGTGTAGAACATGAATTCTTTTTTTATGAACACTAATTTCTCAATATTTAATGCTATAAATATGACAATGAAATTGGTCCTTTATTTAAAACAGTTTCGGCAAATTATGAAGGTCAAACGATGTCAACCGTTTTCCTTTTTGATCACTCATTAGTTGGGATTTGATTCCATTTCCATCTTTACAACCAATCAATAACTCATTTCCTAAAGGGTGTACCTATCTACACACTCATTTCACTATCTACACACCAAAAAAAGGTGTTTTTTGTCCTTACATGCACACCCTGCAGTGTCGAACTGTGGCTAAAACGCGGCGTTTTGGACCGGTTAACCAGACAAAGACTGACAGGTGTCTGACAGGTCTGTTGACCGGACCAAAACGCCGAGCTTTGGCCGCGTTTTGGTCCTGAACCAGACAAAAGACTGACACCCGGTCTGGTTGACAGGACAAAAACGCGGCCAAAGCTCGGCGTTTTGGTCCGGACAACAGACCCGTCAGACACCCGTCAGTCTTTGTCTGGTTAACCGGACCAAAACACTGCGTTTTGATCACAGTTCGACACTGCAGAGTGTGCATGTAAGGACAAAAAACACCTTTTAATGTTGACTATCTACACACCAAGTGTGTAGATAGTTTTGCCCTTCCTAAATTCATATAAACCGAACCATCCATCACCATTATACACCCTTTCACTCACTCGCAAACACCCTCTCTCGTTAATATAGTCTGCCACTGAAGTTCGCCGGAGAAACCGACGCGGTCGGAGGCTCTCGAAACCCGACGCTCAAACCATCAGCTATTTCCCATCCCATCTTATCACCCTCTAAACAAATTCTCGACACTCAACTGTGATACCCCATGCAACCACGTCTACCGTCGGAACTCTTTGGAACACGTCGGAGCATTCGTAACTCGCCGGAGATTGGAGAACGAATCGGAGAATCCAGTCGTCGCCGGAAAGTTCGAAGTTCGCCACATCGGAGATCACGACGGAACGATCGTTCGGTATAACTTTCTTGTTCCCTTTCGCTTCGTTTCGTTAAAACTCTAGTCGACACACATTTGGTTCAGACTTTCAAAATTTATGAATTATAATCAAACAGTCACGTTTTTTTTTTCTTTTATAAAATGAAGAAGAATATAGTAAATAGTGAGTGATGTTCCATTGTTTTAAAGAAGATGATGACTGATTTTTCAAATAAAATAAAACTTTATATGTTTATTATTCTTTTTTTTCATTTATATTTTAACTTATAAATATCAAAGTAACACAAACATTTGTATGGGAAAAAAAAATAGTAAGTACATGCTCGTTTCTTTTTAAAAGTTATATATATATTATCTCATTTTTTTAAAACTATAAGAATTAGACTTCTGTTGACTAACCTTGGCCTACAAATATACTTTTGTCATATTTAAGACATGAATCTATACAAGCAAATATTCTTTTTCCATTTATAATAATATCCAAAAATAATAAACAATTCATTATAAAACAAATATCCTTTTTCTCTTTTATAATATTTAGATAAATCATCTAAATAATTAATTTATAAATAATGATGAGATCATTATCATTTTAGGATAATCGCTTTGCTCGTACTCTTGGATTCCTTTCTCAATCTTTACTCGTGCGCTTATTACAAGAAATCGCAACGCAACCAATGTGAGTATACATGACCCATTTTCTATTTTATCACATTTTGGGTGCTGTATGCATTTCTATATCAAACACACTATGTTAAACATTTTTGCACCCTCAATCCACATTTCATGTGAATCTATTTGACTCATGTTAATCACGTTATGCTACCATTAAACATTTATGACTGTGTGTTCATTAACTTTGCAAGCCTCCCCTAACAATGGCAACGCTGTAGGTTGAGAAACGCCCCTCCCATAATATTATGGGTATTGTTAGGTTTATTCTATGTTACTCATGTTACCACCCTTCTAGGGTTAGGCTATGTTAATTGCGTTAAACTTTGGTTTGAACACATAGATATCATCGTTACGAGTATAACTGTTAATATGAAATCATGTAGTCACGTGGTTTTGAGCATGTTAATCTATTTCAATCATATTATACTATTATCAAACTTGTATACTCGCCAACATGTTTTGTTGACTTTATTTTAAATGCATACTGCAGGATGAGGAAGTCAAGATTTGAAGAAATGAATAGGATGGCCTAGAAACCCACTTTTGAAATAAACTATGTTTAATGTTTGTTATTTCCTTTTATGACAATGTATGAAACTTTGCAATTTTAATAAATGAAATTTAATTTATATTGTCACATTTAGTGTTATGTTGTTTTGAGCAATTTGTTCGTCTCATCCCGATGTTTCCGCCATCGGTTGGGGTGTGACAGATTGGTATCAGAGCCATAACTATAGAGAATTAGGTAGGATTGCCTTACTTACCCCTAGTCTATAGTAGGAGTACTCTGATACCAGATTGGTATCAGAGCCATAACTATAGGGAATTAGGAAAAGTAGGAATGCTTTTACCTAGACTATAGTTTAGGAACTTTCTCATTTATTTGTTGTTTAAGACAATATTCCCTTCTCTCTTCCTTGCTTCCCTCTATTCTTTTGGACTTCTAATATACAAGCCTTTCCTAAGGCTAACAGAATACACACATGGAAGCTTTGAAGACACTCTTATAACACAATCGAAATGACTCACCAAAATAGGGGTGATTCCCACATTTGGTGAAGACTTTCACTCAGCTATACTTTGATTTTTGCACGAAATCTACCCTCAAGTTAGGAGTGATGTCCAAATCTTGGAGGGAGTTTTCCATTTCATATTCTAGTGGACCCTTATCTTTTGATAAGTACCAACCACACTAGGGTACGATGTTATCAAGTTAGAGGTGAAACTCACATCTTGTTTAACTAGTCCCACTCTTTGATTTTCGATCTCGCCAAAGTTTCGACTTTCCCAATCGATTAAGGACGTGTAGTAACTGGAAGGACAAATATCGTTAGTCGTTTCTCGATAAGAGTATTTGTCTATTAGGCCAAAGCACGTTTCCTTAATTCGAAAAGAACTTCGATTTACTTTGGAATAGTCTTATGTTACGTTCCGTGACAATCCAATTTTTATGTTACATCTCTTTTATGCTATCTCAATTTTCATGTGTTTTAGATTTGTACGATATATCATTTCAATCTAATACATGCATGCTAGTATGTTATACTGGATTCGTGATTACTGGGCTATTCTTATGTGATGAACTTGTCTTTTAACCCACACCTTAACATGTATAGCACTATGCATAGTGCTATAGGAGTAGCGCCCGCCCATATTCTAGTGGTCATGTTAAGTCTTTCAATTGCGGTACACGATGGGTTGACATGTTTATTCACATGCCAGTGATACGTTAATCTTGTTGACTAAGTATGTCATGTGAATTGTTCTAAATTTTATGCTAATACTCATGTTTCCCAAAAATGGAAGCTTATAATCAAGATAGGAGTGATTTCCTTACCTTGATGATTAGCTTCGCTCAATTTTCAACTTCACCAATGAGCTAGGGGTGATTTCCTTACCTCAGAGGTAGTTGCCAACTCTTTTTCGTTATCAATGAAACTTTATATTTGAACGTTACTTTCATTTCAAGTTTGGAGACACGTTACACACTATCTTCGCAATCTAAAACAAATAATAATAATCTCTTGTGCACAAAGTAAATTTACGATGCTTTCATTATCTATGTTACACTACGTGAAATTTATGATTATGCTATGTGAAACTAATTGAACCTTTTGTATGCTATGTGAAACTATATGCTATGTGATGTATTCGTGAAAACAATTTTTCTTAAACAAACATTATGATCAAAGTCTCATCTATTCCTTTCTTAGAAGTCTTCCTCTTAGATTTCGAGGACGAAATCTCCTAAAGTAGGGGAGACTGTAACATCCGTAAAAAAACGGATATCCAATATCTGACCCGTTTTGAAATTCGAATCCTAACACTGAACCAACGGAAAATTTTCACTTAAGGAGATAAACCTTTTTATTTATTTATTTATTTATCTTTTTATGTATTTTTTTTATAGACTAAATATTCTCCTTTACCGAAATATAAAATTAAAGATGAATGCATAGCAAACATCTTGGTTTCATTTCCTTTTCATGCATTTCAAATTTTTTTTTCGTATAATTGATCATAGATTATCAATCCTACCAAAATACCAAACAAATAAAATAACTTTCTTTTATTTTCAACTCCTTTTATCCAAACAAAAGTTGCCCCCACAATACATAACGTGTAGAACATGAATTCTTTTTTTATGAACACTAATTTCTCAATATTTAATGCTATAAATATGACAATGAAATTGGTCCTTTATTTAAAACAGTTTCGGCAAATTATGAAGGTCAAACGATGTCAACCGTTTTCCTTTTTGATCACTCATTAGTCGGGATTTGATTCCATTTCCATCTTTACAACCAATCAATAACTCATTTCCTAAATTCATGAGATGTTCGAAGGCTATATAAACCGAACCATCCATCACCATTATACACCCTTTCACTCACTCGCAAACACCCTCTCTCGTTAATATAGTCTGCCACTGAAGTTCGCCGGAGAAACCGACGCGGTCGGAGGCTCTCGAAACCCGACGCTCAAACCATTCGCTATTTCCCATCCCATCTTATCACCCTCTAAACAAATTCTCGACACTCAACTGTGATACCCCATGCAACCACGTCTGCCGTCGGAACTCTTTGGAACACGTCGGAGCATTCGTAACTCGCGGGAGATTGGAGAACGAATCGGAGAATCCAGTCGTCGCCGGAAAGTTCGAAGTTCGCCACATCGGAGATCACGACGGAACGATCGTTCGGTATAACTTTCTTGTTCCCTTTCGTTTCGTTAAAACTCTAGTCGACACACATTTGGTTCAGACTTTCAAAATTTATGAATTATAATCAAACAGTCACGTTTTTTTTTTCTTTTATAAAATGAAAAAGAATATAGTAAATAGTGAGTGATGTTCCATTGTTTTAAAGAAGATGATGACTGATTTTTCAAATAAAATAAAACTTTATATGTTTATTATTCTTTTTTTTCATTTATATTTTAACTTATAAATATCAAAGTAACACAAACATTTGTATGGGAAAAAAAATAGTAAGTACATGCTCGTTTCTTTTTAAAAGTTATATATATATTATCTCATTTTTTTAAAACTATAAGAATTAGACTTCTGTTGACTAACCTTGGCCTACAAATATACTTTTGTCATATTTAAGACATGAATCTATACAAGCAAATATTATTTTTCCATTTATAATAATATTCAAAAATAATAAACAATTCATTATAAAACAAATATCCTTTTTCTCTTTTATAATATTTAGATAAATCATCTAAATAATTAATTTATAAATAATGATGAGATCATTATCATTTTAGGATAATCGCTTTGCTCGTACTCTTGGATTCTTTTCTCAATCTTTACTCGTGCGCTTATTACAAGAAATCGCAACGCAACCAATGTGAGTATACATGACCCATTTTCTATTTTATCACATTTTGGGTGCTGTATGCATTTCTATATCAAACACACTATGTTAAACATTTTTGCACCCTCAATCCACATTTCATGTGAATCTATTTGACTCATGTTAATCACGTTATGCTACTGTTAAACATTTATGACTGTGTGTTCATTAACTTTGCAAGCCTCCCCTAACAATGGCAGCGCTGTAGGTTGAGAAACGCCCCTCCCATAATATTATGGGTATTGTTAGGTTTATTCTATGTTACTCATGTTACCACCCTTCTAGGGTTAGGCTATGTTAATTGCGTTAAACTTTGGTTTGAACACATAGATATCATCGTTACGAGTATAACTGTTAATATGAAATCATGTAGTCACGTGGATTTGAGCATGTTAATCTATTTCAATCATATTATACTATTATCAAACTTGTATACTCGCCAACATGTTTTGTTGACTTTAATTTATTTTAAATGCATACTGCAGGATGAGGAAGTCAAGATTTGAAGAAATGAATAGGATGGCCTAGAAACCCACTTTTGAAATAAACTATGTTTAATGTTTGTTATTTCCTTTTATGACAATGTATGAAACTTTGCAATTTTAATAAATGAAATTTAATTTATATTGTCACATTTAGTGTTATGTTGTTTTGAGCAATTTGTTCGTCTCATCCCGATGTTTCCGCCATCGGTTGGGGTGTGACAGTTTCATTGATTCCGCCTTTGATTCGGATAAACAACTCTTCTGATCGACTCATTCGGGTTCAACAACGATCCTACAAGTGGTATCAGAGCACAGGAGGAAGAGTTTAGCTCAATTGCATCAGATTTCTGTCTCCTACACCTTCTTTCTTCAACAGAACAAAATTTAACGGTCAAAACAAGTTCAATTTTTCATAGACTGTGTATAAGTGACTATTAACTAATCCCTGAAAGTTTGAGACTAAAATTCGGTGTAAAAATGGACAAAATTGACATCCGAAGTGATTTCGCTCGAACGGACAATTCTTGATTTCGCTCCAAGATATTTGTTGATTTCGCTCCAGACTGTTAATCTAGGGATTTCGCTCAAAATTATTTGTTGATTTCGCTCCAGTTGGCTAGATAGTTGTGATTTCGCTTCAAAAGTTGTCCTGATTTCGCTCAAAATAGCAAAAAGTGCTATTTCGCTCCAAACTTTAAACAGATTTCGCTCATAGTGATATTCCTTGATTTCGCTCGAGAAGGGAATACTTTGGTTAAAGTCTGATTTCGCTTGAAAGTCATATTTCGCTCGAAAGTGAACTTTTTCGCGTCAAGATCATTTCACATCAATCGAGTGTCGGTTTATTTCAGAATATTTGATATTGTTTAAACTGATTGAGTTTGTTTGCTTGTTCTCAGGTGATTGAAGATGTCAAGCAACGGTGAAGAATTTTACAACACATTCTACAACACGTTCACTTCCGAATCGACAGATAGAAGATCTGAGATGAGAGAATATTCGAGAGAGATTACAGAGAATTTGAAGTTTGAGAACATGTATGGAAGTCAACAGAAACCACCAAAGCTAATGAAGGTTGAAGATTATAATTGGTGGAAAAACCGTTTTGAGGGTTGGGTAAAAGCTTTCTCTCCTGAAAGTTGGTTAAAATTGAAAAATGGATATACTGCACCAGTAAAAGAGGGAGGAGAGTTAATAAATGAAAAAGATTTCACAGATATAGATATAAAAAATGTTGTGGCTGAATATAAAATGATTACATTGATCAAACAGTCAGTGAGAGAGGATATTATTTCGTTACTTGAACAAGAGAAAACTTCGAAGAGTTTGTGGGAAGCGTTAGAGAGAAAATGTGTAGGAAGTAATGAAATTGTTAAAAACAAAAAGAAATTGTTGCGTAAAGAGTTTGATCTATTCAGTTGCATGAAAAATGAATCTGTTTGTAAAATGATCGAAAGATTTGGGCATCTGAAAATGGAGCTGGCCAGACATAAAATCACATATACTAAAGAGGAGCTGGTGGATAAATTGTTTGATTCATTGCCAAATGATCAAGATTGGCAATACTTTGCTCTAATGTTGAAAAATACAATCAAGCCTGAAGATTTAAAAGTGGATTTGCTGATTGAAAGGCTTGAAAGCCATGAGTTGAAGATAAAGAGATCTAAAGTCAACAATCCAGCTTATCAGCAGAATGTAGAGCTTTACTACAGAGGAAATGTACCGCAGGCTGGGTCTCCAAGAACAGCTTTTTCTGCAGAAAGCTCAAATTCAGTGAACAATGAAATTCTTCACAGTGGTTTTCACAGTGGATCTTCTTCAAACACTTCAAGTCAATCTGTTTCCAAGAATTTATTTCAGTCTAATATCGCAGTGGATTTGAAGAATGGGCAGAATTTCAGCGAAGAGTCAGCAAAACAACAGATGGTTTTCTTGGCATCTGTACTTGAATCGTATGAAAGTCTCGTTGCAGGGAAAATTGGCAACACCAACTTGACAAAAGAAGATTATGATCAAATCGATCCTGAAGAAATGGAATTGATCGACATAAGATGGTGCATGGCCAGTGCGGTTCGTAGGGCACAGCGGTTCATGGAGATCACGGGGAGGAAGTCAATTGGTGGACCATCTACCAAACTGGGATTTGATAAATCAAAGGTGACATGTTTCAAATGTAAACAGAAAGGTCACTTTAAGCGCGAGTGCAGAAATGATTATGCTGATGATTCTGAAAACCCATTCAAAGAAGATTATTATAAGAAAGCAATTTATCATCAGAACAAGTCTGAGCCTCCATGATTGAAGCGGCCTGAAGAAAAATCAAGGGCTCTTGCAGTTATTCATGACGATGAAGGTTACGACTGGAGTCAAGTTTGCCGTGAAGAAGATGCTGTTGGATATGCATTTGTAGCTGATGCTGATCCTGATAGATGGTGGAAAGCAGATTATGCAAGATGGGAAATCGGAAAATTAAACGAACCATTCAAAGAAGCCCAGAGAGCAAAAAGATGGAATGATGATTTGGAATGTTACATGGATCGACGGGGTAATCCAGTTGTTGACCCATCAAAAGTGGATTTCGAAGCTGTAACAAATTTGCTTCCAAGACAGGCTACTTTCAACACAAGAAGATTATCTGATAAAGAATATCTGCCAGATTTGGAAAGCAAGATAAGAGAAGTTTGTGAAGTAAGTCTACCGAAGGTGGTAGAAATGAAGAAGAGAAAAGAAGAAGAATTGAAGAAGATGATTGAAGAAGTGAAGACTGTCGCAAAGCTTGCTGCTGAAGAGGAACAGAAAGCTGAAGAAGAACAGAAGATAGAAGAAGAACAGAAAGAAGGAAAAGAGGAGAACAGAGAGGAAGATCAGAAAGCTGAGACAGAAGAATCGGTGCTGAAAAAGATTGAGGTAAATGAATCTTCTGACTTGTTGAATGCTGAAATTGTTGATGAAAATGAAAACAAGTGCAGGAATTGCATAGAAATGTGCAAAGCTTGTACTGAAAAAGATGACATTATAAAAACAAAAGAAATTGAAGCAAACAAACTTGAAAATGTTTTCAAAGTGAAATGTAAAGAAATGGTTGAAAAAGAAGAAATTTTGAAATTAAAAGTTGAAAAGATAACACAGAAATGTCATGGTCTTGAAGAAGAAAATAAGATTTTGAAAGAAAAGTGTATTGCTAAATGTGTTGATTGTGTTGAAAAAGATTCTAAATTTCAAGATTTACAAAAACAGTATGATTCTTTAAAATGGTCGAGTCAGAGAGTACAAGAAGCTTATGATACTTTGAAGAGCCAAGTCAAAAGTTTTGATCAAAGATTATCTGAAACTTTAGTCACTAAAGAAATGTATGAGAGAAAGTTTAAAGAAAAGCAACTTGAATTGAACAAATGTGTTGATGAAATTGCTAATCTTAAACAAGTCTTGGCTGAAAAAGATAAGGTTGTTACCAAACTTCAAAGTTATCATAACTCTTCGTACATTCTCGAACGCATTTTCAACATCACACCGGATGATAAAGATACTGAAAATTGTAAAAAAGGTATTGGTTCAGAATTTCTTCAGGTACCACCACCATTGAGAAACAATTATACTTTTTATGATGAGGAAAAAGTGGCAAAGGGTTTGAACATAGCTGACCAATTACCTGAAAGTATCGATGTGACTTACTCCAAATCTGATGATACTAATGATTCAGAGGTGGTTAGTAAGGTTGTTGAAAGCGTTTTGAAAGATGAGTCTACAAAAGGTAAGTCTGAATCACAGGATGAAGATGAAGGTAATTTTCATGATGGTTATCTGAAAAACACAAAATCCGAGAAAAATTTAAATGATGATTCAAAGGGATTGGTTTATACCATGGTTGGATCAGACAAATTATTCTTAGATGTTATATTCCCGATTCAGAATGTGATTTTCAGAAAAGGTTGATAAAGTTTTCAAAATGGTTAAGATTGAGAAGTCTGAGATTCCAAAGTTTGCTGGTAAAGGTCATAAATCTTTTTATAACAATCCTGGTTTTAAGAAGAAAAACATGAAGGCTGGTTTGGGTTATAAAAAGAAACAGAATCGGAAACAAAATGAAAAACAGGATTTGCAACAAAAATTGAATTTTGTTCAAGGAAAAAGTTTGAAAGAAGAGGAAAAACTCAAATTTGGACAGCAGTCTAATGAGGAGTTTGATGCTATGAAAAAGAAACAACAACAGGCCAAGGATGTTTCAAAGAAAGTGTGTTTTAAATGTGATCAGATTGGACATGTTGCACGAAAGTGTCCAAATCCAAAGCCTGTTGATGTTGAAAAACAGAAATCTGCGGATGTGAAACAAAGGTCAACCAAATTTGATTCAAAACAAACTTGGAAGTACAATACAAACAAGTTTGCTTCAAATCAAAATTGGAAATTAAACCTGAACAGGTTCGATTCTAGACATACCTGGAATTCTCACACATCCAAATTCAGAACAACACAGAGTTGGAAAACATCAGTTGACATGACAAAACCTCAACAGTTTTCGAAACCAAATGTGTTCAGAAACAAAGTGTTCAAAAAGAGTCACATTTTTACAAAAGAGGAACACCGACAGGTCAAACATGGTCTGTTAAGAAACATGTCAATTCGGTAAAAGAAGAAAAAGTTGATATTAAAATTGATAATGTTTTTGAGAAAAATGAAAGAAACTATCCAGTTTTACCTGGAAAGATTCATGTTCAACTACCTGAGTCTAAACATGCTTGGGTTGCGTTGTTCAAGTGATCAAATTGTTGTATGTGCAGGTGCTCAAGAACAACAAAGACTGTGAGAATGAAAACAGGAGCAGCCTGGCACTTGGAGAGGAGGAAGAGGTTGCTGGACCCTGGTTTGGTTGAACAGGGAGTTTATTTGTTGTTCTGTACATAAAAAAATGTTGATTGAATACGCTGAAACCCTCACGGCTGAACAAACATGATTACTTTCATCAGATTGAAAAACGGTTTTCAAACTGTAAAAATCAATGTGTTGTAAATCATGGGGGTAATTACTACTTTTTGTGCAAATGATTCATAGTCAGCAGAAAATGGATGGCGAGATAAAGCTATCAGTATCGTGTTGTCAAATTTTTAATGATTTTGCATTTTAGGGGGAGAAAAATTGCCAGAAAATACAAAAACATTAGAAAATTTGAAAAATACAAAAACATGATAAAATTCAAAAATTTGAGTTTTGCGTAAAAAGAGGAAATGATAGTACATCAGTAGACAGTTACAGCATGCTAAAGAATTGTAATGATTAAATAGCGTTAAACAGTTTCACTGATGATATGCCGATAGGTTTTTATACATTTAGTAAACTTTTTCAGGATATAAACCTAAATTCAAACTTGCTTATTTTGTGGGGAACACTACTTGGATATATAGGTAACCCCTGAAATCTCGTTTGAAAGGTCCCTTATTCTGAAATACTAGGTCTTTATACTCAGTGATATCTGGGGTATTATTCCGGGACTTCTGCTGAATGGAAGTTCTGACCTAGTCCCCGAATAATACTTTCTGCATTGCTTGAAATATAGCACCACCCTCAGCATAAAAAACGATGAACCATTGCAAAATGATAATCGTGTGTTGTTGTAACAAAAAGATCCTCTAAAGGGGACACACCGAAAAGTCGAAGCCGTCATCTCTCTGCGTATATGGAAGTATCGACCTGAGCTCTCACGGCCCTCGCATTTAAACCCCTTACAGATATCATCTGTGGTATACTCACCTGTAAGACTGAATACTGGGATTCTAGATACGGGAGTATATTCAAGAGGTGGGACACATGAATGAGTTTAAGTTCATAAAACATCTTAATTGTATCCTGAATCAGCTGAAATTTGTATAAAAATTTAAGTGGATCAGTATATCGACAATCTAAGTGAATTGTTTAATTCTTAACGTGAAATTAAGCTCAACGGTACTTGTGACTTGTCAAAAACTGATATGATCCTCTGGCGCATACTCAAACAAAAATATTGTATGTAAATATGTTTGTACATATTTCTTTACTGCTTTATATTTTCAGAAAATACAAAAAGAGTTTGATTTCTGTTTTATTTTCAACAACTGATATCTGAGATGCTGAGTTTCAAAATCTGAGTAAGTTGATTATGTTTCTGAAAATAAAACAAGTTCATTAATTTGAAACTTGATATTAAAAATATAAAAAATTTCAAAAACAGTTTGTGATATCTCCAAGGTCATTAAGTTGGACTTGGATGATTAACTGTGGGGGATTTGGATACTTATATTGTTAAAGAGTCAGTTTACGATCCTGTTTGTTGAAATTGCAAATTATCTGTAATTGATGATAGGGGGAGTGATTAAATGGTTTGATTTGTCAGATTACGATATCTGGAAGTTTAAAATGTTGTTACTTATCAAGTGTATGAGTGATTGCAGGAAAAGTCCAGACTACGATCCTGAGAGCAGAGTCTAAGGGGGAGTCTGAAGACAAGCTGAAAGTTAGGAGGAGTTTGTAGCTGGAAAGCTAGGTGTCAATCCCTAAAAGCACGGAAGCTTGACGAAAGGGGGAGCCTTATGGTGAAGCTGTTGATGATAGAGCCAGTGATGAGATCCTGGTGTGATAGTCAAAGAGAGAAGCTGATTAAAGATTAAGATTGAAGGATGGTTATATTGTTACAATCTGAGTGAGAATGCAGAATGATCAAGACTGAAGAGGTGTCATGACAGAGACTAGACACTGAAGACTTCGTCAATATCCGAGGGGGAGTCTGTTAGTGCATTACGTCTATTGACTTCGTCTTGTATCATGTAATAGGATAGGTTAGGATAATCAGTGCAAGAGGATCGAGAAACAGAAAATAGTGATTTAGAGAGTGATTTCGCTCATAATGGTCCGAGACCATTTGGAGCGAAATCAGAAGACTGGTGATTTCACCCGAAATGGTCATTGACCATTTGGAGCGAAATCAGAAGATTCTGATTTCGCCCGAAAGGTGTTTGGTGCCTTTGGAGCGAAATCAAGTCACTATATATAGTGCACTTGTTGTTTTCATTTGGCACGGATCAGGATTGTGTAACGAAGTGCTGCCAAATTGTTCTCAGGTTGTAATCAGTGTTAAATCAATAAAGAGGCATTATAATTACTTTGAGCGTCCGTTTCATTGATTCCGCCTTTGATTCGGATAAACAACTCTTCTGATCGACTCATTCGGGTCCAACAACGATCCTACAATATACTCCCATATCAAGATTCCCTAGATTCAGTCTTGCAGGTGAATATACTATGTTGATATCTGTACTCTAGGTTAATGTGAGGCCTTGAGAGCTCAGGTATGAACTACCATTCAGTCAAAGAGATGAAGGCTCGACTTTAGGTGTGTCCCACTTAGAGATCTTTTTTACAACTGCACTTGATTTATATCTTTCGATATTTTCTCAATTTTTATGTAGAGGGAAAACTTTTAAAGCATGCAAAGTATTATATGATGTCTAGGCCATTGCTGACGCAAAATCAGAAGACCAGGTATAATACCCCAGATATCAAACAGTATAAAGACCTAGTATCTCAGAATCAGGCAACCTCTCAAACGAGATTTCGGAGGTTATCCATATATCCGATTCCCACGAGATAAGCAAGATATTGATTTTAGGTTTATATCTCGAAATCAATCTACTAAATGTGTAAAAACCTACTGGCACATCATCAGTGAGACTGTTTATCACATTTGACTTTCCATTTCTTTAGTGTACTGTGATTGTCTACTAATGTACTATCATTTCTTCTTTTTACATAAAAAACTCATTTTTAAGTTTTCTATTGTATTTGGCTTTTTCAAATTTTCAAATGTTTTTGTATTTTCAAAATTCTTACTCCCCCTAAAATTCAGAACATTTTAAGAAAATTTGACAAACTGATGCAGATAGCTTCATCTCGCCATCCATTTTCTGCTTCACATGCTCTGTTTTGCAGAAAATACCCCCATGATTTTCAACACATTGATTTTTAACAATGTTAAAACCATTTTCAACCACTTGCAAAATTAATCATGTTTGTTCAGCCGTGAGGGTTTCGACATATTCAAGCAACACATTTTTTTTTTCAAAATTTTTGATTTTTAACAAATTTAAAAACAAACATATATTTTTTTCATTTTTTCAATTTTTGACAAAATAAAACCATATTTTTTTTTGTTTATAAGTTTTTCTATTTTTAGTTTGTTTTGGGTTTATGTTTTATTTATGTACAAATACAAACAAGCTCCCTGTTTTTCATTCACAGAGATCTGCCGCCTCCCGTGCCAGGCTGCTCCGCTCTGCATGTTGACGTTCGGTTATCTTCAGGAGCACCTGCACATTCAACTAAATCAATCATTTAAATAAAGCAACCCAAGCCTACTTTGACTCAGGTAGCTCAATATGTATCTTTCCAGGTAAAACTGGATAATTTCTATCATTTTTCTCAAAAATATTTTCTTTATTTTTCTCATCAACAGAAGCCTTTTGTTGTTTGACCACCCAGATTTGACCTTTTAAAGCATTCCTTTTATAAAATCTTGATTCATTTTGAATGTTTTGATTTTGAATAACTTTTGGTTTCCAAAATTGATGTGATTTTGTTGCATCAACCATTGTTTTCCAACATTATGTAGTCCTAAATCTAGGTGTCACTGGTTTCCAAATTTGTTGTGATTCAGCCTTTGATCTTTTCGGCTTCCAAGTTTGTTTTGAATCAAACTTGGTTGGCTTCTGATTCATAACATCAGGCTTTCTTTTCTCAACATCAACAGGTTTAATATTTGGACATTTGCGATCAACATGTCCAATTTGATCACATTTAAATCATGTTCTCTTTGACACATCTTTAACCTGTTTTTGTTGTTTCTTCTGAGCATAGAACTCTTCATTAGACTATCGTCTAAATTGGAGTTCTTTCTCTTCTTCTGAACTTGTTCCGTGAACAAAGTTCATCTTTTTTCTGATAATTTGACTTTTCAAACCGTTTCTTGTTGTTTTGATGACTTTTATAACCCAACCCAGCCTTCATGTTTTTCTTTTTGTAACCAGGTTTGTTATAAAACTTTTTCTTGCTCTTTCCAGCAAATTTTGTAATTTCTGACTTATCAATTTCTATCAATTTGAACACTTTGTCAATCTTTTCCGAAATCACATTTTGAATCGGAAATTCATTATCTGAGAATAATTTGTCCAATCCAATCATGGTATATTCCAATCATGTTGGATTATCATTCGCATCTTTCTCAGATTTTGAATTTTAAGATAATATTTGTGAAAACTTTCCTCATTTTCATCATGTGATTCAGACTTATCTGTTTTGGTAGACTCCTCTGTTAGAACACTTTCAACAACCTTACTTACCACCTCTGAATCACCAAGATCATCAGATATGGTGTAAGTCACATCGATGTTTTCAGGTAATTGGTCAACCATGTTTATTGTTTTTCCACCTTTTCGCCATCATAGAATGTATAATTATCCTCCAACGGTGGTGGAACCTAATGGTATTCTGACCCAATTCCCTTTTTATTCTTTTCAGACTCTTTACCATCCGGTGTGATATTGAAAATACGTTCCAGAATATATGAAGAAGCATGATAACTTTGAAGTTTATTAACCAATTTTTCTTTTTCAGCCAGTTCTTGTTTAAGTTTAGCAACATCATCAATATATTGATTTAAAACCAGTTGTTTTCCTTCATATCTGGCTTCAAGAAATTTAGTTTTTATCTGACATGCTAACAATCTATCATCCAAACAAAGTTTCATAAGCTTCTTTTACCGTGTGATATGACAATTTCATTCCATCATACTCTTTTTGCAACTCTTGAATAGTTTTATCTTTTTAACACATTCATTGCAATTAGCTAAACACTTTTGTTTTAAACTTTGTTTTCGTTTTCAAGAGTTTCACATTTCTATGTTAGCTCTTTTTCTTTCTCTTTCAAAAATCTCTCATTTTCAAACATTTCATTACATTTTTCTTTGAAATTTTTTTCTGTTTTAGTAAACTCAATGTCTCTGGATCTTAGATTTTTATCCTTTTCAGTACAAGCCCTGCATATTTCCATGCATTTCTTGCACTATTCATCAATTTTATGATTAGATTTATTTAACATTTCAGAAGATTCAGTTTGAATTATTACCTCAGTAGTTGGCACCTCAGCTTCTTTTGTCGTCTGCTTCTGATCAGCTACTTCTTCTTTCTTCACCTCTTCCACCATTTTCTGGCTTTTATCAACAATTTCCTCTACTGTTTTCTTCTTCTTCTCTAAGCTTGCATAGATCATCTTGTTTATTCCTTCCTCTACCTTTTCTCTGTAATTTGGAATCTCTTCGAGCCCTTTACACCAAACTCCCACAGTTGGAATTGCAGCAACAAGTACTTCAAAGTCTACCTTGTCAAGATCAACTGTCGGGTTTCCTTGAGGATCAACAAAACAGTCTTTCTCTTGACTCCATCTATTAGCACGTTGTGCTTCTGTGAAAGCCTTGTATACTTCACTCAAATACGCTCCTGCATGTTCTTCCCTTCGGCTCTGTCTAAATCAGTAACCAACACCCATTTTTCTGTTCTCTCGTCTTTAATATATTTTCCACAATTAAACCCTTCATCATCATGAAATGTACTGGGTCCAGTATTATCATCACGAATCGTCAACATAGCTTGTTTCTTCTCTTTGGATGACCTTTCCTCAATCTGCTTTCTTGAAGGTGGCTCGTTGTTGCAATGATAAATAGCCTTTTTGTAGTAATCATCATGAAAATGATCCACACTATCATCAGTTTGACGATTGGTACATTCTCTCTTAAAGTGCCCCTTCTGTTTGCACTTGAAACAAGTGATTTTTGCTTTGTCGAATCCCAGTTTCATGTCGAGACCTTCCAGACACTTTCTTCCAGTGATATCCATGAATTGTTGAGCTCTCCTGATTACGCTCGCCATACGCACCAATTTAACCAAGGCGGTGACGGGTTGTGGGTGGAGGCGGCGATGGCGTCGGTGATGGATAGTGGTGGTTGGTGGTGGCGAAGGTGGTGGGTTGTGGTGTTGTTGATGAATGGTGTAAGAGGGGATGGAATGAAAAAAAAATATAGTTGGATGGAATAATTTTGAGGGAATGAAATCTCTTATGGAATGAGTGATTCTATTACATTGACTAACCAAATACCCTTTTCTTCGTTCCCTTGTAATGATTCATTCCATTCCGTCTCTAATATCATACACAAGTTAGAAGTTTGTATTAAATTAAATTGTTGGTCAAATCAAGATTAAGAAGAATATTTCCTTCTCAAATTTAATATATTATCGTTTACCTTTTGACTTACTTGATTATTTTTAATAATTTTCTATGTATACTTTTTAACTTTTTTAGCAAGTTTAAAGTAGACATCTCACTTTTTTTTGTGTTATAAATTTTACTATCTATGTATTTTTTTTTCTTTCTTGTACTTCTCATACTTTAAAAAACTTTAAAAAACTTCAATAAGTGTACACATTCATAACGAACTTCTAAAATCCCACAGCATATGGTGTCAACATAAAAACAGATTAACCGAACCATAAACATAAAAACCAACAAAGCCGAATCGAAAAATCAAAGTACCGTTTTAACCGATAGTTCTGTCCTAAATTATTTTGTTAACCGACTTTCCATGTCAGTTTTAGTTACACATATCCACAAAGCCGATTTAACCGAGCCAAATCAAAGTGAAATCCAAATACATCAAATTGTTGGTCAAATTAAGATTTTGGAGAAAAAAAATATGCAATAGATTTTAAAATTTTAAAATTTTAAAAATCAAATATATAAACAGGAATATAAATCAAATAAAAATTTTCCCGCAACGGTTCACAACGACCACCATTCTTTCAGACTTGAACACGCGTATCCCACCCCTCATTTTGATTCTTCTTTTACAAACCCTAATCTTCTTCGACGAAGCTTCGTTTTTACAAACCCTAATCTTCTTCAACGAAGCTTCGTTCTCGCTTTAATTCTTCTAATAAAAGGTAATTAGGTTTTAATCAACCACAATGTCTTCTTACTTGTTAGTTTTCAATTCATCAGTGTTTTAACTTGCTTCAGTTATGATCGATCAATATATTGATACAATTATTGAATGATTTGAAGAATCGTAAGTTTATTTTCGATTATTTCTGTACTTTGAAAGTGTTACGGATTAGTTTTAAGTTTTTAACATATTGTTTACTGTAAATCTGCTTTACTGATGATTACTGTAAGGCAGTTAGGGTTATCTATGTGTTTTCAGTGTTATGTTATGGATGTGTGTTTGTTTTTAGTTTTATATGTGATTTGATCAGATTGTATGAAATCGGTGTTTTGACTTGCTTTGGTTGTGATCGATCAATACTGATGTTATAGTTGAATGATTTGAAGAATCATACGTTTATTTTCGGTAATTTTTGTACTTAAGTGTTACGAGTTTGTTCTTTCAAATCGTTTAGTGTAAATTTGCTTTAATGATGATGACTGTAAGGCGGTTAAGGTTATCTGTGTGTGATTTTAAATTGGTGAAATAATGCTTTTAGTGTTATGTTATGCATGTTTGTTTGTTTTTTGTATTATATGTAATATGATCAGATTGTATGAAATCGGTGTTTTGACTTGCTTCGGTTGTGATCGATCAATACTGATATTATAGTTGAATGGTTTGAAGAATCCTAAGTTTATTTTCGATTATTTCTGTACTTTGATAGTGTTACGAGTTTATTTTAGCATATTGTTTGCTGTAAATCTGCTTTAATGATGATCACTGTAAGGCAGTTAGGGTTATGTGTGTGTTTTGTTGTGTGTGATGTTGAATTGGTGAAATAATGCTTTAAGTGTACCTTTATAGTGTTACGAGTTTCTTCTAATCACTGTTAGGGTTATGTGTGTGTTTTCGTTGATGGTTTGAGTAGACTTGCTTTATTGAACTTCTATGTTGAGAGGATGAAGAATTATAAATTGTATTATAAATCTCGTGTGTGATTTTGAATTGGTGAAACGATATTTTCAGTGTTCTGTTATAGATGTGTATTTGTTTTTAATATTATATGTAATTTGATGATTTGATCTGATTGTATGAAATTAGGTAAGAGCAATATGGAGATATCAGACGATGAAAATGACGGTAGGTTGCCGTTAGATTTTGATATGAATGAATCTATTCATGAAGGTACCTCTTGATTTTAATATATATTGATCTTGGTCAAATTGTGCACGAATAGATATATATTCTTTCATTTGTAGAATCTTTGATAAGTTATTGACATATTTAACGATTGGAGGGATGATTCTGTTGAACGCTTAATGTAGGTCTTGACAATGCTAAGGTTGACGAGCCAGAGAGAACGGAAATCGATGAAGAAACTTTTAGAGGGTGGGACATGTTACAGTTATTTGAAAACAAGGTCGAACTTGGTCGTGACGATCTTGATAAAGAAGATGCTTTGAAAAACAAACAAGAAGATACAAAACCGACATTAATGTGGAAAGTATGGGAAGACGAGAATGAGAAATGGCTTGACCATCATAGGCCAGAGAATATTAATTCAGAACATTCGGATGCGACAGCTGATCCATCACCAGATTTTGTTATGACGCTTTTACGGTACCAAAAAGAATGGTTAGCATGGGGATTAAAGCAAGAAGAATCTGCTTCACGAGGTGGAATTCTTGCCGATGAAATGGGAATGGGGAAGACCGTGCAAGCTATCGCTCTTGTACTCGCTAAACGAGCACTTTGTCGTGAACTTGATGAACCCCGTGTCAAGACAACCCTTGTGATATGCCCATTGATAGCTGTCATGCAATGGGTTGATGAGATTGATCGATGCACCACAAAAGGAAGCAACAAAGTACTGGCGTATCATGGGCCCAACAGGGGGAAAACGCTTATTGAATTCTCTACGTATGATTTTGTCATAACTACCTATTCTATTGTGGAGAGTGAATATCGGAAAAATTTCATGCCACCAAAAGAAAGTTGTGAGAAGTGCGGGAAAAAGTTTTACGCAAACTCACTAAAAATTCACGTTGCACGTTTTTGTAACGGTATTAAAACTGTGAAGCAATCAAAACAGTCCAAAACTGCTAAAGTGGATGATAAGAACAATAAAAAGGGTTTGAGTACTTTTTTGCATTCTGTAAAATGGACTCGCATAATTTTGGATGAGGTATGTCTTCTTTAACGGTCTATTGCTTTACAGATCATCTTATTGTTCTGTTTTTTTTTTCGTATATAATCTGTTCAAACATTTATGCAGGCTCATTACATAAAAGATAAATATGGTAGTACTGCACGCGCTGTTTTTGCTTTAGAATCTTCCTATAGATGGGCTTTGAGTGGGACCCCTTTACAGAATCATGTTGGAGAACTCTACTCGCTCGTAAGTTTTCTTCATGTTAACTTACTGTTACTGTTACAGTTTGCTATTCTTCATTTCTGAATTATATTATCCGTTTCTTTGTTTTAGGTTCACTTCTTACAAATAACTCCTTATTCTTATCACTTCTGTCGCGACTGTGATTGTAAAGTTCTTGAACATACGTAAGGTTCTTTTAATTTTCTTCCATATCTATATGTTGAAGATATCAATTGTTTTATTTGTTGGATTGTAGTAAAGATTTTTCATGTCCACACTGTCCTCATTCATCAAATAGACACTTCAGTTGGTGGAACAAAGTGAGTTATACTTTATTACTTTGCATGTTCTTGTGCTTTGTGATTACCAATTGTTTGGGGTTTAAAGTGTTTTTTTAACTTTTTTTCCAATCAGTATATCGCTCTTCCCATTGCACGTAATGATGGTAGTGGAAGAGTTAGAGGTACGCATTTGCTAAAAGATAAGGTTTTGAAATGCATAATGTTAAGGCGTACTAAGAAGGGCCGAGCAGCTGATCTTACACTCCCCCCTAGAATAGTAAGTTTCGATGTTATATTACTTGATTTAGAATAAAACCATGTTATAATACCCTTTAATTGTAGTACTTTGGATGTCATATTCATAGATTTCCGTGAGGCGTGACTATCTTGATAGTACAGAGAAGGACTATTATATGTCACTCAAGAAGGATAGTCAGGGGCAAGTTAATAGGTAACTCCCTTTATTTAGTGTGCATTGAATACAGTCCATATTGAGAATATATTAGCGTTTCTTTTCATCAAAGTTGTTTCTGAAATGATTTACTGTTTGCAGATATGTTGAAGAGGGGACATTGATGAGCAACTATGGACATATCTTTAGCCTCCTAACACGCCTGCGACAGGTGATCAGTTACTCGTTTATTTAGATTAATGATAATGTAAAGAACACCATGTCCCACATCTTACCTTTTTGCTTCTAATTTAGGAACTGCATATTTTTGTGGGAGTAAAATGCCATTTTCGTCCTTGACGTTTGGCCACTTTTGTGACTTTCGTCCAAAGGTTTGTTTTTTTGCATTTGGATCCAAAAGGTTTGAAATATTGCCATTTTGTCCAACGCGTTAACTCTATCCATTCTTCTGCGTTAAATGAGGGGCATTTCCATCTTTTTAGACTTTTTTATTAAAAAAACACTATAAGAAATAAAGATCCACCTCTGTTGACTTTCTCCCCACCCAAATCCTTTAATCATCACAATAAATGTCTAAAAAGACGAAAATACCCCAGACATAACGTAAAAAATGGATGGAGTTAATGTGTTGGATGAAGATGACATAACGTAAAAAATGGATGCGGAAAAACAAACCTTCGGACGAAAGTCGCAAAAGTAGCCAAACGACAAAAATGGCATTTTACTCTTTTTGTGGCTTATATACCAACTTTGAAAGCTTATATGCACTACTATTGTGAATTAGTAATATGACCGAATTTAACTATCATTAACACTGCAGGCAGCTGATCATCCTTATCTTGTGATGTACTCCAAATATGCTGTTGGAAGGACAAGCAACAGCAAATATAGTGATGAACGATTTTGCGGTTTATGTCATGACGCAACAGAAGACCCTGTGGTACTATATTGACACTAGTAGTTCCTCTTGATTTCACTTTAAAAGTATAACAAATAAATAAATATTGGTCAAAACTTTCCAGGTCACATCATGTGAGCATCTCTTCTGTAAGTCATGCCTGACTGAATTTTCCGCTAGCTTTGGTCAACCTGCATGCCCTTCGTGTTCAAAACCACTCACGATTGACTTTAGTGAAAGTCATAATGATCAAGAAATTCAGAAGGCTAAATCAAGTTTGAAAGGATTTAAACCATCTAGTATTTTAAACCGAATCCGTCTTGAGAATTTCCAGACAAGCACAAAAATCGACGCTTTGGTATGCTGTTCTTATTTTATCATATTTGTTCGAGTAAAATGCCATTTTCGTCCCTGAGTTTTGGCCAGTTTTGCGACTTTTGTCCAAAGGTTTGTTCGAGTAAAAGGACCAAATTGCCCTTTAAGTTACAAAAAAGACGGAAATACCCCTGACTTAACGGAGAAAAATGGATGGTGTTAACGAGCTGGATGAAAATGGCAAGATTTCAAACCTTTTGGATCCAGATGTGGAAAACAAACCTTCGAACGAAAGTCGCAAAACTGGCCAAACCTCAAGGACGAAAATGGCATTTTACTTATTTGTTCTCTTTTCTTTATTTTTGTTAATCGATAGAGGTGTCCTTTTTGACCTATTTATTTATGCATGGAACTGGTAAAATAAATTTCATTATTAAAAAAAACATGTTAAATGAGCTGAAACTCGCATACTCGTTAAAACTCCTAAATCATTTTATTCAAAATATTAGGTTATTAGTGTAAGATTCTATTTGTATTTGGCACACTAATTATTTACATATTATAAATTAGCAACAAGTTATTGCATAATAGTGTTGTACCCCATGCTTTGGGGGGTTTTCAAAAAAAAAAAAAATTAACATTACACTTTTAACCCATAACTCCTTGATTTTTTTACCTTCAACCAAAAGTTTTCAACCTTTTCAATTACAACTTTTTTACTTGCAACTTTGGTCCCCTATACTTTATATACTCCTCAAAACTTCCGTTTTACGTTTCATTCTAAATTTTACGAGTTAACACGGCGCAATGTACGTGTGTGGTTCAACGTTTTTTACATTTTGTTTTCCGCTACGCTCTAAATTTTGCGAGTTAACATGGTGCAACGGTGCATGTGTGGTTCAAAGTTTTTACATCGTCTATTTTTTCTGTTTGATAGGTTTTGTCGCAATGTGCGGGTCCTAAATCGACTTAGTTATAATTTCTATGTTTTACGTTTCGGTCTAATTTCTCCGCATTAACACACTGCAACTTTAGTGTTGGTGGTCGTGTGGCATTAATGCTACTTGTCACGGTTTTACACCCACGCCGCAACGCGGGGGGACTTAATACTAGTTATTAAAAATTGAGAACAAAAAGTGGTTTGGGTCAAGTCAACCAAACCCGACGCATATAAGGTTACTATTTTAGACCCGATTTTCAACCTGACTGACCAGCCCATTAACTTTCAGAAGGAAGAAATCAGATGTATGTTTGAAAGAGACGGTTCTGCTAAAGGAATTGTATTCAGCCAGTTCACAACATTTCTTGATCTAATACACTATTCTTTGCAGAAGGTAAAAAACTACAACTTATTATGTGACAGTGCTTTTAATTATATGGATTTAAAATACATGATTACCTTTTCAATCGCTAATATAGTATCTTAAAACAGAAAATACTGCATATTTGTAGGCCTGTAAACGAACCGAAACGTTCATGAACTGTTCGGAACTTGTTCGGCGAGAAGTTCGTTTATTTAATAAACAAACGAACATTAACATACTTTGTTCGTTCATTTATGTTCTTTATTTACATTTGTTTATGTTCGTTCGTTTATGTTTGTTCATTTCGATTTAAATACGTAAGTAGTCATGTTTATATAAATATTAAATATAAAGGAACATTCTAGCTACATATATAAATATAACTAATTGGGCTTTCTAGTATAAAAATGGGTTTCTAATGGAATTTATCGTAATTAATCACTAAATTATATATTAAAAAGTTACTTTATGTTTAGTCAATAATGTTCATTTATATTTGTTAAATTATGTTTATTTTTTGTTGTTTACTGTTTGTTAAATTATGTTCGTTTAAGTTTGTTTATGTTCGTTTACGTTCGTTAATTGTTCATTTAGGTTTTAAACGAACGAACAAAATCGAACACAGACATGCCCATTTTCTTAATAAACGAACATGAACAAAAAAATGTGTTTGATTATATATTTTGTTCGTGTTTGGTTAAAGTTAAATGAACAAACACGAACATGCCTCTGTTCGTGTCGGTTTGGTTCATTTACAGGCCTACATATTTGACACTTAAAAGTCAAAGGTTGACTTTTTTTTTTGTATGTTGTGATTTGCAGAGTGGTGTGAAATGTGTTCAGTTAGATGGATCCATGACTTTGGATGCAAGAGAAGCTGCGATTACGAGATTTATCAATGACGGAGACTGCAGAATCTTCTTGATGAGCTTGAAAGCAGGTGGTGTTGCTCTAAATCTCACAGTTGCCTCACATGTAAGTCATCATCTTCCATGTTCTTTTAACCGTCAATCATTTGACTCAAGTTTTTTAAACCCTTAGGTATTCTTGATGGACCCGTGGTGGAACCCCGCTGTGGAGCAGCAAGCCCAAGATCGAGTCTATCGTATCGGTCAATACAAACCAATCAGGTTGGTTTAATGGTTTCATACTTCATTTATTTTCGTATAGATGACAAAACGGGTCGGGTCGGGTCAGGTAAAAGGTCAAAGTGTGAGATTGTATTGCATAATGCAGGGTTGTGAAGTTTGTAATAGAAGACACAATTGAGAAGGATATTCTGGAAATGCAGGAGAAGAGGAAATTGGGGTTTGAGGGGTAATCTTGTCATTATTTTTTGTCACTCTACTTGCATTATTGTATATACTTGCAGTTTATATGGTTTTGGTTTGCAGGACTGTTGGTGGCCGTAATGAAGCTCTGGAAAAGCTAAGCCATAATGACTTGATGCAACTTTTTTTGCATGTATAGGGAGGTATAAATAGTTTGTCTTCTTAACATGTATATTGTTCATGTTAAAGTGTATTTTCGGTATTTGATATAACAAGGTATTTGTTTTAAATACCAAAAGGACACTTGTAACCCGAAATCACATATGACCATTGCTTTTCGAACTTTTGTGTGGTTTTAGGTAAACAGGCATATTGCTCTTTACATTCTTCTTAGCATGCGGCCCGGTTTCTGTTGGTTTTAAACTTTTAATTCTTAGAACGCGATATTCTTTGTGAAACTCCATGACACAGTTGTTAGTTTTCATCATCTGGTTCTAGTGGTCATCTTGATGCAATACTTTTGTATGACTTACTAAGATTCTAAGCTACTTTTGAAATGGTTACTGTCTATAGAACAGAGATATCAAGTTGTGTTGACTGGTCTAAAACTTTTATAAACATCAAGTGCATCAAATACAAGTACAAAGGCTACATTACTCTAATAATAGTATATTTTTAAAATATAATGAATTAAGAGGCAGTGGCGGAACTAGAACATTAACTCAGGGGTATCCCAATTTTTTTTTTTTTTTACCATGCAATCATACAATATTAAAAAAAACGACAATAAATAAATAAAGTAAAACAAATACCTAATAGATTTGTCCTCTTATTTTTTTCATAGCTTGAAATCGTTTTATCACACCGTCGTCTTTTACTTCATGTAAAAAATCCTTTTCGACCGCACAAACCATAGCATTGTTCAAAAAATTTTGGCCCATTCGATTGCGTAAATCCGTCTTGACAAGCTTCAATTTCGAAAAACATCTTTCAACGGTTGCGGTTGCAACCGGTACAAGCAAAGCTAGCTTAACTACCCGATAAACTGAAGGACAAGAACTATGCGTTCCCATTTCAACCATAACATGCGCAAGATCACTTATTCCATTCAAGTTTTCAAAGTTATCATCATCACTTATTGTGTGATGAAATGACTCAATATCACCCAAAAGAGTCCCTATTTCTTGTGTAGTAAAATCATCCGGGTACATCTTAGCAAACGCCAATATCTTCGATGGGTCAAACTTAGAAAAACCGTTAGAAGGATTTAAACCTGACATATTTTTTATTAGGGGTGTCCTATGTATAAAAATCGAAAAAAAATTACACTACTGGTAAAAACTTAAGCCGTAGCCCGTGCTACGCCTGGCACAAGGCCAGGTCCGCCCCTCTTAAGAGGTAAAACACTACATCATACTGAAGCCAAAATGCTCATGAAATATTGTGACGAACAATATAATATGATTTAGAATAGATATTGGTAGTTAAAATGTTATGTAACTGAGGAAACACTGATAGTTTGGTGAGCTGCACTGAATCTGATTGTCGTTTTAAATTGTGTTGCTGCATCTTGTTTGGGCCCCAGCAACTAGTTGGGCCTGTTGTTTGAATGAGACGCCTTGTTTTCTTCAAATAAATAAATCTATCTATCAAGAACTTGGGTTGTCATGTGACACCCTTGATAATCCAAAGTTTTGGAGAGAGTTTTCTACAATTTAGGATTTTATATTAGAAACTAATATAACTAACTAATTATATAAGTAACTAACTAATATGGTTGTTCCGAAATATATGCTGCATATTAGATATCTTATCTTATATTGATTTTATATCAAAAAATAAATATAACTAACTAATTACATTACAAAACTAACTATTATGATTGTTCTGCAATATATGATGCACTATATTAGATATTTTATATTGATTTATGTTTAAGACGTAAATTTTGAAGAAACGGGGTGTTCGATGATTAGTGATTTGTGTGGTAAGAAAAATGACTAAATCAAAAAACGTTAATTAATTACAAATTTAACTTCACGTACAAACAGCCTTATCATACAAAACGTACGAAAGCAATGAAAAAACAAAAACACGCGATAACATTTTCGTAATTATTTGCTTGTAGATAATTATTAAAATTACTCTACAAATTTTATGAATTTTATCAATTTTATAGATCAACCGTGTAATACACGGATTACTAACCTAGCATGTTTTGTGAATGACACTGAACAAGAGAACTCACTCTTTATTTGTGTGTAATGAAACCTAACAATTAGATTTCTTATCTCTCTATTGTGTCGTCTCTCTGTGTGTTATAAAAAAATAAAATAAAAAGATCTAGAAAGTGTAGCCGTGTAGGAAATGCATTGAGCCTTTAATTAAGAATACGGGATGTGGGCTTGGGTTTGGGGCGTGGGAACCCAAACAACGCCGCTTTAGCCATACTGGGCCAGCTTGGGTAGCGGCGTTGCCGTTCTAGCGTGGCTATGAAGCCTGGCGTGGGGCGGGTTGGGGCGACGACGTGGCTGACTGGGATTGGATACCAAAATCAGACCGTTACCCATAGCCGTTTGGGGTAGCCGTTGGCCATGGCGGTTACCGCTATGTAAATCAAATTTTTTAAAAAAACTTTTACTATTTTTTACCTATAAATACTCACCCCAAACATCAATATTTTTCACATCTTCTTTCTTCAAACACCAATCTTCATCCAAAACCAACCCAAAAAACGAAAATGGTTCATTGGACCGAGGAGGAGGAGCTAACGCTAGTGACGTCAATCGTTAACGTACAACGAACGTTACGTCGTGGTCAAACCGCCTACTGGACACGAGCGTTTCAGGAATACCAACAACATGTTGGAAACGCGCGTCACAACTTGAACGCGTGTCAACATAAGTGGCGGGAGCTAAGACCGCACCTGGATCGGTTTAAAGCATGCTTCGACCATGTGCCTGCAGGCGACCTAAGCTACGACGATCGAGTGGAGATCGCCAAAATGGAGTATAGGCACGATGGGAACCCGGAATTTCGTTGGGTTTCCCACTTTAATATTTATCGTACTTTGTATTTTTTTAGAATTTATTATGAAGTTTTTTTTTAATTTTTTTTAGGATTTGTTAAGTTGTTCTTTTTTAATCTTTTAGGATTTATTAAGTTGTTTTTTTAATTTATTATGATTTTATGTAACCTTTTTTTTTTAATCAACTAAATGTCAAAATATATAAAAAAAAAATTAATTTCCACATGTTCACCCACGTCAGCTAGCCCACGTCGCTTCCACACCCCATTTTTTTTGGGGTGGCCTGATGGAGCCCATCTCCGCCACATGACAACCCAAGCTCCACTCCCAACAGCCTAAACTATGATACCATAAAAAAAATCTAGAAAGTGTAGCCGTGTAGGAAATGCATTGAGCCTCTGATTAAACTATGATACCATACACAAATCTAATCCTCTAAACAAAGTAAAAAACTCCTTCACTTGTATAAATAGTAAAACCATGTCTATGACATTAAAGTTATAACCTATTTACCAATTTCTTTTGTGAGAATGCTAGTGTTTGTTTTTTTTTTCTATCCATTCATTTGTGAATTAAATTAGATAATATCATTCGACAGGTAATAAATATATAAAACAAGGATGAATAATTGTGTCCAATGAAGATGTGAACATGTCTATTTGCACCTTCTTCCATTATTTTTTACCCTATAATTATACCGAAAATAATTATATTTTATTTTTCATTTCAATTTAATAATATTTTTTATACTTTTTATCATTAAAATTTCTCTCTCTTCCACTCACAATTAATTTAAAATATATTAACAATATAATATACAAATAAACAATAACTTTTTCTATTTCCTTCCCTCACAATCGCTTTTTATAATATAAAGAACTCTCTCTCTCTCTCTCTGTCTCTCTCTCTCTCTCAATTTGGTGAAAGGGAAACTCTCATAAAATTTAAACCTTTCACCTTTTGGCTAGAGTAGATCAGACGAGTTTGAGTTGTCGTTCCTCACAAATAAGAAAAACAAATAAAAAATAAAAAAAGATTCATGAATGGTTACTTTTTTAACATAAAGGGAAGTTATATTTATGCTACAATAAAACATGGCTGGAGGAGGAAGAGGAAGAGTCGGCGATGACATTCCCTGGCAAGATGTGTCGTTCAGATAAGGAAAAGGCAGGAATAATGCTGAAGAGGAAAAGAGGAAAGAGACGAACAACAGAAGAAATATCACAAAGTATTACGTTTCTAACCTCCCATCCGGATGCAGACCATGGGATGTAGCAGATTTTGTTGGTATCTTTTGGGAGGTGGTCGGAATGTACATTGCGAGGAAGAGAGACAAGTTCGGGAAAAAAGTTTAGTTTTTTGAGTTTCAAGAATGACGTTGATGCTAAAGAACTTGAGAGAGCCCTGAACGGAGTTAAGTTGGGGGATTGTAAACTCTGAGTCAATATAGCGAAATTAGCTTTAGAAAATGCAAGCCTTTGGGAAAATGAAGGAAACATTCTGAAAAATAAAGGAGAACAACAAGGGAAGAGATATAGACGGAATGTTATGAAGAGTGTTGGAGATACCAGGGGCAGTTTCTAAAAAAAGGGTTTCTTTTAAGGATATGGTAGCACCGTCGGTTCAGTAATCACTATCCCAATCCAACCTTGAGAAAGTGGTTATGGTACATGAGGAAACTAGTGCTTTTTTTTATTTTCAAGGTAGGGTCGCGGGCCAAGAACTAGTATCTTGGGAGTTTTAGTATTATGTTGGTTTTATAGGACGATCTGGAAGCAGTGGATTTTATTACAGATCATAAACTTTGGAGTGTCTGGTTCGAGTCATTGGACGTGTGGGCTGGCCAATCGATGCCATATGAAAGGGTAGTCTGGTTAAAGTTTCTTGGTGTTCCTCTGCACTTGTCCAAAAACAAGGTGTTTGATGAGATGGCTAGTTTTTTCGGAAAAGTAATTCATTGTTCCCAGTTATCGACAAAGGATAGAGATTTATCTCTTAACAGCGTGGGGGTCCTGGTGAAATTTGGGATGAGAATCTCTGATTTGGTCACATTGAACTGGAAAGGAAAAAAAATATAGGGTGTGGGTACTTGAGGAATTGGATGACTAGATTCTGGATTGTCTTTTCAAAGACACTTGGCCAGAATAGGTGCCCGGAGAAGAAGGTAGTATGCCGGCGTTGGAGAACTCAAATGGCCACTCGTGCAGTCCTATGGAAGATGAACGAGCTTTCGGTGTATTAAAAAAGAGATGGTCTATTAAAAAAGAGATGGTCTATCGTTGCCCCGCCGTCGAGGATACTTGAAAAGAGTAAAATGAGAAACATCATGTATACGTGCATCATCTTGCATAACATGATATTGGAGGACTCAGGCAGAGCGTTTTGTGGAGAAAGTTACGATGAAGGTAAACGGACGAACCCACTACTCACATATGCTCAAAAAGAAGTTATCCGGGCGAGGATACGTGACAGGGACACACACCATAACCTTCGAGTTGATCTGACCGAGCACCTATGGTTTTATCGTGAAAAGGAGGAGAAGACACAGACGACGGGTGATTGTTTTAGTGACATTGTATTTTTTTTATTTAAATTGTAACATTGTATTTTTTTATTTAAATTATGGCATTGTATTTTTTATTTAAATTATTACATTGTGTTTTTTTTATTTAAATTATGAGGTTTAAATTAATACTAGTTTTGTTCGCGTCGCGCTTTGCGGCGAAATTGAGCAAATGATACTGTAAAACATGCGTTATTTGAAAAATGTAGTATTTCTTTTAGAAAGCCAAACCGTCATAATCGATTTAGTTACGTACTTAAATTTTTAGAAAAAATAAATAAACAACATATGTTATTAAAGAAACATCAAATTAATTGATAAAGAAAATATTTTTTGAAAAAAAATATTAAAAAAATAAATAAATATGGTTTTAAAAAAAGAAAAATAACGTTAAAGCTACAAGAAAATATAATTACTACTATTATAATACTACAATATTAAAAAGGTATATATTATTTTAAATTTTAAATCATTATTCATTAACACTCATAAACGTTATATATATAATATAATATAATATCAAAAATAAATAATGTATTTTAAACAAAAATAATAATTAGGTAATGATGATGGAGACTTTAAACCATTGCATGTAAGTTAAAGGGAGGGGCTTTAAAGCCCCCCATATGACGTGGGGCCTAGGTGGATTTGACGTGGCGTGATAAAGAGCTTAGAGGCTTTATACCACATCCACCAACCTAAGAACCATAAAAAACACTTAAAAACGTGTCTAGTCAACTGTCATATCATAAAAACACGTATTCTTTAATAACACTCAAAACTCACCCAGTAACGAAACATAAACACAATGCCACATCATCACATTGTTAACAAAAAAGAATTTGTTTTTTTTAATTACTACCCAACCCTCCACCCTCTGACACAATCCCCACCACTTCTCATTTTTACTCTGTGTACAAAAATGATTCACAAACATGGGTGATAAAAATGAAGCCACAATAGCTAAAAACAACATGGATGTCCACGTAGGCTTCAAAAATAGGTAAAAATCTACTATTGGGATGCTCTGGTGGGTTTTCATCGAGAAAATAAATTGCATGCATTGTGTAAGGGTGTGGTTTCCACTTATCTTTTATCTTCCCAATGCATCTAAATATTCATTTATTAAAAGTTTTAGAATGCAATTGTAAAATCATTTATAACAAATCTAATACATTCGGTCTCGGAGTGGAAGAATGGGGAGATAAGGGCTATGGCTATGGTGGTGGGGTGTAACTCGGATAAAATTCCGCTCTCGTATTTGGAGATTACGGTGGGGACTGACATGAACAGAATCAATAATTGGAATCCGATTATTGAGGTGTTTGATATAAAATTGTCGGTTTGGAAAGCTAAAACTATTTCGATAGGGGGGAGACTTACTTTGATTATTTCTGTGATGGAAAGTCTTCCTATATATTACTTTTCGTTATATAAGGTCCCCGTTGGAATTATCAAGATTCTTGAAGCGAAAATCAGAAAGTTCCTTTGGGGGTACAAATGAAATTAAAAAAATGAATTGGGTGGCTTGGGATTGGATCACATGGCTTAAATCTAAAGGAGGGTTGGGTATAAACAGACTTAAAGAGATTAATTTGGCCCTTCTTTTAAATGGGGATGGAGATACAGGGTCGAAAATCAAAATTTATGGAGAAAGGTGGTGGAAGCTTGCCATGGTAAAAACAATCAAAGGAGCTTCCTTCCTATAAATGGTAACATTAGGGGATGTTGGAAAAATATTGTGAACTCGATATCCAACTTGAAACTTAAGGGAAGGGTTTAAATCGTCTGATCTTGGGTAAGGTTGGGAACGGGGAGGGAATTCGTTTTTGGTTAGATACTTGGTCGGGTGATACGCCTTTCATGGTAAGATGGCCACATTTGTTCGGTTTGGAATTGTATAAATCATGTTGGGTTGCAGACAGAAGGATAGAGAACCAAGGAAATAACGGATTTACGTGGAATAGGTCTAGAAAGTTGGAGTCGGACGCTGAGCTTAAGGAGTGGCAGGAATGTCATGAGACACTAAATAGGATCTTGCTTAATAATAATAATAATAATAATAATAATAATAAGGGTAGGGATATGGTAAAAAGTGTCTAAAATGTGAGAAGGGTAAGAAGTGTTTTAAACCATTGGATATTTGATCTAATGGTTGAGATCAATAGGGTATAAAAATGTAAATTGTGTTTTAATTAGAAGGACTTTATGTAAAATTGAAGGGCAATAGTGTCTTTTCCAATGTTTCAAATATGGTAACCGTATCCTACACAACCAAAACCCCCATTAATCTCCTAAAAACTAGCTATTCAAATTTAATTGCTAAATTATATCGATCCTCAATTCTAAAAATACAAAAATTTGTAACTGCTGGAAGAAACGTATAACACTATACATCCATCATATAACACTATACATCCATCATATAACACTATACATCTATCATATAACACTATATAACAATATATAACACTATACATCCATCATAGATATGCTACCAGAAAAATATAACACTATATAACACTATGCATCCATCATCTAACACTATATAACCAAAGAACACTATATAACACCATGTAACACTATATAAAAAATATATAACACTATATAGTTCTGAATGATAGTTGCACTACAGAATTAATAATTTATGGTGTTATATAGTGTTTTTTGATGGTTGCGCTACAGAATTATATAACACTACAGAATTATATAACACTAAAAACCATATTATAACACCGTATAACACCAAGTAACACTATATAACACTATATAAAAAAATATATAACACTATACAGTTCTGAATGGTTGTTGCACTACAGAATTATATAAGACTACACAAATTCGTAGATTAATTCCTAAATTCGAATTCCTATAATAAAGGGTGGCGGTTATTTTGGGCAATTATCTTTTAATCAATTAATTGAAAGAAATAGAAAATTACTAATTCACCCTTTTGAATTAATTTAGATATAGGACACTTGTGATCACCACATTATTTCTCACCCTTCTCACAAAAGTAGGACTTTGTACAGGATCCCCTACCATAATAATAATAATAATAATAATAATAATAATAATAATAATAATAATAATAATAATAATAATAATAATAATAATAATAATAATAATAATAATAATAATAATAATAATAAGGATTTATGGAAGTGGAAAGACGACAATAATGAAGGTTTTTCGGTGAAGCATGTTAAATTGGCTTTAATTAAGGACAGAGGTGATAGTCATCCCCCTAACTTCGAATGGTGTAAATGGGTGCCTCTCAAATGCAATATTATGGCGTGGAGAGGTAATATGGATAGATTAGCTACGAGAGTTAATTTAAGAAGAAGGAATGTGAATATTACTTCGGTTATGTGCCCTCTTTGCGAAGAGTTTGAGGAAACGGTGGACCATTTATGTACTGCTTGTTCAATGGTGGATAGGATGTGGCCGGCCTTCAGTGTTTGGTGTAACTTGCCACAGATTTATGCTTTCGATTTCAAAGACATTATGGAGATTCACAAGTTCACGCAACTCAGTAAGAAAGCAAAGACTCTCATCCAAGGATTGGTGTTTATCTCATGTTGGTGTATCTGGAAAGGAAGAAATGAATTGGTTTTCAAACAGATTAGACGAAGTCCGCATGATATTTTAGGGGAGGTTAAATCGAGGGGTTTTGGGTGGGCTAAGAATAGATTGTATTGTAAATATATTAATTGGGCGGATTGGTGTAAACATCCGTTGTATATGATGTAATTGTCTGCCCTTTGCCCGTATAGGTCAGGAGTGTTGTTTGTTGTTTGGCCTTTTACCCTTTTTGGTCGGAGGTGTGTTTTCTAATAAAGTTTACTTTTCAAAAAAAAAAATTTATAACAAGTAAAAATTTGACTTTATAATAGAAATAAATAATCTGATTAATGATTACAATTATACTATTAACAGTTACGTATAATACTACAAATATAATCACTAAATTAGCTTGTAATTCTACAAAGTTTATATATTTTTTATATTTATGAAAGTATTTTAAAATATTTTTATATTGATACTTACCGGTTATTATTTAGAAAAGTAAACTATAAAATATACACTTTTTAGACCGCGGGGTTTGGGGCGTGGGAACCAAACCAACGCCGCTTTAGCCACACCGGGCCATCTTGGGTAGCAGCGTTGCCCCTCTGGCGTGGCTATGAAGCCTAGGGTGGGGCGGGTTGGGGAGATGATGTGTATGACTGGGATTGGTTGAGTTCATGTGACCATTGGGCTAGCCATTGGCCAACGGCTATTTTATAAAAAAAATAAAAATCTTTTACTTTTATTCTATATAAATCAACCAATTCTTACTAAATTTTACTATCCAAATATTCAAAAACCACATCTCATCACCCAAAAATATATATACAATGAATTCTTCAAGTTCAAGCGATTCGTCAGATAGTTATGATTCGTCATCCTCATCGAACGACGGGGCGAAAATATTATTATCAACAGTGGCGACGGTCCTGAAAGCTATCGTTGAAGATTTAGAAGAAGGGACTTCCCAACCTAAACCCAAACAGAGGAAGTATATCGTTCGTGAACACAAAACCGCTAACGATTTACTGGTAAGTGATTATTTGTCACCCGAACCAACGTATGATGAAGGAATGTTTAGTTGTCGTTTTCGTATAAGTAAAAACTTATTTTTAAGAATATCAAAGGATTTAGAGGATAATTACGATTTTTTCTGATAAAGCCCCGATGCACGTGGTAATTTAGGATTTACCACGTGGCAAAAGGTTACGGCCGCCCTTAGACATTTGACTTACGAGAATAGTTCCGACATAATGGACGAATATTTAAAAATGTCGGGTGATGTGTGTAAAATGCAACATATAAATTACATCAAATAAGGCATAAAACTAACCCTTTTTTAGTACTAATGTTGGAAAAAGTGTGTTTTTGTCTTCCTTTTGCATTTTCAGGATTAAATGAGCTCAAATTAACAAAAGAAGCAAAAAGGCAGCTAAATCTAACATAAATACAAGAAAAGGAACAAAAGTGGATTGCCCGACCCCTCGACAGCATCCTCCCAAGCAAAACAGAGAAGGCAGAAGACTGAACACGCCTCGTGCTCAGCGAGCACGGGGCCGTGCCCAAGAAGCAGCAGAAAAGACAAACCTGTAGAAGCTTCTATTGCTCACCACGGGGGCGTGCCCAGTGAACACGGGGGCGTGCCCAAAGTATTGCAGGCGCTAATTGTAATTGCGAATTACAATTAATGAGGAGAGATAGTGTCAGACAGGCACGGGGCCGTGCCCAGCGGACACGGGGCCGTGCCCAGGCCTCTGTTCAGCCTATAAATAGGAGTGCTTGGCTTCATTGCAACTCATCCCTTGGCACACCACCTCTCTCACACTTCATCCACCACCCACCACCATCACAACACCATCATCCACCACCATTATCCATTGTCCATCATAGAGTGTGTGAGTCGTCTCGGGATCCAAGATTGATCGTTAGAGTTCTTGACAATCAAGGCCATGTTTGCCTAAGTCTCTTACATCACTTGGTGAAGACAAGTGTTTAGTATAATACTTTTTATTTTTAATCTTTTGCACTTTTTATTTGGTTTTGTATTAATGACTTTAATAACTAGTTGCTTATGTTGAAGGTGACTTTTCCTTATCGTTTATCCGTGGTGTCTTGGCATTATTTTACTGTCTATATAAAATGTCACACCCCGATCTCCACGTGTCACCGGTGGGCCCGACGTGGGGGTAAGGTGACGTAGTTGGCATCGTCATAGACAAACAACACAATATAATAATGCACAGCGGAAGCAGAATAGATTCATTTCAACTTTAAATACAATGTAATAATAAATATCACGAGTAGTTGAAACGGATCCACAGGCGGATCAAATAAATAAGAAAATTGTTCAACAGTTTTATTGTCGTCCGAGCTTGCGAGACTATTGTGGACGCTCTAGGAGACAGCCAGCCTATTTCGTTTAGTACCTGCACTTAACCTTTTGGGAAAATACGTCAGTTTACACTGGTAAATACAAATTAACTGACTCATTTTGAAAATGATTGAAAATTGATTTAAATGCACATGGCATAATTATTTTTATAACTTGGGATAATTATGCAATATAAACTTGTGAACGAATTACATGCTACTCGTACGTTTGGTAGCCCGGGATCTTGTCCGGGTTAAAGATTAATAGACACACCACATTAAAGAGTTATACACGACGGGTGTACGCTTACACCCCGTGCTCTGGTCGTGGCCATCTCGTAAGATAATGCCAAGGATATCCGGGACACGGTCATTAACCCCCCAAAGGCTTAAAGTAAAACAAGACTGTTTAAACGAGCCGATCAAATTATTCCAATTGCATACCCAAGGGTGCAAGATTTGTACGCTCGATCAAGCGGTATTCTATATACCGTACCCCAAGCCCGTATAGGGAAAATAAGTCAAAATGTATTTACCTGAGTAAGTATGAATCACAATTGGTAAGTGTAGATAGCTTTTACTGGGCCTCCTATTCTGGAACAAAGGTTTATAATAACCTATTAGATTCCTAACGGGTCTTTTATTTAAGCCTAAGCTTGACCGGTTAGTTTTAAGGACGATACGGTTCAAGCGCACGATTAAGCGAAGACCGGATAGAATGTGATTTAGACCCGACAAGTTTGAATACTTGTATAATATGGGTATACTAAATACATTCTGGATTTTGAGATAAAAATGATAACGTTTGACCCGTTTCGGTCAATTTATGCAAACTAGTTACATAAACCGAACCGAGCGCTAAAAGAGCGTTACGGGTAGCCAAAAGAGTCATATGCAAGTTCCCTTAGATAATATGCTTTAAATATGATATAACATCAGCAAGTTATGTTCTATTATGCCCCGGATAGATTTAAACTCCATTTATGCCTTATAAGGGCATTTTGGTCATTTAAAAGTTTATAAAAGAGTTAAATTGGAAATCTGAGTTACAGGTCTGATTTATACAGTAAATATACTAAATTTGACATGTTATAACAGTAGGGTATGAACCATATACCAAACTTATTATTTAAAATCAACTATGCACCGTAGGGGTATTTTAGTAATTTCACAAGGGCTAAAATGTCAAAACTGGAAATCTGAGTTCAAAATCTTATACTTACTGTTATTATATGAAAATATGCTAAATATATCTGTGGGTATGAATCTTATATGTTTAGTTTGGGTGTAACGCATACTATGCGTTAAAAACGCTTAAAAGTGCGATTTAAAGCCGTTTCCGGGTTTTTAAAAGAAAGCTGAGATTTTTATGTTTCCAGAATGCTCAAAATATTTTATTTAACAAATAAAATCAGTAGAAAAAGGTTTGGGGTCAAAAGGATTTATAAAACTCATTTTATGGCTTAAACGGTCAAAACCGGCATTAACCGAATCAACTTAGCGACCTATGATACGATCAGCCAAAAATTAAATAAAAATCATCAAAAATCCAAAAATATTATATAACATCAGTGGGTAAAAAGTTTTATATCAAAAAGTGGCCTTAAATATATTATACGCTAAATGCGCCGTTTATGTAACATAAAGCTATAGTTTTACGATATCGGCCATAACTCAAAATCTGGACCATCAACTGATCTCAAATTTTCGGTGCAAGTTTATAAATTAGTAATAAAGATTTCTACTCTTTCACTTTTCCGAAAATCACGTTTTATATCAAAAAGGGCAAAATAGTCAACTTTTAAGCATAATCGGAAACATGCATATGAATCGGTTAAGCATAGACTCAATTAGTAAAAATTCCAGAGAGTTACTCTTAAATAAAAATGCTCAAAAATAGACTCCAATACAGATCTCAAACATGCATGCACGGATCCGAATCGAGAGTCAACGAAAAAGTCGTTTTATAAGACTTTCGGTTCCGATCCGAGTTTATACTAAAGATTGTCGAGTTGATTATGATAAAACATATTCTTACATTCATTATAAAGCTATTTTTGATGGTCAAACTGATTGCATGTCATCTACATTACCATTTATGCTATATTTCGCAAAAACCATTTCTGTTGACTTTTTAAGAACAACTTTGACTCGACAAATAGCATGCTTAGAGTGGGAATCAGAGAATACCCTTTTGAGGGTTTGTTTCCCACATAAATACCAACTTATAAGTGGTTTCAATTTGAGAAATGACAGAGCCAAATTCTTTTAATCGAAAAGTCAAACTATATGAACAACGGTTTGACTTTTGGCTAATAATCAAAGCTAGAACGAATTAGAGGATGATATGAATGCTTACAAAGGTCCTAATGAAGCCTAGATAGTACTTGGAGGTTGCCTTGTCGATCAGATTGCTCCTGGAATTGCCTTGTGAGTTCTTGAAGTTGTGAGTGTTCTTGTTACTAACACAAGTGCCTCAAAATGTGAACAAATGATCTGATTAAATGGTGTTTTCAGGAGTTGTAAGAGTGCACCAGGTGTCTTTACATGCATGTCCACCCATTGGTGCATTTAGGAGGTGATGAAAGCTGTTTCCCACTCAAAATTCGGACCCAACAGCCCTTGATCGCCAAAACTGGAGCTGGGCGCTGGGTCGCGGCCCGCGTAAGGCCTCAGGCGGGCGCCTGGGGTCTGCAGCTCCAAACTTGGTTCATTTGTTGCAGTTTTGGTCCCTGCACTTTGGTTACGATGATTTGGCCATTTATCTTGACTCGTAAACCCTTAAATCTGGTTTTTTATGAACCTTGGGACATTTACCAACATGGTAATGTCCTCGGTTAACTTTGCGCTCACCCGAAAAGCCATGAAATTCGACGTTGACGCTTTTAACCCCTCAAGTACGGTTTTGGCCATAACTTTCTCATACGATAACGAAACTTCATGAAATTTTTACCACATATCCTAGTGAGTATATTTTAGCATTACAAAGCTTCGGGTCTGCCAAAAGGTCACTCAGAGGTATAAATTCAACATGTTGACACTTTTAGCCCCTATAGTTTGTAGTTCCTCACTTTCGTGCAATTTCCGCTTCGTATGATCCATGATCCATCCGTTTAAGGTTATAAACATTATGTAGGGTTATTATAGAGTCTATTTATCCATTGTTGACACTTTGGACCCTTACGTTCCATAGTTTTCACTGTTTGTCAACTTTAGTCCCTCTAAAGTTTGTTTTCGCATATGCAAAGTCTATGACACGTGTCAATGCATTATTGGACGTAAATTTTCGAGGTGTTACATCCTCACCCACTTAAAAGAAATCTCGACCTCGAGATTTACTGAAATAAATGAGGGTATTTTTCCTTCATCGTGGATTCCACTTCCCACGTGTATTCGGGACCTCTACGGGCATCCCATTTGACCTTAACAATAGGTATGTACTTCCTCCGGAGCTTCTTAACCTGTCGATCCTCAATCGACAATGGTTTTTCCACGAACTTCAAACTCTCATCTATGTGTATATCCGTATGCGGTATGACTAGTGTTTCGTCAGCGAAACACTTCTTCAGATTACAGATATGGAACACATTATGAATAGCGCTAAGTTCTTCAGGCAAGTTTAACTTATAAGCAACTGACCCGACACGTTCGACAATCTCGAAAGGTCCAATATATCTCGGGCTTAGCTTGCCTTTCTTACCAAATCGCATCACCCCCTTCCAGGGCGATACTTTAAGCAACACTTTATCACCTACATCGAAGTGAAAATCCTTGCGCTTAGGATCCGCATAACTCTTCTGCCTATCCCTGGCAGCTTTCAAACGATCGCGAATCTGAACGATCTTGTCCGTTGTCTCAAAAACAATTTCTGGTCCTGATAGTTGGACATCTCCAACTTCTGCCCAACAGATGGGCGATCTACACTTTCTACCGTATAAGGCTTCAAAAGGCGCAGCTTTTATGCTGGAATGGTAGCTATTGTTGTAGGAGAATTCAATCAATGGTAGGTTCTTATCCCAACTACCACCCAAGTCGATCGCACATGCACGAAGCATGTCTTCCAAGGTTTGAATGGTACGCTCACTCTGACCATCAGTCTGAGGATGATAGGCCGTACTAAAATTCAAACGAGTGCCCAATGATTGTTGGAAACTCTTCCAAAAATGCGACGTATATCTAGTATCTCTATCAGAGATAATAGATACAGGTATACCATGCAACGCTACAATCTTATCAACGTATAATTGAGCTAACATATCGGAGCTATACGTCTCCTTGATGGGTAGAAAATGAGCTGACTTAGTCAGTCTATCTACTATGACCCATATGGTATCATTTCCCTTTTTCGTCTTTGGCAACTTGGTGATGAAATCCATTGTCACCATTTCCCATTTCCACTTGGGAATTTCAGGTTGTTGAAGCAAACCTGACGGCTTCTGATGCTCAGCCTTGACTTGCGCACAAGTCAAACATTTAGCTACATGCTCTGCTACGGACTTCTTCAAACCAATCCACCAGTAGTTTGCTTTTAGATCCTGGTACATCTTATCAGCTCCAGGATGAACGGAATATTTAGAGCTGTGGGCTTCCTTGAGGATAACATCCCGAAGTCCTCTATAAACTGGAACCCATATTCGTCCGTTTAGTCTTAGCATTCCATCTTTGTCGTAGGATAACTGCTCCTCAGTTACTCCTAACTTCTCTTCAGAATAGTTAGCTTCCAACACAACTTCCTTTTGTGCAGCTAACACCCTTTCGTTCAAATTATTCCTTATTTCAATGCGCTTGGCATTGATTCTGATCGGTTTCACTCTTTCTTTTCTGCTCAAGGCGTCGGCAACCACATTGGCCTTGCCTGGATGGTATCTTATCTCACAGTCGTAATCATTTAGAGTTTCCATCCATCGTCTTTGTCGCATGTTCAATTCCTTCTGATTGAACAAGTGTTGAAGACTCTTGTGATCCGAATAAATTACACACTTGGTTCCATACAAGTAATGTCTCCACAATTTCAATACAAATACAACCGCACCCAATTCCAAATCATGGGTGGTGTAGTTCTTCTCGTGCACCTTTAATTGTCGAGAAGCGTAGGCAATGACCTTGCCTCTCTGCATGAGTACACAACCCATACCAGTGTGTGATGCATCGCAATACACCACAAATTCTTCTATGCCATCGGGCAATGTCAACACAGGGGCATTACTCAACTTCTTTTTCAAAATGTCGAAGGATTCCTGTTGCTTAGGGCCCCAATCAAACTTAATCTTCTTACGAGTCAACGAAGTTAGGGGCGCAGCAATCCTCGAAAAGTTCTCGATGAATCGCCTATAGTATCCTGCCAATCCGAGGAAACTGCGAATCTCTGTAGGAGTCTTCGGCTCCTGCCAATTCATGACTGCTTCTACCTTAGCGGGATCTACTTGGATACCACGCTCGCTTACCACATGTCCAAGAAATTGGACTTCTCGAAGCCAAAATTCACACTTCGAAAATTTGGCATAAAGTTTCTCACGGTGTAGAAGTTTGAGAATACAACGAAGGTGTTTCTCATGGTCAGCTTGGTTCTTCGAGTAGATAAGGATATCGTCAATAAAGACGATGACGAATTTATCTAAATAAGGCTTGCAGACACGATTCATGAGATCCATGAATGCGGCCGGTGCGTTAGTGAGCCCAAAAGGCATCACTAGGAACTCGTAATGTCCATAACGAGTCCTAAACGCTGTCTTGTGCACGTCTTCATCCTTGACCTTCAACTGATGATAACCTGACCTCAGGTCGATCTTTGAGAAATAGCTTGCTCCTTGCAACTGATCGAACAGATCGTCGATCCTGGGTAACGGATATCTATTCTTGATAGTGACTTTGTTAAGCTCGCGGTAATCGATGCACAGACGCGTCGACCCATCCTTCTTTTTAACGAACAAGATTGGCGCTCCCCAAGGAGACGAGCTAGGTCTAATAAAACCTTTAGCTAACAGGTCATCCAACTGCGTCCTCAACTCCTTCATCTCCGTTGGTGCCAATCTATATGGTGCTCTTGCTACAGGCGCTACACCTGGAATGATGTCTATTCGAAACTCCACTTGCCTATCTGGTGGCAAACCGGGGAGTTCTTCAGGAAATACTTCAGGATATTCAGAGATGACAGGGATATCTTCAATCTTCGGCTTCGGCTTATCAATAGTAACTTGTGCCATATAAATGACACAACCTTTCTGCAGACATCTGGATGCCTTGAGCATGGACACTTGCTCCGGCAATCCGTGCTGGGTATCTCCCTGGATAGCGAGTGACTCACCAGACGGAGTTTTCACTACCAGTTGCTTTCTGTTGCACACAATCTGAGCTTGGTTACGCGATAACCAATCCATGCCTATCACTATATCGAATCCAGCTAGCTTAAAGGGAAGCAAGGATAATGGGAAGGAATGATTCCTAATGGATATAACACATCCATCTAAAACAGTCGAGGCGGTTTCTATGGTTCCATCGGCTAATTCCACCTCATACTTCACACTTAAGGTTTTAACAGGTAGGTTTAACAACTTACAGAACTTATCATCTACAAATGACCTATCTGCTCCTGAATCAAATAGAACTCTAGCAAAAACATCATTTACAAGAAAAGTACCTGTAATGACGTTGTCGTCCTGAACTGCTTCCTTGGCGTCCATTTTGAAGACTCTCGCATTGGTCTTCTTTCCCTCATCGGCTTTCTTAGCATTCTTTGGGCAATTAGGTCGGATGTGTCCTTTCTCGTTGCAACCATAACAAGTTGCATCCTTTAGCCTCTTGCAATCTAATGCCTTATGATCCGGGGACTTACAAATCCCACATAATTTCTGCTGAGATTGAGATCTAGACTCCTGTCTGCATTTCCCAAAATGATGCTTCCTACAAACCTTGCATCTGGGTTTCTCACCCGACTGATGATCTCCCTTCTTGAATCCCGACCCTTTCCTGTGGTCGTTGTTCCCTCGGTGTCGTTTCTCCGATCTTCGTGAGGTGTCATCCTCACGTTTCCTCTTGTTTTCCTCCGAGCTCTTAAGAGCTCTCAACCTGACTACATCCTGAGTGAGGGAGAGAGATAGATCAGCTACTGATCTGAACGTCGTAGGCCTTGATGCCTTAACGCTCGCCTTAATCTCAGGCGCCAAACCCCCAATAAAACGGGCGATCCTTCTCGGTTCTGGGGTTACCAGGTATGGCACTAATCGAGATAAGGTGTTGAACGTGGTGAGATATGCCTGGCAGTCGAGGTTCTTCATCACCAGGGATACGAAATCCGACTCAATCCTTTCGACCTCATGTTGCGGGCAGAAATTTTCTTTGATCAGAGCTACAAACTGATCCCATGTCATACCGTACAGTGTGGCCTTACCGGCAGCTTGTAGGAGAGATTTCCACCATGCCAGTGCATCTCCTTTGAATGACTGGGACACGTACTTCACTACGTCCCGCTCAGCACATCCGCTGATATCAACAACCATATCCATATCATCCAACCACGTCATGCAGTCAACTGCTCCCTTTTCCCCAGTGAAATCTCTGGGTTTGCATGAAACGAAATATTTGTACGTACAGGACTTACTGTGCGTATCATGCTTCTGCTTGATTTCTTGTTTCGGTACACTGCTGTGGTTGGAGGAGTGATTATCCTCATCATCCTTCTTCGGCTCATTTTTCTTAGAAGGCGGCTTGCTATGAGCCTCCGAATGAGTCTTGGGCTTGACGTGCGATACGGTTCGGGTCCTACTCCGAGTCCCGCTTGATTCCCTGAATTTCCTATCCATGGCCTTGGCAACAACATTTTCTACCAGTGCTTGTAGTTCCGCACCAGTTACATGAATCTTGGTATTATCAGGGTGTTCCTCAGAACGACTGTTTGTTTCTTCTGATTTTGCCATGTAGCTTTAAGAGCTACAATAAAGTAAGGACAAGGTCTATTTAGAAACCTAACAGTATTATCGTTCTTGACGATTTATTAACCATGGTAACAATAGCCATAATAGTTAATTTATTTAATTTCATTCAGCACTTTTAACAGCATTTATCATAGAATGAAATGTATATATTGGCACGATAGGCATAGTCACTTGGAGAAATTTCTAAATTCTAAATTTAGATTTTTATAGGATTAAAATTGTATAATTAAACAAATAATCCTTTGCTTGGCATGGAGTTATAAACCACAACTGCCCTTTTTTGTTTTATATGACATAGTCATAACCCGTAGGTATCAAGTCACAATCAGACTTGTATACAGATATAATCTGTAGATAATTTATTAAAAGGGTGACATGTGTGATTTTACAGATCACGCTAGTCAAGAATGTTAACATGTTTGCAGATGTTAACAGAGATTTGAATCTTTTTAACCAGGTTTTACCATATTGGCCAGGCCTTTTAATAAGACATTCAAGCTAGGTTTTACCTTCTTAAGATTCTTATTAAATGGTAAATCAAAATAATAATTGATATTCTTCATTTATTTGTATATTATGTTCAAGCACATAGATAAAATGAAAACTTAAATTAACCATTTTAAATAAAGTAAACTAGTACAACTTTTGCCCTAAACGGGACTTTTCTCAACTAGCATGCCCACGCAGGGGCTAAACCAAACAACAAACAAACAAAACAAAACAAAACAAAACAAACCCACGCAGGGGTTAAACAGAAACAACATACCCACGCAGGGGTAGACAAGAGAAATATACCCACGCAGGGGTAGAATACAGGAATAAATGTCCTCGCAGGGACATGAGCAAATGAGCTAACAAACAAAGGATTTAATAATCTTTCTTACCCTTACCCTTGATCAAGTCAACCATCTTCTTAAACATACCGTGGTTGTGTCGGCGATCTTCCCGCATTTCCTGTCGCAACTCACGTCGCACGTCGTTTATCCCTTGCAGGATTTCCTGGACTTGCGGTGGCGACATCATTGGCGCCGGCGGCGGTGGCTGGTACTACTGTGGCTGTGGAGGCTGCGGCTGCTGGTATCCCTGCGGTGGGAATCCAAAAGCTGATTGTCCCGTAACCCAGGGACCTCCAAAAGCACTCTCCTGATTGAGAGGTTGGTAGCCTGAAGCTATCCAGTAGGGATCCCCTGTATAGTCATATCCTGGGGGAAAAGTCGGCTCGAAAGGGTTGAACTGTGCTGCGCTAGCATACGCAGGGATTGGCTCTCCAAAGTTCTGCGGTGGCAGTGGCGCAATAGGCGCAGAAGTCACCTCTGAGACGGGATGCTGAGATTCTCCCATCTCTGACTCCTCGTGAAGCGGCGAGTAGCGGCTGCTACCTGAATGTCGAGGGGTGCCAATGCGTATCCCTCCTCGTGTAGACATGCGGGCGTTCCTCCTTGGCCTCTGAGGCGGAGGAGGCAAAACCGGAGGTGGTGGCGGCGGCGGAGTGACTACGTCGCGCCAGAAACCCTCTGAAGGATCCTGCTGCTGAGGCTGCTGCTGAAGCTGCTGCTGCTGGGAGTGATGCTGCGAGTGCACGGGGGAGCTGTGGTAGGACTGGTGCATGGGAGAGTTATGGTAACTAGGGGTATAAACCCAGTCGTGCTGCTTGAATCTTTCCTCGAAACTATCGGGACCATTGTAAGGTGATCCCTGAACGGTGACCCATCGGATATCTCAATGGGGTGGTTCGGCGTGCCGGACGGTGGCATGGAAGGATCGGTGTCCTCATCGACCTCCATCTCATTGCCACCCGAGAAGTGGTCTTCAGGTCCGAGTGGGTTATGACCCACTGGTTCTTCCAAGTAGGCATCAGGGTTGTACAGGCCCTGATATACGGGTGCTGGGTAGTCATAAGGCGACTGGGGTAGAGGAATGAAGGATCCATGGGAGTTGTGGGGCCCATTTTCAGAGTGAGGCCCAAAAGAGTGTGGTAGGGAAGGTGAGGTACTCAGTGAGTGCCTAGCGGGTTCAGCGAACGATCTCCAAAGATCTCGGGCATCAGTGTTATGGGATGCTGATGGGGCTCGCCTATGCGAAGGCCCTGCCTCATGGTCATGAGAGGTGGCGAATGCTCCTCGTCCCCTTCCTCGTACACGTGGCGGCATCTTGAACCTGTCAAAATCAAACAAGTTGCACAACAAGATATATATAAGACAAAGTTAGAAAATAAAAGAAAATTTGAACATTTCCTAAGTTCTTTGTCTAGACTCGAAAATCGAGGAATGTGCAATTGTGTAACTGAGATTAAACACAAAAGACTAGTGTTTAATTCACTCAGCGTTGGCTCTGATACCAACCTGTCACACCCCGATCTCCACGTGTCACCGGTGGGCCCGGCGTGGGGTAAGGTGACGTAGTTGGCATCGTCATAGACAAACAACACAATATAATAATGCACAGCGGAAGCAGAATAGATTCATTTCAACTTTAAATACAATGTAATAATAAATATCCCGAGTAGTTGAAACGGATCCACAGGCGGATCAAATAAATAAGAAAATTGTTCAACAGTTTTATTGTCGTCCGAGCTTGCGAGACTATTGTGGACGCTCTAGGAGACAGCCAGCCTATTTCGTTTAGTACCTGCACTTAACCTTTTGGGAAAATACGTCAGTTTACACTGGTAAATACAAATTAACTGACTCATTTTGAAAATGATTGAAAATTGATTTAAATGCACATGGCATAATTATTTTTATAACTTGGGATAATTATGCAATATAAACTTGTGAACGAATTACATGCTACTCGTACGTTTGGTAGCCCGGGATCTTGTCCGGGTTAAAGATTAATAGACACACCACATTAAAGAGTTATACACGATGGGTGTACGCCTACACCCCGTGCTCTGGTCGTGGCCATCTCGTAAGATAATGCCAAGGATATCCGGGACACGGTCATTAACCCCCAAAGGCTTAAAGTAAAACAAGACTGTTTAAACGAGCCGATCAAATTATTCCAATTGCATACCCAAGGGTGCAAGATTTGTACGCTCGATCAAGCGGTATTCTATAAACCGTACCCCAAGCCCGTATAGGGAAAATAAGTCAAAATGTATTTACCTGAGTAAGTATGAATCACAATTGGTAAGTGTAGATAGCTTTTACTGGGCCTCCTATTCTGGAACAAAGGTTTATAATAACCTATTAGATTCCTAACGGGTCTTTTGTTTAAGCCTAAGCTTGACCGGTTAGTTTTAAGGACGATACGGTTCAAGCGCACGATTAAGCGAAGACCGGATAGAATGTGATTTAGACCCGACAAGTTTGAATACTTGTATAATATGGGTATACTAAATACATTCTGGATTTTGAGATAAAAATGATAACGTTTGACCCGTTTCGGTCAATTTATGCAAACTAGTTACATAAACCGAACCGAGCGCTAAAAGAGCGTTACGGGTAGCCAAAAGAGTCATATGCAAGTTCCCTGAGATAATATGCTTTAAATATGATATAACATCAGCAAGTTATGTTCTATTATGCCCCGGATAGATTTAAACTCCATTTATGCCTTATAAGGGCATTTTGGTCATTTAAAAGTTTATAAAAGAGTTAAATTGGAAATCTGAGTTACAGGTCTGATTTATACAGTAAATATACTAAATTTGACATGTTATAACAGTAGGGTATGAACCATATACCAAACTTATTATTTAAAATCAACTATGCACCGTAGGGGTATTTTAGTAATTTCACAAGGGCTAAAATGTCAAAACTGGAAATCTGAGTTCAAAATCTTATACTTACTGTTATTATATGAAAATATGCTAAATATATCTGTGGGTATGAATCTTATATGTTTAGTTTGGGTGTAACGCATACTATGCGTTAAAAACGCTTAAAAGTGCGATTTAAAGCCGTTTCCGGGTTTTTAAAAGAAAGCTGAGATTTTTATGTTTCCAGAATGCTCAAAATATTTTATTTAACAAATAAAATCAGTAGAAAAAGGTTTGGGGTCAAAAGGATTTATAAAACTCATTTTATGGCTTAAACGGTCAAAACCGGCATTAACCGAATCAACTTAGCGACCTATGATACGATCAGCCAAAAATTAAATAAAAATCATCAAAAATCCAAAAATATTATATAACATCAGTGGGTAAAAAGTTTTATATCAAAAAGTGGCCTTAAATATATTATACGCTAAATGCGCCGTTTATGTAACATAAAGCTATAGTTTTACGATATCGGCCATAACTCAAAATCTGGACCATCAACTGATCTCAAATTTTCGGTGCAAGTTTATAAATTAGTAATAAAGATTTCTACTCTTTCACTTTTCCGAAAATCACGTTTTATATCAAAAAGGGCAAAATAGTCAACTTTTAAGCATAATCGGAAACATGCATATGAATCGGTTAAGCATAGACTCAATTAGTAAAAATTCCAGAGAGTTACTCTTAAATAAAAATGCTCAAAAATAGACTCCAATACAGATCTCAAACATGCATGCACGGATCCGAATCGAGAGTCAACGAAAAAGTCGTTTTATAAGACTTTCGGTTCCGATCCGAGTTTATACTAAAGATTGTCGAGTTGATTATGATAAAACATATTCTTACATTCATTATAAAGCTATTTTTGATGGTCAAACTGATTGCATGTCATCTACATTACCATTTATGCTATATTTCGCAAAAACCATTTCTGTTGACTTTTTAAGAACAACTTTCACTCGACAAATAGCATGCTTAGAGTGGGAATCAGAGAATACCCTTTTGAGGGTTTGTTTCCCACATAAATACCAACTTATAAGTGGTTTCAATTTGAGAAATGACAGAGCCAAATTCGTTTAATCGAAAAGTCAAACTATATGAACAACGGTTTGACTTTTGGCTAATAATCAAAGCTAGAACGAATTAGAGGATGATATGAATGCTTACAAAGGTCCTAATGAAGCCTAGATAGTACTTGGAGGTTGCCTTGTCGATCAGATTGCTCCTGGAATTGCCTTGTGAGTTCTTGAAGTTGTGAGTGTTCTTGTTACTAACACAAGTGCCTCAAAATGTGAACAAATGATCTGATTAAATGGTGTTTTCAGGAGTTGTAAGAGTGCACCAGGTGTCTTTACATGCATGTCCACCCATTGGTGCATTTAGGAGGTGATGAAAGCTGTTTCCCACTCAAAATTCGGACCCAACAGCCCCTGATCGCGAAAACTGGAGCTGGGCGCTGGGTCGCGGCCCGCGTAAGGCCTCAGGCGGGCGCCTGGGGTCTGCAGCTCCAAACTTGGTTCATTTGTTGCAGTTTTGGTCCCTGTACTTTGGTTACGATGATTTGGCCATTTATCTTGACTCGTAAACCCTTAAATCTCGTTTTTTATGAACCTTGGACATTTACCAACATGGTAATGTCCTCGGTTAACTTTGCGCTCACCCGAAAAGCCATGAAATTCGACGTTGACGCTTTTAACCCCTCAAGTATGGTTTTGGCCATAACTTTCTCATACGATAACGAAACTTCATGAAATTTTTACCACATATCCTAGTAAGTATATTTTAGCATTACAAAGCTTCGGGTCTGCCAAAAGGTCACTCAGAGGTATAAATTCAACATGTTGACACTTTAGCCCCTATAGTTTGTAGTTCCTCACTTTCGTGCAATTTCCGCTTCGTATGATCCATGATCCATCCGTTTAAGGTTATAAACATTATGTAGGGTTAGTATAGAGTCTATTTATCCATTGTTGACACTTTGGACCCTTACGTTCCATAGTTTTCACTGCTTGTTAACTTTAGTCCCTCTAAAGTTTGTTTTCGCATATGCAAAGTCTATGACACGTGTCAATGCATTATTGGACGTAAATTTTCGAGGTGTTACATAAAATAAAAGATTTTCACCATTCATATCTCCACGGTCTATATGGAGGTATGTTGGGTACCTGGTCGGGGGTTAAGGGAACGGTTTGGTAAGGGTCTTGCCCTTGTTCAGCGTTTAGAGGTCCTGCAAGGGACCTGGGTCAAATTTAGTAGGATCTCCTTCAATACCCAAAGGTATTGGATGGCGGGGATCCAAACTCTTTGACCCCCTCATAAGTTAACTACTATTAATACTATAACCCGGCTATTTAGGACTGTATCCCTGCTGACTCAGACTACTTAGTCGAGGGAACGTCACCTCCAAAAGAGGGGCCTACCATAATTTGCATTAATAACTTAATTCATTATCTTTCAATAATCCGACCCTTTAGGATTGTATCCTTGCTGACTCAAACTACTGGGTTGAGGGTAACGTCGCCTTCAAAAGAGGGGCCTACTACAATAACTAAGATAATCTCTTAAACAAGTGCAAAAGTGCAAAAATAATCAAAGGTTATACTAATATACGAGTCGGATCCAAGTGATTCATCTTGTCTATCTTTTTTTATTTTTATTTTATTTTTCAGCATTTTGTTAGTTTTATTTTTTTAGTTTAAAAATCTTTTTTTTTTCTAACATTTTGATTTGATTAGACGTTGAGGATAAACCGGTACTAAAAGCTCTTGTGTCCTTGGACGACCTCGGTATCTTACCAACACTATACTACGTCCACGATGGGTGCACTTGCCCATATGTGTGTTTAGTGTTAGTAAATATCGTGTTTTATAAATTTAAAACATGGCTAAAAAGTGTAAAAAGGGCTTAAAATATATACCAAAAATATATAACACCTCGCACATATCAAGTTTTTGGCGCCGTTGCCGGGGACACAAGGATTTTAAGAAAGTTAAGAATCAACGGCCTAATCATTTTTTTTATTTTCTTTTTAATTTTTTAGGATTTTCTTAGTTTTTCAGCTTCTGCAGAGCTCAGCACGGGCCGTGCCTGTTCGGACACGGGCCGTGCCCAGCGTGTTACTGTGTGACTGGCAGTTTTTAGTTTTCCAAGTTACAGAAGGCTGACCACGGGGCCGTGGTGAACTTTCTGACCAGCATTCTTTTCTGTTTTTGTTGCAGGACTCGGAACCAGACGCCAACCCTACGTAGTGTATGAGCTCCAGTTCTAATAAGGACATAAAAGAACCTCTAGAAGAACCCGAACGCTTTCTCAGAAAAAGACTAAAAGCCAAAAACCAAGAGAAGGTTTCGGGGAACCCACTTCCCATGGCGGACCAACGTACCCTCATGGATTATCTACGACCCACCGTAGGTAACCTCGGCGCCGCTATCAATGCACCGAATGTTGAAGCCAATAACTTCGAACTTCGGCCGCATTTGATACAGATGCTTCAGAACTCCGCAACCTTCCATGGGCTTGCGGACGAGGATCTCCATCTACATATTACTAATTTCTTAGAAATATGTGATACTTTTCGGATCAATGGAGCATCAAATGACGCCATCCGCCTCCGAATGTTTCCTTTTTCACTAAAAGACCGAGCAAAAGCTTGGCTTAACGCCCTCCCAGCTGGATTGGTAAACACCTGGGATGAAGTAGCCCAAAAATTTCTATATAAGTATTTCCCTCTTGCTAAAACGGCTAAATTAATGACTGAAATTAATACATATTCACAAGAGGACGGGGAATCCTTATATGAAACTTGGGAAAGGTTCAAGGAGCTATTGTGAAAGTGTCCACATCACGGCCTTGCGATATGGCAACAAGTGTCCACTTTCTATAATGGGTTGTTGCCACACACAAGGCAAACACTGGACTCTAGCTCCGGGGGACTTTTAGGTAATCGTCGCCCGCATGAAATATATAATCAAATTGAGGAAATTGCTCAAACCAATTTTCAGTGGCACACTCCCCGAGGCAATAAATTCATTGCCCCGGGCGCCCTTAAGGTTGATGAAAGCACTTCTTTACAAGCCCAAATCGAGGCCCTTTCTTCAAAAATAAAAAAATTGGAAATGACAAAAACGGTCTCGGTTATGGCTTGTGAAGGGTGTGGTGGGCCACATGAAAATTGGAGTTGTATGAAAGAAACAGACGATCAACAAGAATCGGTAAACTACATTGATAATAGACCTAGGCCGTCGGGTCCTCCAACAGGCACCTACAACCAAGGATGGCGAAATCACCCTAACCTTGGTTGGAGAGAACCCGACAATGGTAGTAACCAACAAAACGTAAACAAACGAACAAACTTTCAACAACCAAGAAATGAGTCACAAAATTTCCCTCAACAACAGAGTGGACGAGAAAGGCTTGAAGATACTATATCTCGCCTCATCTCCGACACTGAAAAGAAAAACTCGGATAGATTTCTACAATTAGAATCAAATTTTAGAAATCAACAAGCTAGTATTCAAAACATCGAAAAACAAATAAGTCAACTAGCACAAAATTTCTCCGAGAGACCACAAGGCGCGTTACCAAGCTATACCGAAACAAACCCAAAGGCGCAAGTTCATCTCATAACACTACGGAACCGCACCGTGGGTCCTACGGAAAGCCCGCCGCCTACCGAAGAGACCGTAACACCGCCCTTACAAGAGAAAGGTTCCCCTCCCTCATCAGAGCCTACCAAGACTCCTTAAGTTCCGTACCCCGGTAGGTTAATCCGACAAAAGACCGATGAGCAATTCGCAAAATTCGAAAGTTTACTAAAACAATTGCATGTCAATATTCCTTTCATTTATGTCCTAACCCAAATGCCTAAATACTCTAAGTTCATGAGGGACTTCCTCACTCATAAAAGGAAAATTGAAACATTGCAATTAGTTAACCTAGGCGAAGAATGCTCTACCCTCGTACTCAACAAACTCCCCCAAAAGAAAATCGATCCCGGAAGCTTCACAATTCCTTGCTCAATCGGTGACTCCCCCGTTCGTAATGCACTAGCCGACCTTGGAGCTAGAATTAACCTCATGCCCTCATCAATGTTCAAAATACTCGGCCTAGGAAAAACGAGTCCTACAAAAATGAGTATACAACTTGCTGATCAATCCGTCAAATTCCTGCAAGGTGTCATTGAAAATATCCTAGTCAAGGTCGACAATTTCGTCTACCCGGCCGACTTTGTCATACTTGATATGGAAGAAGACACCGAAGTCCCCCTCATATTAGGGAGACCATTTCTCTCCAACGCACAAGCAGTGGTAAATATGAATGACGGAACACTTACTTTGAAATACGGGGATGATGAAGTAAAGTTCGGGGTTGGGAAGAGAATAGAGGACGATGACCCGGTCAATTACATGAAGGTTATTGATTCAAGTTTGGATGATGCTCTCTGACGGTGCAACATGGGATGCAAAACATCCCGCTCAAAAAACATATAACCTTGCCTTGGGTCTAGCCAAGGACCCTTATAAACGTGGCGCACCATGGAGGCAATCCGCGGAACTATCCTTAGTTTAAGTTTAATCTTTTAGTTTTAATTTGCAGGAATAAAACACACTCATGGTGGTCAAGGATGACAAGGGAAACGAGAAACATAAACCCATGCACAAAAACAAGGCACCCGACAACAATTTCTCCCTTACAGTCAGTTCAGCACGGGCCGTGCCCAGCCAACACGGCCCCGTGCTGAACACCCTGCAGGCAAATACCCAGTTCAGGTAACTGGACACGGGCCGTGTTCACCGAACACGCTCCCGTGTCCAGGCTTCTGTTTCTCTTCTTTAATTATTGTTACTGGCACCTGAACACGGGGCCGTGCCCGGTCCCCACGGGGCCGTGTCCAGACTGCCAGTAACATAAATTTTTGCTTTTAACACCATTTTACACATCCAATCAACCTAAAAATTTATTTTTGGGACACATTGAGGACAATGTGTAATTTAAGTGTGGGGGGGATGCTAAAACCTTGAATTTTGCAAGTCCTAATAACAAGCCTTACACAAAACTCTATTGGAACCGCTAATCACCCCAAATTTTTTTTCAATTTTTTTTTTATTTTATCTTGTCTAAGTTTAAGTTGGGAATTCTAAGACTAACAAGGTAATATTTTTATAAGTTTACAACCGATAGCGTCGTGATAAAAAGAACCAACATAAGAAAATTATGAAACGGCATGACAAGCTTAGTTAAAATTCGATTATATATACTCGATCACATAAAAAAAACCCATTCCCACAAAAGTGAGTTTTTGAGCCTTTATTGAGCCTACAAATATACATCTTTACGCTAAATGCTCATTTTTCTTTTCTTGTGTGAATAGCCGCTTGGTTCTAACTACTTTAGAACTTGCCACGACAATTCATTCCCGGTCCTTACCAACTTAAACACAAGTAAGTAAATGACGGAGGCATTAGGACTAACCCTTTTTCTTTCAACACCATTATTTTTATTTTTCTTTTCACCTACCCAAAAATTCCCTCTAGTTAACCCCTTTTGAGCCTAAACCTTTTAATTTCTTAACCCAAAACCCTTTTTACCCACCAAAAAACCCTTTTTATTTTTACCCTTTATTTTAAGTAACAAGCTCGGTTTTCATGTGACTAATATATATATATATATATATATATATATATATATATATATATATATATATATATATATATTACAATGAAGTTAGAAATAAGCAAACAAAGCTCCTCAAACAAAAGTTTGTTTGGCTAAATACTTCATTTAAAATAAAAAGTCACAAAAACAAAATGTTTTACGAAAACCGACGCTTTTTACGACTTTCGCCCTTTTTCTACTAACCACTAACCCAACTACCCACCTTTAGCCCAAGCCTAACCCTTCACCCAAAAAAAGTCCTCTTGATATTTACAAAGGTATAAAGTTAAAAAGGAGGAGGATTGATTGCTTGGCAAGCTTATGGTAGGAATAAGTTCCATGCCGCTCTCGAGTGATTCACTAAAAATACACCTTCGGCCGAGTGTGAGTGATTTCTCCCGTGAGGTATGTGAACTTGTATATAAATGGAATTTTAGAAAGATATGTTATGCCTTAATAAATAATTTACCTTATGAAAAGTTTTTAATAAATCATGACGAATAGGATTGTAAAGAAGTAAAAATAAAACCTAAACAATCTTGGAAAATCCCGACACTCTATGACAAGCCAAAACCTTCTCTTCTACCCATTCCATTTGGGAGTGTAAGCCACATTAAAGAATTTTGCTTGAGGACAAGCAAAAATTCAAGTGTGGGGGTATTTGATGTGTGTAAAATGCAACATATAAATTACATCAAATAAGGCATAAAACTAACCCTTTTTTAGTACTAATGTTGGAAAAAGTGTGTTTTTGTCTTCCTTTTGCATTTTCAGGATTAAATGAGCTCAAATTAACAAAAGAAGCAAAAAGGCAGCTAAATCTAACATAAATACAAGAAAAGGAACAAAAGTGGATTGCCCGACCCCTCGACAGCATCCTCCCAAGCAAAACAGAGAAGGCAGAAGACTGAACACGCCCCGTGCTCAGCGAGCACGGGGCCGTGCCCAAGAAGCAGCAGAAAAGACAAACCTGTAGAAGCTTCTATTGCTCACCACGGGGGCGTGCCCAGTGAACACGGGGGCGTGCCCAAAGTACTGCAGGCGCATTAATTGTAATTGCGAATTACAATTAATGAGGAGAGATAGTGTCAGACAGGCACGGGGCCGTGCCCAGCGGACACGGGGCCGTGCCCAGGCCTCTGTTCAGCCTATAAATAGGAGTGCTTGGCTTCATTGCAACTCATCCCTTGGCACACCACCTCTCTCACACTTCATCCACCACCCACCACCATCACAACACCATCATCCACCACCATCATCCATTGTCCATCATAGAGTGTGTGAGTCGTCTCGGGATCCAAGATTGATCGTAAGAGTTCTTGACAATCAAGGCCATGTTTGCCTAAGTCTCTTACATCACTTGGTGAATACAAGTGTTTAGTATAATACTTTTTATTTTTAATCTTTTGCACTTTTTATTTGGTTTTGTATTAATGACTTTAATAACTAGTTGCTTATGTTGAAGGTGACTTTTCCTTATCGTTTGTCCGTGGTGTCTTGGCATTATTTTACTGTCTATATAAAATAAAAGATTTTCACCATTCATATCTCCACGGTCTATATGGAGGTATGTTGGCTACCTGGTCGGGGATTAAGGGAACGGTTTGGTAAGGGTCTTGCCCTTGTTCAGCGTTTAGAGGTCCTGCAAGGGACCTGGGTCAAATTTAGTAGGATCTCCTTCAATACCCAAAGGTATTGGATGGCGTGGATCCAAACTCTTTGACCCCCTCATAAGTTAACTACTATTAATACTATAACCCAGCTATTTAGGACTGTATCCCTGCTGACTCAGACTACTTAGTCGAGGGTAACGTCACCTCCAAAAGAGGAGCCTACCATAATTTGCATTAATAACTTAATTCATTATCTTTCAATAATCCGACCCTTTAGGATTGTATCCTTGCTGACTCAAACTACTGGGTTGAGGGTAACGTCGCCTTCAAAAGAGGGGCCTACTACAATAACTAAGATAATCTCTTAAACAAGTGCAAAAGTGCAAAAATAATCAAAGGTTATACTAATATACGAGTCGGATCCAAGTGATTCATCTTGTCTATCTTTTTTTATTCTTATTTTATTTTTCAGCATTTTGTTAGTTTTATTTTTTTAGTTTAAAAATCTTTTTTTTTTCTAACATTTTGATTTGATTAGACGTTGAGGATAAACCGGTACTAAAAGCTCTTGTGTCCTTGGACGACCTCGGTATCTTACCAACACTACACTACGTCCACGATGGGTGCACTTGCCCATATGTGTGTTTAGTGTTAGTAAATATCGTGTTTTATAAATTTAAAACTTGGCTAAAAAGTGTAAAAAGGGCTTAAAATATATACCAAAAATATATAACACCTCGCACACATCATCGGGACGGGTGGCTAGGGAAAGTCTTCACAATTTTTGTGCTTATATCATTGAACTATATATGAAAAGTACTTGAGAAAACCAACGTTTAGTGATATGCAACAAATAAATTATTGAACATCATGCTGAATATCATGGTCTCCCTAGGATGATAGATAGTTTAGACTATATGAAATGGGAGTGAGAACTTTGTCCAAGTGCATGGCAAGGCTCTCACACAAGCGGATATCATGGAACGTCGGCTATGATGCTTGAAACTGTTGCATCACAAGATCTTTGGATATGGCATGCATTCTTTGGTATGCCGGGTTCTAGGGGTGTGCAATAACCGAACCGTTAACCGAAACCGAACCGAAAACTGACAAAACCGAACCGAAATTAACCGAAACCAAATTAACCGAAAGTCTGTTAACGGATATATTTTTTTACCATCAGTTAACTGAAATTAACCGAACTGAACCTAATCATTTATTTTTTTATAAAATTCTAGCTTTTATATCTCTATTTCATATATTTCACGTTTTATACTTTATTTCATGTAATAATACCTCTATTTCATTTATTTGTGCCTTCATTTCATTTATTTATACCTTCATTTCTTATACCTCCATTTCATTTATTTATGCATCCATTTCATGTATTTATACATCTATTTCATGTATTTATACCTCCATTACATGTATTTCTAAGCAAAAAAAATTAGCCCTTCTTTGAATTGGTTATTAACCGAAATTTAACCGAACCGAACCGAAAATCGACAAATTAACCGAACGGATTAACTGATGACTTCGGTTACGATTACGGATAATGCTAATAATCGAACCGAACCATGCACACCCCTACCAGGTTCACATAACGATATAAACATTATTCATCACTTGCCCCTTTTCAATGATATGATAAATGGTGTTAAACCTAAAGGAGCATTTTTTGTAAATGATGTTGAATACATGCATGGGTACTATCTTGTTGATGGAATTTACCCTGAGTGGGCTGTTTTTATGAAATCTCTTTCAAAAGATGGAACCCTAGATCTGAAAAGAGTAAAGTTTAACAAAGTTCAGATGGCGGCACGCAAAGACATCAAGCGAACATTTGGTGTTTTGAAGAAAAGGTGGCGCATTTTGAGCATGGCTTGTCGATTGTATCAAAAAGATCAAATAAGAAACGTGATGTACGCGTGCATCATTCTACACAACATGATTTTAGAGGATGAATGCCGGGCAATAGTTGAATATTATCCCGAGGAGACCCAATCAATTAACGAAGACATTAGTGATGAACAGAGAACGCAAAACCAAAATCTAATCAAGTCACGGCAAATAAATGCAAATCTTCGAGCTGATTTTGGTACAACATGTTTCAACACTTCCCAGATTTGACAACATTGAAGACGAAGATGAAGATGATTGATTTTTTTTTGTTGTGATGTAATGTATTTTTTTTTGTTGTAGTTATTTAATATTAATTAAATAGGTGTTTTTTAAACTTAATATATTAAATTCCATGATTAAAATAAAAAAAAACAAAAAGAAAAGAAAAATAGCTGTCAAATGTCAACCCACGCCAGCTAGCTCACGCCCCCTCCACACCTCACTTTTTTTGGGTGGCCTGGTAAGACCGTGGGCTATGGTGGGGCGGGGGTTTGGGGCATGGGTTGACACGTGGGGTTCGAGCCCACCCGCTGATGAGTGACGTGTCCGTGGGGTATGGCGGGGCGTGGCTAGCCCGCGTGGGTTGGCCATGTTTATTAAAATTAAAAAAAAACCTAAAATTAAAAAATACACACAAAATTAAAAAAAAAGCCTAAAATTATTATTAAAATTTCCTAAAAATTACAAAATTCTACAAAAAAATGGATTACAAAATAAAAAAAAAGCCTAAAGCGTTAGCCGTTAGGTAGATTTCGAAAAGGGCGAGCTTGTCAAACGGCTTCCGCTCCTTGCCCCGGAACTCGATGTTGGCCACCGCCACCCGGTCTTCGTGACTTATATCACCGCCCGGGACGCTGTTGTAGTAAGCTTTAAAACGATCGAGCTTTGGTCGTAGCTCGCGCCATTTGTGTTGGCACGCGTTTAAATTGTGCCGGTCGTTTCCCACGTTGTGCCGGTAGCTAGCGAAAGCTTCCAGCCAGTAACGGGTCTCACCGGGTTGGCGGCCCTTCATCGCGTCCACGACGCATGTGACAAGGGCTAGCTCTTCCTCGTGCGTCCAAGAGGCCATCGATCAAGTGTGTGTGGGTAGCGGTTCGGGTAGGTGGAGTGACTTGGGTTGGGGTAGTGATCGGAGTGTCGCGCTCCGGTCAAAAATAATATTTATAAGCCCTATTTACCCTTAAAAAATAGCTAGTAGTAGCAAGGGGTCGAACCACGAAGAGTATGTGGTTTACGAATGGATTTAGATGAATTCTCAAAAGATGTCACAATTATGAAGCTTGCTATCTTGTTTTTGTGTATTTTTGTTTGATTGAAAAGGTGTGAATTAAACTTACTAAAGTAATTAGGTTGATAACTATGAATGATTAACAATTGCAAGAATGTAATTAAAGGTTTAAACAAGATAGAGAAAACAAGGCTCACACCCGGTTCGGTAATTGCAATCCTAGGGTTCTTACACGTTTTAAATTTAATTCACTTGAATATCTTATTAAAGGATTTCTATCTTCAAAGCTTAGGTGCCAATTGCTATCAACGCATATCACGGACCACAATGCACTTCGTTACTTCGGACAAGTAAAACCTTTTGAATGACAAGGCATAACTGCACAAACTTGTTTCGCAAAGTCAAATTTCATAACTCACTCGACAATTCGAAAATATAGTTCAAATGCAAGACAATTGTCAATAAATTCAAATACAATTCAAGTTGTCACAAAATCAAATTAAAAAATTGTTCAAACCCTAAACTTACAATAACCTACACCGGGGTGAAACCTCCAAGGAATTAGCCGCTCATGGTGAACAAGGCTTGATCAACGGATACTTGGAATTCAATTTGGATCATCTTGAAGCTTGAAGAATGATGGAATGGTGGTTAGGGTTTGTATTGGAATGGTGGTGATGAAAAGATGGATAATTGATGGAATTAGGGTTGTGTGAATGAAAGTGATAATGATTCGGGTGTTGTGTGATGTTGGATATGGATTGGTGATGAATAGTTGGTGAGAATGGCTCCAAGATCCAAGTTCACACTCAAAAATAATGAGTAACTCCCGAATTGAATGCTCTCCAAGTCTTTTGATTCGTTCCAAAACCAAAGAAACATAAAATACGCGACCTCACTTCCGATGAGCCGTCGCCGACGGCCAAAAGGCCCGTCGCCGACGGTATGCGCAAATTCCGAAATCTGCCGACGGTTAAATCCACTGTCTACGGACTTTTCAGGCGACGCGGGTTTTTACGGGACGTTGCCGACGGCCCTCCACGGCGTAGGCGACGGTGCTTCTAAGTCCTCATCTCCGTTTTTCGCGTATTTACATCCCGGTTGACCCGTTTTGTGTCCCGGTGGTCCGTTTTTCGTCCCGGTGACCCGTAAAGCCCCCAAAAAGCTCCTTTAACTCCGCTAGACCTGCAAAATACATATCTAATCAAAACTAGGCTATTCGGAATTAAAACTTGTGTAAAAACATCAAATTAAACAGTTACGAACACCGGTTTTCAACCACGTATCACATCCCCACACTTGTCTTTTGCTTGCCCTCAAGCAATTCTGTTTTTCACTTTCACGTGGGTCGAACAAAGAATACACTCCCCATTCCCGAGACGAAGGTTAAGGTCAATTGTCATACAAAAGTTCAAACTCTTTACAATTTTAAACATATTTAACGGTAAAGTGAATTCACATATAATATGGTTATCCAAGATTAACCCGCTCGTGAAACCAACAATTCATGCATATCCCTCACAATGTTCTCTCCACTCAGTTTATAAATTGGCTAACTTTCATAATGTATTAGCACTTCAAAGAATAATCTCTCAAAATCGATGAGAACACGTACCCGCATAGGCGTGCAACTCAATCATTCTCCACCACCGAACACGAATACTAAGCACAAGTCATAAGGTCTTTGTAAGGGTTGTAACGGGGCTAGGCTAAGGGTAGGAAATAGGATATTTACAGTGGCTAAGGTGATGAAAATTCGATTTTTATTAGAACGACTACTCTAACAAAACTAAACTATAAACATCAACTACAAGGCAACAACTTTAGCCTTTTATTCAACAACTACTAGCTTCATGTTTTTGTTCTTTTCTCAATGATTTTCTATTCTTTTTCGTAACATTTTTTGTTTTTTTTTTTTTTTTGCAAACAATCAAATACAACTATACAAACTCAACTCCTATAATCGAATTTCCATCACACGGGTTTAAAAGAAAAAGGTTTAAGGTTATGGGCTATAAGGTGATCAAACGAAAGGATTAGGCTCAAAGTTGGCTACTAGGGGATGATTTTTGGGTAAGGATATAAAAATGGTGTAAAATGGAAAAGGTTTACCTAATGCCTTAATCATTCTCGTGCTTGTATTCGGTCATTGGTCTCAAACATATCGAAAGTTGCAAGTTCTACAATACATGACTAATGGCCCACTCAAATAAAGAAACATAAGCATGTGCTATCTATCTAATGTAAAAGTGGCTCAAAACCTCACATATGTAAAGGGTATGATATGTGACATGCATAAAATGCTAATTTCTTAGGCGGATTATTCCCAAATAACCAACCGCTAAATACCTGTCATGCTATTAATTTGAACTTGACTATGACAAAAGACCAAATGGGTTGTGACATCCCTCGTTGACTTAGTTACTTTGCTTTAAGATCGCTTTCGAAACAAGACATTTTTTGAATTTTTTTTTGAAATTTTCCCCCATCCCCACACTTGAGGTAAACATTGTCCTCAATGTGTAGTGTTTAAATGAAAGGGTCAAAATTGAAAACTTTTACTACTCCCCCATCCCCACACTTGAGGTACACATTGTCCTCAATGTGTAAGAACTAGAGTTTTAAAACGCACAAGGGATGTGACACGGCTAACTTCCCAAAAATTCCACCCCGGAAAAAAATAATATACAATTACAATCCACTTATTACTAATCTAAGAATCAAGGTAAAAAGGTGTAGGATCGTTTTCTGACCCGAATGAGTCGATCAAAAGAGTTTTTGCTCAACTCGAGAGGCGGAAACAAACGTATTGAGTCAATTCAGCTAGATATTCACTTTAAACTGTCTTTTGATTGATTTGACAAAGATTTACAGCGAGTAGACACTTCGGCAGCAGTTCGGTACTGAAACCGGAAAGTTACAAATGACTAGGCACCTTGGGTATTTATAGGCTGGGTGATTTCGCACGGAATACCCCAAACGAAATTAAGTTTCACACGAAATCAGATTTCATGCGAAACTACTCATGCGAAATCAGATTTCACACGAAATTGCCACTTAATTTCGTACGAAATAACCTATGTGTTATTTCACGCGAATTACCCACAATCACACTTTTCTCGTAAAACGTGCCCTGATCTATCTAATACACAACAAGACTCGATACAAGACGAAGTCGACAGACGTATGCACCAACAGACTCCCCCTCGGATGATGACGAAGTCTTCAGTGTCGAGTCTTCAATCTTCAGTCTTTATCAGTCTTCTCGAACTCTAACGAAGTATCTGACAATGTAAAGAATCCTCAATCTTCTCTCTACTCTTCATTTCCAGGATCTCGACCTGGCTATTACTTCACTCTAATTCTCTTGATCAGATCTCTTGATTCCTTATGTTCATCAGCATCATTAGTATCAGGATCGGAACCTGGCTCTATACAACTTTAGACTCCCCCTTAAGTTGTGCTTGGAATCATAGTCTGGCTTTCACAGGCTCTAGATCATGACCTGACTCACATCCTGATCACAGACTCCTCAGGAATCGAAACCTGGCTTACCTGCCTCAAAATAAATTTCACAAATTGAAAATTTGACAAATTTATATATCACTTGCAGGTATTAATCAATCAATAAATGATTTTACAAAGTTAATCTCTGATGAACCACTTGTAAAAATACATTCAAAACATGATTTGACATTTGCAATTTTAATGACCACTTGTAGAAATAATCATTTTTCTTTTCAAACAAACTCTCCCAAACCTTTTGATCATCATGTTTAGCACTTGGAATTTTGAATATCAGCTTTTCAACATCATTTGTCAAAAATCTTTTTGGATTTTTTAAACTTTTATGCTAAAACACACTTAAAATCTTTTTGGATTTTTGATTTGAACGAAATACAGAAATATTTACAGACAATATTTTTGTGAGTTTGTGTAAGAGGATCATATCAGTTTTTCAGACAAAATCACCAACACCGTTAAGCTTTAAACATTTTAAGTTCTAAACAATTCACTTAGATTGTCAGTATACTGATCCACTTAAATTTTCACACAAAGTTCAACCGTTTCGAGATACGATTTAGTGTTTTAAGCACTTGAACTTATTCGCGTGTCCCACCTCAGAATATACTCTCGTATCCGGATTTCTATATTCAGTCTTACAGGTGAATGTACACTAATGATATCTGTAAATGGGTAAATGCAAGACCGTGAGTGTCACACCCCGATTTCCACGTGTCTCACCGGTGGGCCCAGTGGGGGATTTCCGTGACGTAGTTGGCAACAATATAGTCAAACCACACAATATATATGAATGCACAGCGGAAGCAAAAGATAAATATATTATATTCCGAATAAAAGTAATATCCAAGTATTACAACGGAAAGTAAGGGATCCACAGGCAGATCTATAAACATTATTCTACAGACTTTAGACGCCTAGAACTTGCAAGATTCCTTATTAATGTCCTGAGTAGCTTCCAGCCTATTACGTACTTGTACCTGTCACTTAGACTTTTGAAAATACGTCAGTTTTCACTAGTAAATACACTCAGCTGACTCATTTGAAAAGAGTTTTGGAAAATTGATTTAGATGCACCTGGCACAAATTATTTTTGACACTTTGATTAAAATGCACAGAGGCAACATTAATCTTTTATAACTTGAGACAATCATAATTATAATCTTGTATACAGATTTACATGTTTGTTGTACGTTCAGGGCCCGATGTAGAAACCGAGTCAAGATTAACAGACACATCACAAGTATAGGCCCACTGAGCGTGAGATACCGTTTCCCTTATGCAACTGTCAGGTGTATGCCTACACCCCGTGCATAAGGCGTGACCATTTTATAATACAATGCTGTCGAGGATATCCGGGACATGGTCGTTAACCCCTAAAGGCTTTTATTTCAAACAATACAGATCAAACCGGGTTACCTCAATAACTTAATCACAATCCGATTAAATATTCAATACCCGACCAAGCGGTATTATTATACCGTATCCCAAGCCCGTATAGGGAAAATAAGTTAAGAGTATTTACCTAAGCTAGCTCCTGTCTTAAAATAGCAAGAATAATAACTCAGCCGTATTCACTTAAGTAAGCGTAGGTACAATTTACCGGAAGGCTCTAGTCTGGAACGATGGTATAAATAACCAATTAGAATGCTAACGGGTCTTTAATTAAGCCTAAGCTTAGACCGGTTAGTCTTAAAGAATTGTTACGGTTTAATCGCGTGAAAGGCGAAAACCGTGAATGGAGTGTGATTTTGACCCAACAAGTTTGAAGACTTGTTTCATATGGGTATAACAATCATACTCTGGATTTTGGGGTCAAAACAATATAGTCTGACCCGTTTCGGCTAAATTATGTAAACTAGTTACATAAGTCGAACCGTGCGCGCAGAAGGCGCAACGGGTATCCGTTAGAGTCCTACACTATTTTCCTAAGTCAATATACTTTAAAGAGGTTGTGGTATCAGTAGGATACCTTCCATAATGCCCGTAACGAGTTTAAGTTAATAATATGCCCCGTAGGGGTATTTCGGTCTTTTTAAAGATTATAAAAAGGGTTTCTGAGTTCTACAGGAAATCTGAGTTTCCCGAACAGTTTATAAAGTCCAAAATACTTTATTTATTATTTAAAATCAGTAGCAACTGGAATCAGGTCAAAAGATCTTGTAGAACTCAAGTTATGGTCGAAAAGGGTATATTCGGTATTTACCAAACCGTTGCCATAACCGCAGGTTATGAGCAGGTTAAAAATAATTAAAAATCTTTAAAAATCCCAAAATATTATTTTACAACAGTGAGTAAAAGGTTTGGTGTCGAAATCCGGGTTTAGATGGGCGTTATGCTAAATGCGCTATTTAATTACCAAAGTTCCGCAATTTGCGCTATTTAGCATAACTCCTATTCTGGACCTCGGATTGACATGAACTTTTAGGGACATGCTTAGAAATCAGTAACCAAGGTCATGATCCCTTCACGTGTCCGAAATTCTCGTTTTAATTTATAAAGGGCGTTATGGTCAACTTTTAAGCATTTAACGGAAATGTGTAAAAGACTCGGACAAACAACGAACCGGTCACAGAGGTTTATACCATCATGTAACCTGGTCCTAAGAGAGTCCTAAGGCATATCTAAATCAAACTTTAATGGGTCATGTCACACCCCCAAATTACCACCTAGGGCGTGTCCCTAATGGAGGTGTAACGATCCAACAAAGAGCCACCAATCATATCAAACACAAAACATAATGTATTGAAATACCCGATTGAAATAAGTATAACGTTTGAAAAGTTTAACCAAAACCAAAGTATTGAGCGGAAGCATAAAAGTATAAATGTGTAAACGTATCGAAACCAAATCAAATAACTGTTTATTATGACCATAACCACTCCAGCAGCATCAGACAGCAAGCTCCCCAGTTCCTTCAATAATTACCTACAAGCATGTAGACAAGTGTGTCAGACTACGCTGGTGAGTTCAAGGTTTGTGTTTGTTTACCAAGTTACGTTACCAGTCATGTGAGTAAAACAGTTTACAAAACGACATGTTGTTTGTTGTTAAGATGTTTAATGTGTCGATGTTTTGATGTTGCTCATGTTAGATACCCTAGGGAGTGTGCCCATGTGTATCCGGGGAGTGGTTACCCCTTAACGACCGTTTGCTATGTTGCCTTCGTTAGATACCCTAGGGAGAGTGCCCATATGTATCCGAGGAGTGTGCCTCTAACAACCATAGCCATACCCAGATAATTAGTTCACGCCCGTCCTTACGGCCCGGTGTGAGGTTTCCCACCTAATAGCGCTATCAACTAATCACCCCCATTGCCCTCCAGGCAATAACCAAAACCGATTAAGTTATTTACCCAATGTTTCCCTTCCAAATGTTTACCAGTTGTCCCAAACCACCGGGACGCATGCTTGAGAAAAGTGCAGTGAACTCACCTTTGGTTTGCTCGGTTAGACTTAATTATTTAATTACCAGTTGATCAACCGCGTCCTATCATGGTTACTGGTAACGGTCAGTTTTATATGCACATAGATTGCGTAACACATATACAATTAATTCACGTATTCATCGTGTTTACATATCACTCATTTATTGAACGTGTAGCATGCAGTTCGAGTCATACATTCAAGCTAGCAATTCAATACCCAAAGGCAACCATCTAACACATATTCGGTTCATAACATATAATAAATCCTATCAACAATTATTTATTAATACTAACCAAACCTCTCCCCCCCATTGGACCTTCATTCGGTCCAATAGGTGATCAACAAATCACCAAGGTCTCATGTCTTTATGCTTGATTTTTGAAGGTTTGCACCAATATAATATGTATATGATAATGTATCCGATATGTATATGATAATATGTATATAATAATGGCCGACACATTGATTCTAATATACATCAGCATGGTTATAAGTCAACATAAATTCCATAACAAAAATTTAATAACTAGCCGCCACTAACTTAATTGGATGTTTATTTGGTGATCACATGACCGACCACATACTTCATCCCTATTGGACCAATCCTAAAAGCCACTATCACATTCATATTATAAGCACAGTGGCCGCTATTTTCATATTATTAATTAGTACATGACATCTGACACATTTGATTAAATAAGCCACATGGGCCGTCCCTTTCCTCACATCAATTCATATGCACTTCAGTCAACTATAACAATTCATGCATGGGAGGCACATAATCTATGAACATAAAATATTCATGGCATACACATATACTACATAATAGTCATACACTAGCCGCCCCCCTTTGACTTGATCAACCACCATTCTCTATTATTGGACCGATTTCATGCATACATCAGAAATTCATAATTACAAGTTTCTACATCACATGCATGTGAGATCTTAACCTGTTGACATTAAAATATCGAGCCGCACACATAGGTAATTCATCGCACCAAAATTAACCCTAGCATACATCTACAAATACACACCTCATCGTTACAATTCATACATCATCTTAACATGATCAGAACCATTATTACACAATCCACATCCCAGAGTTAACATCAATTATGATTTTCATAACAGATTCAGGTCTATAAGATTTCATATACACAAGAATACCACATCAACATACATATATAATTTGTTAAGTTCAGATTACACATAACCGAAATCATCAATTAGAAATCAATATGAATGTGGGTTTACTAACCAGATCACTCGATCCACCAGGAGAATGCCTCGGGGGTTTCTGGTCGCACGTTCGTAGAGTATGGAAGCAGTAGGGTTTTGTTTTTCTTTTAAGCTAATCGGAATTAGAGTCTAAGTACAATTCGTATACATGATCCTATAGGAATAAAGGTTGGGCCGGTTACCTAAAAGAATAAAAGATTGGGCCGATTTCAATAGCACACCACAAGATCACAAATCAAGTTGTCAAAAACTAGTTGGGCCCAGAAACTCTCTCTTTGGGCCGGTATGGTGAGTTTTAACAATCAACAGGTTACCTAACCGAATTAATTAGATTTAACGGAGTTGGGTTTACAAGATCTAGATGTTACTGACCTTGAAAGTCCGGATTGTCACATCATCCCCAACTTGAAAAAAATTTCGTCCCGAAATTTAGCAAACGGTCACTGAGGGAGCTAGTTTTGTTAAGCATTTTCGCGGGGTGTCACATCATCCCCAACTTGAAAGAATTTTCGTCCCGAAAATTGATCTAAAACAATGGCTGCTTCAAGGGTTAGTGTTGCAAAACGACAGACGCGTGTAACTGTGGCTGCTTCACTTCTAGCGGCGATGACAAGTGAAAGTGATAAGGTTCGTCTACAGGGATGCGTGGGTATAGTTCTCCTAATCTCGTGTTCATTCGGAAGTTCCATCTAGCGATGCCATCACATGATTATTATACCAAGCTGTGATAGTATTTAGCAAACCTAAGGGATTTCTGTTTATTATACCAAGCATATGATCTTAACATCCAGTATCAACACAACTGTCTTATAATTCACGAACCAAACTTAAGATCACCTTTTACTTTCGCATATATTCTAACCGGTTCCTCACAAGACCAGTTACACCAATTCCATACGCATGACACATTAGATCAGTCATCATATCACATAAGATCATCTTATAAATTCCTCATGGCTGTGGGTGGTTTCAAAGCACATATACAACAAAATCATGCAAGGGTTATCGGAACATGATGTGCACATAAAGCAAGGTCAAGAAATCAGATTATTAACCACGACAACTAACCCTATTCAATCAATGCACAAGGATTCACATATTATCACACGATCAATCAATCATATTTGAAAATCACACCTTTAATATCACATATGAACAATACCATGCAACGATGAATATTGCAGGCAAGAATCAAGAATTACTAACCAAAACCAGTCACACAATAACATTTAATAATTACTGGGTTCTATGCCCTAAAACATCATGGTTCTCATTCATCAAGCGACATACTCACATGATAACAGAACACAAATCACGCATACACCATGTATAACACAATTAAATACACATATCATGCGTCAATCAACAATAGCTAACTATGATAGAACACTAACCCGACAAACGACACATGAAGACCCGTTAACACGCAAGGAAGGGTTGCGAGTAGGCTGGCTTCTCTTGATGTTGTCATCGACCTCAGGGGGGGGGGGGTTTCGAGAGAGATGAGGTTACCGACCAAGATTGAGGAAGATAGAGTTTGTTTTGGTAAATTAGGGATTGTTAAGTATCAATACATAATTAGTATACGTATAGAGGCATTGCATCAACCAATAGACACCGGGTAGTACAAGGCCAGCGAGAGGTTTACCATAATTAAGGTAACTGTAGTGGAGTCAAAGATGTGACTCTTGTGGTGCAAAGGTAAAAAGAGGTAAGGTGACGGCTCAGTACAAGAAATACCCTTTAAACGATAAAATAAGAAACCCATTCAAATTAAACCATATAAGTCACTACATCGAATATCCGCAAAAGTTTTAATCACCATGATTGTTTATACGAAAACAACTGAAAGAAAAATAACTAGATAAACGATTGAAAGACGAGTCAGTCGTCCACGTCACCATCCCCGAGGTCACTACCATCATCATCGTCTTCGTCATTATCCGGGACCTCCTCTGGCTCTTCTTCCTCCTCTTCCGGATCTTCTTCCTCCTCTTCGGGTTCTTCATCAGACCCTTCCGCCTCTGGTTCGGGAGGTGCCGGGACTGGGGCTGGCTCAGGTTCAGGTGCGAAGCGAGCTTCCTCCAAGTGATGGACCCTCCAATCTATCATACCTATCATTTGGGCCTGCGAGTTAAGCCTTTCATGATCCAATCGAGCGTCTCTCAGTATCAGACCTTGTACCTCACGCCCTTTTAGGGCTTCCGCCTTCAAGTCAGTAGTCCTCCTAATAAGTTCCTGTATCTGCTTCTCTTGAGCTTCCAATCGCCCTCCTTGGGTATCAACCTTTCTTAGTAATTTCTGATTCTGTTCCATTAAGACTTGGTTTTGTTCTATTAGAATCTGGTTATAATCTCGGAGGGCCTTACTCACAACCGACTCGGCCTGAGCGCTGAGGGGGTTAACTGGTAGTGCATGCGTAGGTCGGGAGGACGACTCCCCGCCCTGTGCGAGTCTCTTCCTATAAGCAGCACGCGTCTCCATCTGACGCGGGGGTGAGTGAGTATCAGCGGGTGCCTTCCCTGGCGCCCGGGATTGGTCGGAAGATGCGGACGATGTAGACATACCTGTCGAGTTGATGACGTAACGCAAGTTAAACGAAAGGATGCACACTCACAACGTTCCAAAAGAGGGTATTAGCGCAGAAAGGAAAGAAAAGAAAAAAAAATGACAGAAGGAGTAAGCACACAAGGTTTCAATCAATAATTGCTACGTCCGTTTCCTCGTCCACTCATGTTTCTATAATAGGAGAATGAAACGAATTTAGGCGTCGAGAACGAGAAAAGTATTCAGGTTTATCATGTTAGGGGCGATTAACTACTACGTTTATACACAAACAGGGGAGAACCCCTCTTACACTCGTTAAGCCTCATTGGGATTTGCATGCACCACGCGTTATTATTATGTGTGCACCCATGATAATAAGGCGGTTTGCATGCTCCTCTCGATGCTTCTTAACTTATGTTTGAAGTTTCTCCCACCCACATCAACACAAAATAAGCACTACCAACAAGATTAGATTTCGCTAGATGCAAGTGTTATGTTGCATTATCAATGTGTCATGATGCCTACCATGTCGTATCGTACATGCTATAAGTATAGTTACGTTTACTAGGCATATTAAAAATAAGCTAACGAGGAACGAACCTTGCAGTCTGAAGCTGAGTGTCATGGTCAACGTTTGGATCAATTCGGTTATAGTCTGGTTTTATGAAAACGTTTTAAAACCGAGTTCTCTATAACCAGTGGCTCTGATACCAAACTGTCACACCCCCAAATTACCACCTAGGGCGTGTCCCTAATGGAGGTGTAACGATCCAACAAAGAGCCACCAATCATATCAAACACAAAACATAATGTATTGAAATACCCGATTGAAATAAGTATAACGTTTGAAAAGTTTAACCAAAACCAAAGTATTGAGCGGAAGCATAAAAGTATAAATGTGTAAACGTATCGAAACCAAATCAAATAACTGTTTATTATGACCATAACCACTCCAGCAGCATCAGACAGCAAGCTCCCCAGTTCCTTCAATAATTACCTACAAGCATGTAGACAAGTGTGTCAGACTACGCTGGTGAGTTCAAGGTTTGTGTTTGTTTACCAAGTTACGTTACCAGTCATGTGAGTAAAACAGTTTACAAAACGACATGTTGTTTGTTGTTAAGATGTTTAATGTGTCGATGTTTTGATGTTGCTCATGTTAGATACCCTAGGGAGTGTGCCCATGTGTATCCGGGGAGTGGTTACCCCTTAATGACCGTTTGCTATGTTGCCTTCGTTAGATACCCTAGGGAGAGTGCCCATATGTATCCGAGGAGTGTGCCTCTAACAACCATAGCCATACCCAGATAATTAGTTCACGCCCGTCCTTACGGCCCGGTGTGAGGTTTCCCACCTAATAGCGCTATCAACTAATCACCCCCATTGCCCTCCAGGCAATAACCAAAACCGATTAAGTTATTTACCCAATGTTTCCCTTCCAAATGTTTACCAGTTGTCCCAAACCACCGGGACGCATGCTTGAGAAAAGTGCAGTGAACTCACCTTTGGTTTGCTCGGTTAGACTTAATTATTTAATTACCAGTTGATCAACCGCGTCCTATCATGGTTACTGGTAACGGTCAGTTTTATATGCACATAGATTGCGTAACACATATACAATTAATTCACGTATTCATCGTGTTTACATATCACTCATTTATTGAACGTGTAGCATGCAGTTCGAGTCATACATTCAAGCTAGCAATTCAATACCCAAAGGCAACCATCTAACACATATTCGGTTCATAACATATAATAAATCCTATCAACAATTATTTATTAATACTAACCAAACCTCTCCCCCCCCCATTGGACCTTCATTCGGTCCAATAGGTGATCAACAAATCACCAAGGTCTCATGTCTTTATGCTTGATTTTTGAAGGTTTGCACCAATATAATATGTATATGATAATGTATCCGATATGTATATGATAATATGTATATAATAATGGCCGACACATTGATTCTAATATACATCAGCATGGTTATAAGTCAACATAAATTCCATAACAAAAATTTAATAACTAGCCGCCACTAACTTAATTGGATGTTTATTTGGTGATCACATGACCGACCACATACTTCATCCCTATTGGACCAATCCTAAAAGCCACTATCACATTCATATTATAAGCACAGTGGCCGCTATTTTCATATTATTAATTAGTACATGACATCTGACACATTTGATTAAATAAGCCACATGGGCCGTCCCTTTCCTCACATCAATTCATATGCACTTCAGTCAACTATAACAATTCATGCATGGGAGGCACATAATCTATGAACATAAAATATTCATGGCATACACATATACTACATAATAGTCATACACTAGCCGCCCCCCTTTGACTTGATCAACCACCATTCTCTATTATTGGACCGATTTCATGCATACATCAGAAATTCATAATTACAAGTTTCTACATCACATGCATGTGAGATCTTAACCTGTTGACATTAAAATATCGAGCCGCACACATAGGTAATTCATCGCACCAAATTAACCCTAGCATACATCTACAAATACACACCTCATCGTTACAATTCATACATCATCTTAACATGATCAGAACCATTATTACACAATCCACATCCCAGAGTTAACATCAATTATGAATTTCATAACAGATTCAGGTCTATAAGATTTCATATACACAAGAATACCACATCAACATACATATATAATTTGTTAAGTTCAGATTACACATAACCGAAATCATCAATTAGAAATCAATATGAATGTGGGTTTACTAACCAGATCACTCGATCCACCAGGAGAATGCCTCGGGGGTTTCTGGTCGCACGTTCGTAGAGTATGGAAGCAGTAGGGTTTTGTTTTTCTTTTAAGCTAATCGGAATTAGAGTCTAAGTACAATTCGTATACATGATCCTATAGGAATAAAGGTTGGGCCGGTTACCTAAAAGAATAAAAGATTGGGCCGATTTCAATAGCACACCACAAGATCACAAATCAAGTTGTCAAAAACTAGTTGGGCCCAGAAACTCTCTCTTTGGGCCGGTATGGTGAGTTTTAACAATCAACAGGTTACCTAACCGAATTAATTAGATTTAACGGAGTTGGGTTTACAAGATCTAGATGTTACTGACCTTGAAAGTCCGGATTGTCACAGGTCAGAACTGAAGTCAATGCAAAAGTCAAACTTTTGCGACTTTCGGTTCCGAACCGGGTCAAAACAATAAGAGAGTTCTTAAAGTTATTACCAAGCTATATGAATGACAAAATAGGTTATACGCCTTCTACATTGTTACTTATGCGTTAAATCGAAAATCTAGCTTCTGTTGACTTTTTATAAACAACTTTGACCCGACATTCGACCTAGATAGAGTGGGAATCAGAGGGTGCCCTTTTAAGGGTTTATAGCCCACATGATTACCAACTTATAACTACCTTTGTTTCAACAAATCACTGGACCAATTGTGATTAATCATTAAGTCAACCGTTAATTACGACGGTTTGACTTCTAGGCTATAACTAAGCGAAAACTCAACAAGAAAAGGTCAAGCATACTTACAAGGGTCCTATGAACGACCAGAGATCACTTGGGAGGAAGCTTGAGCTCCAGAAGTGCTCCACAAATGCAGATGAAGGTGTGTGGGATTGTTTGAACACTTGTGGCCTTTTATAGTGAATTCACTCACCACAATTGGTTGACAACAAGGTCTAGCACTCACCACAACTCATCAACATGTGTCCCTAGTGTTTAGGGGTTGATTAGGGGCCTCTTGGAAGGCTTTAAAGGCTTTAAATGTCGTTTAGAAGGCTGAACAGGCGATTTAAACATGTTTCTGCATCTGGGCGCCTGACGCGGCCCGCTTGGGATTTTAGCCAACTTTAACGCGGGCCGCCTGGCCCTTCTGATCTGATTTTATATTTTTTTAATTTTCACATCTTTGTCCCTTGGCTCTTCGAAAGGGCAACGAAGCTTATTTCTTGCAATTTGGCCCCTTTTTATTTACTCACAAGGGCTTAAAGACTTGGACCTACTTTGTTAAGACCTCGGTTAACTTTATTGTTGCCCGAAAAGTTATAACTTTCGACGTTGACGCTTTTAACCCCTCGCATACGAATTTAATCATAACTTTCTCATACGATAATGAAACTTTATGAAATTTGAATCGTGCATTGTGGTGAGCATAATTTACCTTTACAAAGCTTCGGGTTTGTTAAAAGGTCACTCAGAGGTATAACTTTAAACATGTTGACACATTTAACCCCTGTAGTTTGTAATCTCTCACTTTTAGCTTCGTATGATCAATGATTTATTCGTTTGAAGGTACGAGCATCATTTAGGGTTACTATACAGTATATTTACCCTTTGTTGACATTTATAACCTCGAATTTACATGCTTTCAAGGTTTGTCAACTTTAGTCCTTTATTTAGTATTTAATACCACGTGTAAACTCATGACACGTGTCAACACATTATTGGACACAAAATTTCGAGGTGTTACATCCTCACCCCCTTAAAATAAATCTCGACCCGAGATTTACTGAAACAAATAAGGGTATTTCGCTTTCATCGTGGATTCAACTTCCCACGTGAATTCGGGACCTTTACGGGCATCCCATTTGACCTTTACAATAGGTACGTGCTTCCTTCGAAGCTTCTTTACCTGTCGATTTTAAATTGACAAAGGTTTTTTTTTTCCACAAATTTTAAGCTCTCATCTATATGCACATCTGTATGCGGTATCACCAGTGATTCATCAGCGGAGCACTTTTTCAGATTGCAGATGTGGAACACATTGTGAATTTCCACTGAGCTCTTCTGGTAAGTTTAACTTATAGGCAACTGACCCGATACGTTTTGATAATCCTCGAAAGGTTCTATGTATCTCTGTCTTAGCTTGTTTTTCTTACCAAATCGCATTACCCCTTCCAGGTGATACTTTAAGCAATACTTTGTCACCTACTTCGAAGAAAAAGCTTTATGCTTTTGGGTCTGCGTAACACTTCTGCCTATCTCGGGCAGCTTTGAGACGGTTGCGAATCTGGACAATCTTGTCCATCGCTTCGAACACTATCTCTGGTCCGGATAATTGGACATCTCCGACTTCCGCCCAACAGACGGCGTTCTACACTTTCTACCTTATAATACCTCGAAAGGCGCAGCCTTAATGCTGGTGTGGTAGCTATTGTGGTAGGAGGATTTGATTAACGGTAGGTTCTTATCCTAACTACCACCCAAATCGATCGCATATGCACGTAGCATGTCTTCTAACGTTTGAATAGTACGCTCACTCCGATCGTCAGTCTAAGGATGATGAGCCGTACTGAAATTCAAACGTGTGCCCAAAGATTGTTGGAAACTTTTCCAAAAATGTAATGTGTATCTAGTATCTTGGTCAAAGATAATAGACACAGGTATGCCACGCAAGGCTACAATCTTATCAACGTACAGCTGGGCTAACACATCGGAGCTATAAGTCTCCTTGATGGGTAGGAAATGTGCTGACTTAGTCAGTCTGTCACTATAACCCATATCGTATCATTTCCTTTCCTCGTCCTGGGTAACATGGCAATAAAATCCATAGTTACCATCTCTTACTTCCTCTTGGGAAGTTCAGGCCGTCGTAGCAAGCCCGACGGCTTTCGATGCCCAGCTTGGACTTGCGCACAAGTCAAGCATTTGGCTACATGAGTGGCTATAGACTTTCTCAAGCCTATCCACCAATAATTTGCCTTTATATCCTGGGTATCTGATGGAAATTGTTTTTTTTAATCGTTGCTTAATTAGGGTTGCGGTCATTAATATATAAGCAATATGAACCGTCTTTCTCATTTAATAATATAAAACCTTCAGAATATTGAGTCAGGCTATATGAGCCTATATCTTAAAACCTACTTAATCAAGGTTTCGATTGTTCTATAAGCAATATGGAGTTTTCACAATACTCCAGCCCATAGCGGGGTGCTAAATCTTAATTACATCTGCCTTCCAGGAGGTAAGCAGGGAAATTTATGAGGCGAGAATCAAGGTGTAAGGAAGTTACAGAGATTTTCCTTATTTCAGGCTCTAGTTCATCCACCATTGCTCGTGTCAATTAAGTGACACATTCATGTTATAAGTCCACGAATTCCTTAATTGGGAACCTTTACTTGGACAATTCTATTCTGGATATCTTCTTTGAATACTACTAGTCGACATTAGTATAATATGACAATTGGGATATCTCAGGGGTTCCATGTATTAAACCTCCATACTGATCAGGCATGGAAATAATCTATGGGACACATTAGGATACGCCAATCCTCATATGGTACTTTTATCAAACATAGTTTGGCATTCGCAGGCGATAGAAAAACAAATGAGGAAAATATATGAAAATAACATATGTTGTCGTACTCTATGCGAGGAAAGAGTACTCCTAGATTTTTCGGAAGGATTTCTTGCCGATTTGAGAAAAATTGGTTAATTTGGTTTCCTTGGTAAGTTATATCTTGCGGATAATATAAAAGTTTGCTAAGCTTATGGTTTATGAAAGGTTTATTGGTATCCAATCCAAAATAAAACTCTTAGCATTTAAATTTCTGATAAAAAGATAGGGAAAGTACCTGAGGCCATTATTTATGAACTAGCTCAGGTATTTAGGCGCTTTCATTCTTAGGATTTCCTTCTTTAGCCGCATTTCCTTTGACATATTTAGGGCACGTGGTCTTGATGTGGCCCTTCTCATTACAGCCGAAGCAGACTGCATTCCCCATGTCCCTGCAGTCCAACGTTGTATGTTCCCCCGATTTGCAAATCCCACATACCTTTGGTGGTGATCGGGATTTTGGTTCGAACCTGCACTTCCCATAGTGGCACTTCTTGCAGGTCTTGCATACCGGTTTCTGGTTGGACTTTCGTTTGTTCTTCTTTATAGAGCTCTGGGAGTTATTTTCCTCCCTTTTTCTTTTTAGCTTATCTTTGGCATTTGAGGTATGAACAAGGTCCTCCTTATGAGTAAGGAAATGTGGTTCCAGATAAAATTTGGAGTGAGTAGCATGGGGCTCCTTGAACTTTTTCACAGCCTCCTTCACAGCCTTCCCAACCGCTGCGTTTATCATTGTTTGAAGAACATCTTCGGAAATTCTAAGGCTCACAATCGTAGCATCATCTGCATGTGTCACATCATTCATAACATGATCGACGGCTGTCTCATCTGAGTTTGCCATTTTCGATATTGGTCCCTAACACCAATAAAAATAACTTCTTAGCTGCAATCCATCAACCGCTATTCTTTATCCTGATGGCCTTAACATATACTAACTATGGTATTTATAGACCATATGGGCTGATATAGTACTAACATTCTCAATGAATGTTATTTAATATGTTCATTATGTTTAGCCTAGGTCACGAAAGACCATTAATGGCATTTAAGGTTTGGGCCTAGTTCATCATCTTTTTGACAGGGGATCAAAACATCACATCTGTCTTTATTACATTGATGAATTTTGGATAGCTCGAAAGCTTGCCATAAGGATATCAGAAAAGAGTGATTCCTAATAGATATCAACATCAATCTAGGATTTGTTGGAGCGTTTTCTTAAGTATCAACGACAAATTTCCATCTCGTATTGAAATGATCGAAGTCCTAAACAGGCGGAGACAACAGTTCACAGCAACTATGATTCATTATAGAATTATATGTGTCAGTAATAACTAATTTCTGCATAACTGCTTGATAAGGAAGGTACCTGCTATATATTTATCATACTGCACCATCTCCCGGGAGTTCATCCTGACGACTCATGCGTTTGTTCTTTTGGCTCCTTCGGGCTTCTTCTGATTCCTAGGGCAGTTGGTCTTGATATGCCCCTTTTCGTTGCAACCGTAGCAGGTTGCATCCTTCAACTCCTTGCATTCCAAGGTTTTATGTTCCTGAGACTTGCAAATTCCACACGGTAGAGGCTGAGATTCAAATCTGCATTTCCCGAGGTGGTATTTCCTACAGGTTTCGCACTTGGTCTTCTCAACCGACTGCTGGCTGTCCCTTTTAAACCCGGAACTCTTCTTATCGGAGCGATGAGAATTCTCATCCTCCCTTTTTCTCTTTCCATCTACAGAGGCCTTGGCAGCCTTGTTTCTAACCACATCGAGTGTGAGAGATAGCGACAGATCTGCTGTTGACCTGAATGTAGTAGGTCTCGAAGCCTTAACACTGGCTTTGATTTCTGGGGCTAAACCCCCAATGTAGCGAGCAATCCTCTTGGGTTCTGGTGTTACTAGGTAAGGAACCAGTCTGGACAGGGTATTAAAATTGGTAAGGTAAGCTTGACAATCTAAGTTTGTCATAACCAATGATAAGAAATCCGATTCGATTCTTTCGACCTCATGTTGAGGGCAGTAGTTCTCCCTAATGAGAGTAACAAACTGCTCCCATGTCATGTTATAGAGCGGGATCTTCCCAGTAGCTTGAACGAGAGACCTCCACCATGCTAGTGCCTCTCCTTTGAACGATTGGGATACATACTTTACTACATCCCTTTCAGCACAACCGCTGATGTCCACCACCGTGTCCATTTCATCCAACCAAGTCATACAATCTACTGCTCCCTTTTCCCTCGTGAAATCTCGGGGTTTACAGGAAGCAAAGTATTTATAGGTACAAGACTTGGTACGTGGTTCATTATCGAACACTTGCTTCTTGGATGGAACACTGTGATCATTTGATGAATGACGATCGTCATCCTTCTTTGGTCCTTCATTCTTAGAGGGCGGTTCGTTATGAGGCTCTGAATGAGTTTTAGGGACAGATTTAGAGTGAGGTATAGATGAGGCCTTACTATTAGTCTCGCTATATTCCCTAAATCGCTCCTCTACAGCTTTAGATACCGCTGAATCAATCAATGTACGAAGCTCTCCTCTGGTTATATTAATCCTTTCGTCATCGCGGTTTCCCAGAGAGTGACTGTTCTCTTCCTTTGACCTAGTCATATAGCTTTATATGCTACATAAAATCAAACAAGGGCAAGGTTTATTCGGAAGCTCTTACAGTTTTATCGTTTTAAACGATTTATTAACCATGGTAATATAATCCATACTGGTTAATTTGTTAGTTATATTTAATTATCATTTTCATTATAATTTATCCTAGTTATAAAACATCAAGGATATTAAGGTGGCGCAGAGGGCCTAGTCTCAAGGACAATCATAAGCCATGATTTCAGAGAATCAAGGCCTTTAAATATATTAGCACAACAGGCTTAGTCACAAGGACATATATAAGTTATATGCTATGATTTCAGAGAATCAAAGCATTTGAGGTTTGAACCTAGTTCATTACCTTTTTCTGACAGGGAGTCATAGACCACCGCTGTCTTTTGTCTTATGTGACAATTAGCATGGCCCGTAGGCACTACATCACTAATGGATGTTTAATAAGTATGGCCCGTAGGCACTACATCGCTAATGGATGTTTAACCAGTTTGGCCCGTAGGCACTACATCGCTAATGGATGTTTAACAATGATCATCTTTATTGACGATTTAACCCATGATTTACCAATCATTAATTTGGGCTTTGGAATCCTTAGAAGGATTCTTATATAAGAATGACGCGTGTGATTTTAAAGAATCACATCTGCCAAGGACGTTAACATGATCACAGAGGTTAACTGGGAGTCTGAATCTTTTAATCGGGTCTTACCATCTTGGTCCGGTCTTATAATTGACCCGAAGGCTAGGTTTCACACTTAAGATTCTTAATTAATAATTATCGCGGAACAATTTTAAATTGAGGTGTTAAATATGGATCTGAATCTAATTATGGAACTACAATCTTGGCCCGATCTTTACAATGACACGTGGCTAGGTCTTGCCCTTTTTAGATTTTGCCATTTTTATTATAATGGTAGATCTTACAATAGGAAATATTATTTTCCATTTATTTAATATTCTTGTTTAGAATGAAAGTTTAAATTTAATCATTCCACTATATGAAAATAAAAATATAAGGTTGCCCTAAGCGGGACTTGAAAATAATAATAATGTTGTCCTCGAAGGGACTGAAAGGTAAATATGTTCTTATAAAGACTTATTAAGGAAACGATCTTCAGCAAGAGGAGTTTCTTCTTCATTCATTTCCTGAATGCTTTCTCCTTGGTTGCACGTTTCATCCTGGTCGCGGTACGAAGCTCAGCAGTTCAAAACTCTGGATGTGGAGACTTCCTATTACAGCTCCTTCGCTTGGCGACGTATAAAAATTTGGAAGCAAAATTTCCAGATCAGAATTTAGAATATTCCTATGTTAAGTCTAGACTCGAATATGTGCAATTGTGTCATTGAGATTAAACACATAAGGATAGTGTTTAATTCACTCAATGTTGGCTCTGATACCAACCTGTCACACCCCGATTTCCACGTGTCTCACCGGTGGGCCCGGTGGGGGATTTCCGTGACGTAGTTGGCAACAATATAGTCAAACCACACAATATATATGAATGCACAGCGGAAGCAAAAGATAAATATATTATATTCCGAATAAAAGTAATATCCAAGTATTACAACGGAAAGTAAGGGATCCACAGGCAGATCTATAAACATTGTTCTACAGACTTTAGACGCCTAGAACTTGCAAGATTCCTTATTAATGTCCTGAGCAGCTTCCAGCCTATTACGTACTTGTACCTGTCACTTAGACTTTTGAAAATACGTCAGTTTTCACTGGTAAATACACTCAGCTGACTCATTTGAAAAGAGTTTTGGAAAATTGATTTAGATGCACCTGGCACAAATTATTTTTGACACTTTGATTAAAATGCACAGAGGCAAAATTAATCTTTTATAACTTGAGACAATCATAATTATAATCTTGTATACAGATTTACATGTTCGTTGTACGTTCAGGGCCCGATGTAGAAACCGAGTCAAGATTAACAGACACGTCACAAGTATAGGCCCACTGAGCGTGAGATACCGTTTCCCTTATGCAACTGTCAGGTGTATGCCTACACCCCGTGCATAAGGCGTGACCATTTTATAATACAATGCTGTCGAGGATATCCGGGACATGGTCATTAACCCCTAAAGGCTTTTATTTCAAACAATACAGATCAAACCGGGTTACCTCAATAACTTAATCACAATCCGATTAAATATTCAATACCCGACCAAGCGGTATTATTATACCGTATCCCAAGCCCGTATAGGGAAAATAAGTTAAGAGTATTTACCTGAGCTAGCTCCTGTCTTAAAATAGCAAGAATAATAACTCAGCCGTATTCACTTAAGTAAGCGTAGGTACAATTTACCGGAAGGCTCTAGTCTGGAACGATGGTATAAATAACCAATTAGAATGCTAACGGGTCTTTAATTAAGCCTAAGCTTAGACCGGTTAGTCTTAAAGAATTGTTACGGTTTAATCGCGTGAAAGGCGAAAACCGTGAATGGAGTGTGATTTTGACCCAACAAGTTTGAAGACTTGTTTCATATGGGTATAACAATCATACTCTGGATTTTGGGGTCAAAACAATATAGTCTGACCCGTTTCGGCTAAATTATGTAAACTAGTTACATAAGCCGAACCGTGCGCGCAGAAGGCGCAACGGGTATCCGTTAGAGTCCTACACTATTTTCCTAAGTCAATATACTTTAAAGAGGTTGTGGTATCAGTAGGATACCTTCCATAATGCCCGTAACGAGTTTAAGTTAATAATATGCCCCGTAGGGGTATTTCGGTCTTTTTAAAGGTTATAAAAAGGGTTTCTGAGTTCTACAGGAAATCTGAGTTTCCCGAACAGTTTATAAAGTCCAAAATACTTTATTTATTATTTAAAATCAGTAGCAACTGTAATCGGGTCAAAAGATCTTGTAGAACTCAAGTTATGGTCGAAAAGGGTATATTCGGTATTTACCAAACCGTTGCCATAACCGCAGGTTATGAGCAGGTTAAAAATAATTAAAAATCTTTAAAAATCCCAAAATATTATTTTACAACAGTGAGTAAAAGGTTTGGTGTCGAAATCCGGGTTTAGATGGGCGTTATGCTAAATGCGCTATTTAATTACCAAAGTTCCGCAATTTGCGCTATTTAGCATAACTCCTATTCTGGACCTCGGATTGACATGAACTTTTAGGGACATGCTTAGAAATCAGTAACCAAGGTCATGATCCCTTCACGTGTCCGAAATTCTCGTTTTAATTTATAAAGGGCGTTACGGTCAACTTTTAAGCATTTAACGGAAATGTGTAAACGACTCGGACAAACAACGAACCGGTCACAGAGGTTTATACCATCATGTAACCTGGTCCTAAGAGAGTCCTAAGGCATATCTAAATCAAACTTTAATGGGTCAGAACTAAAGTCAATGCAAAAGTCAAACTTTTGCGACTTTCGGTTCCGAACCGGGTCAAAACAATAAATTGTCAGATCAACAAGCTTAGATCAGTTCTTAAAGTTATTACCAAGCTATATGAATGACAAAATAGGTTATACGCCTTCTACATTGTTACTTATGCGTTAAATCAAAAATCTAGCTTCTGTTGACTTTTTATAAACAACTTTGACCCGACATTCGACCTAGATAGAGTGGGAATCAGAGGGTGCCCTTCTAAGGGTTTATAGCCCATATGATTACCAACTTATAACTACCTTTGTTTCAACAAATCACTGGACCAATTGTGATTAATCATTAAGTCAACTGTTAATTACGACGGTTTGACTTCTAGGCTATAACTAAGCGAAAACTCAACAAGAAAAGGTCAAGCATACTTACAAGGGTCCTATGAACGACCAGAGATCACTTGGGAGGAAGCTTGAGCTCCGGAAGTGCTCCACAAATGCAGATGAAGGTGTGTGGGATTGTTTGAACACTTGTGGCCTTTTATAGTGAATTCACTCACCACAATTGGTTGACAACAAGGTCTAGCACTCACCACAACTCATCAACATGTGTCCCTAGTGTTTAGGGGTTGATTAGGGGCCTCTTGGAAGGCTTTAAAGGCTTTAAATGTCGTTTAGAAGGCTGAACAGGCGATTTAAACATGTTTCTGCATCTGGGCGCCTGACGCGGCCCGCTTGGGATTTTAGCCAACTTTAACGCGGGCCGCCTGGCCCTTCTGATCTGATTTTATATTTTTTTAATTTTCACATCTTTGTCCCTTGGCTCTTCGAAAGGGCAACGAAGCTTATTTCTTGCAATTTGGCCCCTTCTTATTTACTCACAAGGGCTTAAAGACTTGGACCTACTTTGTTAAGACCTCGGTTAACTTTATTGTTGCCCGAAAAGTTATAACTTTCGACGTTGACGCTTTTAACCCCTCGCATACGAATTTGATCATAACTTTCTCATACGATAATGAAACTTTATGAAATTTGAATCGTGCATTGTGGTGAGCATAATTTACCTTTACAAAGCTTCGGGTTTGTTAAAAGGTCACTCAGAGGTATAACTTTAAACATGTTGATACATTTAACCCCTGTAGTTTGTAATCTCTCACTTTTAGCTTCATATGATCAATGATTTAGTCGTTTGAAGGTACGAGCATCATTTAGGGTTACTATACAGTATATTTACCCTTTGTTGACATTTATAACCTCGAATTTACATGCTTTCAAGGTTTGTCAACTTTAGTCCTTTATTTAGTATTTAATACCACGTATAAACTCATGACACGTGTCAACACATTATTGGACACAAAATTTGAGGTGTTACAGTGAGAGCTCAGGCTAGAACTTCCGTTCATACAAAGAGATGACAGCTCGTCTTTAGGTGTGTCCCGTTTGGGGATCTTTTCTTCAACAACACATGATTAGCATTTTTCAATGTTTCATCATTTTTTGTACTGAGGGCTGGCTTTAAGATTAAAGAAAATGCAAAGTATTATACGAGGACTAGGCTATTGCTCCCGCAAAATCAGAAGTCCTGGTATAATACCCCAGATATCACCACGCACAAAGACCTAGTATGTCAGAAATAGAAAATCTTTCAAACAAGATTTCGGGGGTTACCCATATATTCGAAAGATGTTCCCCACGAGATAAGTAAGTATTTGAATTTATGTTTATATCTCGAAAACAATCTACTGAATTAAAAACCTACTGGCATATCTGCAGTGAGATTGTTTATCACATTTTTGACTTTACAATTCTTTAGCGTGTTGTGATAATCCACTGATGTACTATCATTTCCTCTTTTTACAACAAAACTCTTTTTCATTTTTTAATGTTTTTGGCTTTTTCTAGTTTTATCATGTTTTTGGACTTTTCAAATTTTCTAATGTTTTTGGATTTTCTGAAATTTCTTACTCCCCCTAAAATTCAAAAACATTTAATACAAATTTGAAAACAAACTATACAAGTAAAATGACAACTGTTGTGAATTGCTTCAATTCGCCATCCACTTGGCTTAAACAATCAGAACTCCCCCTTACAACAAACTATTTTCCCACTATGATTTCAAAACACTTAAGTTTGTTTTAATCAAAATGGTTTTTCCGGAAAATAAGTTTTGTTGATTTTACCACTTGTAGGTTGGGGATTACTTCATCACTTTGTTTTATTCAAACACTTGAAAAGTTTAACAATTTTAGGTTCTACCAACAAATACCACTTGTAGAAAACCAAGTACAACTTAATGTCCCTGATTAACCACTTGAGAATCAAAATATCACAGTTACCAACCTGTGAATTTCTCAAGAAAGATGCCGATTCCTACTCCCCAATTACCAACCTGGGAGTTCCGGCAAGTCAGGTTTTTTAGCTAAAGAGATTCTCCCAAGCCTGGCAGACCTTGGGAGATTCCGAGGTACCAACACTCGGTTTCTTTCCTTTCATCTTCTTCTCATAATATTCCTTTACCCCTTTGACCTTCCCATCAATCATTTTTCCATAAATATGTTTTACTTTGGGGTTAAAGGCTTTTTCAACATCAAAATCTTTCTTTTCAGAAACGAATTGATTTGAAATCTCAACTTTGCCAACTTTTTGTTTAAAATTTTCAGCCCTCAATGGTGGAAAATTTGCATCATCCATTGGAGGAACTGATTTTTTACCTTTGGATTCAACTTGTGGCTCCTCTGATTTTGTGGAATCAGATTCATCGCCTGAAGATAGCTCCTCTGATTTTGATGAATCAGAATAATCGCTAGATCTATTATCAGATCTCTTAACAACCCACTTTTGGTTGTCAAGATTTGCTTTTCTCTTGTAAAACCTTTCTAAACATTCACCAACCTCAAATTTTGAATTTTTTAAAACTATGAAAGGTTTGGTTGGTGGTTCATTTTCAACCATCTTTTCCTTCATTTTGAGAGACACTGCCTGTTTTGATTGAATTGCCATAGAACACTTCTTGGCAATATGACCAATTCTTTTGCATTGAAAACAAGTACTTGTCTCTTTCTGTTGACCATCTTCATTCTTCATTTCTTCTTGCTTCTTAGCAAGGAATTCTCTGTTTGTCTGTTTCCAGAATGAACTCTTCTCCTCTTCTTCCGAGCTTGCTCCTGAAACAAATACTGTATTTGTTTTAGAAATTTTCTCATTTTTATAATTTTCAGGTGGAGTAAATCCAAGACCTTTCTTTTTGAAATTACCGTTATGGTTTGGTTTCTTTTGATAATCTGAACCAGAACTGTAACCCTTTTTCTTGTTTTCTCTTTGTTGTACTCTTGAGGTGTATTTTTTGGGTTTTTCAGAAAGATTCACATCTTTTATTTCAGAAATATTAATTTCTATTAGTTTGAAAACCTTTTTGATCATTTCAGTTTTGACACCTTTTATTGGAAATTCCTCATCAGAATATAATTTGTCAGAATCACTCAAAGTATATGCAACTTTGAATGTTTCATCATTCAAATTAGATTTTGATAGCAAGAATTCTTTATTGTAAACTCTTTTGCCCTGTTCGAATTTTGAACTTGACATATCGTATTCAGACTTTGACTCTGATTTTGACTCTGACTTTGACTCCTCTGTTTCATCTTTATCCAATGTAACACCCCATGTTACCGAATGTCAAAGTCAAAGTCAAAGTCAAGATTGACTCCTTTGACTATTGTTAGTCTATTTTATGTTTGCGATTACGTTAGTTGTATTATGTGGAGTAAGTGTTATTAATAAAAGTAATCGAATGTTCAAATCGATGCGAAACGCTAAACGACTGTGAATAGTAGGAAGTAACAATGCGATAAAGTCAACTAATCAATAATCGAGCTAGTCTAATCATCATCAAACTCGAAACTCGAACTACGTGAATTCTGGTGTTAGTATACGTGTGTGTGTGCCTTATGTGTTACTTGTGCATGTTTACTTTATGTTATGTGTGGTAATCGATCGAAATTCAAAACTTCATCTAACTCAATCAAAATCGAATTATGATAATTGGTGGCGAAAAGACAGCGCGAGATATAGATGATTGTATGTTAGATATAGTGGTTGGGATTAAAAGTAATTTGAATAGGAAACTCTATCGTACACGCATCGACCTCAATCGAAATCGAAATATCAAAAATCGTCGCATCGAACGCTCGAATCAGGCAGCTGAACGATCAGGCTCCCAGCCGATCGAACAGCCCAGCCGATCGGACAGGCTGTTCGATCGGGGAGCCCGACCGATCGGCCAACCCTTTCCTCTTTTGGAAGCCTATAAATACCCCTTGTCACTTTCAAACTTTCTACTTTTGGAAATCTCTGACCGCCCAGGTCGTGCTCCCCTTCTTTTCTCAGATTCCTTCCGATTTCGGTAAGATTTCATCCGAAATCTTGTACTTTCTTGATCTACACACACTCCTACACCTTTCTATCTTTCAAATCTCACTTTTTAACCGTGAAATCATCAAGATTCAAGTGTTTAAGGATGATGTCATCATAGTGTTCTTGAGGAACTCTATGTTTTGGCTCCAATCCATCAAGAATCACTTGGATCTAGCCGATTTCCACATAAATAAACAAAGATCTATCATAGATCTAAACATTTACACGGTGAAAAGGATTGAAAGAATGTTTACACTCAATGCCTTCAAATGTTTACCAACTTTCTTTCAACTCTTTTACACTCAATGCTTTCAAACCGGTAGAAACGGAGTTTGAACCGACCCACTTATCATCCTAGTAGTTGTGCGGTTCAAGATTCGGGTTCTATCCACGAGAATCACCGACTTCGGGTTAAACATTAAACTCCGTTCCGAATAGTTCACCGGCCGGATTTGGGTGATTCCTGTCCGAGCAGGGGAAACAAGTAAGAACGAGGGTTCTATGGTTCAACTCGTTGTCAAAGTACCTCAATGTAATGTCAAACAATTAAAACAGCCAAGTGTTAGACAAACAAGTCGACCAGGTCAAGAAGCTGACCGATCGGGCTGACTGTCCGAACGGACAGCCCAGCGGATCGGATAAGCAAGTCGATCGACCAGGCCAACCGATCGGCTAGCACATGGCCCCACACATTAACAGTTTTATGAGGTCTAGTATTGAACGAAGTGCTGTTCGATCGGACTACGGTCTGATTTGAATTACTCTTTGGATCATGAGATACTATGCTTCAACACTTAATCGATTTGCACCTTGTCAACACGTTGGAGTGCCACCCGATCGGTCGAGCCGTCCGACCAGGTGATACCCTGATAAGAACTGTTGTTGAAGTACCTAACCGATCGGTTAAGCCGACCGATCGAATGGTCCGTTCGATCGATCGACCTGAAAGGTAAGGATACTTCAATGTTTTCAAATACTACAACGAAAACCTCAAAAGGTCAAGCCATCATACACAAACACATCCTTCTCAAAGGAAGAAACAATCCACTCGAACAGTCCATTCGACTGGCCTACCGACCGACCGGACAGACTGCCCGAACGGACTGGTTAACCAAACGATCAAGCCATCCGATCGGACCTACCGTCCGATCGACCAGGCTGTCCGACTCTCCAACACTTGTTTACGTTTTACGCGTTGCTTATCGTTATGCTATCGAACTATTCAGGCTAACCCTACTCTCAAGTGCTCCCTTCAATCCATCAATTACTGTGAGTATACTCGAACCCTTTTTGCTTTAGCACTTTTGGGTGTTACATACGTTCCTTATTCTAAATCACAATCGAACACACTACTCAATTATTTCAAGCGCTAACCGTTACCACATGTATACGTGACTAAATGAATGCTTGTTGTTATGTTTACATGTGGAATGCTGTCTTCCTGCCTTAACGACGATAGTACTATAGTTTGGACTCAGCACCCGTTCACACGGGGGTTGTTAAGGATAATTACTTGCATGGATTACGATGGTAATCATGTATTGCGAACTGCCTCGGGCAGTCAACCCGCAGTCATTGGTATCGATAGATCCATGTCGATAAATAACATGCTTCGTTTTCCTCTGTGTACGTGCTGGTTATGCGTAAACTATTTCGAAGTCTATATGCTATTATCAAACTTGTATGCTCACCTTTACATTTTATGTATTGACTTTATTTTAACGTATGTGACAGGCAATTAGGATGCTTATCTGCTAGGAAGGCGAGCTTAGAATAAGCGTCTAGAGCATAGTAGTCTGTATATCTTGCAGATCGAGTCTCTAGAAGCATTTGAACAACTTTTATATTTAAAATCTGAGTTGTCGGAACAGAATATTTGACTTGATGTTATCTGTAATAATTTGTTTGCTATTTAAGGTACGGTATGGGACGTATTATATAAATTGAATAGTAATAATAATTGTTATGGAAACTTCTGGACAATCTGTTTCGCTCAGTGCCATGCCCCGATGATTCCGCCATCGATTGGGGTGTGACAGATTGGTATCAGACCCATAACTATTGGGAATTAGGCTAGACTCGACCTAGTCCGGGTCGATGTCTTAGAGACCTAGGCTATAGTTAGGAACCAACAGACCAAGCTTATGTGCTATATATCCTGCTAAATTCTCATCATCACCGCACTCGAATTTTCAGACAACGACAAGTGACTCAGTTGGGATTAGGTGTGAAAACCGCAAACTCTCGACTAAGTTGCTGGGTCGATGTCGTTTTATCAATAATTTCTTCGTTCTTTTCAATGACGAACATTTGTTTAACAAACAGAATTATACCAAATCAGGAGTGAAATCCATATTTTGATGAATAATCTCCTCAATTTCACTAAAACAAGGAAGAAGCTGCTAAGCCAGGGGTGAAACCCTAACCTTGGCAACTTATTCCGACTTTTGCTCATCTCACCAAAGCCTCGACGGACTCCAACGACCTGAACTCACGAGTATGACCTAGGGAATACGTGCTGAATGCCCAAGAATCGAGGCGGAAACACGATCCCGAAAGTCGAAATGTGACGACGAGTCTATTGAGAATAGTCGAATCGCTTTGGGTAGTCAATGTCTCCTAGCCGCAGACGATCTAATTCTCGATTTTATGTGTTTCTGGGTTGGCAGTTGTCACTCTGACAATTCGTCGATTTTATGTGTTTTATGTGTAAATTACCTGTTTATGTGTTTAGATTTTGGAGGATTATTTGATTTTTGCTATCACTTCAATCAACACATGCGACTCGCATTGCTCTTCTATCTCAATACGCTAGCAAGTCGCTGCAAATCTAGACGACATAATGATACGGTTATACTATACTACTCGACATGTTATACGTGATCGCTATACGCGAACGACACGCGAGCCTTGAATGATAGGTTTCTGTATTCTGACTGCCTCTGTGATTAAATAGGAACGTGCTTCTATGTTTATGTGTCTCTGTGCTCTACGTGTTTATGTGCTTCTGTGACTACGTGGATCAGTGATTATGTGCTTATGTGTTTATGCGAAACGTGTTTCGACGTGTTCCTGAGCTTTAGTAAATAATAGACATGTGAGGTGAGATTCGATTTTGATGTGTCTGAGACCTACGATGTTGTCTGTTGCAGACCATGTCGTCATCCGGACACCGAACCCCACTTACCCGCCAAGAGAAGAGAAACGGACGTCTTGCTGCTATCATCGCCAAGCAAGTGGCAAAAGCTGTGAGCGACGTCTATGAAAACGTCAGCAAATCTTCTGAGGAGTCGAGAACTGAAGCTCCCAAGGATGCTACCAAGACTGTCTTCAGCTTTAAACAGTTCAAGGCATGCGGACCAAAGGAATTCACCGGAGAATATGGCCCAATAGCTATGTTTCAATGGTTTGATTCCATCAAAGTCACTCTGTGCCAAAGCGGCTGTCCAGAAAATCTCCGTACCCTAAACGCAACCGGCGTCTTCCAGTCCCGAGCTCTAGACTGGTGGACGGCCGAACGAAACAAACGCGGGAATGATGCAGCTTATGAGCTGACATGGAAGGAGCTGAAAGCCATCATGATGGACGAATTCTGCCCTCCCCATGAACGCCAAAAGCTGGAGGACGAGTTTTGGAACACTAAGCAGAAGGATGGAGATAACGCTGCCTTGACTGCTCGCTTTAAACAGCTCAGCATCATTTGTCTCGATCAAGTCAAGACCTCAGACATGGCCATCAAGAAGTACATTCGAGCCCTACCCGATTGTGTTGCCGACTTTGTTCATGCCGCCAAGACATCATCAATTGAGGAAACTTACTTGCTTGCCGCCGAGATCAACGACAAGCGAGTAAAAGCTAGTTTTTAGGATAAGCCCTCCAAGTCTCTGCATCAAGCTACCACTGCATCGACCGCCGACACCACCACTGCTCAACCATCCAAGTCATCACGCCGCAAGAAGAAGCACAACAACAAAAACAACAGCTCCAGCAACAAGAACTGTGCTGTCACTACCACTGCTGCTCCTCTGCAAGCCGTACCGACTCAGCAGCAGTCTCACCATCGACCAGCACCAGTTACTCAAGCGCCGCCAGCAAAGCGTGCTTACACAGGTCCCCACCCGCTCTGCCCGACATGCTCATATCATCATCCGGTGGGTCTTGCCTGTCATTTTTGCGCTCATTGCAATCTGTACGGCCATTTTACTGCCAATTGTCGCTATGGTCCTCGTCAAGCCCCAATTCAAGCCACTGCTCATCAAGCTCTACTTCCAGCCCTGCAAGGCCAACACGCGGCTCAAGCACCCATGATCAATGCTCGAGTCTGCTTTGCATGTGGTGACCCTAACCACTTTGCAAACATGTGCCCGAACAGGGTTGTGAAGCAAGAACCCCAGCAGCAGCAGCAGCCCCAGCAGCAGCAACAAGCAGCACGCGCCAGAACCTTCAACATCAATGCTCACCAAGCCCAGGCTGACAACAACGTGGTTAATGGTACGTTCCTTGTGAATGGTAATTATGCATCATGTTTGTTTGATACTGGAGCCGATAACAGCTTTGTGTCGTTTGAATTCGAGAAGCTCCTTAGTCGTAAGCGTTCTTATCTCCCCTCGTCATTCGAAGTTGAAGTCGCTACTGGAAGAACTGTCGTCGTTAACTCTATTCTCCGTGATTGTACTCTCGAGCTTAACAATCACATCTTTCCAATCGACCTTATTTTGATGCAACTCGGAAGTTTTGATATCATAGTAGGCATGGACTTTCTACGCGAAAACCATGCTGAAGTTGTGTGCTTCGACAAGATGATTCGATTCTCGCTTGCGAATGGTGACTTATTATGTGTGTACGGTGAAACTGCTTCGAAAGGTCTCAAGCTCATGTCATGTGTCCAAGCTAGCAAGTATCTCCGCAAGGAATACAGAGCTTTCTTGGCTAACATCATAGTAGCAGAGAAGGAAAAGAAAAGGAAGACAGAAATCAGAGACGTCCCAGTGGTCCGTGAATTTCCTCAGGTATTTCCTGACGATCCTCCTGGATTACCGCCCAGTCGTGATATCGACTTCCGCATCGACCTCATTCCTGGAGCTAACCCCGTAGCCAAAGACCCATATCGACTCGCGCCATCCGAAATGCGGGAACTCTCGAACCAACTCCAGGAATTACTTGAAAAAGGCCTTATTCGCCCGAGCACCTCTCCTTGGGGCGCACCAGTCCTTTTCGTCAAAAAGAAGGATGGGTCGTTCAGGATGTGTATTGACTATCGGGAATTGAATAAGTTGACCATCAAGAACCGATACCCTCTACCTCGCATCGACGATTTGTTTGATCAGCTACAAGGTGCTACGTGTTTCTCAAAGATCGATCTGCGCTCAGGCTATCATCAATTGCGTATTCAGGAAGAAGATATACCCAAAACCGCTTTTCGCACTCACTACGGCCACTATTAGTTCGTTGTTATGCCTTTTGGTTTAACCAACGCACCCGCGGTTTTTATGGATCTGATGAATCGCGTGTGTAAGCCTTATCTCGACCGTTTCGTCATTGTATTCATCGACGATGTCTTGATTTATTCCAAATCGAAAGCCGAACACGCGTAACATCTACGCTTGGTTCTCGAGTTACTCCAGGGGAACCAACTCTATGCCAAGTTCTCCAAGTGCGAATTCTGGTTAGAAGAGGTTCAGTTTCTGGGTCACATCATGAATAGTCAAAGTATCTACGTCGACCCTACGAAGATTGAAGTAGTTAAGAGTTGGATTACGCCAAAGAACCCGTCTGAAGTCCGTTCTTTTCTCGGATTAGCGGGCTATTATCGACGATTTATCGAATGATTCTCTAAGATCGCTGTGCCGCTTACCGCTCTTACGTATAAAGACAGGTCTTTTGTTTGGGGAACCGAACAAGAGTCTGCTTTCCAAACCGTCAAGCATAAGCTATACAATGCTCCTGTTCTCTCATTGCCCTATGGGAACGACGACTTCATTGTCTACTGTGATGCTTCCAACCTTGGCCTTGGTTGTGTCCTCATGCAACGAGACAAGGTTATAGCTTACGCTTCTCGACAGCTCAAAATCCACGAGAAGAACTACACAACCCATGATCTCGAGCTAGGCGTGGTTGTATTTGCATTAAAGATATGGCGACACTATCTGTATGGTACCAAGTGTACGATCTTCACCGATCACAGGAGTTTACAACACATCTTTAATCAGAGAGAACTCAATATGCGTCAACGCCGATGGGTAGAACTCCTCAACGATTACGAATGCGAGATTCGTTATCACCCAAGCAAGGCAAATGTTGTTGCCGACGCGCTCAGCAGACGGAGTTATTTGCTCAGCATTCGTAATACCCAAGCCCAACACGATCTCGAAACCCTCATCCGTGAAGCCCAACATGCTTGCTTTAATGAACACACCTTGAAGAAGGGATCTTCTATTTTCTGGACCGAATTTGGATCCCTAAGAGGACCGAATTACGAAAGATTTTAATGGATGAAGCCCACAAATCTCGGTATTCTATTCATCCCGGTGCCGATAAAATGTACCAGGATCTTCGTTACAAGTACTGGTGGCCGGGTATGAAAAGGGATATCACTCTCTATATCGGAAGATGCCTGACTTGTGCAAGGGTCAAGGCTGAACATCAAAGGCCCTCTGGCTTACTCGAACAACCGCCAATTCCTATATGGAAGTGGGAGAGCATAGCTATGGATTTCATAACCAAGCTTCCACCCACGTCATCAGGTCACGACAGCATTTGGGTTGTCGTTGATCGTTTAACCAAATCAGGCCACTTTTTGCCAATACGAGAAGACTACAAGGTGGAACGATTAGCTCAAATCTACACCGACGAGATCATTTGTAATCATGGTACGCCTCGTGACATCATCTCTGACCGTGATGCTCGGTTTACGTCGCGATTGTGGGAAACGTTTCAAGCAGCACTCGATACGTCGCTTAACCTGAGTACCGCATTCCATCCGCAGACCGACGGACAGACTGAAAGAACGATCCGTACTCTTGAAGACATGCTCCGTGCGTGTGTCATAGACTTCGGTGGTAATTGGAACAAATACCTGCCGTTAGTCGAATTCTCATACAATAATAGTTATCATACCAGCATCCAGATGGCACCATTCGAGGCCCTATATGGAAGAAGATGTCGATCGCCTATTGTGTGGCACGAGATCGGTCACTCGCAATTAATCGATCCTGAGCTATTACAAGAAACGACTGACAAAGTCCTCCAGATTCGAGACAACTTATCGAAAGCTCGGGACATACAGAAAAGTTACGCCGATAGAAGACGCAGGCCCCTTGAATTTGACGTTGGCGACTACGTACTCCTAAAGGTATCACCTTGGAAGGGTGTGGTCAGATTCAGCAAGAAAGGGAAACTAGCGCCTCGATATGTTGGACCTTTTAAGATTCTGAAAAGGATTGGAAAAGTCGCCTACAGACTCGAACTACCGGAGGAACTCAGTAACGTCCACCCGACTTTCCATGTGTCAAACCTCCGAAAATGCCTGGCTGAGCATGATCTAATTGTACCTCCCGACGACCTTCAAATCAACGAAACGCTACACTTCATGGAGAAGCCTGTCGAAAGAATGGATCGCCAAACCAAGAAACTCAGACGCTCGCACATTCCTATTGTGAAAGTCCGATGGGAAGGCAAACGAGGCACAGAGTTCACTTGGGAACTCGAAAGCGACATGAAGGCGAAGTACCCGCGGTTGTTCAAGTGAAAGTCTAGAGAGAGAAAGTTCTCAAGCGTAATTCACGGCAATGTACAACTTTCATCCTAATTTCGGGACGAAATTCACTAAACAAGGGGAGGCTGTAACACCCCGTGTTACCGAATGTCAAAGTCAAAGTCAAAGTCAAAGTCAAGATTGACTCCTTTGACTATAGTTAGTCTATTTTATGTTTGCGATTACGTTAGTTGTATTATGTGGAATAAGTGTTATTAATCAAAGTAATCGAATGTTCAAATCGATGCGAAACTCTAAACGACTGTGAATAGTAGGAAGTAACAATGCGATAAAGTCAACTAATCAATAATCGAGCTAATCTAATCATCATCGAACTCGAAACTCGAACTACGCGAATTCTGGTGTTAGTATACGTGTGTGTGCCTTACGTGTTACTTGTGCATGTTTACTTTATGTTATTTGTGGTAATCAATCGAAACTCGAATCGAAACTCGAATCGAAACTCGAATCGAAACTTGAAAATCCATCGAACTCAATCAAAATCGAATTATGATAATTGGTGGCGAAAAGACAGCGCGAGATATAGATGATTGTATGTTAGATATAGTGGTTGGGATTAAAAGTAATTTGAATAGGAAACTCTATTGTACACGCATCAACCTCAATCGAAATTGAAATATCGAAAATCGTTGCACCGAACGCTTGAATCAGGCATCTGAACGATCAGGCTCCCAGCCGATCGAACAGCCCAGCCGATCGGACTGCTGTCCGATCGGGCAGGCTATTCAATCGGGGTGCCTGACCGATCGGCCAGCCCTTTCCTCTTTTGGAAGCCTATAAATACCCCTTGTCACTTTCAGACTTTCTACTTTTGGAAACCTCTGACCGCCCAGCTCGTGCTCCCTTTCTTTTCTCAGATTCCTTGCAATTCCGGTAAGATTTCATCCTAAATCTTGTACTTTCTTGATCTATACACACTCCTACACCTTTCTATCTTTCAAATCTCACTTTTTAACCGTGAAATCATCAAGATTCAAGTGTTTAAGGATGATGTCATCATAGTGTTCTTGAGGAACTCTATGTTTTGGCTCCAATCCATCAAGAATCACTTGGATCTAGCCGATTTCCACATAAATAAACAAAGATCTATCATAGATCTAAACATTTACACAGTGAAAAGGATTGAAAGAATGTTTACTAACTTTCTTTCAACTCTTTTACACTCAATGCCTTCAAACCGGTAGAAACAGAGTTTGAACCGACCCACTTATTATCCTAGTAGTTGTGCGGTTCAAGATTCGGGTTCTATCCACGAGAATCACCGACTTCGGGTTAAACGTTAAACTCCGTTCCGAATAGTTCACCGACCGGATTTGGGTGATTCCTGTCCGAGCAGGGGAAACAAGTAAGAACGAGGGTTCTATGGTTCAACTCGTTGTCAAAGTACCTCGATGTAACGTCAAACAATTAAAACAGCCAGGTTTTAGACGAACAAGTCGACCAGGTCAGGAAGCTGACCGATCGGGCTGACTGTCCGAACGGACAACCCAGCCGATCGGATAAGCCAGCCGATCGACCAGGCCAACCGATCGGCTAGCACATGGCCCCACACTTTAACAGTTTTATGAGGTCTAGTATTGAACGGAGTGCTTTTCGATCGTACTACGGTCTGATTTGAATTACTCTTCAGATCATGAGATACTATGCTTCAACACTTAATCGATTTGCAACTTGTCAACACGTTGGAGTGCCACCCGATCGGTCGAGCCGTCCGACCAGGTGACACCCTGATAAGAACTGTTGTTGAAGTACCTAACCGATCGGTTAAGCTGACCGATCGAACGGTCCGTTCGATCGATCGACCTGAAAGGTAAGGATACTTCAATGTTTTCAAATACTACAACGAAAACCTCAAAAGGTCAAGCCATCATACACAAACACATCCTTCTCAAAGGAAGAAACAATCCACTCGAACAGTCCATCCGATCGGCCTACTTACCGACCGGACAGACTGTCCGAACGGACTAGTTAACCGAACGATCAAGCCGTCCGATCGGACCTACCGTCCGATCGACCAGGCTGTCCGTCTCTCCAACACTTGTTTACGTTTTACGCGTTGCTTATCGTTATTCTATCGAACTATTCAGGCTAACCCTACTCTCAAGTGCTCCCTTCAATCCATCAATCACTGTGAGTATACTCGAACTCTTTTCGCTTTAGCACTTTTGGGTGTTACATACGTTCCTTATTCTAAATCATAATCGAACACACTACTCTATTATTTCAAGCGCTAACCGTTACCGCATGTATTACGTGACTAAATGAATGCTTGTTGTTATGTTTACACGTGGAATGCTGTCTTCCTGCCTTAACGATGATAGTACTATAGTTTGGACTCAGCACCCGTTCACACGGGGATTGTTAAGGACAATTACTTGCATGGATTACGGTGGTAATCATGTATTGCGAACTGCCTCGGGCAGTTAACCCGCAGTCATTGGTATCGATAGATCCATGTCGATAATTAACATGCTTCGTTTTCCTCTGTGTACGTGCTAGTTATGCGTAAACTATTTCGAACTCTATATGCTATTATCAAACTTGTATGCTCACCTTTACATTTTATGTATTGACTTTATTTTGACGTATGTGACAGGCAATTAGGATGCTTATCTGCTAGGAAGGCGAGCTTAGAATAAGCGTCTAGAGCATAGTTGTCTGTAGATCTTGCAGATCGAGTCTCTAGAAGCATTTGAACAACTTTTATATTTAAAATCTGAGTTGTCGGAACAGAATATTTGACTTGATGTTATCTGTAATAATTTGTTTGCTATTTAAGGTACGTTATGGGATGTATTATATAAATTGAATAGTAATAATAATTGTTATGGAAACTTCTGGACAATCTGTTTCGCTCAATGCCATGCCCCGATTCCGCCATCGGTTGGGGTGTGACATCCAACACCTGATCAACCACTTTCTTTATTAACTCGGACTCATGATCATCAGTGTCAGATGATGTAAACATGACATCAATATTTTCTGGCAAGTTAACTGAAGATTCAGATTCCCACTTTAAGTTGGTTGCCTTTTCAACTCTTTCTGAATTTGGATTTCGTGGCGAATATCCATTTTCAAGCGGGGGTGGACACTTGTTGTAACTGACACCTTGTTTCTTACCATAAATCTTTACTTCAGTATCCTTTTTTGTTTCGGAATTCTTCTCTTCAGATGTTTCTTCTTCAAATGCCTTCATGCCTTCAACGGTTGGATAAATCCTGTCAATGACATAAGAAGTGCATGAGTAACTTTTTAACAACCTGTTTACTCTTTCTGTTTCAATCCTTTGGTTTTCCAGTTTTTGTTCCAGCACAGCACACTTCTCAATGTAATTGTTGACGACTTTCTGCTTTGTCATGAAAGCTCCTTGAAGTGTTTTCATTGCTGTTGCTTGTTCACTACTTGATTTATTGTACTGATTCATTGACTTGTTTAGAACATCATAGGACTCTTTCAATCTGTTCAAGTTGTGAATCAAAGTACTGTTTTGCTTTTTCACTGCTTCACAATTCTCACATTTCACCGGAATCTTTTGTGCATCAGCTTCTGCATCAACTTTGAAAGCTGGAACTTCTTTTACTTTTCTCTTGACCACAGGTACTTCTTCGTCATCACTGCTGACTTGTTTCTTAGCTTTCTTCTTTTTCTTTTTAGCTTTTCCATCATCACTGTCACTCTCTTCCATCATTCTTAAGTGCTCTTCCATTCTTCTTGCATAATAATCATCATCATTATCATTGTCATCAGTAACTCGAGCAACAAAAGCTTTGTGATTTGGAGTTTTGTTAGGATCATAGTCATCCCAACTGAAATTTTCCCAGCTAAACCCCTCATGTAATCTCTCTTCATCTTGATTTATCAGACATGCTTTACTATCATTTGAAACATATTTGTCCCACCTGAATCCTTTTGATGATTTTTTATCTTCTTGATTCACCATACAAGCTCTCTTTGATGATTCTTCAATTTCTTTCCTAGCATGAGCAGTTTGTGGTAGTTGCTGACTTGATTGTTGAGCAACTTGATGATAGATAGCTTTCCGATAATAGTCATTGTTGTTGAACGGATTTTGAGCTCCACTTGCTTCGCGGTTTATGCACTCTCTCTTGAAGTGTCCTTTTTCCCTGCAACGAAAACAAGTAATTTTAGATTTATCAAAGCCTAAAGTAGAAACATTAGCATCACGGAAGTCATCTCTTCCTGTGACCTGTTTGAATTTCTCAGCTCTTCTTAACACACTCGCCAAACACCACTTTATATCCATCAACTCCATCTCTTCAGCATCAATCTGATCGTAATCCTCTTTTGTCAGCATTGGATTCCTGATCCTTCCTGCAACTAGACTCCCATATGACTCGAGAACAGTTCCCAACAAAGACATGTGACTTTTTGCAACTTCTTCTGAGTAATCCTGATCATTCTCAAGATGCAGTACAATGTTGCATTGTAAAACTTTACCCTTCTTTGTTGTTGACAAATTTGGATCAAATGATGGATATGAAGAAAAACTTGTTTTGCTGTTTGATCCTTTAGAGGAGCCTACAAACGAACTCTTAACATTGAATGCAGTCTCAACCTTTGGTGACATGTTGGTCTTATCACTGATACCTCCTTTGTAATAAAGACCGATATCTTGTTCTCCATCAAAGTCATTCATTCTTGAAATCTTCCGTTGTTCCATCTCTTGAGCTTCAAGCTTTTCAATGAACTTACTCAGTGTTAGATTGCTAAAATCTTTCTTATTTCTCAACATCATCAGATACGTGCCCCAAGTTTCATGTGGCAACGCATCAGCCAACTTCTCAATCAATTCTTCATTATCTTTTGTAATACTCACTCTCTTCATGTTGACTAACAAATTGCAGTATCATTCAATGATCTACTTGGTGCTCTCAGTTCTCAAACCACGAAATAGATCAAATTCCTTTTTCAAAAGTGATTTTTTGTTCTCAATCATCTCTTTACTTCCAACAAACTTTGATTTTAATGCTTTCTAGATAGAGTATGCAGTTCCATTGTGTTGCAATAAAACCAAGATATCTTCCTTAACTGCTTGATGTAACAAACTAGTCATCATCTTTTCATATTTGTATTTCTTTTTCTCTTCGGCATTAAGATCTTTAATTGCAATAACCTCCTCATCATCATTCATTGGTCTAACATATTTTGTTTAAACACATTCCCAAGCATTCAAGTAACTTGCTTGTACCCAATTCTCAAATCGTTCTTCCCATCCTTTATACTCCTCAATATTCATGAGTTTTGGCGGTTTTTGCATGGTGCCCGTTTCGTTTTCCAACATTGTGTGTTGTGCAATAGTAATCGGAGTAGCAAAGGCGTTATAAAATTCCTCTTCCATGATTTGGTAACAATTTTCACAAATAGTCAGTTCCAAACGAAATCAATTTTCACGCGGAATGGCCTTTGGTGCGAAATTACCATGTTCAAACGAAAACAACCTGCAGAACAACTTCAAACGAAATCAATTTGAATGAAATTAGAATTTTCAAACGAAATAGGCAGCTTTCAAATGAAATAGGTGATTTCGTGTGAAAGACTCAAACAAAATACCAAATTGGTGCGAAATAGACTGATTTCGTACGAAATATTCACACGAAATACTAATTTCGTGCGAAATAAGCAACACTTTCAAGCGAAATCAATTACAAAATGTGATTTCGTGCAAAATCAATATGCTATTTCATGCGAAATACTGCTGATGTCATCATCTCGAGCTGATTTTGTCAAAATTGATCAGGTTTTAAGTCGTTTTAAGATCTGAAACTTTCAAGGGTTTGATAAAACACTATTGCGCGTATAATATGTGAAATTCAAAGCATTTTGACCGTGAAAATTAGTTCAATTTTAAAAAGAAGGTGTTGAAATCGGAATTTGCAGCTGAATTGGTATGAACTCTTCCTCCTGAGCTCTGATACCACTTGTAGGATCGTTTTCTGACCCGAATGAGTCGACAAAAAGAGTTTTTGCTCAACACGATAGGCGGAAACAAACGTATTGAGTCAATTCAGTTAGATACTCACTTTAAACTGTCATTTGATTGATTTACAAAGATTTACAGCGAGTAGACACTTCGGCAGCAGTTCGGTACTGAAACCGGAAAGTTACAAATGACTAGGAACCTTGGGTATTTATAGGCTGGGAGATTTCGCACGGATACCCCAAATGAAATTAAGTTTCACACGAAATCAGATTTCGTGCGAAACTACTCATGCGAAATCAGATTTCACACGAAATTGCCACTTAATTTCGTACGAAATAACCTAGGTGTTATTTCGTGTGAAATACCCACAATCACACTTTTCTCGTAAAACGTGACCTGATCTATCTAATACACAACAAGACTCGATACAAGACGAAGTCGACAGACGTATGCACCAACAAAAGGAAACGCATGCACCTGATTTTTGTCGCTAGATGCTCCTGTCTTCTTCTTCTCTTCACAAAAAACGGTTATCCCGCGAACATGGTGTACCTACAAATCTAAACCCTTGTGTAGAAGCATGCTTCTCACAACCATTGAAATTTGCTAAGTTCTTAGTTCTACCATTTTTATGAAAGTTTACCAAATCATGCGTTAAATTACCTTGATTTTTGTGGAAAAAATAGTTTACAACAATAACAATCCTAACTCACTTTCGTAGGAATCACGGTTGCATTTAGCTTTTGCAACAAGCCCTTTTAAACCCCCCAATAGCTTGGGAGGACGAGAGGTCTCGTGAGGGTTATATAGGGAACACATCCACAACGTTCACTTAACTAGGCAAAAAGAAATAATAACGAAATAGAAATAAAGAAAACCAAAAAAAAAATACAACAACAACAACAACACAAAACATACCTTGCCCTCACCGCTGATATCTCTCGTTGGGGTTAACTAGCGGGTTTGGCTGGTATGGATAACCAGTGAGGGCCTCGAACATCTCCCTGTAGTTATCGAGTGGGCTCGGCTCTCCTTGGGGTGGCGGCTGGTATGGCATCAGAATGAAACTGGACCCAACTGCCTCGGGCCAGTGAGGTGATGGATCGGATGCGCCTCGTGGAACTGGGAGGTTGGGGTAGTCGGTCCACCCCGAGTGTTCGACATAAGAAAGGCCGGCTTCATAGTCCCTCTGATGTCGCTCCTGGTCGTGGAGGACCTTGGCATTATTAATGGCCGTTTGATTAGAAACATATAAAGCGCTCCATCGGCGTCGTTCCAATTCATTGCGCTCGTTTTGACGCCTCTCCTCGTCTGCCTCCCATGCCCGTCTTCGGGCCATGTCTTCCTCTTGCAATTGTAACAAGCGTTCTATTTGGGATCTTTGGAGCGCTTGTTGCAATTGATGCTCTTCCATATGTTTTTCCATCCTCTCGCGATGGACTGCTTGGATGGCCCACTGTTCTTGCATCTGGGCCCCATGCATCTCTTCCCATGCCTTCCTTCTCACCTCATATTCCCTTCCTTCGCCTATACATGCCGACACATTATCATAAACCGCTTTTTACCCGCGGTTAAAATCCTTGTACGAAGGCCCCTTTCTCTGGTTCACAAAATTTGCTAAATTGGCAGAAATTTCCCGATGTTGCCGCCTGTACCTCTGCCCTGGTCCCCGTGGACCAGGAGGCTCCGTCTCATCCTCCATGTCAACCATCTCCTCATCTTCATCACCCTCTTTAGCCTCGCTCGGATCAGTGTACCTATAACTGTTTCCTTGATCATCCTCCACTGTATAAAGATGACCAAAGACTTTAACCGTTATCTTCCAATGTCGCTTCATTGAAGCGAGGTTAAACTGATCAATGGGTTTAGAAACCCACAGGGATTCCTGAGGTAACGCGTTTTGCTGCAAAATCATCGCGCAGATTAACCTCACGTAGGGGATCATCTTCCGTTTGAACGACTCCCTTGTGTCCCACGTGTTTATCATCACGATTTGACGCCATAATAGCCTTGGTGTCCCATACAACAACGAATGTACCCGGCAGTCGGGTGCCTTCATTGTCCCGCGGTCTCCGAACCGCACCATAACATTTTCCAATGAAATGCCTTGTAATATTTTACCCTCCAAGGACAAATCGTTCCTAGATTCCCCCGCACCCCCAGAACCTGGCAATACCGACGCTAGCATTTGATCCAGATCAGAAGTGTTTGTTTTGTTATCCAAAAAATGATCATAGTCATAATAATCATATGCTTCAACCCCCAATGAATCAAATCTCGCGATGGCATTCATGTGCTCAAACGACATAATCATTTGATCCTTGCCAATATTGCCAATTAACTGTCACGTAGGAGCCGGCCCATCAGAATTTTCAAATCGTAAAGTTGACAACCATTCACAAACCGCAACCAAATAGACTCGTGTGGTGATATCCTCACACCAATCAAGTACTCGTTCCCACCCAAGCTTCTCAAACCGTTGAGTTATGCCAATTGTGCGGAGTTCCTCGAAATTCACCGCACGTTCACATACTACTCTATCGGGTACAACCTTTAAAACACCCGTGACCATTTTCATCTTCCACATCTTTGCCTCTAATCTTTTGTTGTTGTACCGGGAAAGAGCCTTCTGCTTTTCTACTTTCCATACTGAGGCCGACTGACTATTCTTGAACTCCTCCCAACTCCAATCCTGTCGATATAGTTGCCCATCATCTTCTTCCACATTGCTTAACTGTTCCCATCGTCTTTGATAATGTCCCGAGCCTGAACCGGCTCCAGAAGATGAACCTTGTTCGGAAGTTTTTGATCTTTTTCTTCCTCCGAACATAGCTACAATCATAAGACAAAAGAACAATTAGCACACCCAAATCTTCAAACACTCACAAACTTTGAACATAATCTATGATGTAGAATTTCAATCAATACTAGATGTAAAATGGCCTTTTTAAACTTCCAAAGTCGCACATTTTATCATCTACATGTCAATTTAACATGTTTATTCACAAAATTTCTCAAAGTTTCATGGGTTCAATGATATTCAACATCACAATTGTGCTCAATCATGCAACTAACTAGTGTAATCACATCACTAAGACTAGAGCATGTTCAAATCCCACCCAAATCAAACAATCATCCTTAAATTTGTGCTAAAGTATCATACATTATGATAAAAAAACCTACTCTTAAACAAAAAGCTTAAAATTTCGGAAGAAATCAACACTTCATATGATAATCAAACATAAATTTAATGAAATTCCATACCTTTGATGTAGATGAACAAGAAAAACTAAGAAAAAGTGCAAAGCAAGAAACTTGATGAACACCCTTCAAAAACCCTAAAAATCACGCCCAGAAATCTTGCAAACGAGCAAGAATTGATGAAAACCGTAATAGGGGTTTTGTTCCTCTCGAAAAATTACCCAAGATAGACTCAAAAATCAGCTGATTTGCTGGAGATTTGAAGAAGTTATGGAAGGTGGAAGATTAGGGTTCTTGGTGGGAGGTTTGGGGAAGATGAAGATGGAGGAGAGAGAATCGTGGAAGTGAACTGATTTGATGAGGTTTTTGGATGTTTGGGGTGTATGAAGGGGTTTGCGGGTCATATGTGTGGTCACAATTGAATTTGTTTTGGGTTTGAATGGGAAAAGAAAGAATTGGGTTCGATCCTAGGTGTTTGAGAAAAATTCTCGTCGGCCAGAATTTGAGGAACCGTCGGCGGCGGTGGAAAGACCCGTCGGCGACGGTCAATGGAAATAGGGAATGAGGGCAACGGTCAAACTCGCTGTCTATGAAAGAATGTGGGCGACGGACATAGCTACCGTCGGCGACGGTTTACCAAAATTATTTTTTTTTTAATTTTCAAAATTTTATTATTATTATTATTATTATTGTTATTATTATTATTATTATTATTATTATTTTTATAAGAAAATATGGAGAAAATTATGAGGGTTTTATAAAAGGACTATATACATACAAAAATCCTAAAAATTATTAAAAATCTTTTTGTCATTTTTTATAAGTTAAAATTTAGAAATACAAAACCGTTTACGGTCCTACCACCCCCCCCCCCCCAAAGTTGTGTATTGTCCCTAATACACACAAATAAGTCTAAAACCATACCTTTTGTCTTCAAGACCCGTTCATGATATCTAGACTTCACACAATCAAGAGGGTTAGTACAAAACGAGAACGATTAACACCAAAACACTCACACAATTAAATAAATTGCACATAACTTTACAAAACTCATTGCCGGTCCTTTCAGTTGACCTCATAAGTTGGCACACTTACCACGAAGTTCACCAACTCCACATTCTCATCCTTTTTATCATTGTTAGCGTCAAGGAACGGTTTAAGGCAATGCCCATTAACCGTTTGCTTCGACCCATCGTTCGGGTCCTTGATTGTAACATCTCCAAGTTTCCCGACCCATGTAATCACGTACGGGCCCATCCATTTGCTCTTGAGCTTACCGGGGAAGTATTTCAGCCGTGAATTTTAAAGCCAAACCTTTTGACCCACCTCGAACTCTTTCGACTTCAATTTCGCATCATGTGCCTTCTTCATGTCATCCTTATATTTCGAAGCACACTCATACGCTTCTTCCCGAAGCTCCTCCAACTCACAAAGCTTTAATTTTTGCTCCTTTCCAGCATCGTCATATTTCATGTTAACCTCTTTTATAGCCCACCAAGCACGATGCACAAGTTCGACTGGTAAATGACAATTTCGTCCATAAACTAAGCGATAAGGTGTAATTCCAATAGGTGTTTTATGAGCCGTTCTGTAAGCCCATAAAGCATCATTCAACTTCGTTGACCAATCCTTTCGGTACGGTCGAACGGTCTTTTGCAAAATTTCTTTTATTTGCCTATTAGAAACTTCCACTTGACCGCTTGTTTGTGGGTGGTAAGGGGTAGCAATCCGATGGTCAACGCCATACCGTTTCAAGAGTTTGCCGAAGTTAAAATTCTTAAAGTGAGATCCTCCATCACTAATGATCACTCGGGGAATCCCAAATCTAGAAATTATGTTTGTTTGTAGAAAATTGCAAACAACAGTATGGTCATTCGTCTTGGTGGCAATCGCTTCAACCCACTTGGATACATAATCGACTGCCACCAAGATGTATAAATTACCATGCGAATTAGGAATTGGGCCCATGAAATCGATCCCCCACACATCAAAAATTATCTACAATAAGGATCGGTTGCATGGGCATCTCATCCCTTTTGGAAATACCCCCTAACTTTTGACACTCGACACAGTTTTTAGCGAAATTAAAAGCATCCTTAAAAATAGTTGGCCAATAAAGACCGCTATTGAGCACTTTGTGCCCGGTTTTGTGACCACTGAAATGGCCCCCACAAGCAAGTGAATGCAAGTGCATCAAGACACTAGGAATCTCCTTGTCGGGTATGCATCTTCGAACGACTTGATCCGGACATATCTTGAATAAGTCCGGTTCTTCCAACGTGTAGTACTTGATTTGAGAAAGGAAGTGCAACCTCTTCCTTTTATCCCAATAAGCCGGCAAGTCACCTGTGACCAAATAATTAACAATATTAGAACCCTCCTCCACAACCAATCGAGACAAGTGGTCCGCAACCACATTCTCACTCCCTTTCTTGTCTCGAATTTCCAAATCAAATTCTTGTAACAAGAGAACCCATCGGATCAATCTCGGCTTTGCGTCCTTCTTGTCCATGAGATACCTAACTGCAGAATGGTCAGAATATACAATGACCTTAGTACCCCATATATAAGCACGGAATTTATCCAACGCATATACCACCGCAAGTAGCTCTTTCTCGGTAGTTGTATTATTTAATTGTGCATCCGAGAGAGTCTTACTTGCGTAGTATATGGCAACCGGTTTCTTGTCCACCCGTTGACCCAATACGGCCCCCACAGCATAATCACTTGCAACACACATAATTTCGAATGGTAATGACCAATTCGGTGACTGCAAGATTGGGGCCTCAACTAAATTACATAGGGGTTTTGTTATGTCACTAAAGCTTCTTATAAACTGCCTATAAAACCCCACATGTCCCAAGAACGACCTAATACCCTTAACACTTGTGGGATAAGGCAAAGTGGATATGACTTGGACTTTTGCTCTATCCACCTCGATCCCGCGACTCGAGACGACATGCCCCAACACAATCCCTTCTTGAACCATAAAATGGCTCTTTTCCCAACTCAAAACTAGATTTTTCTCAACACATCTTTTTAAAACTTTTTCGAGTTGGCCAAGGCATGTATCAAATGATGACCCAAATATTGAGAAATCATCCATGAAGATTTCCAAAGACTCCCCCACCATATCTGAAAAGATACTCATCATACACCTTTGGAAGGTGGCGGGGGCATTACAAAGTCCAAAGGGCATTCGCCTAAATGCGAAGGTACCGTATGGACAAGTAAAAGTAGTCTTTGCTTGGTCTTTCGGATGTATAGCAATTTGATTGTATCCTGAATAACCATCCAGAAAACAATAAAATTTTTGTCCGACCAATTTCTCAACAATTTGGTCAATAAATGGCAAAGGGAAATGATCGTTGGAAGTTGCAGCATTTAACTTCCTATAGTCAATACAAATACGCCACCCGGTTACCGACCGAGTGGCGACCTCTTCACCTGCGTCATTTGTGATGACTTGAATGCCCGCTTTCTTAGGAACTGTTTGTGTCGGGCTTACCCATTGGCTATCCGAAATAGGGTATATGATACCCGCATCTAGCCACTTCAATACCTCCTTCTTAACCACTTCTCGCATGTTCGGATTTAGTCTCCGTTGTGTATCGGGAGAAGGACTCATGTCATCTTCCGTGATAATCTTATGCATCACCACCGAGGGACTAATTCCCTTCAAATCCGCAATGGTCCACCCGATAGCGGCTCTATGTGTGACCAAAACTTTCATCAGCTTATCTTCTTGCTCCCCGGTCAAGTTAGATGCAATGATAACCGGGAGCGTGCTACCCTCACCCACATAAGCATACTTAAGATGCTTGGGTAGCGCCTTCAACTCTACCACCAGAGGCTCTTCCAATGACGGCTTCAACTTCGTGTCGATGCTTTCCAGAAGGCTTTCCACTTAGTGTGTCCAAGTGGGCCTTCCTTCCCTAGCCGCTAATACCTCCAACTCTTTCACTTCCTCATCCATGCTCCGATTCGTTTCTCCTTGTAACCTGTCAAACATGAAACATTCCTCTATTGTGTTTTCCTCTTCGACACTAATGTCGCATAGAGGTATACACTCGTCAACAATGTCCGCCATGTAGCATTCATCGCCAACTAGACGATCCGTTAATTCTGAAAAGACATTTAACCGCAACCAACGGTTACCAAAAGCCATGTCAACCGTGGCCGATTTGCAATTTATTTGGGCACTCGATGTTGCCAAAAATGGCCGATCGAGGATCACCGTTGGTTGCTTGGATCGATCCAAAGAAACATAATCTAATACAAGAAAGTCCATCGGATAGAAAAAGTCCTCGACCTTGACTATTACATCCACGACTATCCCACGGGGTAGTTTAGGGGTCAAGTCGGCTAACACCACGGTGGTATTCGACGCTTGAAGTGGACCAAAATCATATTGGTCATATAAACTACCCGGCAAGATACTAACACTTGCCCCAAGATCCAAAAGTGCCCGGGTCATTTTAAATTCACCGACTTGTATTGAAATAATGGGCGCCCCTGGATCTTGAAGTTTTGGTGGAAGTGCACCCGAAAGAATCGAACTCACATTTTCAGTTAAATCAAGTTTCTTAGGAAACTTGCGAGTCCGCTTTTGGGTGCATAAATCTTTCAAGTACTTAGCATATGAGGGTACTTGCTTAATTGCGTCAAAGAGTGGTAAATTGATCCTAACTGGTTTAAAAATTTCCCACATCTCTTCTTGTTCTGGGTCTCGTTTATTTACCACTTTCTTTGATGGTCCCAATAAAGCTTCGGGATTAGGGGCGGTATTAACCTCCACACCCTTGTCCTTAGCCTTTGGGACGGGGACGGTCACAACGGTTGTATTTTTATTAATTTTTAAATCATTTTTATTTTGACCCGTTTGACCGTTATTACCTTCATCATCACTAGCATTTTCCACCACCCCTTCAACAAACTTGGGAGGTGGTGGCTCAACACCACTATCTATAACTCGACCACTACATAAGGAAATTTAATTAATTGGTACCTCGTTCGTGTTCTTCGAGTTTGACCCTTGATGCTTAGGGTTCACAATGGTGTTGCTTGGAAGTCTTCCTCCACTTCCACGAATTTGAGCCATCTCTTGAGCAAGTTGTCCCACTTGCTTCTCTAACGCCTTATGGGATTTATCTCTTACTTCAAACTCTTTCTTCATTTCGGTTTTGATCTCTTGATGCGAATTAGTAAGGGCACTCATAGCATTCATGAGTGCATCAAATTTAGAATTTATCGATGTTAGTGCATATGTCTGTTGACTTCGTCTTGTATCGAGTCATTTAACTAGAATAGATAGACCAGGACACGTTGTATGAGAGAAATGGGAAACAGACCTGAACCAGCCACCCCTCACGAAGTGGCTAGGCCACCTCTCACGAGGTGACCAAGTTCATGCTTTCTGGCAAGTTCATGCTTTCTGGCCAGGTCGTGCGACCTGGGCCAGCTCGTGGGGTCTGGTTCATGGGGTCTAGCATCTCCTATATATATATATGGTCTTGGGTCTTCATTTAGGACTTTTGGTAACTTTGTGATTCCGGAGATTCACAAAGTGCTGCCGAAGTGTCGAACGATCTGTAAACACTATCAAATCAATATAATCAACAGTAAAGTGATTCTAAGTGTGAATCTAGCTGCTATAACATCAATACGTCTGATTCCGCCTGTTGTATTGATCAAGAACTCTTCTGAACGACTCGTTTGATCGAATCCCGATCGTACAAGTGGTATCAGAGCTCAGAAAGAAGAGTTCTTACCATTTCAGCTATTTCTTCAAAAACAACTTCTTTCTACTCATTATTCTACACTTTTTCATCAAATTTACTGAGATTCCACGGTTAAAATGACTTGTTTTTGACAAATAACACATAAAACACTGTTTTGAACAATCTGTGAGCTAAATTGACCGTAAATTCAACCTAAAAACTGATCAAATTTGACAAAATGATGAACTATTGGACTTAGAATTCTCAAACGGTGTGAATCTCTGTCCAAATCTCTTGAAAAACCCTTCAGATCGTTCGAAATATCTTCAGGTCGTGTGAAATTAAACCAGCTCGTTTGAGTCAGGTCATACAGTGTGGTCAGGTTGCCCCGTTTGGTCCAGGTCGTGTGAGATTGGTCCCGGTCGCGTGAGATTGGTCCAGGTCGTTTGAAGTTATATCCAGCTCGCACGGATTGAATTCCAGGTCGTTTGGATTGTTACCAGGTCGTTTGAAAAGTTGTCAGCTCGTTTGAAATTGTCAAACAGTGTGATCCAGACCGCTTGATAGTATCCAGCTCGTTTGGAGTGATTTCGTTTGTACGATTTGAGGATTTCCAGCTCAAGTGACATTCCAGACTGTTTGAAATCGATAGTTTGTGAAATTTTTCGTACTACAACATGGAAAACGAATTTTACAACGCTTTTGCTACTGCCCCGGCTGCTTCTGTTACTGTTACTGAAACTGTCGGTATCGAGAATAAAACGGGAACTTTCCAAAAGTCTCCAAAGCTTAAATCCGATAACAGTCCGACAAGAAAATCAATTTTTAAGTTATCAGAAAGTGATGAAGACACTGATGATGAGGAAGAGTATATTAATAATGCTAGAAAACATTTGTATTCTTATAGTTTTAATTTGTATTTTGCAGATAAAATAGAGATATTGAAAGAGAAAATGGATGCTAGACTGAAGAGAGAAATGGAAGCAAGAAGGGTTGCTGAAAAAAAGACTGAAGTTAAGATAGAAGCAGATAAGGCAAAAGTTGAAGAAAAACCGACAGAGAAGGTCGAGGTTGAAGAGAGTGAAGTGAAGATAGAAGTTGAGAAAGAACTGATTGTGATTGAAAAGGTGGTGGAGAAAATAGTTGAAAAAATTGTCGAAGTTGAAAAAATTGTCGAAGTTGAAAAAATTATTGAAGTGGAAAAATTATAGAGGTTGAAAAACCTTGTGCTAAGTGTTTAGAATCTTGCAAAAATTGTGCTGAAAAAGATACAAAATATACTGAATTAGAGAAGCTCAAAGAAAATTTGCTACACAATGTGAGAAGCATAAAGGAATCATATGATCTCCTAAGCAGCAAAGTGAACTTGTACAAAGAAGCTAGTGATGAGGATATCCAGATGAAGAATCTTCTGAAAGCAACAGTTCTTCAAAAGCAAACTGCAATCAACAAATATATTGAGATTATTGTAGGGCTGAAACAAGAATTGGCAGTGATGACGATTGAAACAGAAAGAGTGAATACTTTACTTCGAAGTTATCAAAGTTCAGAGTATGTTATTGATCGCATCTATCCTACCGTTGCAGCTCATAAGTATACAGAAGATGAAGAAAATTCTGGTAAGAAAACTGGTTTGAATTATAACAGAGTACCAAATCCAATGTGGGATGGCTATACCCCCCGAAACTTTGAAAAGGTGGCTGAAGCACTCAATCTGAATCTGAAATCCGAGTCTATCTATGGATTACCAGATGATATTGATGTTACCTTCACAGCGTCTGACACTGATCATGAGTCCGAGTTAATTAAGAAAGTGGTCGATCAGGTGTTGGATAAAGATGAAGAGTCAAAGTCAGAGTCTAAATCTGAAAATTCGAGTTCATCAGACAAAAGCTCGAGTTCACCGGTCAAAAGGGTTTACAATAAAGATTTTCTGATGTCAAAAAATAATTTGAATGACGAAACATTCAAAGTAGCATATACTTTGAATGACTCCGACAAATTATATTCTGATGAAGAATTTCCAATAAAAGGTGTTAAAACTGAAATGATTAACAAGGTTTTCAAATTAACAGAAATTAATATTTCTGAAATAAAAGATGTAAATCTTACTGAAAAACCTAAAAAGTACACTTCAAGAGTTCAACAAAGATTGAACAAGAAAAAGGGTTACAGTTCTGGTTCGGGTTATCAAAAGAAACCAAACCATAACAGTAATTTCAAAAAGAAAGGATTAGGCTTTATTCCAACTGAAAATCATAAAAATGAGAAAATTTATAAACCAAAAACTAAATTTGTTTTAGGAGCAAGTTCTGAAGAGGAGAAGGAGAAACCTTTCTGGAAACAGTCAAACAAGGAGTTTCTCGTCGAAAAGCAAAAGAATGTGATGATGGAATCTGAACCGAGAGTTGAAAGAAGAACCTGTTTCAGATGCCAAGAGGTTGGACATATTGCTTGGAATTGCTCAAAGCCCATCAACACAAAATAGGGAGTTACTTCTAACTCTAAATTGAAAGAGAAATGTGTTGATAAAAAGGAACAACCAACAGAGAAATTTTAGGAGTTCAAAAATTCGACTTTCGAAGTTGGTGAAAGTTCGAAACATTTTTACCAAAGAAGAACAATTCTTAACAAACATAAATGGGTGGTTAAGAAATCAGAAGTTAGTTCTGGCAATGAATCTGATTCGTTAAAGTCAGAGGAGCCATCTGTTGTGCTAAATGATGAGAATTCCGTTCCAACAATGGATGATGAAAATTTTCCACCATTGTCAAACGGAAACTTGAAATAAAAAATTGGTAAGATTGAGATTTCAGATCAATTCTTCTCTGATAAGAAAGAATTTGATGCTGAAAAAGCATTTAATGGTAAAGTGCTACATATTTTTGGTAAGATGGCTGATGGGAAGGTGAAGGGAGTGAAAGAATTTTATGAATCGAAAGTTGTTAAACCAAATGATGATGGTTCACCCATGATTGATCAGGCATGGGTGAGATTCTTTAAAAAGTAAAATCCTGACTTGCCGGAGCTCCAAAGTTGGTAATTGTTGAGCATGAATCGGCATCATTCTTGGAAAATGTTTTTGTGAAAAACCTACAAGTGATAGTTTTTACAAGTGGTTGAAAGAATAAAGTGATGAATGAATCCCCATGATGTATGAAATCAACAAAACTAATTTTCCGAAAAAACCATTTTGATTAAAACAAACTTAAGTGTTTTGAAATCATAATGGAAAAATAGTTTGTTGTCAGGGGGAGTTCTGATTGTTGGAGCCAAGAGGATGGAGAATTGAAGCAATTCACATTAGTTTGTCATTTTATTTGTACAGTTTATTGCTTTTATTTTCAAATTTTCCTGGAAAATCAAAAATTGAAACATATTTTTGATTTTAGGGGGAGTAAAATATTAAAATTTTGAAAATTTGAAAAATCCAAAAACATGATAAAATAAAAAATCCAAAAACATCGAAAAATCAAAAATGAGTTTTGTTGTGAAAAAGAGGAAATGATAGTACATCAGTAGACAATCACAGCATGCTAAAGAATTGGAAAGTTAAATATGTGATAAACGGTCTCACTAATGATATGCCAGTAGGTTTTTACACATTCAGTAGATTGATTTTGAGATATAAATCTAAATATTAATAGCTTTCTTATCTCGTGGGGAACATCTCTCGGATATATGGGTAACCCCCGAAATCTTGTTTGAGAGATTGCCTAATTCTGAGATACTAGGTCTTTATACTGTTTGATATCTGGGGTATTATATCTAGTCTTCTGATATTGCGGAAGCAATGGCCTAGACTTCGTATAATATTTTATGCGCTTTAAAAGCTAACCCTCTGCATAAAAATTGAAAAATATCGAAAGATATGAATCAATTGCAGTTGAAGAGAAGATCCCCAAGGGGGACACACCTAAAGTCGAGCCTTCATCTCTTTGACTGAACGGAAGTTCATACTTGAGCTCTCAAGGTCTCGCATTAACCCAGATACAGATATCAGATTGGTATATTCACCTATAAGACTGAATCTAGGGAATTTTGATACGGGAGTATATTCTGAGGTGGGACACGCGAATAAGTTAAGTGCTTAAAACACTAATTCTCGTATCTCGAAACAATTGAACATTGTGTGAAAATTTAAATGGATCAGTATACTGACAATCTAAGTGAATCGTTTAGAACTTAAAGTCTAAAAAGGTCAACGGTGTTAGTGATTTGTCTCAAAAACTGATATGATCCTCTTACACAAACTCACAAAAATATGTCTGTATATAATATATATCCCAAAATCCAAAAAGATTTTTAGTGTGTTTTAGCATAAAATTTTGAAAAATCAAAAGATTTTATTTCATCTTATTTTTGACAACTGATGTTGAAAAGCTGATTTTCAAAATTCCAAGTGCTAAACATGATGAACGACAGTGGATTGGGAGAGTGTGTTTGAAATGAAAAATGAAGTTAAAGTTTGAGATAATTTGAGAAATGTTTTAAGATAATCTTACAAGTGATGTTTTGAGGCTAATTTTACTGTTAGTTAATCAAGGTCATTAATTTAAACTTGATATAACTATTGTTGATGTTAAATGATATCTACAAGTGGTTTCTAAATTTGTTAAATTTTGACAATTGTGAAATTTACTTTTGGGAAAAGAATTGTGCAGGTTACAAGGTTCCTGATCCTGTTGCTACGGAGAGCCAGGAGATGTTCCTGAACCTGTGAAAGCTCTAGAGCCAGATCCCCGTGTCTAACCCTGAGCAGAGTTTGAGCCAGGACACGATCTTAGAACGAGTGCTATGTCAGATTGCGATCCCGGAACAACTTAAGGGGGAGTCTGTTAGCAAAGGGGAGTCTGTTGATTGGAAGATTTCTCATTGCTGATGAGTTTAAAGAATCGAGTGATCTGATCAAGAGAGATTGAAAGATAAAGATTGAAGGATGCTTACAGAGAAAGATACCTTGGAAAGAATCGAGTGATCTGATCAAGAGAGATTGAAAGATAAAGATTGAAGGATGCTTACAGAGAAAGATACTTTGGAAAGAGCGAGAAGACCGATCAAGACTAAAGACTCAATACACTGAAGACTCGTCATCATCCAAGGGGGAGTTTGTTAGTGCATATGTCTGTTGACTTCGTCTTGTATCGAGTCATGTAACTAGAATAAATAGACCAGGACACGTTGTACGAGAGAAACGGGAAACAGACCTGAACCAGCTACCCCTCACGAAGTGGCTAGGCAACCTCTCACGAGGTGACCAAGTTCATGCTTTTTGGCAAATTCATGTTTTCTGGCCAGGTCGTGCGACCTGGGCCAGCTCGTGGGGTCTGGTTCACGGGGTTTGGCATCTCCTATATATATGTGGTCTTGGGTCTTCATTTAGGACTTTTGGTAACTTTGTGATTCCGGAGACGAAGTGCTGCCGAAGTGTCGAACGATCTGTAAACACTATCAAATTAATATAATCGACAGTTAAAGTGATTCTAAGTGTGAATCTAGCTGCTATAACATCAATACGTCTGATTCCGCCTTTCGTATTGATCAAGAACTCTTCTGAACGACTCGTTTGATCGAATCCCGATCCTACAATCGAGTCATCACCTTGAGAGTTTGAAGCACCACCCCCATTTCCACTTTGGTTGTAACCACGTTGATTATTGCTTTCACGGTTTTGATACCCTTAGTTACCCCCTTGATTGTAATTCCTTTGGTAACCCCCTTGGTTACCACCTTGACGATTGTTATAAGAAGAACCACCTTGACCACCTTGATGGCCCGATTGAAAATTCGGGTTCATTTGATTCGAGGCATTACCATATCGGAAGTTAAGGTGATTTCTCAAACCTGGATGGTAAGTGTTGCTTTCGATCCCCATACACTTGATTTACCTCCTCGGTTTTCACACCCCAACCGATGGCGGAATCATCGGGGCATGGCACTGAGCGAAACAGATTGTCCAGATGTTTCCATAACAACTATCATCACTATTTAGTTTAAATAACACGTCCCATACCGTGTCCCAAATAATAAAACAAATTATTACAGATAACAACCAGTCAAATATTCTGTTCCGATAACTCAGATTTAAATGAATAATATAAATATTGTTCAAATGCTCCTAAAGACCCGGTCGGACAAGATCTACAGACAACTATGCTCTAGACGCTTGTTCCTGATAGACAACTATTTGTTGGGGGGCTCTAGAGCTTTATTCTAGCCTCGTTTTCCTAGCAAGCAAACATCTTAAACACCTGTCACATACGTTAAAATACAGTCAATACATAAATGTAAAGGTGAGCATACAAGTTTGATAATAGCATATAGAGTTCGAAATAGTTTACGCATAACCAGCACGTACACAGAGGAAAACGAAGCATGTTAATTATCGACATGGATCTATCGATACCAATGACTGCGGGTTGACTGTCCGAGACAGTTCGCAATACATGATTACCACCGTAATCCATGCAAGTAATTGTCCTTAACAACCCCCCATGTGAACGGGTGCTGAGTCCAAACTATAGTACTACGTCGTTAAGGCAGGTAGACAACATTCCACGTTTAAACACAATCAACAAGCATTCATTTAGTCACGTAATACAGCATATTGGTTACCGTATAAAGTAATTGAGTAGTGTGTTCGATTGTGATTTTAGATAAGTAACGTATGTAACACCCAAAAGTGCTAAAGCAAAAAGGGTTCGAGTATACTCACAGCGATTGATTGATGGATTGAAGGGAGCGCTTGAGAGTAGGGTTAGCCTGAATAGTTCGATATCGTAACGATGAGTAACACGTAGAATGGAAACAAATGATGAAGGGTCGAACAGCCTGGTCGATCGAACAGCAGGTTCGATCGGACGGGTTGTTCGTTCGGTTAGACAGTCCGTTCGGACAGTCTGTTCGATCGGCCGGTAGGCTCGATCGGTTGGACTATTCGAGTGGATTGTTTCTTCCTTTAAGTAGGATGTGTTTGTGTATGATGGTTTGACCTTTCGAAGTTTTCGTTGTAGTATTTGAAAACGCTGAAGTATCCTTACCTTTCGGGTCGATCGATCGAACGGCCTGTTCGATCGGCCGGCTTAACCGAACGGTTAGGAACTTCAAAAGTGAGTCCTCAGCTGGATGTCACCTGATCAATCGAACAGCATGTTCGATCGGGTGGCACTCTGTACTACTACGAGTTGTAAATTGATTAAGTGTTGAAGCATAGTATCTCATGATCCGATGAGTAATGTTATCAAACAGCTCGTTCGATCGAACATCACCTCGTTCAATACTATACTTCATGAAATTGTCAAAGTGTGTGGCCACTTGCTAGCCGATCGGCGGGCCTGGTCGATCGGCTGACATGTCCGATCGGTTGGGTTGTCCGTTCGGACAGCCTAACCGTTCGGTCAGCATCCTGACCTGGTCGTCCTGTTCGTCTAACACTTTGGCTGTTCTGATTATTTGACGTTATATTGAGGTAGTTTGACAACGAGCTGAACCATGGAGCTTTTGTCCTTACTTCCTTCCCCTGCTCGGACAGGAATCACCCAAGTCCGGCCGGTGAACTGCTCGGAATGGTTACCTCAACGTTTACCCGAAATCGGTGAACCTCGTAGATAGAATCCGAACCTTGAACCACTCATCCATTAGAACGATTGGTGAGTTGACTCAAGCTCCGTTTCCACCAGTTTGAAGGCATTGAGTGTAAAAGAGTTGAAAGAAAGTTGGAATTCCTTCTTTCAATCCTTCATATCATGTAAATGTTCAGATCTGTGATAGATCTTAGCTTGTTTATGTGGAAATCGGTTAGATCCGAGCTATTCATGGTGGATTGAGGCCAAAACATGATGTTCTTGAAGAACACCATGATGACATCATCCTAGAATGCTTAGATCTTGATGATTTCACGGTTAGAAATCAAGATTTGAAAGATAGAAAGGTGTAGGAGTGTGTATTGATCAAGAAAGTACAAGATTTAGGATGAAAACTTACCGGAATCTGAAGAAATCTGAGAAAAGATGAGGAGCACGAGCTGGTCGATCAGAGAGTTTCCAAAAGTGGAAAGAATGACAATGACAGCCCTATTTATAGGCTCCAAAAGAGGAAAGGGCTGGCCGATCGGCCAGGCATCCCGATCGGACAGCCTGCTCGATCGGACAGTCCGTCCGATCGGCTGGGCTGTTCGATCGGCTGACAGCCTGATCGATCAACATCCTGGTTCTAGTGTTCGGTGCGACGATTTTCGATATTTCGATTTCGATTGAAGATGATACCAGTACGATAGAGTTTCCTATTCAAATTACTTTTAGTCCCAATCACTATATCTAGCATACAATCATCTATATTTCACACTATCCTTACGTTACCATTCGTCATAATTCGATTTCGATTGCATTCGATTGAGTTTCGAGTTTCGATTCGAGTTTCGATTGATTACCACACAAAACATAAAGTAAACACGCACAGGTAACACATAAGGCACACACACAAGTAATATATCACCAAATTCGCATAGTTCGAGTTTCGAGTCGATTGGTGATTCGATTAGCTTGATTATTGATTGGTTAACTTTATCGCATTGTTACTTCCTACTATTCACAGTCGTAAATCGTTTCGCGTTGGTTAAACATTCGATTAGTTCGATTCTTGATTAACAACACTTACTCCACATAATACAAATAAAACATAAAATAGACTATTTACAGTCAAAGAAGTCAAAGTTGACTTTGAATTTGACTTTGACTTTGACATTCGAAAACACGGGGTGTTACAGCCTCCCCTTGTTTAGGGAATTTCATCCCGAAATTAGGCTCGAAGCTGCACATCACCGTGAATGATTTTACCAATTTCTCGCTTCAGATCTTCATTCAAACAACTGCGGGTACTTAGCCTTCATGTCGCTTTCGAGTTCCCAAGTGAACTCTATGCCTCGTTTGTCTTCCCATCGGACTTTCACGATAGGGATGCGCGAGCGTCTGAGTTGCTTGGTTTGGCGATCCATGATTTCGACAGGCTTTTCCACGAAGTGTAGCGTTTCGTTTACTTGAAGGTCGTCGAGCGGTACAATCAGATCATGATCAGCTAGACACTTTCGAAGGTTCGACACATGGAAAGTTGGGTGGACGTTACTAAGTTCCTCCGGTAGTTCGAGTCTGTAGGCGACTTTTCCGATCCTTTCCAGAATCTTAAAAGGTCCAACATATCGAGGCGCTAGTTTCCCTTTCTTGCCGAATCTGACCACACCCTTCCAAGGTGATACCTTTAGGAGTACATAGTCCTGCCAACGTCAAATTCAAGGGGTTTGCGTCTCCTATCGGCGTAACTTTTCTGTCCATCACTGGCTTTCGACAAGTTGTCGCGAATCTGGAGGATTTTGTCAGTCGTTTCTTGTAATAATAGCTCGGGACCAGTTAGTTGCGAATGACCGATCTCGTGCCACACAATAGGCGAACGACATCTTCTTCCATATAAAGCCTCAAATGGTGCCATTTGTATGCTGGCATGATAGCCGTTGTTGTACGAAAATTCGACTAACGGTAGGTATTTGTTCCAACTACCACCGAAGTCTATGACACACGCGCGGAACATGTCTTTAAGAGTACGGATCGTTCTTTCAGTCTGTCCGTCAGTTTGAGGATGAAATGCGGTACTCAGGTTAAGCGACGTACCGAGAGCTGCTTGAAACGTTTCCCACAATCTCGAAGTAAACCGAGCGTCACGGTCTGAAATGATGTCACGAGGTGTACCATGATTACAAATGATCTCGTCGGTGTAGATTCGCGCTAGTCGTTCTACCTTGTAGTCTTCTCGTATTGGCAAAAGGTGGGCTGATTTGGTCAGACGATCAACTATAACCCAAATGCTGTCATGACCTGGTGGCGTGGGTGGTAATTTGGTTATGAAATCCATAGCTATACTCTCCCACTTCCATATGGGGATCGGAGGTTGTTCGAGTAAACCAAAAAGTCGCTGGTGTTCGGCCTTAACTCTTGTGCAAGTCAGGCAACTTCCAACATAGAGGGCGATATCCCGTTTCATACCCGGCCACCAGTACTTGTAACGAAGATCCTGGTACATTTTATCGGCACCGAGATGAATAGAGTATCGGGATTTGTGGGCTTCGTTCATTATAATCTTTCGCAAATCGGTCCGCTTAGGGATCCAAATTCGGTCCAGATAATAGAAAATCCCATCTGCTTTGCTTACAAGCTGAGCTCCATCGTGATAGATTCTCTCCTTCTTCAAGGTAGGTTCATTGAAACAAGCATGCTGGGCTTCGCGGATGAGAGCTTCGAGATTGTGCTGGGCTTGGGTATTGCGAATACTGAGCAAATAACTCCGTCTGTTGAGCGCGTCTGCAACAACATTTGCCTTGCCTGGGTGATAACGAATCTCACAGTCGTAATCACTAAGAAGTTCTACCCATCGGCGTTGACGCATGTTAAGTTCTTTCTGATTAAAGATGTGTTGTAAACTCCTGTGATCGGTGAAGATCGTACACTTGGTACCATACAGGTAGTGTCACCAAATCTTCAATGCAAAAACAACTGCGCCTAGCTCGAGATCATGGGTTGTATAGTTCCTCTCGTGGATTTTGAGCTGACGAGATGCGTAAGCTATAACCTTGTCCTGTTGCATGAGAACACAACCAAGACCAAGTTGGAAGCATCACAATAGACAATGAAATCGTTGTTTCCGTCGGGCAATGTGAGAACAGGAGCATTGCAAAGCATATGCTTGAGGGTTTGAAAGGCAGATTCTTGTTCAGTTCCCCAAACAAAAGACCTGTCTTTATGAGTAAGAGCGGTAAGCGGCACAGCGATCTTAGAGAATCCTTCGATAAATCGTCGATAATAGCCCACTAATCCAAGAAAAGATCGGACTTCAGACGGGTTCTTTGGCGTAATCCAGCTATTAACTGCTTCAATCTTCGCGGGATCGACATGAATACCCTGACTATTCACGATGTGACCTAGAAACTGAACCTCCTCCAACCAGAATTCACACTTGGAGAACTTGGCATAGAGTTGGTTCCCCTGGAGTAACTCGAGAACCAAACGGAGATGTTGCGCGTGTTCGGCTTTCGATTTGGAATAAATCAAGACATCGTCGATGAATACGATGACGAAACGGTCAAGATAAGGCTTACACACGCGATTCATCAGATCCATAAAAACCGCGGGTGCGTTGGTTAAACCAAAAGGCATAACAATGAACTCATAGTGGCCGTAACGAGTGCGAAAGGCGGTTTTGGGTATATCTTCCTCTTGTATGCGTAACTGATGGTAACCTGAGCGTAAATCGATCTTCGAGAAACACGATGCACCTTGTAGCTGATTAAACAAATCGTCGATTCGAGGTAGGGGATAACGGTTCTTAATGGTCAGCTTATTCAATTCCCGATAGTCGATGCACATCCTGAACGACCCATCCTTCTTTTTGACGAAAAGGACTGGTGCACTCCAAGGAGAGGTGCTCGAGCGAATAAAGCCTTTTTCAAGTAGCTCTTGGAGTTGGTTTGAGAGTTCCCTCATTTCGGATGGCGCGAGTCGGTAAGGGGCTTTGGCAACAGGGTTAGCTCCAGGAATAAGGTCGATACGAAAGTCGATATCACGACTTGGCGGTAGTCCGGGAAGGTCATCAGGGAACACCTGAGGAAATTCACGAACCACTGGGACGTCTTTGACTTCGGCCTTCTTTTTCTTTTCCTTCTCCGCTACTACAATGTTGGCCAAGAAAGCACTGTATTCCTTGCGGAGATACTTGCTAGCTTGGACGCATGACATGAGCTTGAGACCTTTTGAAGCTGTTTCACCGTATACACATAAGAGATCACCATTTGCGAGCGAGAATCGAATCATCTTTTCAAAGCACACAACTTCAGCATGGTTTTTGCGAAGAAAATCCATGCCTACTATGACGTCGAAACTTCCGAGCTGCATCAGAATGAGATCGATTGGGAAGATGTGATTGTTGAGCTCGATGTACAATCACGAAGAACATAGTTAACGGCGACGGTTCTTCCAGTAGCAACTTCGACTTCGAATGACGAGGGGAGATAAGAACGCTTACGACTAAGGAGCTTCTCGAATTCAAACGACACAAAGTAGTTATCGGCTCCAGTATCAAACAAACATGATGCATAAATACCATTCACAAGGAATGTACCATTAACCACGTTGTTGTCAGCCTGGGCTTGACGGGCGTTGATGTTAAAGGTTCTGGCACGGGCTGCTTGTTGTTGCTGTTGAGGCTGCTGCTGTTGGGGTTCTTGTTTCACAGCCCGGTTCGGGCACATGTTTGCAAATTGGTTAGGATCACCACATGCAAAACAGACTAGAGCATTGAACACTGGTGCTTGAGCTGCAGGTTGGCCTTGAAGGACTGGAAGTAGAGCTTGATGAGCGGCGGCTTGAACTGGGGCTTGACGGGGACCATAGCGACAATTCGCAGTGAAATGCCCGTAGAGGTTGCAGTGGGCGCAGAAACGACAGGCGATTCCCACCGGATGATGGTATGAGCATGTCGGGCAGAGCGGGTGGGGACCTGTGTAAGCGCGCTTGGCTGGCGGCGCATTGATCACTGGAGCTTGTCGGTGGTGAGACTGCTACTAAGCCTGTACGGCTTGCAGAGGAGCAGCAGTCGTTGTCACAGCACAGTTCTTGTTGCTGGAGCTGTTGTTGTTGTGCTTCTTCTTTCTTCTTGATGACTTGGAGGGTTGAGCAGTGGTGGTGTCGATGGTCGATGTGGTGGCTTGATGCAGAGACTTGGTATGCTTATACCAGAAACCAGACTTTACCCGCTTGTCATTGATCTCGGCGGCAAGCAGGTAGGTCTCTTCAATCGATGATGTCTTGGCAGCAAGAACATAATCGGCAACACAATCGAGTAGAGCTCGAATATACTTCTTGATGGCCATGTCTGGCGTCTTGACTTGGTCGGGACAGATGATGCTAAGCTGCTTGAAGCGAGCAGTTAAAGCAGCGTTGTCTCCATCCTTCTTCTTGATGTTCCAAAACTCGTCCTCCAGCTTTTGGCGTTCATGGGGATGGCAGAATTCGTCCATCATGATGGCCTTCAACTCCTCCCAAGTTAGCTCATAAGCTGCATCATTTCCGCGCTTGTTTCGTTCGGCCGTCCACCAGTCTAGTGCTCGAGACTGGAAGACGCCTGTAGCATTGAGGGTGCGGAGACTTTCAGGACAGCCGCTTTGGCGCAGAGTGACTTCGACCGAATCAAACCATTGAAACATGGCGGTAGGGCCATCTTCTCCGGTGAATTCTTTGGGTCCGCATGCTTTAAACTGTTTGAAGCTAAAACCAGTCTTGTTGGCATCCTTAGGAGCTTCAGTTCGCGACTCCTCGGATGATTTACTAACGTTCTCATATACCTCGCTTACAGCTTTTGCCACACTCTTGGCAATGATAGCAGCGAGACGCTTGTCTCTCTTCTCTTGGCGAGTAAGATGGTGTCGGGATCCAGACGACATTGTCTGCAACAGATAGCGTCACAGGACTCAACACAACATGATTGAATCTCACCTCACACATCTACTACTTACTAAAGCTTAGGAACACCCCGAAACACACATCACATAAACACACAGGCACATAACCACAGATTCACGTTGTCACAGAAGCACATAAGCACGTAGGCACGTAGAGCACAGAGACACATAGGCACAGAAGCACATACGCATTTAATCACAGAGGCACTAGGTACGTGGTTCCCTATAAGCACATAGAGCATTCTGACTGCCTCAAGATCCTATCATTCAAAGTTCGCGTGTCGTTCGTATATAGTGATTGCGTATAGTATATATAATAGTATCGTATAATCGTATAGCATGTCGAGTATAGTATAGTATAGTATAATCATAGCATTATGTTGTCTAAAATTGCAGCGACTTGTTAGCGTCTTGAGATAGAATAGCAATACGAGTCGTGTGTGTCGATTGAAGTGATAGCAAAAATCGAGTAAGTACCAAAATTAAACACATAAACAGATAATTACACATAAAGCACATAAAATCGACGAATCATCAGAGTCGGCAGTTGCGGGCTCAGAATCGAAACACATAAAATCGAGAAGTAGATTGTCTGCGGCAACTAGACATCGACTACCCAAAGCGATTCGACTATTCACAGTAGACTTGTCGTCACGTTTCGACGTTCAGGTTCGTGTTTCTGCCTCGATTCTTGGGCATTCAACACACATTCCCTAGGTCGTACTCATGAGTTCAGGTCGTTGGAGTCCGTCGAGGCTTTGGTGAGATAAATAAAATCCGGAACAAGTTGTCAAGGTTAAGGTTTCACCCCTAGCTTAGCAACTTCTTCCTTGTTTTAGTAAAATTGAGGAGATTATTCATCAAAATATGGATTTCACTCCTGATTTGGTATGATTCTCCTCGTTTGTTATCGAAAATAATGAGGAAATCATCGATAAATGGATAAATTCGGCATTGATCAAGCAATCCAGTTGAGAGTTTACGGCTTTCACACCTAATCTCGACTAAATCGCTTGACTCTGTTTGAAAATTCGAGTGAAGTGATAGCGAAGAGTAACAGGATATAGCACATACACTTGGTCTGTTGGTTCCTAACTATAGTCTAGGTCTCTAAGACAGCGACCCGGACTAGGTCGTGTCTAGCCTAATTCCCTATAGTTATGGCTCTGATACCAATCTGTCACACCCCAACCGATGGCGGAATCATCGGGGCATGGCACTGAGCGAAACAGATTGTCCAGAAGTTTCCATAACAACTATCGTCACTATTTAGTTTAAATAACACGTCCCATACCGTGTCCCAAATAATAAAACAAATTATTACAGATAACAACTAGTCAAATATTCTGTTCCGACAACTCAGATTTAAATGAATAATATAAATATTGTTCAAATGCTCCTAAAGACCCGGTCGGACAAGATCTACAGACAACTATGCTCTAGACGCTTGTTCCTGACAGAACTATTTGTTGGGGGGCTCTAGAGCTTTATTCTAGCCTCGCTTTCCTAGCAAGCAAACATCTTAAACACCTGTCACATACGATAAAATACAGTCAATACATAAATGTAAAGGTGAGCATACAAGTTTGATAATAGCATATAGAGTTCGAAATAGTTTACGCATAACCAACACGTACTCAGAGGAAAACGAAGCATGTTAATTATCGACATGGATCTATCGATACCAATGACTGCGGGTTGACTGTCCGAGACAGTTCGCAATACATGATTACCACCGTAATCCATGCAAGTAATTGTCCTTAACAACCCTCGTGTGAACGGGTGCTGAGTCCAAACTATAGTACTACGTCGTTAAGGCAGGTAGACAGCATTCCACGTGTAAACACAATCAACAAGCATTCATTTAGTCACGTAATACATGCATATTGGTTAGCGTATAAAGTAATTGAGTTGTGTGTTCGATTGTGATGTTAGATAAGTAATGTATGTAACACACAAAAGTGCTAAAGCAAAAGGGTTCGAGTATACTCACAGCGATTGATTGATGGATTGAAGGGAGTGCTTGAGAGTAGGGTTAGCCTGAATAGTTCGATATCGTAACGATGAGTAACACGTAGAATGGAAACAAATGATGAAGGGTCGAACAGCCTGGTCGATCGAACAGCAGGTCCGATCGGATGGGTTGTTCGTTCGGTTAGACAGTCCGTTCGGACAGTCTGTTCGATCGGTCGGTAGGCTCGATCGGCTGGACTGTTCGAGTGGATTGTTTCTTCCTTTGAGTAGGATGTGTTTGTGTATGATGGTTTGACCTTTTGAAGATTTCGTTGTAGTATTTGAAAACAGTGAAGTGTCCTTACCTTTCGGGTCGATCGATCGAACGGCCTGTTCGATCGGCCAGCTTAACTGATCGGTTAGGAACTTCAAAAGTGAGTCCTCAGCTGGATGTCACCTGATCGATCGAACAACATGTTCGATCGGGTGGCACTCCGTACTACTACTACGAGTTGTAAATTGATTAAGTGTTGAAGCATAGTATCTCATGATCCGATGAGCATTGTTATCAAACAGCTCGTTCGATCGAACATCACCTCGTTCAATACTATACTTCATGAAAGTGTCAAAGTGTGGGGCCGCTTGCTAGCCGATCGGCTGGCCTGGTCGATCGGCTGACATGTCCGATCGGTTGGGCTGTCCGTTCGGACAGCCTAACCGTTCGGTCAGCATCCTGACCTGGTCGGCCTGTTCGTCTAACACTTTGGCTGTTCTGATTATTTGACGTTATATTGAGGTAGTTTGACAACGAGCTGAACCATGGAGCTTTCGTTCTTACTTGCTTCCCCTGATCGGACAGGAATCACCAAGTCCGGCAGGTGAACTGCTCGGAATGGTTAGCTCAACGTTTACCCGAAATCAGTGAACCTCGTAGATAGAATCCCAACCTTGAACCACTCATCCATTAGAACGATTGGTGAGTTGACTCAAGCTCCGTTTCCACCAGTTTGAAGGCATTGAGTGTAAAAGAGTTGAAAGAAAGTTGGAATTCCTTCTTTCAATCCTTCACATCATGTAAATGTTCAGAGCTGTGATAGATCTTAGCTTGTTTATGTGGAAATCGGTTAGATCCGAGCTATTCATGGTGGATTGAGGCCAAAACATGATGTTCTTGAAGAACACCATGATAACATCATCCTAGAATGCTTAGATCTTGATGATTTCACGGTTAGAAATCAAGATTTGAAAGATAGAAAGGTGTAGGAGTGTGTATTGATCAAGAAAGTACAAGATTTAGGATGAAAATTTACCGGAATCGGAAGAAATCTGAGAAAAGATGAGGAGCACTAGCTGGTCGGTCAGAGAGTTTCCAAAAGTGGAAAGAATGACAATGACAGCCCTATTTATAGGCTCCAAAAGAGGAAAGGGCTGATCGATCAGGCTGTCAGCTGATCGAACAGCCCAGCCGATCGGAGGCCGATCGGCCAGCCTGCTCGATCGGACAGTCCGTCCGATCGGCTGGGCTGTTCGATCAGCTGACAGCCTGATCGATCAACAGCCTGGTTCGAGTGTTCGATGCGACGATTTTCGATATTTCGATTTCGATTGAAGATGATACGAGTACGATAGAGTTTCCTATTCAAATTACTTTTAGTCCCAATCACTATTCCTAACATACAATCATCTATATTTCACACCATCCTTACGTTACCATTCGTCATAATTCGATTTCGATTGCATTCGATTGAGTTTCGAGTTTCGATTCGAGTTTCGATTGATTCGATTAATTACCAGACAAAACACAAAGTAAACACGCACAGGTAACACATAAGGCACACACACAAGTAATATAACTCCAAATTCGCATAGTTCGAATTTCGAGTCGATTGGTGATTCGATTAGCTTGATTATTGATAGGTTAACTTTATTGCATTGTTGCTTCCTACTATTCATAGTTGTAAATCGTTTCGCGTCGGTTAAACATTCGATTAGTTCGATTCTTGATTAACAACACTTACTCCACATAATACAAATAAAACATAAAATAGACTATTTACAGTCAAAGAAGTCAAAGTTGACTTTGACTTTGACTTTGACTTTGACTTTGACATTCGAAAACACGGGGTGTTACATCGGTGTAATCACCCGGTCCCGTTTGACATTGATCGGTCCTATGGCCGATATCCCCACAATCTTCACACACCGCGAATTGTATCGCATTCACCTCCTTCTTTTTCATACGAGCAATCTCCCGTTCTAAAGTAGAAATTCGATCCTTAGAATCAAAATCGGGAAGTGACCGGGAAACGGGATGTTTCTTAGCTCTATCGGCCGATTCCTTTTCCTTTGACCGCTTGCTCATCCGCTCGAGAAATTCCCAATCATCATTTTCATGATTGCTCAATAGAGTTCCGTTGCTCGTTGACTCGAGGCGATTCCACGTCTCATCATCCAATCCTCGTACAAAACACTTAACCAATTCCCACTTCTCTATTTGGTAATGTGGGCATTTCCGAATCTATTCTTTGTATTGAGTGAACGCTTCATGCAACGGTTCATTCGATGGTTGTCGAAACGACCTTATTTCATCCCGCGCATCATCAATCTCCGCCATTGAGTAGTACTCATCAAGAAATACTTGTTGCATCTCGCACCATGTTCGAATACTATTCGCCGGAAGTGTAAGAAACCATTGCTTCGCTTTATCTTTTAGCGAAAACTGAAATAGTCGAAGCTTGACCTCTTCCAATGCAAAATTATGCCCCCCGATAGTGCTACAAATGGACGAAAACTCCGCCAAATGAGTGTACGGTTCATCATTAGACCTCCCATTGAAATGGGGAAGTATGTTGATGTAGTGAGGCTTGCAATCGAACATTCTCCTTTCACAAACTATTGGAGAGTCATTATCAGTAACCACCGATCTAAAACGGTCATTTACTCCCCGTGGAGGTTGTTGACGACGATGCGGACCGTTAACTTCTTGATCCACCGGCCTTCGATTATCCCTTCTATCACCTCCCCTATCACCTCTTCGGTTTCCACCTTGATTAACTCTTTGATTACCTCCTCCCACGAAACGAGGAATCCGGTTAGGGTTAGCATTGTTGTTGTTATTATTGTTGTAAAACCCATCATTCCGGTTCCTTTGTTTGTTGTTTCGTGGTTGACAGTTGTTTTCATAACCGTCATTTCTCACATTCCCATACCCCTAGTCATCGTTCCCCACAAAGTTGGCGTTTTGGTAGCCAAACTCATCATCTTCAAAACCTCTATCATTGTAGACGTTACCCCTATTCACATACCCGCAATCTTCATCATCAACCCGATCATCGTAATTACCCCCATCATCCGAATATTCCGTATGAACACTCACATGTTCCGGCGATTGGTAACCGGGAACACTAAACGGCTCATCATCGGGAATGACGTTTCTCAAATCATCTATATTAAAGAACGGGTCTTCATTCGCGGGATTGCCACGATCTCGATTGCCTCTACGGTCGGAATTGACATTCCGGTCATCAAGGTGAATGGGTAAAGAATATTGTCGGTGAAGGTTTTGTTGTTGGGGTGTTCTTTGGGTGTTGTTGGGATTTTGGTTTCGGAAAGGTGGTGTGGGTGGTCTAGAGTTGTTATTACCATCCGGCTGCTCTTGAGGTATAGGTTGGACGTTTTGGGCGGGATTGAAGTTGCTTCGGTATTGGAATTGGTTCGGATTTTGGTTTGGGTTGGGTTGTGGTTGAGGTTGTGGTTCGAATTTTGGTTTGCCATTGAATCGGTTTCAATGCAAGAGTTGCTTCTAACCGGCTTGCTAAGTTTCTCCTTGCTACTCTTTCGATTTCTGGTTCATAAACCAACGGTGAAGTCCTCCCGGAGTTCCGCGTATGCATACACTACCTGTAACCTGCACAAGTAACACACTCCGCGTAACAAAGAAAAAGACAAAGTACAAGAAAAGAAACTATGCAATTTAAACAGTTAATCACGTAAATTCAAATAATATCCAAACACAAAGCGCACACACTCCCCGGCAACGGCGCCAAAATTTGATCGGAGTGTCGCACTCCGGTCAAAGATAATATTTATAAGCCCTATTTACCCTTAACAAATAGCTAGTGGTAGCAAGGGAACCACGAAGAGTATGTGGTTTGCGAATGGATTTAGATGAATTCTCAAAAGATGTCACAATTATGAAGCTTGCTATCTTGTTTTTGTGTATTTTTGTTTGATTGAAAAGATGTGAATTAAACCTACTAAAGTAATTGGGTTGATAACTATGAATGATTAACAATTGCAAGAATGTAATTAAAGGTTTAAACAAGATAGAGAAAACAAGGCTCACACCCGGTTCCAATTGCAATCCTAGGGTTCTTACATGTTTTAAATTTAATTCACTTGAGTATGTTATTAACGGATTTCTATCATCAAAGCTTAGGTGCCAATTGCTATCAACACATATCACGGACCACAATGCACTTTGTTACTTCGGACAAGTAAAACCTTTTGAATGACAAGGCATAATTGCACAAACTTGTTTCGCAAAGTCAAATTTCATAACTCACTCGACAATTCATAAATATAGTTCAAATGCAAGACAATTGTCAATCAATTCAAATACAATTCAAGTTGTCACAAAATCAAATTAAAACATTGTTCAAACCCTAAACTTACAATAACCTACACCGGGGTGAAACCTCCAAGGAATTAGCCGCTAATGGTGAACAAGGCTTGATCAACGGATACATGGAACTCAATTTGGATCATCTTGAAGCTTGAAGAATGATGGAATGGTGGTTAGGGTTTGTATTGGAATGGTGGTGATGAAAAGATGGATGATTGATGGAATTAGGGTTGTGTGAATGAAAGTGATAATGATTTGGGTGTTGTGTGATGTTGGATATGGATTGGGGATGAATAGTTGGTGAGAATGGCTCCAAGATCCAAGTCCAAACTCAAAAATAATGAGTAACTCCCGAATTGAATGCTCTCCAAGTCTTTTTTCGTTGCAAAACCAAAGAAACATAAAATACGCGATCTCACTTCCGATGAGCCGTCGCCGACGGTATGCGCAAATTCCGAAATCTGCCGACGGTTAAACCCAATGTCTACGGACTTTTCAGGCGACGCGGGTTTTTACGGGACGTCGCCGACGGCCCTCCACGGCGTCGGCGATGGTGCTTCTAATTCCTCATCTCCGTTTTTCGCGTATTTACATCACGGTTGACCCGTTTTGTGTCCCGATGGTCCGTTTTTCGTCCCGGTGACCCGTAAAGCCCCCGAAAAGCTCATTTAACTCCGCTAGACCTGCAAAATACATATCTAATCAAAAGTAGGCTATTCGGAATTAAAACTTGTGTAAAAACATCAAATTAAACAGTTATGAACATCGGTTTTCAACCACGTATCAGGTAGCGATGTGGACAGGCGGTGGGGTTGGGGGTTTTATAGCGAGTTGGCTGAACCGTTTGGCTTGGCCAAACGGTTATATTTTGAAATTTAAATGTAGCCGCCATGACCTAGCCAATAAGCGAATAAGAGTCGGCCACGTAGGACTGCTAGGCATGCCCAACGCCCGGGCTGAAACCCCCGCCCAAGGGGCCACGCCGAAACCCAAGCCCACCCGGGGTGGTGACTTGGGCGTTTGTACCCAACCCACGCCCCAACCCCCGCCCCATACCCTATAGTCTAAAGCCCATATCCGCCACATGTCAACCCAAGCCCCCAACCAAATCCCCAAACCCAAGCCCCACACACATCATTCTTAAATTTTAACTTTTAACTACTTGAATTTCTTTCCCAATTTTTAAGACTAAGCGGTATGGGGGCCGGCTAAGGCCCGGCGAGCCCCGGCGCCAGTCCCCCACACCGCCCCCTCATCCCGTTCCGACTAAACCAGCAGCCCACAGACGATTTCGCTGGGCCTCCCTTCTCCTCCCTTCTCTCACATATACCTATACATACATACATATATATACATAAAGGGGTTCATCCCCCACCCCCCTAGGTCTATCCCCTCCAAACCACTCCTACGTGGCGCCGATGTGACGGCCCATCCCCTTAGGGATGAGGCTCTCCATACCGGGGCTCGCCGGGACCCATACCGCTTAGTCTTAGGCAAAAGATCATATCCTCTTCTATTTTATTTTTTATTTATATCTATTGCAGTTTTTTCCCTTTTCGAGTACTAAACAAAACAAGGCTATAAGAGGTTTTGAAGAAACTGAGATTAGTGATTTCATAAAAAAAAAAATAGGTATAGCTTTTTTTCTTTGTGTCTTGTTTTCTTTTGAGTTTTGCTACTTCATATATTCTTTTTCCATTGCAGAAAAACTCTTCACATTCTTCATGTCTTGTAATAAGGCCGTGGGGTATGGCGGGGCTTGGGTTGGGGTTTGGGTTGGGCATTGGTTGACACGTAGAATGGGGTGGCAGACATGGCTAAACCCACATTGAACACGGTATGACCGGGGCGGGGGTTTAGGGCGTGGGTTTGGTGGGCTTGTGGGCTGGCCGGCTGGACTGACCCGCTGGGCGGGCAGACCCAATATGATTTAAAACACAAATTTAATTTTTTTTAATATTTTTAAATAAAGAAAATTACAAAAAAAAAAAGAAATTTACAAAAAAAATAATCCTAACTTTTATATTTGCTTTTTATCTCTTCTCTCAACGCCAAGACTATTTCTAACTCGTCACCCTGTAGGTGATCAATCGGCTGGGATAGAATTTTCAAATCATCCCGTCTTTGTTTCAGGGCATCTCTAGCGGCATAGGAGAGTGTATGAAAAATGGACGAGCTATTGGACGAGTGGGTGGTGGACTAGGATTATTTTCTTGGAATCCATACGGGTTGCTCGGGTCAAAAGGACGGTTGTAAGGATGCATTTTTTCGTTTTGTAGTAGGAGAATTGAAGATGTATAGAAGATGTGGTTGAATGTGGTAAAAAATGGAAGTAAAATGTGAGTTTTATAGTGAAAAATGGAAGAAAAAATAATTTTTTTTTTTTAAATATAGCCGTTGGCCAACGGCTAGCCCAACGGATCTTTTCTTTTGGTCATTCACAAACCGCCATGTCACCTTGGTCCCCCGCCCCACGCCCGGCTTGAAACCCAAGCCCCAAGGGGCCACGCCCCAACCCAAGCCCACCCGGGGTGGTGCCTTGGGCGTTTTCCCCCAACCCACGCCCCAACCCAAGCCCCATACCCCACGGTCTAACATCATCGCATTGTTTGTTGATGTCTTCTGTACCGACCCGAACCCGAATTCCAGATAATATGAGGACCGAAGACCAAACCTTTTAAATCATATCGGTTCGGTATCGGGTAATTTCGGGTAACCCGACTTATGCTCACCCTAGTTTCAAGTAACTCCAACAACTTTAACTATTCACACACCTATCTATTAAATACACTGACCCAAATTAATAAACACGCCCCATCCTCTCACATACTTACAGGTGGGATTCGTGTAAGACCGATACTTTTTCTCTCACGAGGGGTAAGATGTCTAGATTGGTTTTTTTTTAAAGGTGTGAATTTTTCGCGAATGTTGGGAGGTCTAGCATACGTTGTCTTAACCGGGTCCGTGCTAGAGAACCCTCTCGCATAATAGATCCCCAATTTAAACCACTCAATAAGAAACCCCTATCACCCAGACTTGAACTTGAGACCTAGAGAGAAAAACTCACCCGGATCCACTACAAGACTTAAATACCCGTGGCATCAGTATAGCATTAGTGATGGTTAGATGTCCACATTGGTTACTTGAATGAATATGTGGCCGAGAATTTAAGTGTAAAGTTTCCACCCCACTCTACAGACACTTATTGTACAATGGCCGATGACAACAACCTGCCTGCTGTAATCATCCATCGTCTTTCTGATTTCCAACACCCATTGCCCTGGCCTAAACACACCATCTTCAACCCGATAGAATCTTCGGATCCATTGTACCCGGTCCACCGGGCATCTGCGCGGGTCCTAATTGTGATCCCGCCCAGCCCGCTTAAAGCTGAGCACTTGGACCAATATCCTTCTGTTGAATGCGTTGTTGGAACATCAGCTGGGGTTGACCATATTGACTTAGCCGAGTGCCGGGCCCGAAACATTCGTGTTACTGGCGCTGGCTCCGCCTTCGCTGAAGACGGAGCCGATTACGCTATAGGCCTTTTGTTGGACGTCCTCAGGCGTGTTTCTGCTGCTCATCGGTTTGTTCGGGCCGGATTGTGGCCCGTTAAAGATCATTTTCCTCTTGGAAACAAGGTATACCTACCATCCATCTTTGAGCTCCCTTAACAATTAATGCTTTTAAATAAATTAAATAAATATATAAAGTTAGGGGCTGTTTGGTAGCCTCTTAATGACCATTCAGATGCTACCTCTTAATGGTTTAAAACCTCTGAATGAATAAGAGGTAACCTCAAGTCTGAATGGTTAAGAGGTAACCTCTGAATGGTTAATCATCACATGTCACAATCTTCTACATTCTCATTGGTAAAATTCTTAAAGGTTCCATTAAGAGGTAGCATCTTAATGACCATTCAGAGGCTACCAAACAGCCTCTTAGTGTTTACTCACGCCACACCAAATAATATATTAAGGGTGGTAATATTGTGTAAAACACGTACATAATAAATTTTTTCCGCACCCTAAGAAAAAATTGCTAGGTCCGCCACTAGGTACTACTAGGGGTGCAAACGAGACGAGCCGAGTCCGAGCTTAGTCAGGCTCGAGCTTGAGCTCGATTAACTTATAAGAGCTCGGCACGATTTGAGCTTTCTTTTCAAAGCTCGAGTTAGGCTCGTTTTATTTTCTCAAGCTCGAGCTCAGCTCGGGCTCGTCTCGTTTATTATCTATTAATTAATATATTAAATAAAATAATATAAATAATAGACTTTTTAGGTTCGTGAGCTCGATAAGTGAAGCTCGGGCTCGGGCTCATTTACTAAATAATCATATTTTTAGGTTTGAGGTCGGCTTGTAAACAAGTTTAAATAAGCTCAGCTCGACTCGGCTCGTTTACACTAAGGCTCGATAAGGCTCGACGAGCCTAACGAGCTTCACATACGAGTCTTGAGCTCGGGCTCAATAAACAAACGAGCTTTATTTTAGGCTCAAACTCGGCTCGGGCTTGATAAGGCTCGGATCGTTTCGAGCTTTTTCTCAAGCCAATCTCGAGTAGCTCGCGAGCCGATCGGCTCGTTTGCACCCCTAGTTGGTAGATAAATGGACAAGTCGTCCGTGACTTTATAGCCTAATGGCATCTTAGAGGTGGGATAAGACTTTGAAACCAATAGTTTTTTGGTTCGATTCCCACAAAGGGGGGTTTCTATATTTATTGGATTTCCTCCTGAATTAATGTATAGGCAATATGCCTAGTGGAGATGGATATGATCGGGTTGTTCCGCTGGTGGCATGATGATATTACAGTGGTATGTCAGTGATCCAAATTTTTCGTTCAAAACAAAAAGGTAAATGGAAAAGTCGAAATAAATATGAAGGATGTATGGGTCTAGAGATTATCATCGGTAATAACTAGCTTGGGGACAAATAATTCGGTTCATAAAAACTTTCAAATTCATATCTCTAAAAATTCACCAATAATGCTCGTTTCATCATGGATGTTGCTTTAAAAGTTAGTAGATTTGGCATCAAGAAGCTTTCTTTTTTGTTTTTTATTTTTGGAAAACAAGATCACTTGGTCGCATATACCACCTAATGGCACTAACTAATAACCAACTTTCATCGTTTAGTTAGGAGAAAAACGAGTTGGGATTGTTGGGCTTGGAAATATCGGCACCTTGGTTGCTAAACGGCTCGAACCATTCGGCTGCACCATTGCCTACACCTCAAGAAACAAGAAACCCCAAATTCCATATGCATACTACCCCACTGTTCTTGATCTTGCAACCAACAGTGATTCCTTAATCATTTGTTGCGCGTTGTCCAACAAAACTCGCCACATTATCAACCGTGATGTCTTAACTGCCCTCGGGAAGAAGGGCGTTATCGTCAATATTGGGCGTGGGGCCCTTGTGGACGAAAAGGAACTAGTGAAGTTCCTTGTTGAAGGTGAGCTTGGAGGAGCAGGTCTTGATGTGTTTGAGAATGAACCCGAAGTACCAAAGGAGTTATACATGCTTGACAATGTTGTTTTATCTCCACACAGAGCTGTTGCAACACCAGAGTCGTTTAATAATGTTATGGAGGTAGTGATTGCGAACATAACGGCTTTTTTCTTGAATAAGCCATTGTTGTCTGAAATTGATCTGAATGATTGGTGTTGATCGACATGGATCATTGTCGCATTTGTAATGTTGTATCAATTTGGTCATATTAGTGTTGTGTATGTTGAACTTGGAATAAGTAAGAACAACACTTTGATTAAGATGGAAATCAACCAACAAGAAACAAAGTACACAAAGCAATGATAACTTTTATTAACTATAACATCACTCTGATTTAACAATTAGATTGATCAGCCTGATTGTCAAAACATTTTGATAAATTATCAGTTATACATAAAAAAAAAAGGTGTGGCAAAAAAAATAATATTTCGCGGACTTGGATATTGACTGCATAAATTGAATAAAGATATTTAAGATGCTACTAATTAAGTTAGTAATTACACCTATTTGGAAAAAAAAAAAAAAAAAAAAAAAAAAAAAAAACGAACCCTCAGAATACACAAAGTGAAGAAAGCCTTTTAACTTTAGTTAGATTTTGTACAAAAAAAAAAAAAAAAAAAAAAAAAAAAAAAAAAACCCTCAGAATACACAAAGTGAAGAAAGCCTTTTTAACTTTTAGTTGAATATAAATCTTATTATTATGACATGTTGGGTTATTTGGGTCATAAGTAATTTTCCAATGGGCTTACATGGGTTAGAAAAAAAAGGAAAATAGTTTGATGGGTATTTGGGTCGTAAGTTATTTTCAGTGGGCTTACATGGGTCATAACTTATTTTTTAGTGGGCTTACATGGGTTTATATAAAAGGAAATAGTATGATGGGTTATTTGTGTCAGAATGAGCAAGAACTAAACATTACACATTTGCATGTGTATAGCTAAAAAAATAAGAAATGAAAATCTCAAGCATGCGATTAGTGTAGCCATCAATGTCGCAAGAGGAAACATTCTTTTGGGATAAAGCTATATAGTGTGGGATAAAACAATTTGTCTCAAGAGAAAACAAATTGTTTATGCATAGGTTGGAGATAGTGTGAGATAAAACTTTTAGGAGGTTTTATCACGCCGTATAAGTCAGGCCCGGCCCATAGAGTGTGCAGGATGTGCCACCGAACAGGATCCAAAAAATTTTAGGGTCCAAAATAAAAAAGAAATCGTTATTTTTGTATATAAAATATATAGTCTCAAATGAGATGTTAATCTTGTCGTAGCTTAAATGGTTTCCTGCTTGTATGTTACTAAAGGAGTCCCCAGTTCGAGACCTGTTTTCTTCAAATACTTTTGATTTCTTCAATTTAATCAAGCTTAGGCCCGGCCTATAGAGTGTGCATGTGCCACCGAACAAGACCCAAAAAATTTTAGGGTCCAAAATAAAAAATAAATCGTTATTTTTGTATATAAATATACTGTCTCAAACGAGATGTTAATCTTGTCATAGCTCAAATGGTTTCCCGCTTGTATGACTAAAGGAGTCCCCAGTTCGAGACCTGTTTTCTTCAAATACTTTTGGTTTCTTCAATTTAATCAAGCTTAGGCCTAAAGCCCATTATTAAAGGAGTCCCTAGTTCGAGACTTGATGTTTCATTTTTTTGTTTCATTTAATAAATCGGAGTGCATTATTATTATTAAAATTAATAGATGATATTGTTACACAAATTGTTTTATTTATGTTAAAAGAATTGTGTAAGTTCTGGGCTGGCCCAGAGCAAGTGTCGGGTGGGCGAAAAAATTAAAAGAAAAAATAGGGCGCAAAAAGAATTTTAAAATTTCTTTCATATATATATATATATATATATATATATATATACATATATATATATAGGGGATCGCTAAAATGAAAACCACCTCTAGTTGTAAAAACCATGAGAACCACTTTATGGCCTTTAGATCAACTAGATGGATGGATGTGATTAAAAGTAGTTAATATTAATATTAAAAGATTTTTGTCTTATTATGTCTTTAATATTATAATCCAAAAGGGTATTTCAGTAAAATAACTCTATTTTGTCTTTTTATATATATTAATTTTAAATTACTTTTTTTGTCCTATTCATTAATTACTTTTTATTACTTTTATTTTTTAAACATAATTTCCTTATTAAAAACATTTTTAAATTCAAATTTTTTTTAAAAGATTTTTATACTTTTTACAATTTAAGTTTTACGTTAAACTTTTTACGTTTTTTTGACGCGCCGTTTTTTTACGCGCCGTTTTAACGCTGTTTTTATTAACGCCGTTTTTTAACGCACCGTTTTTCACACGCCGTTTTTTACGCGCCGTTTTTCTCAATCGACGTTTTTCTCAATCGGCGTTTTTTTAACACGCCGTTTCTAACGCGCCGTTTTTAACACGCCGTTTCTAACGAGCCGTTTTTTAACGCCGGTTTTTTACGCGCCGTTTTTTTAAGGCGCCGTTTTTTAACGCCGTTTTTTAACGCGCCGTTCTCAATCGGCGTTTTTAACGCGCCGTTTTTAACGCATCGATTTTTTAACGCGCCGTTTTTTAACGTCGTTTTTTACGCGCCGTTTTTTACGCGCCGTTTTTCACGCGCCGTTTTTTAAAGGCGTCGTTTTTCTCAATCGGCGTTTTTTTAACGCGCCGTTTTTTACGCGCCGTTTTTTTAAGTCGTCGTTTTTCTCAATCGGCGTTTTTTTAACGCGTGGTTTTTCACATTTTTTTTACGCGCCGTTTTTCCGAAGTTTTTTAACGCGCCGTTTTTTTCAAGCGTCGTTTTTTTAAACGCGCCGTTTTCCCACTTTTTTAACGCGCCAAATTTTTTACACGCCGTTTTAACGCGCCGTTTTCCGAAGTTTTTTAATGCGCCTTTTTTTGAAGTTTTTTAACGCGCCGTTTTTCCGAAGTTTTATAACGCGCCGTTTTTTTACGCGTTTTTAGGCGCCGTTTTTTCAAGCGTCGTTTTTTTAAAACGCGCCGTTTCTCCACGTTTTTTAATGCGTCGTTTTTTTATACGCCGTTTTAAATGCACCGTTTTTTTCACTTTTTTTAACGCACCCCTTTTTGTACACTTTTTACGTTTTGCGTTAAAAATTTAAACTTTTTACGTTTTACGTAAAGGTTTTTACGTTTTACGTTAAACTTTTTACGTTTTATGAAAAACTTACGAAAAAGTTTACATGAAACTTACGATAAACTTTTTACGTTTTACGTAAAACTTACGAAAAAATTTACGTAACACTTTTTACGCTTCACGTTTTTACGTTTAACGATAAAAAGTTTACGGTTTACGTTAACAAATTTACGGTTTAATTTTTTTTTACAAAAAAACGTTTTTACGCAAAACCGAACGCAACAGAAAATCGCCGTTTTTTTACGTTAAATTTTTTACGTTTTAACGCGCCGTTTTTTTACGTTTTACGTTAAAATTTTTACGTTTTAACGCGCCGTTTTTTTACGTTTTACGTCAAAAAAGTTTACGTTTTACGATAAAAGAGTTTACGTTTTACCATAAAAAAAATTTACGGTTTACGATAAAAAAGTTTACGTTTTACGATAAAAAAGTTTACGGTTTACGTAAACTTTTTACGTTTCACGTTAAACTTTTTACGTTTCACGTTAAACTTTTTACGTTTTACGTTCTACGCGCCAATTTTTTACGTTAACGTTATTTTACGCCCCAAGTTCGACGTTTTTACGTTCTTTTAACGAGCCGTTTATTGGGCGTTCTTTTAACGCGCCGTTTATTGGGCGTTCTTTTAACGCGCCGTTATTTTCACATTTTTTAACGCGCCGTTTTTTACACGTTTTTTACGCACCGTTTTTTCGACGTTTTTTAACTCGCCGTTTTTTCAAGCGTCGTTTTTTTTAACGCGCCGTTTTTTCAAGCCTCGTTTTTTAACGCGCCGTTTTTACGTCGGGCTTTTTCAGGCGTCGTTTTTTTTTACGCGCCGTTTTTACACGATTTTTTTACGTTTTACAATTTACATTAAAAAAGTTTTACGTTTTACATTAAAAAGTTTACGTTTTACGTTAAAAAGTTTACGTTTTGCTTTTAAAAATTTACGTTTTACGTTTAAAACTTTACGTTTTACGTTTAAAAGTTTACGCTATACGTTAAAAAATTTACGTTTTACGTTTTACATTAAAAAGTTTACGTTTTACGTTTTTACGTTTTACGTTAAACTTTTTAAACTTTTAACGTTTTACATTTTACTTAAAACTTTTACGTTTTACGTTAAACTTTTTAAACTTTTAACGTTTTACGTTTTATGTAAAACTTTTACGTTTTGCGTAAAACTTTTACATTTTACGTTAAAATTTTTACGTTTTACGTTAAAATTTTTACGTTTTACGTTTTTACGGAAAACGGACAAAGTTTCCTCTGTTTTTTGAACAGGCCGACAACTCAACAATATAAACACAATATATAAAATTTCTATCAAAATGCCCAACCTAACAAGTCACTAAAGTATCGGTTCGAGCTCGGTGCGCGTTAACTAAATAAAACTCAACAATTTTTACCGAATCTTCGTGTCGTTATGTCGAACCGCGTTGACTGACTTTGACTTCCGTTTTGACCCGGAGTTGACCACAGTTGACCAGAACTCGAACTTGTTGAACCGAGTGTTGGCTGAGTCGACTCGAACAAAAGCTGAGTTGACTGATTCCGCTGTACCAGAAATAACCAAACTGAACATGAAAATCGACCCAAACCGACCGTTCCGCGAACTTGAATTTGACTTTGCTGACCTGAACCCATAACCAATCTAACCCGACTCGATGAACCATTACCGAACCAAGCTTGACCCAAACAATCTCTGGCCGATTGCCGGCGGACTTCGAACCGAGTCTGTTGACAGTTGTTAACCGACCCGAAATCTGACTCGCTAACTCGACAGCCGAACCGAACATGAACCCGAAGCAATAGACATCATCATCTTCAACATCAAAAATCAGGAGAGATATGATGAGAGATTGTGGTGGTTGTAGATGCTCAACTCCAAATTCCTAATTTAATCACAGTAAGTTTATGTACAGAAAACCCCAAATTAATAGCTCAACATGTCAACAAGCATATGTAGTCTACACTAACAGTTTGTCTCCTCTTATGTATACTTTTCATGCCAAAAATCAACATTACAAAGAATGAAAATATAATCAGAGGTGGACATACTCGTGACTGAAGAAGTATGTGTGTGTTGTTTATTGCTGCCTCTTTCCTGCTCCGAGACCCAACACCCAGAATTGAACCTGAAAAAGATCAATCACCTTACTATCGTCATTCAAGAACCCGTCACTGAACTGTGTCACCGCCCTGTTTTCTTGTCGAACCGAACTTGAACCGAGTGAACCGTAACCGAACTATGTCGAACCGAAAATGAACCAAGATCCGAGCCAAAACTGAACTTGGCAAACCCGAACCCAAACCGAGAATCGCACCAGATCTGACCGTTGACCAACTGTTCACTGAACTGAAAACTTTGACATGTGCTCGAAATGGAACCAAATTTCGAACCAGCTAACCCACTACATCCAAAGTTTTCCCTGAACCAAGCTGAGCGAGACCTAAACTGTGCCAAAATGGACCGAACCAACCACCACCGTTACCTTCAACACCATTATCAATCATCTTCTACAAACAACAGATCATCATCACTCATCAACAGTCGGAACCGGCGACAATAACCACCACTGTCGTCTGAAACGAAGATGAAATGAAACAAAAGAAGTTTTTAGAAGTAGAAAAGATCTACTGATCTGAAAAGGGAGAGAAGTGTGGGTGCACTTACCAGAGGAAATCCACCGTTCAAAATCCCCAACGGCCGCCGCTGCTAAACCGACGCCGGTCCGTCGTGCCGTTCCCACTCCCTTGCTTTCCTCTCTTTCCTTATCTCTCTCTCTCTTCGCCGGACCACCACTCACGGTGGCCGCTACCACAGTCGTCTTCGTCTTCCGTCTCGATCCTCAATCTCTCTCTTCGTCTCGTTGCCGGAAGGAACCAGGGTGGGGGTGTGGTGTGTGAACCAGAAACATGAGAGGGGGGGTCGCGTGTGTGATTGTAGCTATAAAACGAGGACACAGCAGTGGCCGGTATATGGCCGACGCTGGTTGCTGGTCCCCTGGTTGCCATGATCGGACATTGGAGAAGAAAGGGGACTGTTTGGGTTGTAAATGATGGATGGATGGATGAATTTGAAGGAGAAATGAAGAGAGAGGAAAGAGACCGGTATAAAAGATGGATGGATGACTTTTCTGTGGCATTTAATGAAGAGAGAGTGTAATAGATTAGACATTTGGGGTAAAAGACCAAAACACCCTTTTAGTTGGCATAATATGATTGGTTGAAAGGGGTTCTTGCGGTTCTTACAACTGGAGGTGGTTTCTATTTTAGCGGCTCCCTATATATATATATACATATATATATATCTAAAAAATTTGTATGTTCTAAAAAAAAATCTTAACGAGCCTGGATTTATGAACCCAAAACGTTTTTGAGCCTTTTCAGAATTTTGTATTTGTGGTTTTGTAGCCCAATTTGCCAACGTTTAGAAATTAATGTTTAGACTTTGATTATTTGAATGTATGAAGACTTGCGAATAGGGCCAATTTTCTTATTTCACAAGGAGCCAAAAAAGCTATTTGGATTTTAGGAGACGGTCCTGATATAAGTGACACGTAAATGGAAATCTTTGTTGTTAACATATACGGTGTGGAATAAAACCTCTTCTAAAGCCTCATTAACTATATAAAGAAATTAGAAAAAAAAATAACTGATTGCTTGCTTGAAAGTGCTCCCACCCTCTCCCTCTTTAGTGTTCACTAGCAGCATGGCGTGGGCAACTATAGCTGAGGTGGTGTTGGGGGCGCCACCCAACTGAGGTGGCTGGGGGCGTTGTGTCACACCGGAAAACCTTAAAGAGAGAATTTTGAAGGTTTTTTTAAATGGAGTTTTGTAACAAAAGAATATGTACAATCTATGAGGCATACGATACAAGAGCACATGGCCTAATATGTGTGGACTGAACTAAATTTTGTGAGTTTAATCGGTGTGATTCTTTCAGACGATGTGGCGAGAGGTCAATACCAGTATGGTTAGTTACGGCATTGACACTTGCTATATCAACCTAGAAAAACAAAATCATGATATGCTCAAAAATATATTAACACATGTCTTACAACGATTGACCATAAAAACGAATACACTTACTGGATACCACTACCGATTTTGATATCAATTCAATTCGCCACGGTAATGATACGGTATTAGTATCTGCACTTGTTGTTACATGTGATACCAAAAATGCTATAATTTGAATACACTTTCGTTTTCAACAAAATTTATCCTGAAACATCAAAAGAATAATAGGCTATGTATTCAATTTTTTTAAAGTTCGGATGAAATTAAAAAATTTAAATATTATTGTCCTATATATAAATTCCATGGAAAATTGTCCGAGAATATGAATAGAACGTGACTAATGATTATATTTGTAATCATAAGTAAAGGAAGAGACTGTATGGACTTAATTTATGACTTGTGATTAGTAAATGAAAAGTGATCGCATAAGGTGATGCGCACACTTTAGAAGTGAGCGGTTATGGTGAAGCGTAACTTGGAAGAGCATCCATGAGGTGGTGAAACATGTACTTAGGTGAAGCGCGTACTTCAGTAGAGTATGTACTTAGGGTGAAGTGCCTACTTCTTGATCTACACCTAAAAATTCGAGGGCTCTAGTTCAGTGTGTATGTGCAAACACTTATGAGAGTTTTTGGTGTGAGATCACCAACCCTAGGGGAGCTCACCTAGGTTTCCGTTTGAAATCAAAAGTCCCAGATAAGGTCCTTACACATATTACTTTTGAACATTTTTAAATCGACCCGTTTTAACTTGAATCTATTTTGATAAGAACCCATTTTAACACAACCCTATTTTGAACAAAACCCATTTTGACCCGAACTTATTTTGAGCAAAACCCATTTTGACCCAAACCAACATGTTTTGAATGGGTATGTTTAAACTTGCCTATTCTGACACGTGTTTCTACTACTTGTCATTAAGAGAGGCGAGGTAGCTCCGTAATTGTCAAGCCTTTGCCAGCTACTAAAGCAAGTAAGAGAATCTACAGTGAATACCGCAGATTTTAATTGGATCTAGTTAAAACATAGTCTATACTCCGTATACCATCTACTATACATTTGTATACATGCGTGACTACCTTCTGTATGACCCTATACCACCCTCTATTCCTCTGTATGCATATCAAATCAAATCACTATCAATGGAGAGTTTAAACCTCAAGTTATCGGCTCATTTTGACACCCCTAGAATATTGGCTTTAGGATAGTACTCTTAATGTCTTAGAGCATTTACATTCACGTACCATCTTTATCTACAACCCCCTAAAATTTAATAAAAACCCACACGCTCCCCCGGCTTTAAAAAGTTACTATTCACAACCTTACCTCTCCCCCATATATATATATATATATATATATATATATATATATATATATATATATATATATATATATATATATATATATATGTGTGTGTGTGTGTGTGTATGAATTATAGAGAGAAACACTTGGTGAGTTAAGAACACTAAGGAAAATCAAATGGGCGGAGACAGAACATGACACGTGTTAGACTTTTTGGCTGTCACACTTTTCTGGCACCGTTACACTTTTCGTGTCAAAGGAGAGAGAGAATGTGTTACAATCAGCGTTACGTTTTTTTGAACTTCACCTGTTACACTTTTTATGGGTTTTGATGGCAGTTTTTTCAAAAAAAAAATGAACTTCACTTGTTACAATTTTCGGGTTTTTTTTTTTCAGAATGTACAAAGTTTTTTAGTTTTTTGGGCACATAAATAATATGTTACATTTTTATAGGAAGTTTTTTAAGTAACAATTACATACATGTTACACTTTTGTGTTAGGCAAGGAGATAGGTATTACACCTTTTTGTCAAACTGCTGCAATTTTGAAAAACACTTTTTTTGTACCTGATCAATCTCCAGCATAGATTAGTTGAATGGATGATGTCGCAGCCCCCGACCCCTGCCCGAAAGCGGGCGGCCGCGGCATGCAGAGCGGGTGGTATCGGTGTTTATTAATTTGGCAGCGGAAATGAGACATCAGGACCGTAGTTAGGAAATATTTTATCAGAGTTAAAACACCAAACTCTTTATAATAAATAAATGGGATAAAACCCAATTTTCCATTACAATATGTTTATAGAGATAAACCCTAGTTTTATTGAAAACAAAACTTCTTTTTATTTAGGTAGCATTTATAGCCATTTTTCCAAGCCTTCAGTGCTCTGCAGCTGGCTTCTATTAGCTTCACATTAAGTTACCTGAAACACGTTTTAAAAATGTTTTATCAGCAAGAAATACTGGCGAGTGCATCCCAGTTTAATCAAATAGTTTTATAATCTTTATAGTAATTGAGAGCATCCGCGTTTACATTGTTTATATATATCCAATTACCCCTTTGGTACTGTCAATCCTGACTTGTGGTCATGCTACTATTCGCAATAGTAACGATTTTCAAGTAATGTATACAAAACCCCAACATACCGGCAGTAATGGTAGAATTACAAATACTCAATTACTGTTAAGTGTAATTTAAAACATTTAAGGTTTGGTAAAACATTTTGACTCACAAAAAGATTTACAAAAAAAGATGGCAAAAAGCAAATGTACTCACACTGTTTACTTAGGTAAAACTAAAGCTTCCTGGTGAATTTCCTGGTTATTATCTATTAAAATTAAACAATGCACACGTGTTAGTAAAATAACCCAAATCACATTAACTGAACAACTCGAGACAGAACTCCAATGACTGAGTCAGACAGAGCCTTGACATGCATTATGGAGTCCTAGATCAATCGGGTGTAACACGAGACAGAACTCTAACGACTGACTCAGGCAGAGCCTTGACATGCGTTACGGAGCCCTAGATCGATCGTGTAGGGTAACTAATAGGGTTATAATACTTACAACGAGGCAGAGCTTCGCTTTATAGGGGTATTATACCCGAGTATTATAATTGCCTAGAGAATTGAGAGAGATTTTGGAATTTTGAACGTTGAGAAATGAGGCCTGAAGCCTCTATTTATAGGCTGGTCGGACAGCAAGTTGCGGCCCGCGACTCCTTTGGCTTCGGCCTTCGCGGCCCGCGAGGTAGACTGGCTAGGCACTAGCCTTGGCCAGTCATTGGCCTATCTTTGTTGAGTCACCGGACACGTGGCGCAATGCAGTGTCGAGCAAGCAAAGGTCCTCGCGCCCCGCGACAGACTCCGGTGTCTGGGTCGCGGCCCGCGAGCGAAGGTATTTTTGTTTTTATTTGTTTTTTTATAAATATTAAAGTATTCTAGGCCCGTTTCTTATATATGGGGTATATTTTAAGACGGTTTGGGTCACATTAAGGGTTCTAGGAGGGTTGTTATATCCTCCCCACCTTGTTTTAGATTTCGTCCTCGAGTTCTACTGGAAGAGGTGTGGGCATTTCCTTTGCATCTCTGACTCGAGCTTCCAAGTGTATTCTGGTCCTCTCTTGGAATCCCATTTCACTTTGACCAGAACTAGTCTCTTGTGTTTGAGATTCTCGATCTTTCTATCTTCAATCTGAATGGGTTTCTCTATGAACTTAAGTTTCTCATTTACCTCTATGTCCTTAAGAGGTATCACTAATGATTCGTCTGCTAAGCACTTTTTGAGATTACATACATGAAACACATCACGTATTCCTGTCATTTCCTCTGGCAGTTATAGCTGATAAGCTACAGGCCCTATCCTTTTAATAATCTCAAATGGTGCAACATACCTGGGGCTTAGCTTTCCTCTTTTAATGAATCTGACTATTCCTTTCCATGGAGAAACTTTTAACAATACCTTATCTCCTACTTGAAATTCCAAAGGTTTTCGTCTATTATCTACATAACTCTTTTGACGATCTCGTGCTGCTTTTAGTCTTTCCTTGACTTGAATTATCTTGTCTGTTGTTTCTTGCACTATCTCTGGTCCAGATAGTTGCTTTTCTCCAATTTCTACCCAACAGACTAGAGTTCGGCACTTTCGTCCATAAAGTGCTTCAAATGGTGCAGCATTAATGCTAGTATGATAGCTGTTATTGTAGGAAAGTTCTATTAATGGTAAATGATCGTCCCAATTTCCTCTGAAATCAATTACACAGGCTCTAAGCATATCTTCCATTGTCTGAATTGTCCTTTCGCTTTGTCCGTCCGTTTGTGGATGATAAGTTGTGCTTAGATTTAACCTGGTTCCCATTGCTTTTTAGAAACTTGTCCAAAAATGAGAAGTAAAATGACTATCTCTATCAGATACAATAGATATAGGAATTCCATGTAATGAAACTATTCCATTTACATATAACTTGGCTAATTGTTCCATACCGAAAGTTTCCTTCATTGGTAAGAAATGAGCAGATTTGGTTAATCTGTCAACAATCACCCAGATTATATCATTACCTTTTCGTGTCTTGGGTAATTTGGTAACAAAGTCCATTGTTATCAATTCCCATTTCCATATTGACATTTCTCGTTGCTGTAATAACCTTGAAGGTTTCAGATGTTCAGCTTTGATCTGTGAACAGGTCAGACATTTAGCAACGTAATTTGCTATATCCTTTTTCATTCCTATTCACTAGAAATTCTTTCTTAGATCTTGATGCATTTTATCACTTCCGGGATGTATAGTATATTTAGACTTATGAGCTTTTTCTAGAATTCTGTGGCGTAGGTTTCCTTGTTTAGGTATCCACATCCTTTTCTTATGGAACTTCCAAATTCCATCTGATCCTTGTTCTAATTCCTTGATCATTCCTTTTAAACCTTCAGCATCGTCCTTGAATGTTGTTTCCTGTACCTCTCTAATTTGCTCATTTAAATCTATCTGCTGATTCAATTTAAGAGAGTGTACTCGTTTCGGCTTTTCATGATATTTTCGACTTAAAGCATCAGCTACTACGTTAGCTCTTCCAGCATGCTACTGGATATCACAATCATAATCGCTAAGAATTTCCATCCAGCGTCTCTGTCTCATATTTAACTCCCTTTGCCCAAAAATATACATTAAACTCTTATGATCTGTGAAGACAAAAAATTTACTTCCATATAAATAGTGTCTCCAAATCTTAAGGGCAAAAACTATGGCTCCTAACTCTAGATCATGGGTTGTGTAATTTCCTACATGTTTCTTAAGTTGTCTAGAGGCATAAGCTATAACCTTTTGACGTTGCATCAACACACATCCATATCCTAACTTAGACACATCACAATAGACTATAAAGTCTTCAGTTCCTTCTGCTAATGCGAGTATGGGTGCGTTGGTTAACTATTGTTTAAGAATCTTAAAGGCTTCTTCCTATTTTAGTCCCCATTCAAACTTAACTGTTTTGCAAGTCAGTTTGGTTCATGGAATGGCTATTCTAGAGAAATCTTGGATAAATCGTCTATAATATCCTGCCAGTCCAAGAAAACTTCTTACTTTCGTTGGCGACTCAAGGACTTTCCATTTGGTAATCGCCTCGATCTTTGTGGGATCCACATGAATTCCTTCATGATTAACCAGATGTCCAAGGAATTGCACTTCTTGTAACCAGAATTCACATTTTGAGAATTTAGCATAAAGCTTTTCTTTTCTCAATAATGTTAGAAGTGTATGCAGATGTGTTGCATGTTCCTCTTTACTCTTAGAGTAAATTAGAATATCATCTATAAAGCCAATTATGAATTTATCCAGGTATGGTTTACATATCCTATTCATCATGTCCATAAATGCGACTGGGGCATTGGTTAAACCAAATGGCATGACGGTAAATTCATAATCACCGTACCTTATTCTGAAAGCAGTTTTAGGAATGTCCTCTTCCTGTACTTTCAGTTGATGATATCCTGAGCGTAAATCGATCTTAGAAAAGAATCAAGCTCTTTGAAGTTGATCGAACAAGTCATCGATTCTCGGTAGTGGGCACCGATTCTTAATCGTAACCTTGTTCAATTCTCGGTAATCAATGCATATACCCATCGATCCGTCCTTCTTTTTAATAAACAACACCGGTGCTCCCCACGGTGATGAACTTGGTTGTATAAAACCTTTGTCAAGAAGTTCGTCCAATTGCTTCTTTAGTTCGTGCATCTCCGTTGGTGCTAGTCGATAGGGTGCTTTGGCAATCGGTGCCGTTCCTGGTATTAGGTGAATTCTAAATTCAACCTTTCTATCAGGCGGCAATCCAGGTAACTCTTTTGGAAAAACGTCTGAGAATTTAGATACTACAGGATTATCTTTTAATTATTTTCCTTTAGTATTAATGATTACAGAAATCATACACATTATTCCTCCTTTCCTTCTATAACTTGCAGCTTTCATTACAGAGTTGAATTTTGTCGACCTAGTTGGCTTATCTCCTTTTATTGTGATCTTTTTACCACTTGGTGTACTTACCTGTACTGACTTTTGTTCACATAAAATACTGGCATGATTGGCTACCAACCAATCCATTCCTAATCCAACATCGAATGCAGCTAGATTCATTAGGTAAAGGTTAGCAAAGAAATGATGGTTCAGGATTTCTATTCTTTGCTCCTGCAAGATTTCACTAATCTTAATGGATTCTCCGTTTGCTGTCTCCACCAAACAATCTTGTTGAAGTTTGGTTAAGGGTTGGTCAAGAAGTTTGTAGAAAGAAGTATTGATAAAACTTTGGTTTGCACCAGAGTCAAAAAATACTTTGGCAAATATATTATTAACTAAGAACGTACCAGCAATCACATCCGAAATCATCTCAACTTCCTCAGCTGTCAAGACGAATGCTCTGGCATTCTTCTTAGGTCCTTCAGTTGTCTTAGCTTGGCTAGTTGTTGCTAGAGCTAGTTTCGGACAGTTCGGTTTAATGTGACCGGCTTCTCCATAATTGAAGCATAGCCTATTGCCAGCTTTCGTTCGACACTCTTCTTCCTTATGCCCGAGTCTTTTGCAGAAATTACAATACCTTGCAAATTTTCCATAATGTTTCTTTTTACAAGTCTTGCAGTAAGGTGCATAGGAAGAACCTGTACTTTTCCCACGGTTGGAATTACCGTAACGAAATTCCTAGGTAAGCTTCTGAGCTAGGTTCTTTCTCTGGTTTTCTTCTTGTGTACGTACCAATTCATCAGTCAGGGTGTTGGCTAGTTCTACTACTTCTTCTATGGTTTGAGGTCTAGCTGCCTTGACTACATGTCTAATCTCACTAATTAATCCCCAAATATATCGGGAGATTAACACTGGTTCAGGTGAGGCTAAGGTTGGCACTATTCTAGCATATTCGAAGAATATGGTAGTATAACCTTTGCAGTCTATTCCAGTCATCTTATGATTTAGGAACTTATTGGCGATTTGTTCCTTTTCATGAGGAGCACAAAATTTTCTTTCGACTATCTCTTTAAAGTTAGTCCATTCCATATTATAATTTCTGTCACTTCCTCTAGACTGGAGAATGGTATTCCACCATTCTAAGGCTGCATTTTTGAAAAGATTAGAAGTAAACATAATCTTATCTTCATCTGCACATTTACTTATTTTTATGAGTGCTTCTGTCTTTTCTATCCAACGCAAGGCTAAAATGGCTCATTCATTGCCTGAGAATTCTATTGGTTTGCAGGCCAAGAATTCTTTATAAGAACAACCGTAAGAGACAGTTCTTCTTCTTTTAGGAATTGGAGCTTGGATTATGGGTCTGTTATTATCGTTCACAGTGTTGATAATATAAGGCATAACATCTATAATTCCTTGTGCTACTATATGTTGGATGGCACTGTTATCTATTTGGTTTCTGTTATTTTCATTATTCTGGTTTTCCTGATTTACTTTGTTGTCCATCTGAATTGGAAATGTTTATCAGGTATCAATTATCACAGAATAAGATGTTGAAACAAACAGTTTGATAAAAAAACGTCGAACATTGCAACTTTTACTCTTTTCATATATATGCGTCGATTACAAACTACAACTGGAATTTAAACACGCTAGTAGTTATGCATCAAATATCTATTTTAGTCTCTCTATTTTAGTTTTTTTATCAAAGTATAAAATTACAAGCATATCTAGGCATTATTCTAGGTATCATGTATCCAATCGTGCATCTCTCGCTCAACATGCTTCCATATTAGCTTTTCTCAAATCTGTCGGAGTCTATCCCCTTCTTCTACTAACTCATCGCCCCATTGGCGAAGTTCCTGCATATTCTCTTCACTTATAGGAGGTAATGGTACTGGTTCTGGGTCAGGGTATCGAGGTATGGGGTGTCCGTAAGGGTATTCTGTTTCCACCAGTCACTATTCCAAAATGGGTCTAAAGGGTTAAGGTCGGTATACTGAGCTATGGGGTTTGGTGGGGGAATTCTAGGGATCTCATAAGGGTCAACATATGGGATTGGGAACTTGTCCTCCTGGTTGGGTTCTAGCATTTGTTGGTCTGGGAATAAGGGTAACAGTGGTGGTTCAGCTATTTGGTTTAGGTTAGAGTCTACTACTGTAGTGGCTAGCATATGGAAATCTGCCAACTGTCTATCTAGTTCCTCTTCCCATGGTGGTCTATTGACTGCTTCCTGAGTTTGGGCATTCACTTCCCTATTGGCTTTTACTATCGCTCTTTGTTGTTGTAATTTCTTCATCCTCTTCATCCTTTCATGCGCTCCTCTATTAAGCCATCCTCTCTTTTTAGAAGGGAACAGTTCCTTAGACTGTGCCTTAAAAATAAATATTCCTTCCTCAATATCAGCTGAATATCCTGAGGGGTTTGGCTGAGATGAGGTTCCTTCATTTTTTTGGGGAACTAGCTAAGTGACGATAAGCGTCGGATGTACCTTGCTCACTCATACTATAAACTAACAAATAGTCAAATAACACAAAATAATAATATACACATTTACACATAATCACATAAATTATTTCCTAACATAGAATTTAAGTGTCAACAGAACACTTCATTGGCTTAAACCAGTGGCTGTAGCTCTGATACCACCTTCTGTCGCAGCCCCCGACCCCTGCCCGGGAGCGGGCGGCCGCGGCACGCAGAGCGGGTGGTATCAGTGTTTATTAATTTGGCAGCGGAAATGAGACATCAGGACCGTAGTTAGGAAATATTTTATCAGAGTTAAAACACCAAACTTTTTATAATAAATAAATGGGATAAAACCCAAGTTTCCATTACAATATGTTTATAGGGATAAAGCCTAGTTTTATTGAAAACAAAACTCCTTTTTATTTAGGTAACTTTTATAGTCACTTTTCCAAGCCTTCAGTGCTCTTCAGTTGGCTTCTATTAGCTTCACATTAAGTTACCTGAAACGCGTTTTAAAAAGGTTTTATCAGCAAGAAATACTGGCGAGTGCATCCCAGTTTAATCAAATAGTTTTATAATCTTTACAGTAATTGAGAGCATCCACATTTACATTGTTTATATCTATCCAATTACCCCTTTGGTACTGTCAATCCTGACTTGTGGTCATGCTACTATTCGCAATAGTAACGATTTTCAAGTAATGTATACAAAACCCCAACATATCGGCAGTAATGGTAGAATTACAAATACTCAATTACTGTTAAGTGTAATTTAAAACATTTAAGGTTTCGGTAAAACATTTTGACTCACAAAAAGATTTACAAAAAAAGATGGCAAAAAGCAGATGTACTCACATTGTTTACTTAGGTAAAACTAAAGCTTCCTGGTGAATCTCCTGGTTATTATCTATTAAAATTAAACAATGCACACGTGTTAGTAAAATAACCCAAATCACATTAACCGAACAACTCGAGACAGAACTCCAATGATTGAGTCAGGCAGAGCCTTGACATGCATTACGGAGTCCTAGATCAATCGGGTGTAACACGAGACAGAACTCTAACGACTGACTCAGGCAGAGCCTTGACATGCGTTACGGAGCCCTAGATCGATCGTGTAGGGTAACTAATAGGGTTATAATACTTACAACGAGGCAGAGCTTCGCTTTATAGGGGTATTATTCCCGAGTATTATAATTGCCTAGAGAATTGAGAGAGATTTCGGAATTTTGAACGTTGAGAAATGAGGCTTGAAGCCTCTATTTATAGGCTGGTTGGACAGCGAGTCGCGGCCCGCGAGGTAGACTGGCTAGGCACTAGCCTTGGCCAGTCATTGGCCTAGCTTTGTTGAGTCACCGGACACGTGGCGCAATGCAGTGTCGAGCAAGCAAAGGTCCTCGCGCCCCGCGACAGACTCCGGTGTCTGAGTCGCGGCCCGCGAGCAAAGGTATTTTTGTTTTTATTTGTTTTTTATAAATATTAAAGTATTCTAGGCCCGTTTCTTGTATACTGGGTATATTTTAAGACGGTTAGGGTCACGTTAAGGGTTCTAGGAGGATTGTTGTAGATGATGGAGATGAGGTTTCCTTATTTTTTCTTCTTATTCTTTGATGCTGGTGGTCTAGGGTTTCTCTGTGACCATGACGGCTGCGGGTGTAGGTTCCGCTGGTGATGTCATGACGATTTTGATGGTTCAGCATGTAGTAAGTGGTTCAATTTTGATGGAAACGATTGGGATTTAGGGTTTATGTTCTGAATATTTTCAATTTTTTCTAAACTGTACGTAAAATAAATAAAGCATAAACACTGCTACTATAGGGTGACTTTTTGGTTTGAATAATTGATGTGTACTGGTGGTTATTGGCGTGTTTGATTGGTTGTGGCCAGTAATAAATATGCAAACTAAAAAAGGTTGGGCTTTTAAAATCCAATTGTAGGGCTTTGTTGTCATATAGTGTGAAATTTGAAATGATTAGAACCTGAAAATGCAAAGAAATTTGAAATGATTTGTTCTGTTAGTTTTCTTAAGACAGACGAAGATTAAGCAAAAAAACTATGTTTTGGGATCATCGGTGAAGGGCTACCGTCTTATCTACTGCATGATGTGTGTAACGATCTTTTAGATTTTCTGTTTTGTGCTCTAACAATGCAGAAATATATGTAGATTGTGAGTGAAAATTTGGAGCTTTTAAAATAAAATAAGCTTCTGCCGAGGTCAGTTTTTCTATTTACATGGAAGTAGATTTCAATAAGCATCTGATTTGTTTAATTTACATGTAGTGACTTAATCTTTATGAGGAAGTTTGGTCTGTATCACCACTTTGTTTAATTTGGCATGATTCTAGAAAGAGACCTGCATGTTTCTGTTCATGAAGAGCACATGCGACTGATTATGCTATAGGTAATGCTTAAACATTGTTATTATATCGTTTAAACTAGACGTAAGTTATAAATAATGAAATCAAATCAATGCAAATCTTATCGCTTCTTTAACGTACGGGCATTATTCTTGCTTTATATGGAGCTGCAAAAATTAAACACATAGCTTTGATAATTCAAAGTGTCAACTGGATTCAGGTGATTTTGTGAGATTTTCTATTCATAATCGGTTCCATTCTTCTAGAGACGTATCTCCTAAGGAATTTTAACCTTAAAAACATCATTATCATATTGTTTAAAATTTCTAAAGAAGCAAAAAACTTGATTCCCAACTATTCTAAAGATGGTCCATTTCATCTGGGACACATAGTTATCAGATTATTACATATCTTAATTAAGGTATGACATGTCTTATTGGCTTTAACTTTTTGATACATTTGTATGTTCTCGCATCATTTTCGCAAGAAATGAAAAATATTTGAGAAATAATGAAAGGAAAAGAAGATGAAACCTACATATGTAATAATGGGATTGCTCATGAATACATACTAATACTCTATCATGCTGTTGCTTCTTTGATGCTTAAAACTTGGATAGATAGGGGGATAGCGATTAAGTAATTCTTGACTTTTTCAGTCAAGAATTGATAAAACTCTTATGGAAGTTGACACATTTTCATTAACTAACACCTTTTACATTTTACACATGCTTGCTTTTTTGGTTTTTTTTGTATTGTCGATGCTCTTTTTCTCCTTCTAAACCATATTATTCCTTTATTTTTTTTTGTTTCTTTTTAATACTTATATTGTTACCTTCATTATATACTTTAATGATATATTAAGTGCATTTTTTTAGCAGGCCTATATACTGGATTGCTTAGACAAGCTGCATACAAGACTATCAGACATGGTAAATTGATGAACATGGTGTTTTACATTTTACAGTAGGATTAATCTAATTAATCATGTAATTATTATTATTATTTTTTTTATTTTTTATTAACATGACCTTGGACTTCATAATAGGATTCTGACAAACAAGGCATTTGAGGCCAATGACGGAGAACCCCTTCATTTATAAGATTTAATTACAAAGTTAAGATTCTAAGTCCTAACGGTTCTAAAATGTGTGAGGGTGCTAGACAAGTGTCAATTTTAGTATGGTTGGATTGACTTGAAGCAATTTTTCTTTGATTTTATTAAAATTATTTTTTAATAATGTTACAATTTTTTTTTGATTTGCTGATAATATATTTTTTTATAAGAGTAACCTTAATTGAGCTATGCATAAGCTAATGGGTCAAAATATTTTTGAGAAGAAAAAGGCCAAAAGTTTTATACGAAATTATAAGGTTGGATTAACGAATAGTTGTTGATATGTTACAGGAGATGTTGACTCTAACCCTTATTACAAAAAAAGTGGTACAGGAAGAGGACTATTTCCATAGAAGTTAGCTATTGCAATTACAACAATTTTAATCAATGAAATAAACAGGGGGTGGAAGTAAATTGAAGCGAATGGGCTGGTTTTGTGTTCTAAACGGTTCAGTTTTCGTGGTCATATGGTTTCAGTTATTAGGGGTTCAATTATGAATTACATATAGATATTAAAAACCAAAGTTGGGGCCATGAGAGTCAGTGCCATGTGTTCAACAACAACAACAACAATAATAAAACTCAGTTACTTTACTTCACCAGGTAGCAAAGGATGAGGGGTTTGAGCTTCCGCCTCCCGGTGAATACGCAGTCGGCATGTTCTTCTTGCCTACTTCTAATACTAGAAGGGAGCAAAGCAAGATTGTGTTTACAAAGTATCTCAACAATTAAATGTACAATGGTGAATTTTCTGCAACAACCTTTGTTTTGAAATTCTTACATCGATCGCCAACATTCGGAGTGCATTTTTGAGCTTAAAAGCAAAAGGGATGTCCATACAAGGAAGCATTGTATGTCCTCTATTTAATACTCCTTTTATTTCGATATGAAGGATATTCATATTTTGAACATTTTACTTTACATATGTAGAATAAATGGACAAGAATCTTTAAGAGAAAATGGAACATGAAATTTGACAAGAATCTTGCCATATGTAGAATAAATATTATAAATTATTGATGTTTTGAGTTGTCTTCTCCAGGCTAAGGTGGAAGTTGAAAGATTGAAGCATTCATGCCAGTCATTCAACAAGACACGTCTTTGAGAAGGGCCCAGTTGCATGTTACAAGAGGTGTTGTGAGGAAGGTCGGACGTTAGATGGTGAAGTTGCTGTTGCAGGTTAATTTTAGTTCATTTTTGTAACTTTTTTACTATTAATCATATTTAACATATGGTAAATTATAACCTATACATTATGTGTTTACAGTTTTAGTTTTAGACACTACTGTTGGTATTAGTTTTTATATAACACACGCATCACATACGTGGTGCGCACACATTGTGCATTGGATTCTGCAACCAAAATGCATCGGAGCACATTTTAAAACCAAGTTTACATGTTGATTTTGTAACCCTGGTTTTTGGTTTGAGGTATACCACAATGCACTATATTTTTGTCGTATGTTGTATGTGTTTGGTATTAGTGGTGGTAACATTGGTGGTTGTCAAAACGGGTAAACTTTAGTGCTGGTCATCATATGTCAAGCTGACACGCTAAGAGTAACAATTTGTATTTTTTAACTAGAATTTTGTTAATAGTTCATGTTTTACTATGATAAGAAAAGTGACATTACTAAATAATACACTTTGAGTGACTTTTGACCGTTTGACTCGAGAAATTGGTTTACATTTTAAATAATTCTATTAATTTTCCCGTTCAACCATTTTAAATAATTTTATTAATTTACCCGATGTAAGGTGCTTCTAGCAGCGTGCTAGCCACTATTTTGTTTCTGGTGTTTCTTTACTTAAATTGCTGTTAAATGGAAAGAAATCCTGAAAGAGGATAAACGTACTCACGCACTCCAATATATTTGTTTCTGGTGTTTTCTTTTATGAATGATAGAGAATCATAGAATTCTATTTTAGTTCATGGATATGAGCGAAAATGCCTCAACTCTATATACATATTCTACTTTGTTTGTGTAGGTGAGCTGTAGAAGCAAAGCTCGTGTTCCTTTTAGATGGTATGTTGGTATGAATGCAGATGGAATTCGAGAAGGGTGATGTGATACTTCTACCTGCAAATGAATGCAGTTGGAATTTCTAGGAGGGTGGTATTGCAGTTCTTTCAGCCCCCAGACCTGGAACAAGTTCGATTTTATGTCTCAGTTTGTCATTTACAAATTACAATTTATGATGGAAGTTAGTAATAACTGTGCACTATTTTAGTAATCTATTACTTTCAATGTTTTTTTTTTTGTTGTATGTACGTATGTCTTGGTTGTGCTTCACATCTGTATTGTGATTGCATATTCCTTCATTTTATACAAGATGAGATGTTGCGATTTTGCAACTGTTTTTACTTTCCTACTTCATGTATATGAGTTTTGAGTGGACGATTCCTACTAATTAGAGTGCGGCATTAGTAATGGGGATTTAAAGGTATTCACTCGCACTAATTTCCAAATTCATTTCGATGTTCTTCAGTTTTTTTATTTTCACTATTAGTTCTCGATTTCACTTTGTTAATCCTTAAGAATCCGGTGTATCGATTTCACTTTGTTAATCCTTAAGAATCCGGTATATCATTTTTTACACATCACTAATTATGTTCTTGAATTAAGCTATTGATTCAACATTCAGGCATATCGATTATCTTTCTATTCCATCATGTTATGTTGTTATTTTATTCCTAAAGATTGTTGATTTTAAACTATTAGGGTTTTTTAGCAAACAACTGATATTATTATTTTTCACATTTATTTTTTGGGTTTTGGGGATTCAAGATTAACCCAAAATTAAGCATATTAGATGGTCAGTTACTGTTTGTGGTCTTTTTCCAGGTGTAATTCAAGGGTGTTTGTTTAGGTTGTTTGGACAAACTAACTGATAAGGATCGTAGGTTGCTAGAAGCATACAAGGGTTACCTGATTGTTGACTCAAGGCTTATAACATGCGATTTAAGGTGGTTTTGCGGTCGTCATCTATATTTGGTTCAGGTCATCATTTTCAAAGAACAAGAATCAAGGGACAACAGGTAAACACAAGTTTGCTAAAACTGTTTCTGCTCTGGTATTGCTTATTTTTTCCCACTTTTGTTTATTGATCTTTATGAGTGTGGGGCTGGATTGAGACACATATCCCATTGTTTCGTTTTGTTTAATTTATGCGTAGAAGGTGCTCGATGAAATGCCTGTGCAAAAACTATTGAACTTGGGTTGAATCATAATTCACATGTTGATTAAATTTGCTTAATATGATTGCCCACCTATGTACTTTGCTATGGAGTAAACTATCGGGAAATTCGGTACCGGTACCGGTTTCGAACCGGGTTGATAGCTTTGGCTCATTCCTACTATGAACTTGGTTTGATTTAATAGGTCAAAGAATCAACAAGGATGTTTAGTCAAAAAGTTGTCCTATGGTTAAAGATAAGTGGCTTCTACCTGAAACCTTGAAATACCATATGTTTACTTATATATTTGCTGTTGAATTTTCGAGATTTTTTTAAACTTAGTCTTATGTTTTGATGGTTAAAAGAAGGGTAGTGGCCCAGTTTTGGTGGTCTTTCTAGATTGTGAAGGTGGGCTTGCAGAATACGTATAAATATAAATAATGGTTTAACACATAAAATAAATATTAGTGCAACATAGTTTAGACATAAAATTAAAAAAAATTAAATAAAATATATGTTTTGTTACTATTTTTGTGAACTAAACATGTGTTTTAGGTGGAACTACTATAAGTAGAATACCCATATAACCATATGTGTTCAACCAATTCACAAAATGTGAACCATCAATTCAGTGATGCTTCAACGAACAACCGAGTGCTTAAGTTAGAGTTGGAAGCCTTAAGAGCTAAGGTACCTTTTTTTTCTTAATCATGTATAATTACATAGGTGGCCCGTTTGACCCATATGTTCCTTTACTTTTAATTATTTACATGCTATCAATAAAATCTTTGAAAAAGGTTGGATCTTTTGTAGGATTTTGATTGTTTAAAGTATCTGGCTTACCAAATCATAGGTCAGTGCTTAAAGTTGGGGTTCCAATAATGCTATTACGAAATATAGACCAACAAAATGGTTTATGCAACGGTACAAGGCTACATGTTACAAAATTGTACAGCCGTGTAATTGAAGCAAAGATAATTTTGGGTTGAAATATTGGTACTCGCACATTCATACCTAGAATTAATTTAACTCCTTCGGATAAAAAGATTCCTTTCGCGTTTCAAAGGAGCCAATTTCTAATAGCCGTATGTTTCGCGATGACGATCAACAAAAGCCAGGGCCAGTCGCTATCAAAAGTTGGGTTGTACTTGAGACAACCGTTTTCACACATGGTCAGTTGTATGTAGCTTTATCAAAGGTTAAAACACGAGATTGAGTCAAACTACTAATACTTGACAACGGCGGCGAACCTACGAATAAAACAAATAATGTTGTTTATAAAGAGATATTCAATGAGTTGTAATTTTTGGTTGTATTCATGCATTTTAATTATTTGGTGTACTCTCTCTCATTTCCGTTAATATTTCAACGTATATATAATTAAAATATTTACGTCAACATGTTAAAATAGTTATTTTTCTTATTAGCCACCCGTATAACACACGGGAACTTAGACTAGTAAATTATATAAATAATAATTAGTTAAGTTATAGGATAGAAGTTGATAAAGAAGATGTCAATGCTCTAAAGAGTTTACATTCATATACCTTGGACATGAGACATTGACATCCAACACACAGTTAAATTATGAATCTTAGAATCATATATAATAGTTTCAAGAAAATTAAATCAATCGTCAAAAATGTATAAACTATCTCACCACTAGGAAAAGCAAGTCAGGGTACAATCAAAACAAATTATGCGTTTCTTAACCACTAGGTCCAGATAACTTTAAATTTAAACTTTCTACTAGAAAACCATAAAATCGCGACAATAACAATCAAATCAAATCAAAGACAAACTCCCGACTGATATTATTATTTATAAAAAAACAATATCATCTCTAAACCTCCAAGAACAATTAATCTACGTTTACCTGATTACTAAACTATACATTTAGACTAGAGAAAAAAAACATTTTTTTATAATCATTATAAGGGTGTTAGGAGTGGTTAAACACTTGAGAGTGACAAACTAAAAAATCAACCAATGAGAGTGTGTCACATCAATCAGTGAAAAGTGTTTAAACTTTGGTGAAAAGTGTTGGCAATGATTTAGACATTTGGTGAAGTGGTAAACTTAAAAAAAAAAAAAATGTGATTGGTTGAGATTGAAATGGACCCCACCCCACACTACCCCCTCTCTCTCCTTCCTCTCTTCCCCGCGTCGGCATGCACCCACCTATTCCCTTGATTTTCGGCATCGGCAAAGGTTGGCGGCGGTGTTTGCCGCGCGACAACCCCATTTGCCGACACCTTTGCCGACTCCACTCCTAAGCCGACTCCACTCCTAACACCCTAAAAAGTTTAAAAAATCTCAACCTCCCTAATTTCTTGAGTCAAACTATCGTAGTTTTCTGTGTTGTCAATCACTATTTTTAATTCAAACACTAAAAACCTAATTGCCGATAATGAATGACAACTGGTGGCATTCAATGCTTAATATAGAAGAAAGAAGTCCAGAATTCCAGAACCAAAAGTTGAAACCTACTCAATTTTTTTTTAATTACTCATATTTAATATTTATCGTAGAATTCTGAGTTGTTCTTGATGATACCATTTACCATGCACAAGTGTGAATATGATAATATGGTTTTGTCATCACTTATAATGGAACAAAAGAAATGAATTTATAATACAATATCACCTTTTGTAAATAACATGTATAACAATCACTTCTATGTTGAAAGCATAAATATCTTCTTCGGATTTGTCTTCAAGTTGTGTTGAGCCGCCGCTAGTCTTGCCAGTTGCCAAAGCTTGGAGTTACACTACTAACATGCATCATAGTTAATATATCTTAATAGTATATCGACTCTATCCACCAAAAGGGGTACGTAGTCGTAGCCTCACTAAGAATCTTTGACAACCAATTAAGTTGGTTGTGTAGGTACAAACCGTGAAGGGTGCCCGCTTCATGCGGCGGGAAACATAAAAACTTCAACGGTGTGCCTTGTTCGGTTGACTCGGTTATTATCCTCAACCAAAACCAAAGTTATCGATTATTCTATTTTATTAACGAATTGGTTTTCAGTTAATTGGTTTGGTTTATTCGGTTACATTGACGGTTTTTGGTTTAATTCGTTTAGTTTTGGTTAATAGCCAAAACCAAACTTTGGCTAAATTTTTGCTTAGAAATAGATAAAATTGAGGTATAAATATATAAAATGGATGTATAAATACATGAAATGGAAGTATAAATACGTAAAATAGAGGTATAAATATGAAATACATGAATTGAATGCATAAACACTAGAAATATATGAAATATGAATGGTTCAATTCTGGTTAATTTTGGTTAAACAGTGATACAAAAAAAATATATAACCAGTTTTGGTTAAAGTATTCGGGTTTCGGTTAATTGGTTTTCAGTTAATTCAGTTTTTGTTTGATTTCTGTTGGGTTTCAATTGTTTTCGTTTCGGTTTGGGTTAACGATTCAGTTATTACTCACATTTAGACACTGTTAATCACGTAACATATCAATTTTTTTAATTAAAAAAAGTTATGAACGTTTTAAAATCATGGGGGTAGTTAATTTTTTATAAGGGGATAAAATGAAACTACTAACTAATTATATATACTTTTATTAAAGATGAGGAATTAAGTGTAATTAAGATGAGGGGATTAAAGTGTAATTGTTGTTTGAAAGACTTAGGATATGTTTGGCATGGAGCTTTTAGAAGCTTTTAGGATCTTCTAGCTTTAAGCTTTTAAAAAAAAAGCTCCTCCTCAATAAAAGGTCTTGTTTGATTGAAGGGGCTTTAATCTTTTAGGTTAGGAGCTTCAAGCTTTTGGTTGAACGCTACTACTAGTAGCGTTTAGAAGGAGCTACAAGCTTTTTGGGAAAAATGACTATTTTAACCACTAAAAATAAGGAACCTTTTAATGCACCAACCTTCTAAATTTTTAGTTATGTCCATTTTGGTCATTTTATACATTTTATTAAAAGCTTCAGCTACTCTACCAAACACCAAATATGAGTATGTTTGGCATAGAGCTTTTAGGAGCTTCTAGCTTTAAACTTTTAAGAAAAAACTCATACTCAATGAAAAGTCTTGTTTGGTTGAAGGAGCTTTAAGCTTTTAGGTTAGGAGCTTGAAACTTTTGGTTAAACGCTACTACTAGTAGCGTTTAGAAGGAGCTACAAGCTTTTAGGGAAAAAATGACTATTTTAACCACTAAAAATAAGGAACTTTTTAATGCACCAACTTTCTAACTTTTTAGTTATGTCCATTTTGGTCATTTTATACATTTTATTAAAAGCTCCAGCTACTCTACCAAATACCAAATATATCTAAAAAGCTACAGCTACTAGCTACCAGCCACCAGCTACTTTTGTCAAACATACCCATATATCTAAAAAGCTACAGCTACTAGCTACCAGCTACAGCTTCCAGCTACTTTTGTCAAACATACCCTTAGCAAGTGAACATCTTGTAAATGACAAATGAATAACAAACATCATTAACTGCTTTTTAACAGTAAAGGGAAATATAAATACAATCGATACATGAATTTTTCATAAACCTCTAAAAGCTTCTTTGTACATAACACTATAAGTTTTATTCGGAACATTGTCATCCTTATCTATTATTAACAACTTTAAACCGGCCTTGGTTTTTTACCTTTGACATAGTGACATATAATTGGCCATGAGTGAAGATTGTGTATTTCAAATACAACCCAACTTTAGATAAAGATTATCCTTGGCTTTTGTTTATTGTCATTGCAAAATGTATTGATAATGAAAATTGTCAACATTGAAACTTGAATGGAATTTTATTGTTATAAGGTATCAAATTGATGCATGGGACTTATGTCCGCATACCGATATTTCCTGCAGAAATTATTCCCGCCTCAATAACGTGTTTACCAAAATACCAAGTGATGTAACATGTAGTCTAGTACCATTACAAAGGCCTTTGTGATCGATGTTACGAAGTAGCATTACCGGGACACCCACCTTTAATACAAAATTATGGCTTTTGAGACCATTAAGAACGTTAGGGGAGTATAAGTCTTCTTATGTGCGATTATTAGGCCCATCCTCTGGTAAAAGACTTCCCAACGTATGATAATTTTGACCAATATGTTTAAATACAAAAGGGTGCATTACCTCTATTAATTTTGGAATCTACCTTTCCACCATTGAAGTAAGAGAAAACATGGAATTGTAGTGGCGAATGTTTTTCAAGAATACTTGCTTCTAGAGTACAAGCTTTTAAATAGATTTAGATAATTGGAAGACGGTAAAGCTGGAAGTTCAACCTTTCGGTAAGCGCAACTAAGCTTATAAGTTATTTTTCCCGAAACCTTTCTTCCCCTTCCAACTTCAATTTTCCATAGTTTAATAAAAGACGGTATTGGAGGCGCCATCCAGCTAACGTAACCAGACATGCTAACTCACACTACCCAGTCTAAACATTAACAACAAAATTAACTATATTATTATCACTATTATTACTTTTAATATTAAAATTATTATTATCATCATCATGATAATTATCATGATAGATAGATTGAATAATCTCACAACATTTCCTATTCTAGTATGGATGGATATTATTTTCTTTAGCAACTTCTATTCCTAAAGTTACATCATTATCACTCTCAATTTGGGCGTAAAGATCAAATAGGAAGTTTATTTTGGCTAGGAAGTATAGGAAGCAATCTCAGCCGTTCATCATCTTTTTTTAAATTTTTGCACGCGTGGGCTTTTTCGTCTTTTTACATCATCATATCTTCGTTCTAATTTATAGATTCTGTTACTTCTTTTCTTAGTTCATCACTCTCATAACAGAATTGAAGATTCAATAACCCTAAATCGCCATCGATCGCAAATTCACCTCTTTTCAAACATTAATCTTCTTTCGTTTGTCAATTCGATAACTTCAATGTCTTCGTCAGACTCTGCTGGTATGTTGAGCTTCAATTTTGAGTAATTTTTTGTTATTTTGTCCAAATTTCATTGTTTTACGTTTTATAATTCGTGTTTCTATAATTAATATTTGATTTTTCATAAGTTTAATTGTTATTGTTGTATAATTTAACATAATTTGTTTGTTTGTTTCTTCATCATTTATTGCGTTTTAGTGAATAGTTGCGTTTTATGTTATTACTTAAATTATATGCATACAAACTTTTAGTTTAAGATTTATGTAATTATAAAGCTATAACTGTTATTGTTGTATAATTTTTGTTTGTTCATCATTGGATGCGTTTTACTGAATGTATTGCGTTTTATGCTTTTATCCATAATAGTTGATATACAAACCTTAAATGTCTGTATTTCTAAATTATTATTAACATATTTTGAGATTTAACAGTAAACACATTACTATATAGGTTGTATTGCTTTTTATGATTTTTTGTTAAGTGTTTCAGATCACATGATGCGTTTTACTGAACGTATTGCTTTTTATGCTTTTATAAACTTTAAAGGTTTGTATTTTTTAAATTTTTATTAATATATTTTTAGGTTTATCACTAAAAACATTATTCTCTAAGAGGTATTGCGTTTTATAGTTTTTTTAATTGTTTCAGATAACATTTCCAAGTGGGAGGAACGTGTATGCACAAACAGTGGAAGAAAGTTTTTCAAACCTAAAGTCAGTGGATCTATTACACCTGCTGTTGGAATGTTTTTTAAGTCATTTGATGAGGCTTTTGCATTTTATCAGAGATATGCACGTGCTGCAGGTTTTTCTGCAAGAAAAAAATACCTCTTGGAAAAATGTTGGTGGTTTAGTGAAAATAAGATATATTGTCTGTTCAAAAGAAGGATTTCATTTTAGCAAAGAAATAGATTCTGGTTCAGTTGAGAATAGTAAAAAGATTGTTAGACGTAATAGAGGTTCAAAAAGAGTTGGATGCAATGCTCATGTGAAACTAATATTAGAGAACAATAATATGTTTAAAATCTACTACTTTGAAGAAGAACATAATCATATCTTTGTTGAAGATGAAGATAATCATTTCTTGTCGGCTGCCAGAAGTATCGATTATGTGAAAGAAAGTTTTATATCTGGATTGTCTGCAATCAATATTGGACCTGTTAAAGCATTCAATATTATGAAAACAATGTATGGTGGTTTTGGTGAAGTTGGTGCTAGTAAAGTTGATTGTAAGAATTATAGAAGGGATTTGAATCTTTACATCGGAGAGTATGATGCTGAAATGGTAGTTAGGCGTCTTATTAGGAAGAAAGAATGTTGTCCTGGTTTCACATGTGATTATGTTATTGGTGAAGATAGAAGATTGAAAGGGCTTTTCTGGGCTGATGAGCAATCAAAAAAATTATACAGTGTTTGGTGACATATTTGGTTTTGATGCTACTTATAAATCAAACATGTAAGTTTTTTTTGATTTATTGTGTTATATATTCTATTGCGTTATATATCCTGTTCTAATTTTTCTAATGCTTTTTTAATTTGTTTTTTATTCAGGTATGATTTGGTTTTTGTACCATTTACTGGTATTGATAATCATTTTAGGAATGTCACATTTGGTGGTGCATTACTTGGTTCGGAGACTGCAGATTCTTATAGATGGCTTTTAAGGTGCTTTGTTAATGCTTTTGGAAGTGAGCCTAAAGTTGTTGTTACCGATCAAGATGCTGCAATGAAGAGAGCTATTAAGGATGTACTTTCAAGAAGTAGGCATAGGTTATGTATGTGGCATATATGGGAGAAATTGAAGACAAAGGTATTAACTGCGTTTTATGATATAACAAACTGCAATTATATATTGTTTTTATTATTGCGTTTTATGTATTATACAATAAGATCCCCTAACATTTTTATCAATAGAATTACAAAACAATTGCGTTTTACCATCAATGCATTCTGTTTATCATTTTCAATATATTGGTTTTTAAATTATTGCGTTTTATGTTTAATAATTTTATAACTTTTTATTCAGGTTGGTCCTGTTTTGTCAGCAAACACTGATTTTAATACAAGAATGACTCATGTTGTTTGGAATGATACTATTATTCTAGAAGATTTTGAAACTGAGTGGCATTCAATAATGTTTACTTTTGGATTGGAAAATCATGAGTGGTTAAAAGATATGTACGATCTTCGATTTGATTGGATTCCTGCTTATTACCATGGAGAGGATTTGGCTGGACTTATGCGTACTACGTCAAGATGTGAAAGCGAGAATTACTTCTTTGGTCAGATTTGCAATCCAAGATGTACACTTGTTGAATTTTTCACTCATTTTGAGACTGCAATGGATATTCAAAGGCATGAGCATAGGAGGAATGATCATGATACAAGGTATATTGAGTGTAAACCCTGGAGTGACTTTGTATTGGAGAAACAAGCATCAGAAATATATACCCAAACAATTTTTAAGGATATTCAGATTGAAATTGATGCTGCCATTACAAAGTGTCTGTCAAAGTCTGTTGATACTGTGGGTGATGTTCAATATTTTGAAATAAAGGATTTCAGACAGCCATGCACATCCTTTTTCAAGGTATTTTTTTAAATTTATATTGTTTAAATATCTATTGCTTTTTATTTTTCATCTTTTATTGCGTTTTATCATTATATTATCATATGGTTGTATCTGTATTATATTTATTATTCATTGCGTTTTATATTACATTTCACTAATTTTATATAGCTTTTTAATCTTTTTTACAGGTGCAATACAGCAAACAAGAAGATGGTTTAAGTATAAGTTGTTCTTGCAAACGGTTTGAACAATTTGGTATATTGTGGCGCCATATATTTTACGTATTACGGTATGAAGATATAAGTGAGTTTCCTAGAAGATATGTTCATAGAAGATGGATGAGAGATGTTGTTTCAGTTGGATCAAATCATTCCAATATTCGGTTTGATGAAATTGGTAGGAATAGTGAAATTGATAAAGTTTATAGAGAAATTGTTGTTGCAAATGAGTATGTGGTTAATAGGCTGGTTGGCGATTTAGATGAACTGTGTCGTTACAGGGATCATATTAAAAGTTATATTGATAAAGTGGATGAGGTTATGGTTGCTGCGCCGCCTCCTAGTCGCAAAGAAAGATTTGCTGATATTGGAGGGAACTTAGAAAAATCAGATTCTATGATTCGTGTCCCGATAAAAATAAGGACCAAAGGATGCGGTGTTCAAAAAAGGATCAAGTCTAATCGTGAGATTGCAATTCAGAAATCATCAAAGATCCAGAAATCGTGTCGTGTATGTGGTGGAAAAGGACATAACAGTCGCACATGTAAAGATAAGGTTTCTTCTAATGCTATAGGTTCTAGCAATGGAGTGTAATTATGTATACAAATTCTGTCAAAATTAGATATCAATAAGTAAAAAAAATTGTCATTGCGTTTTATGATGTATGGATTTCATCTCTTTTTGTTACTACGTTTTGAGATATCCTTCATAAATATCAGTTTGTTTTGGTTAATTGCGTTTTATGATAACAACAATATATTGTTATTGCGTTTTATACATAGAACAATTACTTTAACTGGTATTTTTTGATTATTGCGTTTTATTGTAACACAGATCATAGATCAAATTAAACAAGAAATGCAAGTGGATATCATAAACATTGCGTTTTATACATAGAACAATATATTTTAAATTGTATTTTTTTGATTATTGCTTTTTATTGTAACACAGATCATATATCAAATTAAACAAGAAATGATGAGAACCTTAAGCTTCCATCAGGGATTTCCAAGTCACATATCAACTTTTTTTGGTTATTCCGTTTTATAATTAGAACAATACAATATACTTTAAATGGTATTTGTTGATTATTGCGTTTTATTATCACACAGATCATACATAAAATTAAACAAGAAATGCAATTGGATATAATAAACATTGCGTTATATAGATGATGATAGTTTTTAAACAAACATGATGTTTTCAAACTACAAAATTAAAGAAAAATTACTAGCATAATCAGCTTCATGGATCAAAGTTTGTTTCTTCATCGGATGAGAACCCTAAGCTTCCATCAGGGATTTCCTCATCACTTTCAGATTCAACCCAAAGTTCAACCTGAGAGACTACTGCGTTTTGGAGCTTCTCTGCAAATTTGCTACCAGAGTTGTTGATGATTGGTATTTCAGATAACTGCTTCAAAAACTTTAGATCCTCACTGTTAGATATGTCCTTTGGGTCATACATCTCCACTTCACCATCGTCCCAACTGACTGAAACTTTGAAAGTTTCCTTAATGAACTCCCAAGATGTAACCTGGGTATCTTAAGTTTCAGTTTGATTCGGATTACCATATCTCTTGTGTAGAATTCTGAACAGTGCGGCTGTTTGATTTGTGTAACAAGAAGGTGGTATACCTATTTCGTTCATCCTTTTCAAAACATTTTCATTGCAGTTTTGAAGAACAGAAGCAACGAAATGGTATTTTATTTTTTTCCATCAAGGAATTGAAGAACGAAATTGCCTCTTTTAACCCACCAAACTGATAGTTGTTGATTAGCCATTTTAGGGTTTGTGTGTGTTAGGTATTTTGGTGTATTTTTGGTGTATGATGAGAGCAATCTGAAAATAGTTTACGGTTTCTGTTCTTATATATTGGTAGAGGAATTTGAATCAACTGTTTTAATAATAAAAATGATTATTTTTTATTTTTTTCTTTGAATTGATTGTTCAATCATACAGTATTTGGTATCAGGAATCCAAAAGGCTTTTTAAGGCTTTTTAAGTCTTTTGGTCTAATCAACTGTATAAATTTCTATCATACAGTATTCATATATTGTATATTATTTTATTTTTTTATAACATTTCGTTTTAGAAGATTATAATATATTATTTTTATGATTGTCCTTATTGTAATTATGTTTTAAATTTTTTTTTTGTGTTATAAAAATTGTAAAAAAAAATTTCATTGCGTTATAAATTATATTGAGGTATATGTTTGGAAATAAATAATTAGAAAAAACATTGCGTTTTATATTCAAAACATATTAATAATTAAAATTGACAATGTTGAGTTATAGCATAAAATTAAAATGATGCGTTTTATAAATTGTATATATATTTTATAAATTTTTTTCAAAATAATGTTTAAATAATTTTAAAGGATACATATTGCGTTTTAAAATAACAAACAAATAAGTGCATTTTAAAAATATCATCAAAATATTGCGTTATATGAAAAAACATTACGTTTTATAATAAGTAGCATTTCTAAATCAAAGTAACTAGCAAGATCAAGAAAATAATGAGTTATATTAAAAACATGTTAAATGAAAAAACATTGCGTTTTATAATAAGTAGCATTTCAAAATCAAAGTAAACCAGCAAGAGAAAGCATGTCTTTAATCCTATCTAAACTAGTGTCATAGGATTGTTTTTTAAGTTTCGCACTGAGGTCTCGAAACTTCTTTGAGTCCTGAATAACATAATCTCTTTGTTCGTTGATTTCGTGCAATAATATCTTCGCAATGAACTTTCTTCTTAAATCTTCAAGTTGTGTGGTCTGCTTGTTGACTGGTTTTTTGTTTTTACCCCTTGCAGGTTCTTCATACTCCACGTTAAACCCACAATCCCATTTTTCGACCGGTTCTCCATGATAACATTCCATATGACGCATACTGAATATACCACAGTCAATGCCATTATATTGTGTCCTCCATTTCATCTGCATTCTAACAGGGGTTATTCCCTTTATATCATCTGCTTTTTCATGTCCAACAGATTTAAGGTAAGCTGCCAAAGCATTCCTCTACAGAAAAAAAAAAAAATCAAACAAAAAGATTAGGTGGTTTATATTTGTGTTTTAAAAGCATAAGTAAGAATACTTACTGTATTTTCAGGCACATTCCCATATTTAGCTTCATTTGTTTCTTCTTTGGCACTGTTGTCAATGATGAATATTTGTTTCTCTTCAAGATTGAAGGAGATCACAAAGAAATGCTGTGAATAGAGAATCAGGACTAGGATAATTTTAAAATCCTTTATGCTTTTTAGCTTTGCACCTTGAAGAATTTTTTCTATGTTCATTGTGAATGCTTCTATCATCTTTTCTTTATTTTCAGTTTCTTCCTTATCATTCAATGGAAAAGCCTGCGTAAAATTAAACAAATTAACATATTATTGCGTTTTATGAAGTTAATAAAACATACAGCTGCGTTTTATGAAGGTAATAAAACATACAGCTGCGTTTTATAAAACTCATTCAAACAAAGTAAGGATTGCGTTTTATTATAGAAATAAAACTGCAATTGCGTTTTATAAAACTTCATTCAATCAAACTTCAAAATACATCATTATATGAATACAGAAAAATTGAGTTTTATATATCATACCAGCATTCGAATAGTACAGAAAAATCTTGGAGTTTTGTTGTCTTTTGATCTTCTTTTTTCTTCTTCATTCAAAATATATGACCAACAATTGGTTACTTCGCCTGCGATTTCCAATCCTGGCCTCATTGTTTCAGCAGCATATCTATATAGAAATACATGATTTTTAATTTCAAAGGGAGTATCCCTGCAAAAAAAAAAAAATAATAATTAAATTATAATTTCAAAGAGAGTATCCCTGTGTATATAAATGAATTTTTACATCATTTCTCCTTCTGCATGGAAAGCATATCCCGATATGTTGTTTTCGTGTGCCGTTCTTGCTTCCTTCATTGCTACTTGTCTTAGATAGTACGGTGAGCAAAATACTTCTGGTAAATTTTTCTCTCGATCAGGTCGTACCATCCTTGTGATTATTTCTTATGTTTTGCTTATATTAGTTGTTGGTTGTTCTTGATGAACTGATTTTGCAGGTGTTTTATACGGATCTTCTTGTGGGTTGAGGAATGGTGTGTTTTGAATTAGATCACTGATTTGCTTTTCAGTATTATCCTGTTCTTCAGTTCTATCAAACATTGTTTGGATTCCAGTAATTTGAACATCTTTTTCGATTGATCTATTTTCAGATTCCGCTTGAATTTCGGTTTGTGCAGCGTGAGGAGTAGCATCAACTTCAACTTCATTTTCATCAACATTTGAAGACAACTGAGAAATTTTCAAATCAAAGGATGGTACCTCATTATCTTGAATTTTCTTTTGATTTGATTTTTTTTCTTCTTCATCTGTCTTTTTGATCATCTCCAACATTAATGATGGAGTTTCTTCGCTAAATGATGATTGTTCCATTGAAGGTTTTTCAATGTGTGTTTGCAGAATAGATGCAGGGTCATTGTTACTGATTTTTTCTGGATTGGAGGACTGGACTACAGCTGTGTTATCCTCATTGCGTTTTGCGTCATCATCATCATTGCGTTTTATAATCAATGGAGTTGAAATGATTTGATTTTCAGTGTCTTCATTTTGGCTCAAATTTAGAAATCTTGATGGTGTTTCCATTATAGTTGAATCAATATTAACTTTCTTGTGCTTTTTTGCTTGATGGTTTAATTTTTCAATCAATGACACCCATTCGTTTACTTTGTTATGAAGAGCCTCATTGTTTGGATATTCTTCGACAATCTCATCTATACGTGATTGGATGTTTTCGAAAATTTCTTCAAATCCTTTTAAATGATCATCCAAAACAGTCACAAGATATTCTTCATGTGATTTTTTATCTTCAATGTTCTTCATATTTTCATTGCCAGTTTTTGTTGAATGAATGTCAGAAAGTCCTTCACTTTGATTTTGTGATAGCATGAAATTACGCAGTCGGCTTTGACTGTCTACCCACATTTTATCTTTATTTCCTATTGATGGTTTAATGAAGAATTGCCCCCATGATCCTCCACTTTCTGTTGGTGTTTTCTCAGTTTCATTGGTTTTAATTGGGTTGTTTTGAACATTTTCTTGATTCTCTTGGTCAATCCAGTCTGTTGCAGCTTTAAGTAAGGTGATTGGTTGTTCTTCAGCATCGTCTTCATCATTTTCTTCAGATTCATTTTCAAAAATTTCTTCGTTTTCATTCTCGGATTCAATTGGATAAACATAAAATTCATCCTTTTCATCTTTCTTTTTTTGTTTATTCTTTCTGACTTTTTTCTTTTTATCCATTACAAGACATCTCCCCTCATTTTGTGCAGCAATTTCCAATTCATCTTCAAATTCTTGTAATGTTGTAGAGTCAATTTTATCAAGAGAGAACTCTTCAGTGTTTTCAGCATCGTCAAATCCTTGTTTTTTGTAAGCATATAGTATCTGTATGAATCATTGCGTTTTAGAAATATAATCAATTCAAATTTTGATGCGTTTTAAAATATAAATCATTGTAAACAACTTACAAAACTAATGTTTTGTAACTTTAAATATATTGCGTTTTACACTAGCAAAGAAGTTTTAACAAACAAAGAATATAAAGAAACAAAAATGAAAGATCATTGTGTTTTATAATATACATTGCGTTTTATAAAGTATAGTTTTAAACAAACAAAGAATATAAACAAGCAGCCTAAACAAGCATTAAGCAAATATGTAGCAATAGTGAAGGATCAGATTTCATACCGCTAACAATGCAATAGGTCCATTGAAGAGCTTCTCATTTCCAGGCCATTGTCTTCTTGTACGCCTTAAAACCGACAGAATATATTCACACCAATTAAAATCCTGGGTTTTTTTGTCACTTTTCATTGATGGCAAGAATCTTTGATTAACATTACTACTTTGCATTGCCTTCGCCACGATCGTAAAAATATAACCAAGAAATTTAGTTTGAACAATCTTCCAAGCTCATTTCTTGATTTTAAATAACTAATCAAGTTGTGCGCATACATTCTCTTCAATATATCTTTGCTGAATTGACCGCGCCAGAATTTAATTATAAGATCAGTGTCTTTTGGTCTCAGTTTTTCCTCAATCTCTGTTTTTCCATTTGGTATTTGAAGTACCTTTTGGATAAATTCAGCTGTGATCTTAATCTTTTCATCTCCGGTATTTATCTCATCATTTTCAGCATCAAAGTTTTTTACCAGCCAATATCCGAATTTGCGTGGAACTGAATGCAGATTGAATTTTAGTATGCTCTCAAACCCTATTTCTCTAACAGCATTCCTTTGCTCTTTTGACAAACCTTCAATATAATCTTTTAGATTATTGACTGCACATCTTATGTTGATTTTTTTCTGTCGTAATCATAATATGGTTGTTGTTCTGGTTGTTCTTTTGTTTTATCTTTCCTCAGTGATCTCTTTGGTTTTGATTCTGCCTTTTCCTTCTTTTGATTTTTTGTCGGGTTAACTCTTGGTTGTGGATCAACAAAATCATCATCTGATACATTGAATTGTGTTAAAAACATATATTTTTTTCATGAAATTTGTTAAATGCGTTTTATGTTACCTGAATTTACTTGTTGTTCGGAAGTATGCAGAACAATAACTCGACTAGATTTTTTATCATTGGAATCAGAAACTGTCTCTTCTGATGATTCGATCACCACTTTCTTTCTTCTCTTTTTTTGTTTTTCCTCTTGTTTTTTAACTTTAAATAGAATAATGAAACAATCTCAATTAACAAATTTATGATAAAACGAATTAGTTAACACTCTAAAGATAAAAAGCAGTAATTAACAAGTTTAAGATAAAACGCAATAATTTACATCATATTATTTAACAGGCAATAGTTAACAACACATGTATCTCAGCAAATTCAAAGATAAAACGCAATGTTCTAAAATTCGATTACAATTATGATAATAATAATAATAATCTCTTTGTTTCTGCAACTTTATTAAGGTAAAACGCATTAATTCACAATATATAAATCCCATTAGAAGCATTAGCATCTTAGATCATAGTTTTAACATAAAACGTAATGTAGTCTCTACTAACAAAAATGTTAAAAAAGGGGAAGATATAACTCATTAACTATTTTTCAGAACGGATATGATATATTAGGTCTACTGTACTTCATAAAACGTAACTTGAATTCAGTTAAAGAGCAAAAGTAGATAAAATTACCGTTGTCTGAAATATCTTTGCGTTTTCTAGTTCTTTGTTGTTTCATTGTTGATTTTCGGCTAATATTTTCTTGTTCATCTATGTTCTCTTCTGCTGATGATGTTTTTTGCTTCTTTGATGATTTAGGGTTTTCAGAGATGGATTTCTTTTGAGTAACTCGAATGTAAACCTTCAAATTATCTCTCGACGACGCCATGAACTTCAATGGAGTATGATTTTCTGAAATTTCTGTATGAGTTTGATCGTTCAATGGAAGTGTAAAACGTAATGCACTTTTTTTCGAAGAGTTTCTGTGTATATTCAACGGCGGTTATTTTGGATTTTGACGATAATACCCCTGAAACCCCGGAGAGCGTGTTTAAATGACAGTTTTTAATTTGATTTTGATCTAGACCGTAGATTTTGCAATTGGACGGTTATGATTGCTTCCTATCATTCCTAGCGAAATAAATTTCCTATTTTATCTCCACCCCTCAATTTGGTAGAGAAGGATGTCATTCTACACACCTAAATACTACTACTAGGCCAAAGTTCCTTTTGTGATGTTAAGGCGTCTATGTGTTCAACAAAATTTTTATTTATCAAGGGTTTAGACAAATCATTTATTAAAAAGCATTGGACTACAACAAGCGTTTGACTTCTAAGATTTCAAATTGATGGTCAGGGGAGGTTTCATAGCTGAGGGCAACACATTTTCTTGATTCCCTTAAAATCCTAATATTAATGCACAATCTAAGCATTCAAATCAACATTTAGAATTAAATTCCAGTCTTGCGTCTACAATTTCGATTGGTGTGTGGTCCACCGTGTGTGTATTTTTTTATTATATATAATAAAATAAAAAATATATTTTTTTTTGTTTTTTGTATTTATATAATTAAAAGATCCAAGTGTCCGAAAAGTACCATTTAAACACGTAACTTATTACATATGGTAATGAAATTATAATAACAGCTAGAAAACAATCTTAATTAAGACGTTTAAAGTGTAATATATATTTAACATACAGTTAACTATTGATTTTATTGGATTCTGTCTAGTACATGAAGACAATAAAACACTAACTATTAACAAATCACAAATTGACTTCAAATTAAAGAAAATCATAATTGATCGATAATGTTGTCGATCCCACTATTAACTCTAGCTTAGAACTACTATCATTGTTCAAAAGTCGAACCAAGCCACTTAACTCGAATTTACAAACCACACTAAATATGAGCGCTCAAACTTGGGTCGGTTTTAAACCGAGTTAGCCCGGTTTGATTCGATTTGACTGGGTTGTTGTGTTGACCCAAGTTCATGTGGCCCAAAGAGAGATGGATGTAGTTTAATTTTTGTAAGCCAAGCGATTTGGGACTTATATTTAAAGTCTTGATGTTTGATTCGTTTATCTCTGTGTTGTTTTTTTGGTGTTCTAGTCGGTATAGTAAACTAAAAATTAGTTGGACTAATAGATGAAAAATTCACTCCTTTTCATGTAATTGGTTTGTTATTTATTCTGGGCTAGTGATTTGCTAGCCGAGGGTGTGATTTTATAAAGTTTGCCTTAAAAAAAGATATTCGAACCACTAGGTTTCTAATAATGTTTCTTACCAACTGTCCTAAGAGAAGGTTGGTGTTATATACACCACTAGATACAATAATTAAGCATTGAACTTAGAAAGATTATATGAGCAAGCTAAGAGCCGAACCACGACTAGTTCAAGCTCGATTTGTTTACAAAACAAGTCAATTTTGAGTGAGCATTTTAAAACGAGCTTTGAGTCAGGATGTATTTCAACCAGCTAATAACTATGATCGACATCAGACATTATAAAAGTGCCCAAGTGCCTAATTATCACAATCTTTGGAAAGTCAGCTATGTGTGTATGAATTCACTAAGAGTAACATGCATGAATTCAAAGTATTAAACAATAAATGTAAAGTTAAAATCAAATATACATTGAATTAAAAAGTGTACCTAAAGAGATCTGGTTTATGTCTTTTCTCAAAGAGTGGAAAGAAACTATCGATAAAATCAAAATACATTGAATTAAAAAAAATCATAATCAACATCACATCTACATTGAATTAAATAAATCATAATCAACATCACATCTTAAAGATTTTTTAAAATCATTAAAAAATAAAGGGTAAATTACACTTTTCGTCCTTTATGTTTGTATCGGATTGCAGTGCATAACCTTTAACTTCAATAATTACGGACACAATCATTTATTTGAAAAACTCGTTACACCTTTCGTCCTTTAGCGCTAACCAGGTTAAAATTTTGAGTTAAATCTAGTCACATGAGGGTATTATGGTCCTTTCATGTTTCTATTTAAATGTTAATAGTAAATAAAATTAAAAAATAACATATATACAAACTACAACTTATTTAATCCACATTCAGCCACAGTCTCTTTCTCTCTGATAAAACAATCACTCAACCACCGCCTAAGCCCACCAGCGCCACCGCCACCGCCTGTAACATCACCACCACCATCATCGGAGTTACACGACCACCACTCTCTCTTTCTCTCTCTCTCTCTCTCTCTAAATCAGAACACCACCGCCGGAGATTACATCTACCACCACCATCATCGGAACCCTAGATTTTCTAGATCTACAAACACCGCCAGCACCACCTGTGACATCACCACCAACATCATCGGAGCTACACCCCCTCTCTCTAAAATATGCTCAATCGGAGCCCTAGATTTTCTGAAATTTCTCAATCGGAAATCATGGTTACCTCTGTATACAGATCGATCTCATTCGTCTATCTCCGCCGTTGCCTAGAGGTTTTTTGATCGGAGGTTAGTGGCGACTTCTGATGATGCTTGGAGGTTTTTTGATCGGAGGTTAGTGGCGGCCTCTGTTTTTCTCCCTGTATTTTGGGGTTTTACTTAAGGCTGCGATCTTCTTGTGAGCCTACTGATTCTATGTTTTTTACATTCATGGGTTTAAAATTTAAGCAATTTCAGCAAACCATTTTCTGATTGTGGTGTAATTCAGTCAAGTTGTTCTAGAAATCTTGTTTTTAACGGTAAAACGAGTCCGATTTTCGGGTTACCACATGGTTATGGCTTCCCTGATGTCCAAATTCCCGAGAATGTGTCAAATGTTCTATATCCGTAAGTTACCCGAGTCTGAATCCAGCTTCAGATTTATCTGTTTCTAGTAATTTTAATCGCGCGCGACGAAATGGAGTGTTAGAAGGTAGTGATGATGGTTCGATCATTCAAGGTGAAAGTGTACATCATGTGTGAAATGGAGGTTTTAAAGGGCAAAATAAGAAGGGTAATCATTCGCGGATCATTGGTGCTTGTGAATATGGTAGATTTTCAAAGGGATGTAAATCTTTTTCATCACCTATGAAATGTAACACTTTAGCTGATGTTAAAGTGTACATATATATGTTTGCTAAAGAGCAAAACGGGTGTCGTTTCATACAATTGGTTTTCGATTAGGAGAATCCAAAACAGTTAGGGACGGTGGGTGTGGCCGGAGTGGTGGCGGTGGTGGTGGCAAGATGTGATGGTTAAGGTTTAGGGTTAAGAAATTGGGCAAGAGAAGGGTATATGCAATGTTTTTTTTGTTTTATTTATTAAACATTTAAATATAAACATGAATTAACCAAAATACCCTTAAGTGAATAAACTAAATTGAAAACTTTAATCCCGTTAGTACTAAAGGACGTAAGTGTAACGGGTTTTCAAATAAAGGATTGTGATTGTAATTATTGAAGTTAAAAGCTATCTATTGCAATCTGATACAAACATAAAAGACGAAAAGTGTAATTTATCCAAAAATAAAATTTACTTTATCACCGATACATCACATCAAATTAGATATAAATCTACGGTTAGAAAATATATGATGTTTTAAAATCATTTAAAAAATAAAACTTACTTTATCACCGATACATCACATCAAATTAGATATAAATATACGGTTAGAAAATATGGGTAAAGTTCTTGTACAAATAATCTTAACATACTAAACATACAAATTGAAGGAAAACTCAAAAAGACAAGGTGCCATTTTTGTAATTATCAATAACTATCAAAGTTACTCTACAAATATACCTAAAAAAACCTAACCACTCCCCCCACCCCCATAAAAAACCTAAACCCCACCCCCCCCCCCCCCCAAAACCTAAAAAAAACCTACCCCCCCCCACCCCCAAAAACCTAAAAAAACCTAACCCCCCCCCCAACCCCCAAAAACCTAACCCCCCCACCCCCCACCCCAGCTAAAATGCTAAAAACTAAACCCCCCCAAAAAACCTAAAAAAATCTAAAAAAGTAAAAAAAAAAACACACAAATTATTTTATTTTATTTTTTTAACATTTTTTATTAAAAAATCGCTACTTTTAGTAGCAGCAATTTTTTTTTTTTTTTTTTTTTTTTTTTTTTTTTTTTTTTTTGCTAACGAAATGTAGCGATTTTTTAATAAAAAATGTTAAAAAAAAATTTATGTTTTTTTAGGTATTTTTGGTTGTAACTTTGATAGTTGGTGGTAATTACAAAAATGCCACCTTGTCTTTTTGGGTTTTCCTTCAATTTGTATGTTTAGTATGTTAAGATTATTTGTATTTGATCTTTTGCCTAGAAAATATATCATCTTTTGCCTAGAAAATATATGATGTTTTAATTACAAATATTTGTATGAAGTTATCTGTCTAGCATTAACACTACCATAAGTCATGCATTAAGGAAGCGACATTCAAGAGTATTTACCTTAGTCTCAACCAATCAACATCCGATATGTCAAATTTCATACAAATTACCCATTAGCTTGTAAGTAGTGGCGGCATCTCACTCGTACCATAAACTATATGTATTTTTAACATTAATAAAATCAAATACCCCAATCAATCACAAGCCACCAACAAATCTCAAAGTTAACACCCATCTTGAACAAACACCTTTCTCATGCGCATGGCGAAGCTTTTAACGGGCGGGAAGGGGTGGCCGACCCCCCGAACTTGTGAAGAGTACGTAGTTTTCATACAGAAATTTTTGGGTATATACGTTTTCGACCCCCAGTTTTATAGAAATTTTTAGGTCGGGTAACTTGTGCCCCCTCGGTCTGAAATCTCAAGTTTCGCTAGTACTCATGCGGGTAAACATACTGGCTAACCGAACCCGCCTTGCCTACCCTTGAGGGTGACGACGGTGTTCTGGCATGAGTAAGTACCCTAGATTCCTCTACCCTGTAGTGCCCCGTCCCCCCTAGTAAGAGTTTAGTAAAAACACTCTTTACAAGTATTATCATTACTATCGCTACTAATCAACGTTTTCCATATAATCAACAAATCACCATCAACATGATCTTGCTATCAACATCAAGTTCTTGGCTTCAATTTGTCAACCACCAACAGAAAGTTTCAACTTATCACCTATCTGCAGCAATTTGTATGAGTATATCAACATACGAAGTTTTATATCATTGGACCATCAAAAACGAAGAGGCGGGAATGGGAATGATTCTATTTACGCTGGCTTGAGACGAGTATGTTATCAGGTGATAGCATATTAAAGAATAACAGGGATTCCTGATAACCGTGAGGAAATCCATGATGTTACTTCATATGAATGAAGGCGAGATGTAACTTAAATCATGTAAGTATGGTTTTATAATCACGTATAAGACTAAAACTATTCGAAGAGTACACTATCCAAATCGAAACTTGTTAGCCAACTTTTGCATACAAAAAAATGTCATTTTCAACACCAATTCTGGCATGGTGCAAGTTCAAAACAGATGGTCAAAGGCGAAGTAATACCCGACTCCTTGTTGAAACTGATAAAGCAGAATTCAAGCACTTGGTCCCATGTCTACATCAATCTAGCTGTAAAATGAACGGATGAAAAGAGACAGCCCGTACGTACGTTAGTCCAATAAAGTTAGCCGATCTAATGAGTCAGTCCTTATCAGTGTTCTTTTTTCTTAACAGCCTTTATCAGTATTCATATATGTGTGGAAAAAACGTGTATTCCCGGACATGCTAACCGGCCCACCACCCACGGGCGAAGGTTAGTTGGTGTCCGGGGGTGCACCCGCCCACCCCAATGTTTCGTTTAGAAGTGTATAGGTTTCGATTTTTCGTCCGGAAATTTTAAAAATTATATAGGATCGCATTCCCCCCCCCCCCTCCCCCCCAATTATTTTTCCTAAATATTTATACAATATATAAATTAAAGTAAAGTTTGTTACCACTTTGTATATCCTAAATATTTATACAATATATAAATTAAAGTAAAGTTTGTTACCACTTTGTATATAAGTGATGAGTACTTTTGTAAATATATTTTAACTCTTGTTTGTTTAATCCTAGATTGCCCACCCACAATAAACTTAATCGCAAGTTTTTATGTGTAAGAACGGGTCTTTTGAATGAATGAGATTTTTTAGTTTTATTTGGAACTATTATTATTTGACCTGATCCGAATCGATAGCCGACCCGACCCGAAACATAACGATAGGAAAAAAAATTTGGGTCCCATCACTTTACGCCCCCTCGAAACTTTTGGTCAAGCTCCACCATCGCCCCGATGATTGTGGAGGCATCCCCCGTAGGTCCCCCCCCCCCCCCCCCCCCCCGGGTCAGAGACTAAGATTTAGGAGTGAGAGAACAGGAGCTAACTCAGTAGGCCAAGACGTAGCGACCCAAAAATCAAACCCGTATTTGTGTGGAACTGAACCATGCCAGGGACCACTGAGCTACACCCCTGAGGGCCAGTATTCATATATAGGAAACACATATAATATCTTCATTCAGAAAGTACCAAAAAAATCATTTAGACTTTATAGAAAACGACAGAATATTAAAAGAAAATATAATTTTTTTATAAAGTGTGATGTTACTTTGTATGCCTATGGCGTTATAGGCTAGTGACATTTTATAGGTGGGATAATGCTTAGAAATATTAGGTCCTGCGTTTGATTCTAACAAGGGTTTTTCTTGAATTTATTAGGTTTACTCATGTATAGACGTTATGCCAAGTGTAGATGGATATGATCGGATGGTTTCATTCGTGGTATGATAATACTCTAATAGTCCGTTAGTTATCCAAATTTGTTGTAAAAAAAAAACAATTACCGTCCATTCTTTGGAACTGAACAATAAATGCCCAATTTTTTGATCTTATTTACTCTACTGGCACGCCACGATTTCTTTTTGTTTTTTCTTATATACATATTATTTTAAGTCAAGGCTAGTTTTGGAGGCCTTGTGTAATATATTTTTCGGTTATTAACCAGAATATTATAATATGTCTAGTCATCAATGTAATGTGCTAAATACGCTTACAAACATAAACATGTTCAGTCAGCTGACACATCAGATTTTCATAAGTGCACAAACCCTACAAACATTTTTATGTATACTTATATTTTCACGTCATCACCACCTTTTACATTATAGTTTTAATCCACAAATTCTTTTAATAACTAATCAGTTTTCTATTTGCATATTATTAAAAACTAGGATTGCGACCCGCCGCAATGCGGCGAGATTCTTTAGTTATAACTAAGTCAATCTAGGACCCGCACGTTAAACGGGGAAAAAATAGACGATGTAAAAACGTTCACCCACACACGCACGTTGCGTCGTGTTAACTCGCAAAATTTAGAACGAAACGTAAAAACGTTAAACCAAATACGCACGTTGCAATGTGTTAAGTCACAAAATTTAGAACCAACCATAAAGCGAAAAATTTCCCTAAAATGAAAACTATAAAGGACCAAAGTTGAAAGTAAAAAAAGTTATGAGTATAGATTGCAAAAGATAAAAAGTTTTGGGTTAAAAGTAAAAAAAAACAAATAATTTTGAGTTAAAAGTAATTTATGAAATACTTTTGGGTGAAAAGTAAAAAAAAAATCAATTATTTTGGAAAACCCCTAAAGCCAACGTTACAACAACCATATGCATAACCATTTTTCTTTGAAAACCCCTCAAAGCACACCCCGCATTGCGACGGGGCGTAAAACGGTGTCAAATAATACTAATATCACACAATCGTCATCGACCACCAACACTGACTCGACCTAGGATATGCGTGTTGCGACGAACCTGTCAAACATGAAAAAATAGAGGTAAAAATGTTGAACCACACATGCACGTTGCGTCGTATTAACTCGAAAAATTTAGAACTATACGTAAAACGAAAATTTGCGAAAGATGAAAAGTATAAGTGACAAAAGTTGTGAAGCTAAATTGCAAATAATGAAAAGTTTTGGGTTAAAGTTAAAAAAACAAATTATGTAGGGTTAAAATTGTAAAAAGTAGAAACCTTTGGTTTAAAACTAAAAAATCATGTTTTTTTTTTTGAAAAAGCCCCAATACACAATGTACAATTGATAATGCACAAAAAAGTTGCAAACTTATATATGGAATAATGATAATAGATAAACTAAATATAATAAAGATAATTAAAGCATAACCAAAATTAAAAATTAAACTTAAAGAACTAAAAGTTCCAAACAAAAGATTGGGCAACCTAGAAAAAAAGTAATCTCTTTACCTTCTTACGGTTTGAGAATGAATATGAAAACATTATTCTAAAAATAAATTCCTTTTGTTTTTTAGAAAGAATAATAAAACTAGAAAATTTATTTTTAATATTCTCTATGTAACATTTTCTATTTAGTATCATGTGGCCCCCGCCTTTTATACCAAATGCAAACGTGTACGAAGTGCGCTTCTTCAAATTCAACATTGCTCCAAATCTCCAATGCAAACTTTTTGATTGTTGATAAAATGTCAGCTAAATGCACCAGCAAATATGGTGTATCGGGTTTGGTCTAAGATTACTGGGAGTGGGGCTTGGGTTTGGGGCTTGAGATTTTAATTATATTGTTTAATAAAATGCAATTTACAAAAGACGCAAATACCCTTCTGTCAGTTATTTATTTCAAAAGGAAGTTACAATATTATAATTCCAATCTTGCAATTATTTAAAAAATCTCTAGATGATGTAATCCAATAACCCAAATTAATTTACATAGTTCATTTTCAACCTAGTGATCACTCAAGAACCCTACCTTATATATATATACACACACAAAAGTATTCTATAAAATAAATGTCTAAAAAATGCATCACATACATAGTACAATAAACATTACATGTCACTAATCACTTCAAAATGATCCAAAGAAGTGTATGTAACAAAATACCATACGCTAGCTTTGATATAGTCAAAAGCCTCCCCACAATCCACACGTGCATTACAAACCTAACCTACCTCTCACTACTTCTATAAATACCACCACTCCACCACACCTACCAAGTAGCAAAATCACACACACAACCACAAACCACCACTAGTTTCAAATCAAACATGACAACCATCGTACAACAACCACCACCAACACCAACACCAACACCACCACAAATAACGTTAACCGTCCCATCAACATCCATCCACTCCAACGACCATACAGGCACTTTAATCATAATCAAAACCCTAATTATCCCCATAATAACACGTTGCCATGCAGGCTACTTCCGTATCACCCTCTCCCTCTGCTGCCAAACCCTCTTATGGAAAACCCTCAAAGACCCGCCTGAAAACGCGCACGCCTATCGTCGAATCCTCGGCCTCTTCCCGTCCACCGCCTTCCTCCTCTTATGGTCCCTCTCTCTCCTCATCTTAACCACCCTCTCTATCCTATACATCTTAAGATGCGCATTATTTTCCAACATGGTAAAAACCGAATACCTAAACCATATAGGGGTAAATTACCTTTTTGCCCCGTGGATATCATGGCTTTTGCTACTCCAAACGGCACCGTTTTTGACACCAAAAACTGTTTATTATCTTCTACTTTGGTGGCTTTTTGTGGTTCCTATATTTGTTCTTGATGTGAAAATATATGGTCAGTGGTTTACTAAGGGTAAGAGGATATTATCCAGGGTGGCTAATCCGGCGAGCCAGCTGTCGGTGGTGGGAAACTTCGTCGGAGCTAGGGCGGCGGCGCAGATGGGGTGGAAAGAGAGTGCTATGGTGTTGTTTACGTTAGGGATGGTGCATTATATGGTGGTTTTTGTGACGCTTTATCAAAGACTGTCGGGAAATACTTGTTTACCGACGGTGCTCCGACCGGTTATGTTTTTGTTTATTGCTGCTCCGAGTATGGCTAGTTTGGCTTGGGATGAGATTTCTGGGACCTTTGACTTTTCGTCAAAGATGCTTTTTTATCTCTCTATGTTTCTGTTCTTGTGCCTGGTAAGATTTCCTTTTTTGACCTAATATCATTGTTGTAGTAGTCGTTAGTCGTTAGTCGTAGAGTATGGACTAGCAATTAGCTGGGATTAGTCGGGGATTAATTGTAAATAATCGGCGATTAATCGGCAGCTAGTTGAGATTTTTATACCCATGCCTAATTTTATTTGTTTGTTTGCGAATCTTTGGGTTAGTAAGTGAGAAGTGATTAGGTTGGTAAGAAGTTTGAGTTTAATTAGTTATGTTGATTTGACTCGAGTTATTTTTTTATTTATTTATTTTTTTTGAAACGACAACTTTCTTATGTTAGGTCGTCGCATTTCTTAAATTGGAGAGCCCCGTTGTTCCATTCCGGTCAGACTATGTTGTCTTAACCGGGCCTACACTGGTTTCAGAGTTTGGTTTAGGTGTTTTCTCGAGAAACCATATCGTCGAGTGACAAAGTTTTTTAAGCGTGTTAAAAGTTTGCTTGTTAATTAATCTGATAATATTTTTTTGATAGCTTATAAATTTAAATAGCATTATGAAAACTATATAATAAAAGTGATCATCAGCGATTTTTGTGAAAACGTATTTAAGAGTTTTATTTATTTGTATTGTCTTTTTTTCTTAAAACCGTATTATATTTTTCGGGATTGTGTTATATTTTACGATTTAGTATATCTTTGTGCCATTCTTTACCCTCTAAAACGATACAGAAGGTTTTGAATTTGTTTAATGTATTCTTTTTGTTTTTTCTTTAAATATTATTATTAATTATTAATATGCCACCTAAAATTTGTCTGTTTTCATTAAAGTTTAGGTTATTATAAGTTAAGATCTTTATTACCGGTCACATTGTCACATATAAAAAGATTAGCGTTGTTATTTAAAAAGTTATGTGTCATCATCACCGGTTAAAAAGTTAGGAATCTTAATACAAATAAACATGTTTATTTGGTCGGCAAAAGAAAAAAAAAGAGATATAAAATGATTGTACTGAAAACCTCAAAACTGATAATATAACTGAAAATATGATGTTTACATTGTAATTATATAGAAAACGTTTTTTTTTTGTATAGACAATAAATTTAAAATTTATACATCATAAAGTCATCATATATTCTTATCCATGGAATGAAGGTGTAAAAACTTGAGTATATATAAAAAAAAAAAAAAAAAAAACCTTTGGATTTGACTAAAATTAGCAATCACAAATGATTTTCGTAAGTCAACTAAAATTTTATTTCGTAGTAATAATTAACGTATTTTATGTTTGTATAAACATGTTTATTATATTTGCGCTAAAGGTAAAGATAATTTGCTTTTAGTGAAAGAAATCCAAGGGAAATTTGGTTCGTGATAATTCTGTAACTGTAAAGCCTGAATTATATTTCTTACTCATTTTGTTTATAGAATCCTTTACAGCAATGTTTTAAAATCCGGTTTTATATCGTACTGAATTTGACTTAGAAACGGTTTAACCGGGTGTATCAGACGGTTCAATAGGATGTACCGGATGGTTTAACCGGTTTTACCAGACGGCTCAACCGGTACAACCGACCGGTTTGAACCGGTTTTTAAAACATTGCTTTACAAAATGTTAGTTACAGAATGAATAATAGTGGAATTGGACCTTAAAGAAAGAATGTTGTTTAGAAAAACAGAGAATATTAACCATAACATTTGACCATTTGATCAGGGTTCTGATTAGCAAAAATGTCAAATTGTATATTTAATACCATGATGTTGTAATGCCTTGTTTTTAACTTTTATTTCTATACAACATTCAATTTAATTATTTAGACAGATTGACACATAAGTAAAAATAGCATTAGTTAGTAACTCATCAGTGATGATTACTATGCTTTTAGTCTTTTTATTTTGATTAATTTGTAGGTAATTCGTCAATGATCTCCGACAAATCCTACTGCTGGTGAAAATTATTCTTTTTATCTGTAAGTGAATGTAGTGCATGTCGGTAATCCATCAGTGATGCTTATTGTACATTTAGTTTTTTTATTTGTTTGTCAGTAATTCATTGATGTTCACCGAAGGATCCGTTAAAAGTCAATTTTCTAATAGCAAGTGAATTTTAGGGCTACTTATCGAATTCGAATATTAGGTACTTAAAAACTTAATTTACTTAAAAAAATAAAGTAAATCAGTTTGAAGCTAAATAAATAGAATATCTACTATTAAAAACTGCAATATATTGACTTTTATTGGGAGAAAAAAAATGAAAATTAACGTGCCATTTGGAATATTAAGTTTATAATACGTATTTAACTTGTTGTCTTTTTTTTATTATTAAGTTGATAGAAATTAATTATTTGTTTTATTATTAAGATTAACTAGTTATGAATAATGGTTAACACAAATTTCTTTCCTTTTTCATAACCTTTTTTGTTATTTTGTTTGTAAAACATTTTCGAAAAAGTGGATCAAATACAAAATCGTTTTTTTCTAAAACATACAGGAAGGATTTGAGGACTTTGATAAAATGAATTTAAAAATTATGATTGATGCAGTGATAATCTCACAATCAATTATAAGTTACTGAAGGATAGAAGTATGGTAAAAATAGGGAAACTGTAATTTTTTGAATTTTTTAAACTCATTACTTGCATCAATGTCTTAAAACTCAATAAACTTTTGTTATCTATTATTGTTTTAAATAAATATAACATAAATCAAGATTTTTGTTTTCATAAATATGATTATAATATTTCAATATATTTTTTGCTATAAAAACAACATTCTTTAAAGTTGAAGAACTATGCAAGTATGCAACACATAGTGTTGTTATCCACGTTAGACGATGCGATTATCTCATTTTACACGGTACAGATGGAGGGTTGAGCACGTATCCGTTTGGTACTGAACTGGTACCGATACCAAAAGTACTGGTACCGAATACACCGGTATCGAAAAACAAGAAAAATGATAACCGATACCAATAACTGATACCAAATGTTCATCTCTATACAAATATATGACCAACACATAAATATGATGCGAGTGTGTCCATGGTTGTAAACAAGGGTACATAAAGGGGCGCCAATACCCGTCATGCATCAAAGGCACTCATTTACATGTGTTTCCTTCTCATGATTTCCTATGTTTTAAGTAAAAATTGTCTTAATTTCTACGAGAACTAACCTCTTTCGGAAATAACTAATTCGTTTGTTAATTAATATCAAGATGTCAATTTTGAAAAGATATGATTAAACAAGATTACTTTAAGAGGGGAATATCCACTAAAAAATGGGTTTTTGTCTAAGTAGCCTAAGAAGAATTGTGATGATGACTAGTGACACTTCTTACAAGTAGAAAGAAAGGACATTTTGGTCCTAAAACATTTGTTTTATAAAAATACAATAAAAAATCCAGTACAAAAAAATCCAGTACAAAAAAATATAGTACAAACAAACCTAGTAAAAAATATAGTACAAAAAATCTAGCACAAAAAAAAAAAAAAATAACACAAAAATGTAATACAAAAATCCAACACATAAAATGCTATACAATATAGAAATACAACACATTTTTTTGGGTTTTTTTAGTTGTCATATTTTATATAGGAATAGAGTGCTCAAATTAAAGATAAAAATACGCTCGATTTTATGGTAAAATTTTAATGAAAAATAATATCGTATAAAAAGTTATGAACGTTTAAAAAATATGGGTGATATATGTATGTGTTTTGCATGTGGAGAGACAATATCAATAAATATGATTTTTCAAAATACCCACCCTTATCTTTAATTTTATTGATCTTAACCATTGATTTAAAAAAAGAAATGTTGAAATTCCTTGTCATCCTACTTAGATATAAACTTTTTATTTGATCTTAACCATATTTTAAGATATGCAAAAATATATAACATATATTATAACTTGTTTTAATTTAAAACAAATCTAACTGAGAAGCCAAAAATCAAGTTAATAATCGATATAATACAAGTTATAAATTACGAAGGTAACTTTAACCAATTTTGCATCTACACACCAAAAGTTAATATCATAAAAACTCAACATTATTATAAAGAATATATATTGATTATCAACTCCTAATATAAACCAACTTGTTCTCCAAGTTTATTACCCCTATATATAGTCCATGTATTCTATTGTGTATGACACACCCATTAATAATAAACATCTTTTCTCTCCCAATTATCTCTTCTCATCTTCTTGCTATTAGGCTTATTCATAACACGTTATCAGCACGATTGCTTTGGATCACACAATCATAAGGTATATCATATTCATTATTTTACTTTCATCAATGCTTACAACCATTTACCGAATGCTATATTAATAACGATTTAGCAGCATAAGGTATATATTTTAAAAATAATTGTTCTTAATTCTGTTGCTTTGGGGGAGTTGATTTTAAACCTTTTGGGTTTACTTTGATGGAGTTGAATCTGGGTAATATATATATAACGATCTTTACTGTTAAAATCTATATTAATGATATTATATTAAATATTTAACTTGTATTTTAAAGAATATATTATTCAAATACGATGATATTAATGATATTAAAGAATAACATTAATGTTGAGATATTCAAAATTATATCTAGATGGGTATATATAGATTTAAAATATATTTTAGACTAACTGATAATATCTCTTAGTCAACCGTTATAGATTTAAATGGCTAATAATATATTTTAAAAATAAAACATCTTTAATTGTTTCATCAGTAAATGTTTTTTCAGTGGTGAGTTTTAGATAATTATAAATCAATACATATATTAGATTATTGGGTAGTTATCTTTCATTTATTTTATTTAATCATTCATCCACTTTTGGTTTTATTTGATGTTAGGAAAATGTCTAAGTATGAAATTACTTATGGTATATCGTTCATGTCACATGTTAATGGCCAAGGAACCCGGCTTTAGTCGGTTTTGTTTTGGCTAATTTATTTTTGGTTGCCATCTTGATCGAACTCGTATGTCAAACTAAAAGCCCCAAAACACAATTTCTTTAAATAACATAATTATTGAACATGCAAAGGTAATTGCTAGTTTCTCAAAACCAATATATCACTAAAAAAAAACTGTATTAGATATTAAACAGTTATATATAATCTATCTGTTATCTTATTATATTGCAATCAATGTTATTTACAGTTTAAATTCACATGTATCTTTTTAATACAGTTCATCATGACAAATCTTGCAAAACTTGAGTTCATGGCTTTAGATATTACTGGGAAAAACTATCTGTCATGGGTATTGGATGCTGAAATACATTTGAATGCCAATAATCTGGGTGAAACAATTAAAGAAGGAAATAAAGCAAACACCCAAGATAAGGCAAAAGCCATGATCTTTTTACGCCATCATATTCATGAGGCTTTGAAAAGTGAGTATCTCACTATCAAGGATCCACTTGTCCTTTGGACCAACCTGAAAGAAAGGTATGACCACCAGAAAACGGTAATATTACCAAGAGCTCGTTACGAGTGGATTAATTTAAGATTGCAAGACTTTAAGTCTATAAGCGAGTACAACTCGGCAATGTTTAGAATCACATCACAATTGATTCTATGTGGTGAAAATATTACTGATAAGGAAATGTTGGAAAAAACATTTTTAACCTTTCACCCCTCAAATGTGATACTACAACAACAATATCGTGAAAGGGGTTTCACCAAATATAGTGAGTTAATATCATGTTTGCTTGTGGCCGAGCAAAACAATGAGCTCTTAATGAAAAATCATGAGACTCGTCCGGTTGGAGCAACCCCAATCCCTGAAGCTAATGTGGCAACATATAATGGCCAAAGTGAAAGTTATGGACGTGGTCGAGGTTATCATCGTGGTCGTGGTCGTGGTCATGGCCGTGGTCGTGGTCAAGGTCGTGGACGTGGCCGAGGAAATTATCATAGTGTTCAGTTTAAAAACAAAGGGACCCACCAAAAGTGGCATAATAATGAACATAAATCCAATGAAGAAAAAAATAAAAAGAAGGTGGGATCTTCATCGAATGCATGTTATCGATGTGGAAGTAACAATCATTGGTCGAAGACTTGTCGTACGGCCAAACACTTGGTGGAACTTTATCAACAATCCATCAAAGACAAAGCAAAAGAAATAGAGACAAATTTTACATATGAGGTTGCAAATGTTGATAAAGACCATAATGATGCAACTAATTTGGATTATGATGATTTCCTTATTGAGCCAACTAACTTGGATTCTGGTGATATTGTGGCTGATACAACCCAGTTGGATGCTTGCAATTTTCCTTACATACGAATTATTAGTTTTCAAGTGATGTTATTTCCTTCATTTCTTTAAGACATTTTGTTTGAGTTTTGTTTTGGGATTTGTTATGTTTGAAGCATGTTAGACATTTTATTTATATGATTTTGTTTTGTTTTGAAGCATATGGAGTGTTTAACTAAGATCCCTATTAGTGGAGAAGATATATGTCTAATAGACAGTGCATCAACGCATACGATTCTTAAGAAAAAGAGTTATTTCTCTACTTTAACCATGAAAAAGGCAAATGTTGGTACTATATCTGGTAAATCAAAATTAATTGAAGGTTTTGGAGAAGCTTATGTAATGTTGCCAGGTGGAACACCTTTTAAAATAACCAATGCGTTATTTTCCCCAATGTCTCAAAGAAATCTAATAAGTTTTAAAGATGTTCGTTTAAACGGATATCATCTTGAGACTACATCTGAGGGACATGATGAGTACCTTCATATCACAAATATAAGTTCGGGTAAAAAGCATGTGTTAGAAAAGTTGCCCGCACTTGCCTCTGGTTTGTATTATACTAAAATTAATGCAATCGAATCAAATGCAGTCATAAACAAGAAGTTTATCGACCAAGAAAATTTTATCATATGGCATGACCGGTTAGGCCATCCCGGATCAACAATGATGCGAAAAATTATAGAAAATTCAGTTGGGCATTCTTTGAAGAACCAAAAGATTCTTCAGTCCAAGGATATTACATGTGTTGCATGTTCACAAGGGAAGTTGATTACTCGCCCATCACCAATGAAGGTGGGGACTGAATCCCTGGTTTTTTTGGAAAGAATACATGGGGATATTTGTGGACCTATACATCCTCCTAGTGGACCATTTAGATACTTTATGGTCTTAATTGATGCATCAACTAGATGGTCACACGTGTGCCTACTATCAAGTCGTAATATGGCATTTGCACGACTACTTGCTCAATTAATAAGGCTAAGGGCACATTTTCCTGATTACCCCATCAAGAATATTCGATTAGACAATGCTGGTGAATTTACATCCCAAACATTTAATGATTATTGCATGTCTATTGGGATAAATGTAGAGCATCCTGTACCTCATGTACATACACAAAATGGGCTTGCTGAATCGCTTATCAAGCGACTTAAAATGGTTGCAAGACCAATGATTATGAAATCAAAACTACCAGCATCTGCTTGGGGACATGCAATTCTACATGCAGCAACACTAATTCGCATCAGGCCAACGAGTTATCATACATCCTCCCCATTAAAGTTGGTTCTTGGTCAGGAACCAAATATTTCCCATCTAAGGATTTTTGGTTGTGCTGTATATGTTCCAATCGCTCCACCACAACGCACACAGATGGGGCCTCAAAGGAGGTTAGGAATATATGTTGGGTATGAATCACCATCGATCATTAAGTATTTAGAACCTACAACGGGTGATTTATTTACAGCTAGATTTAGTGATTGTCATTTTGTTGAATCAACATTCCCAACATTAGGGGGAGACAAAAAACAGCTGGATAATAGTATTATTTGGAATGAATTATCATTATCTCATCTTGATCCTCGAACTAAACAATGTGAACTAGAAGTTCAAAGGATAATTCATTTACAAGGATTAGCAAATCAATTACCAGACGCATTCACTGACCCAAAGAGAGTGACTAAGTCACATATACCAGCTGTTAATGCTCCGGTAAAAATAAGTGTCCCACAAGGACAACCACATGTTGGTAATGAGTCTAATGCACGCTTAAAACGTGGTAGACCAATCGGTTCAAAAGATAAAAATCCTCGAAAGAAAAAGGGAGCAAATAATGTAGATGGTCAAGTCGAGGTAACAATAACGCAAGAAAAGGAGTCTCCAAAAGAGACACTAGACATGATGGTTCTAGAAGAACCTCAGGTACCTGAAAACGAAGAGATCTCAATTAATTATATCATGTCTAGAAATGTATGGAACCGAAGCGAAATCGACGTCGATGATAGTTTTTCATATAATGTAGCGCTACAAGTAATGGAAAACAATGAGGATCAAGAACCAAAATCAGTTGAGGAATGTAAACAAAGAAATGATTGGCCAAATTGGAAAGAAGCGATAGAGGCAGAATTGAATTCCCTAAATAAACGAGAAGTTTTTGGACCTGTGGGTCATACACCTGAAGGTGTAAAGCCTGTTGGATATAGATGGGTCTTTGTGCGAAAACGTAATGAGAAAAATGAAATTGTCCGATACAAGGCAAGATTAGTAGCACAAGGATTTTCGCAAAGACCTGGAATTGACTATGAGGAGACATATTCTCCAGTGGTGGATGCGACAACTTTTCGTTATCTTATTAGTCTGGTAATACAAGAAGGAATCGATCTGCGTCTAATGGATGTTGTGACAGCCTACCTTTATGGCTCACTTGATACTGATATTTACATGAAACTTCCTGAAGGATTCAAATTGCCAAACTCATGTAAATCTAGTTCTCGAGAACATCTTTCAATCAAATTAAACAAATCATTATATGGGCTAAAACAATCTGGGCGTATGTGGTATAATCGCCTTAGTGAATATTTGTCGAAAGAAGGCTATAAAAATGATTCTGTATGCCCATGTATTTTTATAAAAAGGTCAGGATCTGAATATGTTATAATTGCTGTATATGTTGATGACATGAATATAATTGGAACTCCAGGGGAGCTTCAAAAGGCAGTTGAATACTTGAAAAGAGAATTTGAAATGAAAGACCTTGGAAAGACAAAGTTTTGTCTTGGGTTACAAATTGAACACCTTAAGGGTGGAATCCTTGTGCATCAAGAAACTTACATAGAGAAACTATTAAAAAGATTTTATATGGAAAAATCACATCCATTGAGTACCCCAATGGTTGTAAGGCCACTTGATGTGGAAAAAGATCCATTCCGACCTCCTAAAGATGGAGAGGAAATCCTTGGTCCAGAAGTACCATATTTAAGTGCAATTGGTGCATTAATGTTTCTTGCTAGCCATACACGGCCTGATATATCATTTTCTTTAAATTTGTTGGCAAGATATAGTTCATGCCCAACAAAGAGGCATTGGAATGGGGTAAAACAAATATTTAGATACCTTCAAGGTACAAAAGATATGGGTTTGTATTTTACAAATCAATCGAAAACAGGTTTGGTTGGTTTTGCAGATGCAGGGTATTTGTCTGATCCTCACACTGGGCGATCTCAAACTGGATATTTATTTACAAGTGGAGGTACTGCAATTTCATGGCGTTCGGTAAAGCAAACAATCACAGCCACATCATCTAATCATGCAGAAATATTGGCGATACATGAAGCTAGTCGAGAATGCATTTGGTTGAGAACTGTAATGCAACACATTCGTGGATCTTGTGGTATTTCTTCGGGAGATGAGGGACCGACGATCTTACATGAAGACAACGCAGCATGCATTGCTCAACTTAAGGAAGGATACATCAAAGGTGATAGAACAAAGCACATTTTGCCAAAGTTCTTTTTTACACATGATCTACAAAAGAATGGAGATATTATTGTTCAACAAATTCGTTCCAGCGAAAATTTAGCAGACTTGTTCACTAAATCATTGCCGACCTCAACATTCAAGAAGTTAGTTCATGGGATCGGGATGCGTCGACTCAAGGAGCTTAAGTGACCATCATCAGGGGGAGATAATACGCGCTGCACTCTTTTTCCCTTAGTCAAGGTTTTGTCCCATTGGGTTTTCCTGACAAGGTTTTTAATGAGGCAGCATTAAGCGTATGAAGTTGATAATCAGGGGGAGTATTATAAAGAATATATATTGATTATCAACTCCTAATATAAACCAACTTGTTCTCCAAGTTTATTACCCCTATATATAGTCCATGTATTCTATTGTGTATGACACACCCATTAATAATAAACATCTTTTCTCTCCCAATTATCTCTTCTCATCTTCTTGCTATTAGGCTTATTCATAACAAACATACCTTTTTTAGTTTTTTTTTTTTTAATCACTAAACCAATGTGGTATATTATATTTCACGAACTTATTTATAATTAATAATGTGCATATTCATGAAACTAATGATAAATGGGGGTTAGAGGGCGATTACATTTCTGGAGGCTACCTAGATGATTTCTTTCTCAACTTGAATACTATGTACTCTTTTATTCATGTAAGCAGTTGAAAAGGAATTCATGTCAATGATTTATGTATGTGAAATTCATGTCATATATATATTTTTTCACAAATACATGCAAGTTCAAATATATTATGAGACTTTAATATATTAAAAAAAGTTGAATAGTTTATTTATGCAAAATGTGAAAGTGTGATGATTATATGGCATTAAACCTATAGATATGTCAAAATGAAAAGGTTGTGTCACTTTTGTGAATTTATGTTATTCCATAACTAAGTAATATCTATTGTTAAAAGTAAAATAGATAGGACATATGTAAAAATCAATAAAAAAAAATCTATGTCATAAAATATTGAATATAAATAATATGTTTTGTGAGAGAAATTGGTAATTTGTACGTTTAAACGTACTTAGTCGCATATTTCAACAAGATATTCACTAACAAGAGGTTTAGGAGAAGTTGGTAGTGTTTGTTTCACATAATTAAATAGATTCTGAATAGAATTAGAATGTAGATTTCATTCTTTATGTTGTTCGTTTCAACAATAGAAGAAGTTCGAATTGAATCTAAATATATAAAAGGTTATTATGTCATTTTACATGTTTTACACTCCAATTCTATTAATAATTATACCAATAAACATATATAGAATTTAATAAAGTCTTTAATATCCAATTTCAATTTCATTAAATTCTATTATCTTAGATTCATGTCAACTAATACAAGCACTATGGTTTCTTTCAATTAAATCAGTTATGTTTTTATTCATTATGAATTTATGATTATGATGCAGATTTTTTTTTTCAGTTTTCGAAACTAATCCGATGTAAGAAGTATTAAATACAAGGGTAAATTACTTTTTGAGTCCCTGTGTTTTAGTAGTTTTAACTAGTTGAGTCCAAAAGCAAAAAGTTTAACGACCTGAGTCCCTATAAGCATTTTCATTAACCATTTAAGTCCTTATGAGTCCAAATTTTAACCTTTTGAGTCCAATTTTTAGACTCAAATCGTTATAAAATGAACAAAATTGGACTCAAAACGTTATAAAATAAATGGCTAGAGACTCAGGGCGTTAAACTTTTTGATTTTGGACTTAAATGGTTAAAACCACTAAAACACAAGGACTTAAAAAGTAATTTACTCTAAATACAATATAACATAGGGGTAGGATTTTTAACCGAAACCCAAACCCGAATAACATTAATCATCCGTTGGGAATAGCCCAATGGTGTTGTTGAGTTAGATAAGGTGTAGAATAAGTGGAGATCATGAGTTCAATCCTCATGGTATGCAATGCAAGTTTAATCATTCAAAAAAAAAAAAGAATAACATTAATCCAAATCCGATTAACGCGTAACCCAAATCATCGAACCCGGGTATACACCCGAACACAACCTTTAGTATTTGGATATATATATATATATATATATATATATATATATATATATATATATATATGTGTGTGTGTGTGTGTGTGTGTGGTTCATTTTTGGATTACATATGGCTTAAACATTGTCAAATTGAAGTTGACGAAGAAAAAAGCAATCTTTTTAACAAAAAAATATCATACTTTATAATTTCACATGTTATGAATTTACATTGAGATAGATGGTAAACGGGCAACAAGCAGCGCTTAGAAGCTCAATTGTCCACTAACTCAATAATTCTTAAAGTTGTCAAATTATTAATGTGAATACCTGACTAACCCAAATACCGACTAAACTGAGCTTATTTGGGTCGCTAATCGGTTACAATTTTGAAACCCCAAAACCTGACAAACCTGAAACCAGCTTACCATACCCGATAACACTCCTATTATAACATAAAAATAACTTATTAGTCGATTCGCACATACCCATTATTATAGACCTATTGGAGAAATTGAGGTAAACATGTCAACTCTTTTATGAAACTAAGTACCTTTGTTATGTTTAAATATATAGGTAACAAGACCAAACTTGTTCAAAAGTTCAATGAAGAAATTCAATGTGGTATGGTGGGCATATTCATATCCATTAACAGTTTTGGCATTGGCTGCGACAGAATATGCGCAAGACACGAAGAGTAGCTTTGCTCATTTGCTTATGCTTCTTCTTTCGGCACTTTCGGTTATGGTGTCAATTGTTCTAATGGTCTATACCGCCCTCAACACAAACACCCTCTTGCCTCCAGACGACGCTTGTGATCCCACCAATGCGACTCTTGATCCCATCAATGTTAGTAGCATAAATTTAGATTCGTCTTTAGAGTCGTCCTCATAATCATTCAAATGTCATGAGAAAGAAGATGTAGAAGTATGATGATGAACTAGGATTGTATATTTCAGCTAAGTACTCATGAATCATAATGCATCTTAAATTAAAAACTACACATAACTATGAAGAACCAAATGGTTTGTAGCCTGGTGGTACCAAAGAGTGTAGTAAGGTATTGTCTTCTCAAGTGGTGAATAAGTGTATCATTTGGAAAGATACGCCTATCTTTCATTTCCTTATGATAATGCCCTTCCTAAACCTTTTACTCTACCTCGCCTTTATGTCGTATTATGACTTGTGATAGTTTTCATGTTGGTTGTACCGGTTGGTTATGAAGGAGCATTTTATTCTCGGAACACAAGGACTTAGTTCAACAAGATTAAATTAGGCCCATTTGATCGGTGACTGATCCCCATTTTGCTTTGGTGAAATTAGAAGCCAAGAAGGGGGGTTGTGTTCCCGATCGGGGTTGATTGCACTGAACCCAAGCTCATACCGTCCTCCCTAAAAGTTAGAAAGGGTAACTTTTTAAACTGGAAAAAATAAAGAATCAAATGATACACAAATCTCTCTAATATGATTATTCTTAATTTCTTATATAACCACATCCATTTGAATTGCAATATCATTTACATATTCCTTTTCAAAAATTAGGTTACTTTTGATTTACAAATAAACTGAGAATGAATGTTTAAAAAAGAAAATAAATAGAAAAATATAATTATTTAATAAGTTGTTTGTTTAATAAGTTGCTATATGAATTAAACTATACTTAATTATTATTCTTATCTATCATAAAAACTAGAAAGGATGCAAGAGGAGGAGAGCTGACTTATCAATTTATCTAAACCCACCAAAAAAATGGTTTTTTTTTTTTATTAAAAGCATAATTTATGTTTTTGGTTCTCAATTTTCCGTACATGTCATTGTAGAATGCTTCTCTAGGTTACAAAAAAATAATAATAATAAAATAAAAAAATAAACTTCGTTTATTGTAAAATCGAAAAAGAAATAGTAATTAGAAAAAGGTTTATTTTGATCTTTTAAATATAATGATTCAAATATATTATACTACAAAGTTGATTCAACATACGAGGTGTGTTTTTAAGATTTATGCGTGTTAAACCTAGTGGTGTTGTGTGGGTGACACAAACTTGAAATTTTTTATGTGAATCAAACACTAAAAAACTATCGATTTTATTGATTGATTTCAAGAACATACAAGAATATCTGAATTAGTTGGACGAACAAAGTAATACCAAGCAAAAGAAGACAAAACTGAATAATCAAACGAATACAGTCGGTTGTAGACTTAGTCAGTGGCGGATCTTGCCCGTTGAACGTGCCAGGGCCGAAAGACACGGGCACTAAAAAAGCACATAATATATATAAAAATTTCAATCAAAATGCGGAAAATTAGCACTACGGCCGAAAAACTTGTCCGGGCCGTGGCCCTGCCAGCCTTCTTCTAAGAACCGCCCTGGACTTAGTCGATGATTTATTATCAAAACTAATACCAAGATCAAGACAAATGAACGTATAAACGATAATGATCGGTTAATTGATAATTGATGATTGAGAATATGCAAAGAGAAATCATTTTACAATGAAGAGTCACTATTATAAGAGACTTGGAAGATTGCTTCATATCCTTAGGATATTGACACCAAATAAATCAACCTTCCCACATTATCCTCTTAGCTTACATATGCAGCTACAAGCCCATAAACACTCCTTGGCCCAATAAGAACAATTCAGCCCAATGACATATTTAACATGCAAGAATAACCGATATTATTGTTAGAAATAGAAATCATATACATATATGGTTGATACTGAATTGAAGTATTTATATATTTCAATAGACTCAAACCCAAATTTGTGTTACACGTTTGAACCTGAACATGTAATGACTGATACGAACACGGTATACTAATCTGACATTTTTATACATTTACAACAAAAAATACAAATCTATATAATACAAATGTGTTTGAATTATAAAAGTTGGCGATTTCTTTTTTTATTTTTTCAAACTATTTTTTAAAATACTTAAGCATTTCAAGTTAGAGCAAATTACTATTTTCATTCCTATTGTTTGTTCGAGATAACTAGTATAAACCATTAGAGCAAATTACTATTTTCATTCAAACCATCAGAGAAAATTACTATTTTCATTCCTATTGTTTGCTTGATATAACTAGTTCAAACCATAGTTGTTAATGCGGTCGCCTAGGCGTGCCTAGGCGCAAGTAATGCGTTGGGCGGGAAAACTGCGCTTAGGGTTCCGAGGCATTTAATGCGCGTAGCTGTAAGTAAGGATTATTATTTTTTTTTAAAGATTCAGTAGCCTCTATCTATAAGAGACCTTTCATACTCCCAAGTTCCCATCAAACAATACGAATTTACTGATCTTCTGTTTTTAAAGATTCAGCAGTCTCTATTTAAAGATTCAACAGCCTCTATCTAAAAGATTCACTGATCGATTCTCAAACAACAACCGCCAATAATCTTCAGGTTCGCTCATGTATGCAAATAATCTTATGTTCGTTCATGTATGTAAATAATCTTTTGTTCGTTCATGTATGCAAATAATCTTCTGTTCATTCATGTATGCAAATAATGTTTTGTTTGTTCATGTATGCAAATAATCTTCTATTCGTTCATGTATGTAAATTCGTTCATCTTGATCCTAATCTGTTATTTAATATCTACATCTCACAGTAACATGTCTTCTCAAAATGAGGCGGGACTGTCCGAACACCGGAAATCTGATTCGGGTTGGAAGTACAACTACCTTGTTGACCCGAAAGACAAAAATTCTATAACATGCAAATTTTGCAAGAAAGTTACAAACGGTGGGATCTATAGAGCTAAGGCACATCAGATTAGAGGCAACCGTAATGTAAGAGCTTGTAACTTGTGTCCAAAAGAAGTCCAGGATGAGTTGAGGGCTTACATGAATTAGCAGAAGTGGTTGAGGAATTTGAAAATGAGGATGTACTTGATATACCCAATCCTCAAAACAAGAGGAAAAAGATCAGTGTGAAGGGACTGGTGGATTTATATATGAATAAAGGTATGTGACTTTTCTGTTTTTGGTTAGTTCATTGTCATAATTTTTGGCGCTTACTAGATTTATGTTTGTTGTTCATAGGTAAAGGAAAGAAAGTTCAAACAAGCATACATGATGCTTGTGATAAGGAGATTAGAGGCAGAACAATACAAGCTATTGCCACATGTTTTTTATCAGGCTCGAATCACCTTCAATGTTGCTAACATGGACTGTTTCAAAGAGATGATTACTGCTGTTGGAAGCTATGGCCCGCACCTTAAGCCTCCAAGCTACCAAGAGCTACGTGTTCCACTGCTAAGAAATGAGGTACAATCTGTGCAACAATGGGTTGAAGGCCATAATTCTAGATGGTCTAAGTTTGGGTGTTCAATTATGTTGGACGGATGGACTGATAGGAGACAACGAACGCTCATTAATTTTCATGTCAATAGTCCTAAGGGCACCGTGTTTTTGGAGTCTGTCGATGCAAGTTCTTATACGAAAATAGGTGACAAAGTGTTTGAGCTTCTTGATAACTTTGTTCAACGAGTTGGCGAGGAAAATGTTATGCAGATCATAACAGACAATGGCAGTAACTTCAAGGCAGCATGTATGTTTATTTACTTTATGATTTTTTATGTTTAAGTTTTAAAACAATCCATGTTTTAATTAAGCTTTTACGTAATGTTTTAGGCAAAAAGTTGACGACAAAGAGACCAAATTTATTTTGGACGCCTTGTGCAGCCCATTGCTTGGATCTTATGCTAGAAGACATCGGTAAGATTGACATAGTTAAAAAAACAATTCAGAAGGGTATTTTTTTGGTTGGCTATATTTATAACCATACCGTTGTTTTAAACATTACGAGAGAATTTACAAACAATAATGAGTTAACAAAAGCCGGAGTAACTAGGTTCGCAACAACATTTCTCACTTTAAAAAGTTTGCACAAGCAAAAGTCGGATTTAAGAAACATGTTTGCTAGTGAGAAATGGTCAAATGGTAAATGGGCGGAAGAACAAAAAGGAAAAAGAGCAAACGACATCGTTTTTACACCTGGCTTTTGGATCAACGTGAATTTTATTCTTAAAGTCATGGGGCCGCTTGTTCAAGTACTTAGAATAGTTGACAATGAAAAGAAACCTGCAATGGGTTACGGAGCAATGGAATGAGCGAAACTTACGATTAAAGCAGCCTTTCGAAAAGATAGTGATGAGTACATTTTTATGTCCGCCATAATCGATAAAAGATGGGATTGTACACTACACCATGGCATGCAGCTGGTTATTATTTCAATCCTGAATTCTATTATGTCGATGAGGAAATCGAGAATGATAGAGAAGTATCGGAGGGGTTGCATGCATGCATTTCTAGGCTTGTCCCATGCAAAGTGAGACAAGAATTGATCATGACTGAGATGATACAATGGGTGAATCAAGCTGGGTTTTTTGGATTAGAAGTACCAAAGGTACAACGTGGTAAAATTGCTCCCAGTATGTTGTCTTAGTTTATTTATTAAGTTTATGTATATATAAGTATTACGTATTAATTTTGATGATATGTAATAGCTGAATGGTGGAAACTGTACGAGAAGGGAACTCCTAATCTGCAACAGATAGCTATTAAGGTTCTAAGTTTGACATGTTGCTCGTCTGGTTGTGAGCGGAATTGGAGCACTTTCGAGCATGTAAAACGTCATACTATTTAAATCTTGTTATCAAGTTTAATTTTTCATTGTCTTATGTAAGTCTTTTTTAATAGATCCATTCAAAAAAAAGGAACCAGTTAGAACATCAAAAGTTGCATGATCTTGTTTTTGTCAAGTATAACAAGATGCTTAAACTTCGAAGAGATGCAAATGTTGCTTATGACCCAATTGCATTGGATGAAATTGATGACAGCAACGAATGGCTAACCGGGGAGATGGATCAAGATAGAGTCTTTGATGATGATTGGAATTTGACATGGACACTTGTTGGGGAAGCTATCGGGGCGGGTGAGGAAAGAAGAACAAGAGCAACATTCTCAAAAGCTACAACATCAAATGCGTCTAAGAAAAAAAAGGTTGATCGATGAAGACCTAATGAACGAAGGTGGGGATCCTATCGTGTTTGAAGTTAATGACGAGTCCGATGGTTGAATGCTTTTAAGACTTTGGTACTTTGGTTTTTTGGTTGTTGTTTTGAATATTTGGATTTGAAACTTTTGTTTTTTTTTTGGTAAGCAGTCACATCATCCCCAAGTTAAAAGGGAATTTCGTCCTGAAATTCGCTAGCCTTATCAGTGTCAGGTTCATCGGTTTTGAATAAGTGAGGATATGAAGGGGTAAGGTCCCATAAACCTCATATCAAGTACTTGGGACCTTACCACAACCTCGTCTTTTAACCCTCTTTAGACCTTACGCGGCTGCGCACTGGTCCAACAAAGAGTTTAGAAGAAAAACAGCAGACAACACCTGCGCGCTAAAAGGAAATTCATAAGTCCTTGCGCCAATTCTCCATAACAAAGGGATAAAAATCCCAGCAAATACTCCCGCTTAAAATAATACCCAAACTTATATATTATTTACCAAACTGATACCACACGATAAGGAGTCACACCGGATTGTGGCAATAATCTTCTAGAAGACTCAATCGTGCACCACCAGACGGTTGGGACACGTGTCATCATCCCAGGCAACCCTGAAATCATGATGATGGCATGGAATTGGAGAGAAACCTCCACGTGCCCACTTTCCACGTGGCAACTCCCCAGCCTTTGATTAAGATCGCAATCCATGTGCTCTCACAATCCGATCAAGAGAGTTAACGGAGGGAAAATAACCGCTTACGGAGTTAGCATCTTCCGTTAATATTTCAACAACGAGTTTTCCCGCCCAAACTCCCGGCTATAAATATGAGAGTAATTCAGGTATGAACTTCAAGTCACACTTACTTCATTAACACTTCTTCTTCTTCATAAACACATACTTATTCACACGCCGGAGTCTGGTTACAGAGAGAACCTCTCTTCTCCCCGTGACGAGGCTAACGGTGTTCTGTTTTGCAGTATTCATCGGAGAAGAAGATCCGTCCCTTCGAATCAAACGAGAGAGAACCACCCTTTTATGCAGAACCTAACCCCCTGGATAATTTGATTCCGGTCATTTATCCAGTGTTTCTTCATTGGCACCCACCGATTTCTCTGTTTCATATGTTTTGTCTCGTTTCGATTTGTTTTCCGTCATTCTCTGTTTTCATATGGCAGAGAATTCATCATTCCACTCATCAAGTCCTCGATCTGAATTCAAGGGTTTTACAGCCCAAGATGCCCAGATCGACGGAATCATGGGAATTAAAGAATACAACAACAATTATTCAGAAGGAAATAACTCCATAGTACAAACAAGAGTTCATAATTGTTCAGATCAACTCTTGGAAAGAACTCTGGAATACTGGTTCAACAGATTCCAGATCGCTATGAACCAAATTTTCACACAAAACATCAGATCTGAGTTACCAAGTGTCAGATCTGATATTCTGAAAGAAGGTAAAGAGAAATTTGACACTACAATATTGGACCCACAGACACCTAATCAGTGGTACATCCAATCTAGGAGTCATGACAAGATAATTCGAAAATCAGAAGATACCAAAGAAGCCGGATCCAAGCAGATAAACATGGTGCAAGGAGGCCCCTCACGAAGGCCAACAAACGGAGCCATAATCAACATAGGAGAGAACAACAAGTCGTATTTCCTGTTGTTCCTGGAGGACCTCAGGAAGAACGGCCAGTAATTATCACTGGTATCTTCGGCCATTACAGAACCGATTACATGTTCATAGATCCAGGAAGCTCGATGGATATAATCTATGAACAGTGTTTCAAACAGCTTGACCCAGAAGACAAAACACGTCTAGAGCCGGTCGATTTTCCTCTCACCGGTTTTTGCAACGAAGCCGTGTTTCCATTAGGACAAATTGCATTTCATGTGACTCTATCAGATCGCGAGCATTCGCGCACAGTCACAGTAAATTTCATGGTCATGCCAGCAACATCGCGCCACGATGTCTTGCTAGGAAGAAGATCACAAAGAGAATTCAGCATGATTACTTCTATTCCACATGTTGCGTGCGGGTTTCCAACAAAAACTGGAGTAGCAATCCTGTATTCCAGCAAGGAACTTATGTACGTAGATGATGAACCACCAGCAGAGGTTGCTAAACCTTCAACATCAAACGAACAAGAAAAGTGAGTTCTTAACGAAGAATATCCTGAGCAAACAATCTCACTGGGACACGCTTTTTCGCCAGCAGTACGCATACAATTGAAAGAGTTACTTTCAAACAATAAAGACATATTCGCCTGGTGCCCAGCAGACATAACTGGAGTTCCGCGGGATATAGCACAACATTGCTTGAACATTCGTCCCTCAGCAGAGCCTGTCGCGCAAGGGCGACGCATTCTCAGCGCAGAAAAGGCGGAAGCAATGAACGAACAGGTAACAGAGTTACTCAACGCCGGGATATTGCACGAAGTACAATACCATACCTGGGTCGCTAACCCAGTAATGGTCCAAAAACACAACGGTGGATGGCGAATGTGCGTCGACCTCAAAGACCTCAATAAAGCCTGCCCAAAAGATTGCTACGCGCTACCAGAAATAGACAAAAAAGTTGACTCTCTAGCATCTTTTCGCTGGAAGTGCTTTCTTGACTGATATAAGGGCTATCATCGGGTCCAAATGAAAGAGGAGGATGAAGACAAGACTGCCTTCTGCACAGACAAGGGAATTTTCTGCTATACAAAAATGCCCTTTGGTCTCCGTAACGCGGGAGCTACTTACCAGCGCTTAATGGATACAGTCTTCGGGGAAGACATCGGTAAGACAATCGAAGTATATATGGATGACCTCGTCATCATGAGCCACGAAGAGGAAACCATGCTTGCAAACATTCAGCTTACATTAGATTCTTTGTGCAGCGTCAACCTGAAACTTAACCCAACAAAGTGCTCCTTTGGGATGGAAGAAGGAAAATTTTTGGGTTTTATAGTAACAAGAGACGGCTTTAAAGTTAACCCGGAGAAGGTGCAAGCCATCCAGCTGATGTCGTCACCTGCAACAGTAAAAGAAATGCAAAGACTCGCGGGACGATTAACAGCCTTGAACAGATTCTTGGCAAATCATGCTGCAAAGTCTTACCCGTTCATTAGCACACTGAGCAATTGTGCCAAGAAAAGCCACTTCCAGTGGACACCAGAAGCAGAAACGACCTTCAAGCAAATGAAGGAGTGTTTAATTCAGCTGCCAACACTAACAACGCCGTGAGAAAAAGAACCGCTAATCTTGTATTTATCCGCGGCGGAGGTAGCGGTCGGCGCAATATTAATGGTAGAAAGAGAAAAAGTCCAGACCCCAATCTACTACATTAGCAAGATGCTCACTGGCCCAGAGACACGCTACTCAATGATAGAGAAACTGGTCCTCGCACTAGTACATGCATCTCGATGACTTCGCCGGTACTTCTCAGGTCATGTTATTACAGTTCTCACTAACTATCACTTGGGGAAAATTTTATCCAAACCCGATGTCGCGGGGAGACTGGCTAAGTGGGCCATAGAACTGGGAGGATACAATATCCTGTATAGACCGCGGCCAGCAATCAAAGGGCAAGTTTTAGCAGACTTCGCCACAGAAGTTCCCATAGACAAAGTGCATGAATGTGAAACAATCCAAAACCCTGTTCCCGTTTATGACGACAGGGTCTAGACTCTGCACACAGACGGGGCTTCTAATGACGATGGAGCAGGCGTAGGCCTCCGATTGGTTAGCCCAGACGATCACGAGCTTACATATGCGATACGCTTGGATTTCCGAAGCACAAACAACGAGGCGGAATATGAAGCGTTTCTAGTAGGCCTCCGTTTAGCGCTTAAAATGGGAGCGAAAAATCTTGAAGCTAACGTTGATTCAAAACTGGTGGCCGAGCAAGTTAATGGGCACTATGATGCGAAAGGTGAAGCTATGGCGTTATATCTGGAACAAGCGCGGATGCTAATCAGCCAATTCCAAATGTTCAAAATAAATCACATAAACAGAAGCGAAAACAAGCATGCGGATTCACTAAGCAAATTGGCTGCCACCAGCTTCAGGCATCTAGCAAAAGAGGTGCGCATCGAGGTATTATCCAATCCTTCTGTTCCTCTTAAGCAAGTAAACATCATTGAGGTCGGCAACCCATCCTGGATGTCCCCGATCATCATGTACCTTCAACATGGAAAACTTCCAGAAGGGAAAGCGGAAGCCAGGAAGATCCAAAACAAAGCGATAAATTACGAAATGGCAGATGGAATTCTGTACTGAAAGTCATTTATGGGACCACTCCTACGCTGCGTTGACAGAACAGATGCGCAATACTTAGTCAGGGAAATCCATGAAGGCTTATATGGGATACACGCTGGACCACGAATGGTAGTAGCAAAGATCATGAGCGCAGGCTACTATTGGCCGAGGATGCACGTGGACGCGGTAGAGTTATTACGAAAATGCGCAGCTTGTCAGCGCCACGCGCCAAAAACCCCCCGTACAAAGAATCCACTCGTACCGGTCACATCCGCCTGGCCTTTTCAGCAATGGGGCATCGATCTTGTTGGGCCATTCCCTGACGCACCTGGCGCGGTGAAGTTCATTATTGTGGCAGTAGACTATTTCACAAAGTGGGTTGAGGCCAAAGCGTTAGCTTCAACCACAGCAATGGTGATCCGCAAATTTATATGGGAACATATTATTTGCAGATTCAGATTACCATTGTGCATCATTTCCGACAACGGCACCAACTTCGCCCCGAAGATCTTCAGAAGTGGTTCAAGGAAATGAAAATTGAAAACAACGTTGCCTCTTTGGCGCATCCACAGGCAAATGGGCAAGTTGAAAGTGTCAACAAACAAATAGTTGACGGCATAAAGGCAAGACTCAGGACGGCGCGTAGAGGATGGGTCGATGAGCTCCCTAGCATACTATGGGCTCATCGTACCATGCCAAAAACCAATACGGGAGAAACCCCGTTCAGCCTTGTGTACGGATCAGAGGCGGTAATCCCAGCCGAAATTGGCCTTCCATCGCCGCGTATGCTTGCCATGGAGAAGCAAAACAATGAGAAAGAGCAAAGAATGGATTTAGACCTTCTCGAAGAAAGGCGCGAGAACGATGCCATCGGAGAAGCGAGATACAAATCCAAACTGGAAAAGTACTACAACGCGCGTGTATGCATGTGTACTTTCGTTCCAGGAGACTTCGTCTTACGCGACAACGAAGCTTCCAATACAGAAAAACCGGGCAAGCTAGCGCCAAAATGGGAAGGGCCATACATTATCAACAAGGTTCTAGGCAAAGGGGCATATACCCTAGAAAGAATCGATGGGACATCCGTTCCCCGCACTTGGAACACACAGCAGTTGCGCAAGTGTTATATATAGCGGAGCTGTTCAACAAATCAGATTTATACAGGCAATGTATCTTTCTATTTTACTTTGTATTATCGGCTCTGCGCCTTATTAATGCAAAAGTTATCCTTACACATGTTATTGTTTGTTACAAATTGCATACAATTCTTTTGGTTTACGCGAAAACAATATGGTGAACATTGTACGCCTCATGAACAGTCTAAGTAAGCACAACACCGCGCACATTTTTAGACCTATGTTCAAACCTGGGCACAACACCATTCTCATTCGCTCTACCTAAACAAAGTAATTATGCATATGCAACATATTGTAATCCAAACACAAACTTGTAAATTACCAAGGCAGATATGCACAGCAGTGCACCAAAAAATATCATTAGTGCAGCAAAAGCACTTTAACAAACCATTTACAAGAACCACAACAGTGTTTCTTCAAAAAAAAAAAAAGTAAAAAGTACTAGTTACAAACTAGGAAAGCATATCTAAAACCCCATACGGAGTATGGAGGACCTCACCGTACTCCGACAAGGGGCGGGGATCAACAATCCAAGGGTTAACATCTTCACCATCTCCAGATATCGTAGCCGGAGGAACAACACGGGGACGTCACTAGTAGACATTCGAATAACCCCCCCCCCTCCGGTCAGCCAGAAATAAGCGAGTCACTGTATGTGCAGACAGCCTGGTAACCCCACCGTTGTTGTCATCTGCAAGACGAAGACAGATTCGATCCTCCAAAGCATCCCAGCGGTTTGCATCATTAACACCTTCATCTCTAACAATAAGATCAGTCAACGGATTGGAAAGCAAAAGCAAAGCGTCTGCAGCTTCAAGAACCTTCAATACCTCAGAAAGTCTTCTCCACCGAATCGGTCGCCTATTGTCCATTTTTCCAAAATTAGGAAAAGAATGTCACACCCAATACGAATATATAGATCAGAAAAGATTAGTGTCAGCATCGAGAAGAGAACTGTGATGATTAAGTATCAAATCACCTGACTAAACAACGACGTTGCCACTGCAAACGTCACATCCCATTTAAAACCCTCTGACAGGGTCCACACGCATTCCCAGAAACTACAGTTAACCAGAAGACGAAGGGTCAGCACAAGCTATAGAAATGACGTAAGCAATCGTCAGCTCATAATTACACAAACTCTTCGCCCAAGATAATAACACTTCAGAATAAACAAAGGTATAAGTATCTTTCCTCACAAACTTTCCATCTTTACTCAAAATCAAAGATCTTCAAACATCAGCATAATAAGCAAAGTGTATCTTCTCATAAAAGATTCCCCACTTTCGCGCCCAAAAAACTTACAAGCATTTCTCTCATATAGTCCAGTGCTCCACTTATTTGCATAAGAGCAACACTAGACTGGGGGGACTTGAAGGGGTAAGGTCCCAAAAACCTAATATCAAGTACTTTGGACCTTACCACAACCTCGTCTTTTAACCCTCTTTAGACCTTGTGCGGCCACGCACTAGTCCTACAAAGAGTTTAGAAGAAAGACAGCAGACAACACCTGCGTGCTAAAAGGAAATTCATAAGTCCTTGCGCCAATTCTCCATAACAAAGGGATAAAAATCCCAGCAAATACTCCCGCTTAAAATAATACCCAAACTTGGATATTATTTACCAAACTGATACCATACGATAAGGAGTCACACCAGATTGTGGCAATAATCTTCTAGAAGACTCAATCATGCACCACCAGACGGTTATAACCGTCTGGGACACGTGTCATCATCCCAGGCAACCCTGAAATCATGATGATGGCATGGAATTGGAGAGAAACCTCCACTTGCCCACTTTCCACGTGGCAACTCCCCAGCCTTTAATTAAGATCGCGATCCGTGTGCTCTCACACCGATCAAGAGAGTTAACGGAGGGAAAATAACCGCTTACGAAGTTAGCATCTTCCGTTACTATTTCAACAACGAGTTTTCCCGCCCAAACTCCCGGCTATAAATATGAGAGTAATTCAGGTATGAACTTCAAGTTACACTCACTTCAGTAACACGTCTTCTTCTTCATAAACACATACTTATTCTCACGCCGGAGTCTGGTTACGGAGAGAACCTCCCTTCTCCCCGTGACGAGGCTAACGGTGTTCTGTTTTGCAGTATTCATCGGAGAAGAAGATCCGTCCCTTTGAATCAAACGAGAGAGAACCACCCTTTTATGCAGAACCTAACCCCCTGGATAATTTGATTCCGGTCATTTATCAAGTGTTTCTTCAGGATACTTGAGCATCATCTGATCCTCGCATTCCCCCATGAACTCCAATCCACGCTTTGAGTTCCAACGAACTCTCACGATTGGTATTCGACTGTGTTTACGGATTTTGACTTCCCGGTCCATGATTTCGACAGGTTCCTCGATAAATTGCAACTTGTCATCGATTTTTAGTTCTTTGAAAGGAACCACAAGTGTTTCATCAGAAAAACACTTCTTTAAGTTAGAGACGTGAAAAACATTATGTCTGCTACTGAGTTCCTCAGGCAACTCAAGTCTATAAGCCACCTTACCGATTCTTTCTACAATCTTGAATGGCCCAACATGACATGGATTAAGCTTGCCTCGTTTCCCAAAACGAACCACACCCTTCCAGGGTGAGACTTTCAATAAAACACGGTCGCCCACGGCGAATTCCAAGGGTTTCCTACGCTTGTCGGCATAGTTTTTCTGGCGATCACGAGCTGTTGCCATACGATTTCTGATTTAAACAATCTTTTCAGAAGTTTCGAGTATGAGTTCTGGAGCCGTGATTTGGCTGTCCCCAACCTCAACCCAACAAAGAGGAGATCTTCAATCCGTACAACGCCTCGAACGGGGCTGCCTGAATGCTAAAGTGGTAACTATTGTTGTAGGAAAACTCCACTAAAGGCAGATTTCTTTCCCAACCGTTACCAAAGTCGATGGTTTGTTCACTTTGACCATCCGTTTGAGGATGATAAGCGGTGCTCATGTCTAGACATGAGTCGAATGATTTGTGCATAGCTTGCCACAAATCGGACGTGAAATGTGGGTCACGATCGGAGATGATGGAGTTTGGCACCCCGTGCTTAGAAAATACTTCCTTCAATTAGATGCTAGCAAGTTTGGTAAACTTATCGGTTTCCTTGATCGCAAGGAAGTGCGCGGACTTGGTCAGACGGTCAATGATCACCCTAATGGTATCATTTCCGTTTTGAGTTTGGGTAAGCTGGTGATGAAATCTATGGAAATCAGTTCCCATTTCCACATAGGCAGTTCTGGTTGCTGAAGCAAACCAGACGGTTTTTGGTATTCCACCTTGACTTTCGCGCAGATCAAACATTTGCTCACATACGTCGCTATGTTAGCTTTCATGTTTGGCCACCAGTATAAGACTTTCAAATCCTGATACATCTTATCAAAACCTGGATGAATGGAGTAGCGAGACTTGTGTGCTTCGTACAACATAAGCTCTCTTAGATTTCCGTACAAAGGGACCCATATTCGCTCCATGAAAAAGTGAATATAGTCAGACTTGGTTACGAGTTGCTTCTCCATGCCCCACATGGATTCAGCTTGAAGGTTCTAGGCCTTTAATGCTTTAGTTTGGGTAGAACGGATATGGTCAGGAAGATTAGAATGAATAGTAAGCTGTAAAGCTCGAACGAGTCTAGGTTTGGTTTCCTTATGACTGGGGGCATCTGCTACAACATTAGCTTTGCATGGATGATACTTGATTACACAGTCGCAGTCATTTAAGAGTTCAACCCAACGAAGATGTGTAGGATCGGTGACCTGACCCGAATGAGTCGTTCAGAGGTGTTCTACTCTGTTTCAGGTGTGGAATAACAAGAAACAAAGCTAGAAACAACTGATTCTTCACTTTAACTACTGATTGTATTGATCTGAAAGCAAATACAAGCAGTCTTCACACCGGCAGCACTTCGGTATGGAAATCGTACAATTCTTAATGTGATTTCGCTCATGACACCTATATATAGTGTTGAGATTTCGCCCCAAGAGACACAGGGCCACAAGAGCGAAATCAGAACATGACCACAAAAGCGAAATCACTACCTAATACCCTATGAGCGAAATCAGCCACTAAAATACATACATTTTCTCATTTTCTCGTAAAACGTGCCCTAATCTTATTCAATGCAATCTAAGACTCGATACAAGACGAAGTCGACAGATGCATGCACCAACAGACTCCCCCTCAGATGTTGATGAGTCGACTATCGAGTCACGACAATATCATGTCTTCACTTCTTCAGTCTTGATCAGTCTCTGGGCTTTTCTCTCTCTCTACCTTCATCAACAGACTCCCCTTTAACAATATCTACTTGAATATCTTCAGACTCCCCCTCTCGATTTGCTGGCATTCCTTTGTTCTTCAGCAATATCTACTTCAGGATCATTGTCTGGCTTTCACAAGTCCAAGATGGTTGCCTGGCTTTAACTTTCATCACAGAATCGAAACTTGGCTTTCTTCAATCAGAGTCCTCAGGTATCGTAACCTGGCTTTCATCTAGCTTGGATATCAGGATCGAATAACCTGGCTCATCTTATCCTGCAAAAAGTCTACCTCAAAGTAAGTTTTACACATTTAACAATTTGAGTATAAACATATGCATCAACATACACTCTTTCTCAGAATATAAATGCATGCACCAACACTGACCCCCCCTCAAAAATAACTTCTCTTTGATGAACCACTTGTTGGTTTAAAACAAACATTTTGCCATTCAAAGCACACTCCCCCTCACAACAATGTCATCATGTTTAGCACTTGGAATTTTGAAAATCAACTTTCCAACATCAGTTGTCGAAAATCTTTTTGTCTTTTTCAAAAGTTTATGCTAAAACACACACAAAATCTTTTTGGATTTTTCTGAAAGAAAGTAAATGACACCACTTGTAAAATCAACAAAATGCAGAAATGAAATATTTACAAACAATATTTTTGTGAGTTTGTGTAAGAGAATCATATCAGTTTATGAGACATGTCACTAACACCGTTAAGCTGCATTACATTTTAAGTTCTACACAATTCACCTAGATTGACAGCATATTTGTTCATATAAATTTTCACACAAATTTCAATTGATCCGAGATACGATGTTAATGTTTTAATTACTTGAACTTATCCGTGTGTCCTACTAACTTGGATATACTCCCATATCCAGATCCCAATATTCAGTCTTACAGGTGAGTACACCACAGATGATATCTGTCAGGGGATAAATGCGAGGGCCGTGAGAACTCAGGTCGATACTTCCGTATACGCAAAGAGATGACGGCTTCGACTTTTCGGTATGTCCCCTTTAGAGGATCTTTTGGTTACAACAGCAGCGACTATCAATTTTATTGTTTCGTCAGCTTGCTGAGGGCGAGCTTATATTTCAAAGCTTTTGCAGAAAGCATTATCCGGGGACTAGGTCAGTACTTCCATACAGCAGAAGTCCCGGGATAATACCCCAGATATCACTGAGCATAAAGACCTAGTATCTCAGAATAAGGGACCTTTCAAACAAGATTTCAGGGGTTACCTATATATCCAAGAAGTTGTTAACCCACATAACAAGCAAGTTTGAAATTTTAGGTTTATATCTCGTCACAATTTACTAAGTGTGTAAAAACCTACTGGCATATCCTCAGTGAGATTGTTTATCACATTTTTCATATTACAATTCCTTAGCATGTTGTGACAGTCTACAGATGTACTATCATTTCCTCTTTTTCACAGCAAAACTCATTTTTGGATATTATCATGTTTTTGGCTTTTTCAAATTTTCTAATGTTTTTGGATTTTCTGAAAAATTTTCTACTCCCCCTAAAATGCAAACACATTAAAGATAAATTTGAAAACAACTAAGCTTTTGACCCAATTGTAAAACCAAACTGTACAAAAACTTGACAACTGACATCGAATTGCATCAATTCGCCATCCACTAAGGCATAAACAATCTGAACTCCCCTTTCACAAACCATTTTCTCATTTAGATTTCAAAACACTTAAGTTTGTTTTAATCAAAATGATTTTTTCGGAAAATGAGTTTGTGTTTATCACTTGTAGATTAACCACTTGTTAAAATCGGGGATATGGTTCATCATCTTGTCTATTTTTAATCTTGTGTAATAAATCAAGTACAAATTAATGTCCCTGATTTACCGTTTTTCATTCAAGCAACCTCTATACAATTGTAAGATCACAAACAATACCACTTGTAGGTATAACCAAACAATACCAATTGTAGGAATGTTACGTCTACATGAATCGTTTTACCAATCAGGATGCCGATTCCTGCTTCACACTTACCAACCTGGAAGCTCCGGCGTAGTCCTTCACCTGTAAAATTTAAACATTTTCAAATTCATTCAACTCTCATAAAACATGAATGATACCGATTCCTGATCCACGATATAAACTTGGGATCTCTGGCATAGTCCTAAGACTTCAAGGAAACAAACTTCCATCCAAGTCTTCTCAGACTTGATGGTTTTCAATTCTTGCGCAGTGGGGTTGTACGTTGCTTTTTTAGTTGCATAAAAATCTTTAACCCCCTTTGCTTTCCCATTCAGCATTTTCCCAAAAAATTTCTTTACATTCCCATTGAATGTTTTCTCGACATCAAACTTAGTTTTCTCGGTATAAAACTGATTCGAGATTTCAACCTTTCCAACCTTTTGTTTAACCTGTTCAAATTTCAGTGATGGAAATTCATCATCATTTACTGAAATTTTCACCTCAACCTGTGGCTCTTCTGGCTTTGTGGAACCAGATTCATCGCCGACTTTCTCTTCAACCTTCTTAACAACCCACACTTGGTTGTCTTTCTTTTTGTCAAAATTCTTTTTAGAACACTCACCAACCTCATAAGTTGAGTTTTCAAAAGCTTTAAATTTTTCGGTTGGTGGTTCAACGTCAACAACTTTTTCTTTCAATTTCTTAGAAACTCCCTGTTTTGATCTGGCATTTTTCGGACAATTCCATGCAATGTGACCAGCTTCATTGCACTTGTAACAGGTTCGAGTTTCCTTTGGATGAGATATTGCAGTTCCATTCTTCTTCTTTTCAGCAAGAAACTCCCGGTTTGTCTATCTCCAGAACGGTTTCTTCTGTTCCTCTTCTGCACTTCCACCTGACACAAATTCTGTTTTTGTTTTAGATTTTTTCATATTTTTATGATTTTCTGGTGGAATAAATCCTAAATATTTCTTTATGTAGCTACGATTTTGGTTTGGTTTCCTTTGAAAACCAGAACCAGAATTGTAACCCTTTTTCTTGTTTAAACGTTGTTGAACTCTTGAAGTGTATTTTTTAGGTTTTTCAGTAAGATGTAAATCTTTTATTTTAGAAATATTAATTTCTGTCATTTTGAAAACCTTTTCGATCATGTCAAAACAAACACTTCTTATTGGAAACTCTTTGTCAGAGTATAATTTGTCAGAATCATTTAAAGTGTATGCGACTTCAAATGTTTCATCATCCAAATTTGCCTTTGATAATAAAAATTCATTACTGTAAGACCGTTTAACCGACGACTTTGGACTGTTGACTGATGAATTTGACCCTTCAGACTCAGACTTTGACTCAGACTCCTCATCAGTATCCAACACCTGATCGACCACCTTTTTGATTAACTCAGACTCATGATCAGTGTCAGACGAGGTAAACGTTGTGACAACCCGAACTTTTAATGTTAGTAATTCTTGGTTCCTCGACTCCTAGTTGGCACGTTACATTTTATGTTGCATTTATTTGCATTTTTATGCTTCATCATTTATTAATCATGTATGTGTTGCATTAAACATCTAATAGTCTATGGGGTTGCAGGTGTGGTTTTTTTTGTAAGTTGTACATCCTACTTGTTGTTGTAATATATTAAACATACATGTTCATCTAGCCGTATATATATTTCGGGTATAGAGACTCTCATCGGCCCAACTATTATATTAGCCCAGCCCGAGCCCAGATCCCCTTTAATTAGCCATATACATCATATGCGTGACCTGATCCCCATTAGTTGTTAGCATATTCCAAATCTTAGAAACCCTATTCCTCATGCAATTGGCGGCAGTTTCCTCCTCCCCATCATCCCATCATCAGTAGCAGCCATCAACAACAGTAATTTCTTCAAGCCCTTGGTCATGCTTACTACCTTGCACTCTCCTATTACATGTTAACAACCTCGCCATGATCATCCACCCGTTACCGGAGTATTATCGGAGCAAGTGAAGTTGTCGGGAGACGCGGAGGATCACGACGGGAACCATTCTTTGACTCTTAAATATTTAATAACACCTCTATTCACGTCGGCAATGAAACACGACTCACCGAAGACACGAAGGCGTTGCCGGAAGCACCCGAAGCTCTCCTCCTTTCGACTCTGCTCCTCTTTTCCCTCTCACGCTGTGGTTGACGGAAGTCAGGTCCCAAGGTCACAACGTAATCGGTTAGTACAATTCTCTCCGTAGTCTTTAATTAAGATTTCGTCGCCTTGGTTTCGGTTGCGGTTCGTCCTCGACTAAGAATAATTGTACGAAATAGGATTTATATATGAAGCTACTGTTAATATTAGGCGAGATCGTGACAAGACAAGTTGATTATATGTTATGTATGTGCGCATGTGAATTGTTTTAAAATCTGTTTGTGAACATATGAATGAATAAGGTGTGTAAGGTTTGTTTTAAAGTTGTGATGATTGAAATTTATAAACGAATCAGGGTTTCTTTATGTTAGAAGTCACGATAATAAGAACATGATCATGTGCATGAACTGTGATGAGAAATTGTGATGATTATTTGATTTGGTTGATTAGGGCATCGATACATGACTGTTGTGGTTTAGGTTTGCATATGATAATATGTGGGTTAATGTTCTGTATGACCTTGTGGTAAGAAATCTTGTATACACTTGCATAACACAAACAGAATTGTTAGAAGAGATAAATCGATGACTTGTATACACTTTTGTTAATTGATGGCTGAATATATTAGTTGACAGTGCATGTTATTTGATCAATAATGCAAACCGAGTACTAGAAATATCATATGAATATTGAGGGTTGGTTGATCGGGTGCTGGGTTGGATTACAAAAGGGGCGGTTGATAGTGGGCCGGTTAGTGAGAAAACAGCAGGTCCAAATGTGATGTCCACTATTGTGTTGATTGGGTTTTGGTTGTTACTTGATCAATTAAAAACAATGGATAAGGGTGCTAGTTGGGCCGCATGAAATTGTATCATATATAAGTAATCACACAGGGTCTGGTAGGTTGGTTTTGGGGCCCGATTCAAGTCAATTGGTGAATCCGTTGAATTTGGTTAATGGGCCGGGTGCACCAGTTGGGTTAAATGAATGGAACGGCCCAACCGAACAGGTTTAACGACTGGGCCGGTTGACTTGGGAGCTATATGATGAACCGAATCTATATAACACATTGTGTGTTATTCGGAAATATGGCAGCGTGGAACACATATGATCCGAATGTGGAGTGAGTGTGATACATTAATTAGCATTGTGAATAGCCTATGATCAGAGTACCTGCATGTCGTGTGTGTCAATATGTGTTACATGAATACGTTTGAACTTTACATGTGAACATGCGTGAATACATGGAACTAACTGCCTTTGTAAACCTGGTAGGATTCGATTGGTTAACTGTTAAACAAGCACTAAGTCTAACCGAGCAAACCGAAGGTGAGTTCACTACATTCGAGCATGCGTCCCAGTGGTTGGGGACAGTCAGTGGGTATCCCGTGGAGGGATAAGTCTTTTGGGTAAAAACGGGTATATTGGTTAATATTCTCACCTATCATTCTTGTAAGTCCCTTATTATGTTACCTGGAGGGTAACGGGTGTTAGTTGGTAGCGCTACTTAGGTTTGGCACCCTCACACCGCTCCTAGAGAGGACGGATGTGAACTAATGACCCAGTCGGGCCCAGTACTGGATAGGAGTACGTGGGAAAGGGCAGTCATGTACTTCAGGAGCCGTCTTGTTCGGAATTGGAATATTAACAATATTACTTGCATTGGTTATCGAACTGTTTTACATTCATCTGGTAACAAACGTTTTCTTAAACTGTGGACTCGCCAGCTTCGTCTGATACACTTGTTACATGCTCGCAGGTCGTTAGGTGATTGAAACAGGAGCTTGCTGGCTGGAGAGCAAGAGTGGTCATGGTCATACCAACGGGATTATTTGTCAAATACTTATTTATTATGATTGAATTCGTATTTACCTTATGATACTTTAATGCTTCCGCTGAACTTGTGATTTTGAATAACTTAAATGATGGAACTTTATTACAACTTGTGATTCAATGTAATTAGTGGCTCATTGCTAGTAGTCACACGCCTAACAGGGACACTCCCTAGGTGGTAATTTGAGGGTGTGACAGTTTGGTATCAGAGCCACTGGTTATAGTGAACTTGATTTTAAAACGTTTTTATAAAACCAGACTATAACCGAACTGATCCGAAATCGACCATGACACTCAGCTCCGGACTGCAAGGTTCGTCTCTTGTTTACTATTGCACATTATCTCTAATATTTACTATTAGATAACATTACATGTGAATGTACACTTGGCACAACAGTATGAACTTATATGATGATAATCCACGTTACGTGTTTTAAGAGTGCAACTTTCCTTGAACTTTCATGGTCTGTGTTGTAGTGTCACCTACTTTATTGCTTGAATTCGGGGAACCTTTCTAACACGAATTGAGTGGAGCTGAGATGAACATGCAAATTGGATTATTATTGTGGGTGCACACATAATAATAATGTGGGGTGCATGTGAGTATCAGTGAAACTTGACAAGTGTGAAAAGGGTTCCGCTCTGTTAATTGATGTTATGTTAGAACTCAGCAGTCTATAGGAGTCATAGCAGTGATTGTCTCCTACTCGAACATGATCTTTTCACTCCACTCTGAATTCTTGCGAATCTCGAAGCTATCGAATATACCTGAACACCCATCTGAACGTCTAGAGAACTGTGTAGAATGCTAGGTGCTTGTACGGACGTCCCTGAGTTGGATGTCACAACGTCGAATGATTGGCCTATACCTCCCTCACTTCTCTCTGTTTGCCGAAACTTAATGTATTGACGTCTTAGATTCCGAAGTGCGATCACTTCTACAACACTCTCGTAATGGACCGTGTATTACCCAAGCAACTTGCAGCATCGGTGGGCAAAAGGATGATCGTAGTATCTCAACGACTTCAGTATTAGAACGGCCTTGGTTTCTGGCAACGAACACCAACAAGTTGGCTTCAGTTGAATCCTTAACCCTAGTAAGCAACTTGTGGGAGTCAACACTTACGAATTAATCGGGAGCATTCTACATAATTGATGACAACTGACTATAGGGTGGAATGTGTAGCTGCCCGCACCAGGAGTAACGCCTTAGGACGTGACATGGAAATGTGACAAGATGGACCCAGTTTGTGAAAGATTTTTAGGGCCTCGGCTCAAGCAACGACAGAAGAGGCAACAGTCACGGCAATATCCAGGAACCCGTAATCATAGCTTACAGTATGGAAACGAAGATGACCTCGACAAGGATTGACTGTGTTAAGTCAAAGTGCCAACATCCAAGGGAACAAAGACAGTACTAGGAATTCTCGCAACGAAAACAACAACACTGGAAATGATGCTTACGGGAGGGCATTTAGGATTGGCATGAGCGACGCCAGGCATGATAGCAACATGGTAGCTAGTATGAGCAGCTAATCGCTTCGTCTCTCTTCTGTTTAGCGCTGATGCCTCTGGAAACCAAACCTGTTGTGGAACCGACTGATGGCAAGTCAATGGAAACCCCCTATATTCGTTGGGATGCAAACTCGGCCTCGTGAGGCAAGTGTTCAACATCTACCCTTGATAGTTTTGTTGTAGTAGTTAGTGTGTATTGGTTATCCAGATAATGCACGAATATACCTTGTGAGGAATCGTCGTCTGCCCTAAAACATCAGTGTGGTGTAAAGGTTAGTATTATTTCAGCAATGAAAGCCAGGAGCGTCTACGGAGAGACTACCCCGCTATGTTGGCAACTGTTATTGATGTTAAGGTTAAGGAAAAGTGGATCGGGAATTCATCAACTGTTTATGATTCTTCCAATGAGCTACTCGAAGAACTTCTAGGATTAATTCCACAACTGTTAGACAGAATCTCAGTTTGATCTCGCGCCAGAGGCAACCCTGATTACTTGTACGCCTTACCATCTTGCACCAGGAGGGTTGCAAGAACTGTAAATCTACTACAGGAAGTTGTTGGACAAAAGTTTTGTTGGACCTAGCTCTTTTCACGTTGCGGAGCCCGAGTTTTATCAGTGAAGATAAGCCTTTTCGTATGTGTACTGTTTATTGAGAATTCAGCAAGGTAGCAGTCAAGAACCACCCGCCTCGACCATGTATTGACAAACTGTTGACCCGTTGCGGGGGTCGAACTTCTATTCGAGGGTTAACTAGCGAGCGAGCTATCATCAGGTGGAAGTCCAAGGGGAGAATGTTCCTAAAGTGGCATATGAAACGCAGTATGGTCATACGACTTCGTATTCCATGACCTTTGGGGTAATCAACACATCAACAGCTTTACGGATCACATGAATCGATCGTGTTTTGATGACGTTTTGAATCACTACCATGGGAAAGGAACACCACGAACGGCACCTGTATTTTGTCCTAGAGCTCCTAGGGGAGGAGCAACTTCACGCGAAGTCTACCTAAGTGTGGCTTCAGGATTTGGGCGGTACACTTTCTTGGTCATGTAGTCAACAAAGTGGGGATACATGTAGATCTCGCTAAAGGTCCATTTCATTAGATATTGATCGGCACCAAATAGTCCATCGGGGATGCAGTAGTTTCTTGGTCTAGCTAGATACTATCGTAGATTCACCACAGAATTTTTGAGGATTTCGCAGTTTAAACATCTTTAGCACAACAGGGGTGCTGTATGTTCTTGGGAGATAGAATAGGTGAACACCGTTTCAGTTTTTGGAATCCAACTGTATAATGCACTGAGTATCGTCTTTACCCAGGGGTACGGGTGATCTAGCGGTATACCATGGTGGTTCGAAATCAGAATCCCAGTTACACGCCGATGCAACACGAGAAGGTGATGACCTACGTAGTGGACTTACGAAGGGGAATTACACGAGTCACAACCTGCAGTGGGAACCGTGGCCTTTGGATTTAAGATGGAGGCATTACTTGGACGGTACCAAATACACTACTTAGACCGATCACAAGGGCCTCCCGCATACCTTTGTTTCGGAAGAGCTAAAACGTGTAGTGACATCTTTGGATGGAACTTTTGAATGATTACGACGGTGAAACCTGAACGTGTACGAGCTTTGCAACTCACTATTAACTCTAACCTAACTGATCAGACTCGCTCTGTTCAAACCGAAAGCACTGAAGTAAGAGAATCTTCAAGTTGGGTCCATGCGGGGCATGGAGAAACAACTTTTGGGCAAGTCGGACAATATTTGCTACTTTATGGAACGAATATGGGTCTCACTATACGACAACCATAGGGAACTTGTGTTGAGCAAGGCACTCTAGCCTCGATATTCTAGTCGCCTGGGTTTTGATGAGAGATATTAGGATCTATAAATCTTGTACTGGTGATCGGGCATGAAGGCCCACCTAGCGATGTATGTGAATGATGTACGACTTGGGGGAAAGTCAAGGTGGAGTATTGGAAACCTTCTAGTTGTGTCAACAACCAGAAACACCCATTTGGAAATGAGAACAGACAGCCATGGATTTTGTCACTAGTCTATTTACAACTCGAAACGGAGACAATATCGTCTGGGTGATCGTTGATTGTCTCATGTAACCAGCACACCTTGCAATCAGGGAAACTGACGAGTCTTCACAGCTTGTGAATATTCCTCTGAGAGAGACGGCTTTTAGGCACAAGGTGCAAACTCCTGTTACCTCTGATTTTGAACTATACCTGATTCATGACAGGCAATACACAACACCCTTGACTCACGTCTAGACATGAGCATTGCTTATCATCGTAGGATAAACGGTATGAGTAAACGAACCATCCCAACACTTGCAGACATACTGCGGGTATATGTGTGAATGACCTTCGTAAAGATTGGAGGGACACTTACCTTTGGATGATTCCTACCGCAGCGGATACCATGATAGTATTCAGACAGCTCCGTTGAGGCATTGCATGGGCGACAATGCCGATCTCTCTGCCGGGCTGAGGTGGATGACAGCCTAATCACAAGCCCAGGGCTTGTACTTGAAACTTATGAGAAGGTTGATTAAAACGTGAATCGTAAGGCGGTAACGCGTGACCGCCAGAAAAGCCAATAAACTTAGGAAACACCGGGAGTTCGCTGCAGGCGAACGTGCCATGTTGAACGTCTCACCCTTGGAGGGTGCGGTGCGCTTTGGGAAGCGTAACAAGCTAAATTTACGTTATGTTGGGCCATTCAAAACTCTGGAGGAAGTCGATAACATGGCCTACAAACTCGAGTTAACTGGCGAATTGGGTAACGTTCGCGATGTCATTCATGTCTCAACCAAAAGAAGTGTTTGTGAACACTTGCAATACCGTTACAAGAACTGAAAGTTGACAATAGGTGGCGGTTGTCGAAGAGTTCATCAAAATCATGGATCGGGAAGTTAAGGTTCATAAGCACCGTCGAATTCCAATCGTGAGAGTTCGTTGGAACTCAAGACGTGGGTTGGGGTTCACGTGGGAACGCAAAAATAAGATGAAGTTCTACCACCTTCGATTGTTCAAACGTTAGAAGCAAATCCTGATGTCATTGGCGAATTTCGGGATGAAATTTCCTTTCAAGTTGGGGATGATGTGGCACCCGAGAAAAATCCACAGTCATCTTGATCTAACACCTCGCCACTTTTGGATTACTTATCAAATTTCGGGACGAAATTTCTTTTAAGTTGGGGATGATGTGACAACCCGAACTTTTAATGTTAGTAATTCTTGGTTCCTCGACTCCTAGTTGGCACGTTACATTTTATGTTGCATTTATTTGCATTTTTATGCTTCATCATTTATTAATCATGTATGTGTTGCATTAAACATCTAATAGTCTATGGGGTTGCAGGTGTGGTTTTTTTTGTAAGTTGTACATCCTACTTGTTGTTGTAATATATTAAACATACATGTTCATCTAGCCGTATATATATTTCGGGTATAGAGACTCTCATCGGCCCAACTATTATATTAGCCCAGCCCGAGCCCAGATCCCCTTTAATTAGCCATATACATCATATGCGTGACCTGATCCCCATTAGTTGTTAGCATATTCCAAATCTTAGAAACCCTATTCCTCATGCAATTGGCGGCAGTTTCCTCCTCCCCATCATCCCATCATCAGTAGCAGCCATCAACAACAGTAATTTCTTCAAGCCCTTGGTCATGCTTACTACCTTGCACTCTCCTATTACATGTTAACAACCTCGCCATGATCATCCACCCGTTACCGGAGTATTATCGGAGCAAGTGAAGTTGTCGGGAGACGCGGAGGATCACGACGGTAACCATTCTTTGACTCTTAAATATTTAATGACACCTCTATTCACGTCGGCAATGAAACACGACTCACCGAAGACACGAAGGCGTTGCCGGAAGCACCCGAAGCTCTCCTCCTTTCGACTCTGCTCCTCTTTTCCCTCTCACGCTGTGGTTGACGGAAGTCAGGTCCCAAGGTCACAACGTAATCGGTTAGTACAATTCTCTCCGTAGTCTTTAATTAAGATTTCATCGCCTTGGTTTCGGTTGCGGTTCGTCCTCGACTAAGAATAATTGTACGAAATAGGATTTATATATGAAGCTACTGTTAATATTAGGCGAGATCGTGACAAGACAAGTTGATTATATGTTATGTATGTGCGCATGTGAATTGTTTTAAAATCTGTTTGTGAACATATGAATGAATAAGATGTGTAAGGTTTGTTTTAAAGTTGTGATGATTGAAATTTATAAACGAATCAGGGTTTCTTTATGTTAGAAGTCACGATAATAAGAACATGATCATGTGCATGAACTGTGATGAGAAATTGTGATGATTATTTGATTTGGTTGATTAGGGCATCGATACATGACTGTTGTGGTTTAGGTTTGCATATGATAATATGTGGGTTAATGTTCTGTATGACCTTGTGGTAAGAAATCTTGTATACACTTGCATAACACAAACAGAATTGTTAGAAGAGATAAATCGATGACTTGTATACACTTTTGTTAATTGATGGCTGAATATATTAGTTGACAGTGCATGTTATTTGATCAATAATGCAAACCGAGTACTAGAAATATCATATGAATATTGAGGGTTGGTTGATCGGGTGTTGGGTTGGATTACAAAAGGGGCGGTTGATAGTGGGCCGGTTAGTGAGAAAACAGCAGGTCCAAATGTGATGTCCACTATTGTGTTGATTGGGTTTTGGTTGTTACTTGATCAATTAAAAACAATGGATAAGGGTGCTAGTTGGGCCGCATGAAATTGTATCATATAAAAGTAATCACACAGGGTCTGGTAGGTTGGTTTTGGGGCCCGATTCAAGTCAATTGGTGAATCCGTTGAATTTGGTTAATGGGCCGGGTGCACCAGTTGGGTTAAATGAATGGAACGGCCTAACCGAACGGGTTTAACGACTGGGCCGGTTGACTTGGGAGCTATATGATGAACCGAATCTATATAACACATTGTGTGTTATTCGGAAATATGGAAGCGTGGAACACATATGATCCGAATGTGGAGTGAGTGTGATACATTAATTAGCATTGTGAATAGCCTATGATCAGAGTACCTGCATGTCGTGTGTGTCAATATGTGTTACATGAATACGTTTGAACTTTACATGTGAACATGCATGAATACATGGAACTAACTGCCTTTGTAAACCTGGTAGGATTCGATTGGTTAACTGTTAAACAAGCACTAAGTCTAACCGAGCAAACCGAAGGTGAGTTCACTACATTCGAGCATGCGTCCCAGTGGTTGGGGACAGTCAGTGGGTATCCCGTGGAGGGATAAGTCTTTTGGGTAAAAACGGGTATATTGGTTAATATTCTCACCTATTATTCTTGTAAGTCCCTTATTATGTTACCTGGAGGGTAACGGGTGTTAGTTGGTAGCGCTACTTAGGTTTGGCACCCTCACACCGCTCCTAGAGAGGACAGATGTGAACTAATGACCCAGTCGGGCCCAGTACTGGATAGGAGTACGTGGGAAAGGGCAGTCATGTACTTCAGGAGCCGTCTTGTTCGGAATTGGAATATTAACAATATTACTTGCATTGGTTATCGAACTGTTTTACATTCATCTGGTAACAAACGTTTTCTTAAACTGTGGACTCGCCAGCTTCGTCTGATACACTTGTTACATGCTCGCAGGTCGTTAGGTGATTGAAACAGGAGCTTGCTGGCTGGAGAGCAAGAGTGGTCATGGTCATACCAACGGGATTATTTGTCAAATACTTATTTATTATGATTGAATTCGTATTTACCTTATGATACTTTAATGCTTCCGCTGAACTTGTGATTTTGAATAACTTATGATTGGGAATTGTTATTACTTAAATGATGGAACTTTATTACAACTTGTGATTCAATGTAATTAGTGGCTCATTGCTAGTAGTCACACGCCTAACAGGGACACTCCCTAGGTGGTAATTTGAGGGTGTGACAGTTTGGTATCAGAGCCACTGGTTATAGTGAACTTGATTTTAAAACGTTTTTATAAAACCAGACTATAACCGAACTGATCCGAAATCGACCATGACACTCAGCTCCGGACTGCAAGGTTCGTCTCTTGTTTACTATTGCACATTATCTCTAATATTTACTATTAGATAACATTACATGTGAATGTACACTTGGCACAACAGTATGAACTTATATGATGATAATCCACGTTACGTGTTTTAAGAGTGCAACTTTCCTTGAACTTTCATGGTCTGTGTTGTAGTGTCACCTACTTTATTGCTTGAATTCGGGGAACCTTTCTAACACGAATTGAGTGGAGCTGAGATGAACATGCAAATTGGATTATTATTGTGGGTGCACACATAATAATAATGTGGGGTGCATGTGAGTATCAGTGAAACTTGACAAGTGTGAAAAGGGTTCCGCTCTGTTAATTGATGTTATGTTAGAACTCAGCAGTCTATAGGAGTCATAGCAGTGATTGTCTCCTACTCGAACATGATCTTTTCACTCCACTCTGAATTCTTGCGAATCTCGAAGCTATCGAATATACCTGAACACCCATCTGAACGTCTAGAGAACTGTGTAGAATGCTAGGTGCTTGTACGGACGTCCCTGAGTTGGATGTCACAACGTCGAATGATTGGCCTATACCTCCCTCACTTCTCTCTGTTTGCCGAAACTTAACAGTCGGTTTCTTACCAGTATCCTTTTTCTTCGGTTTGTCATCTTTGAATGCTTCCATACCTGCAACAGTTGGGTAAATACGATCAATAAGATAATCAGAACTAGAATAACTCTGCAATAAACGTCTGATTCTCTCATTCTCGATTTTATCTGTCTCCAACTCTTGCTACCATTTAGAACTCTCTTCGATGTAAAAGTTGATAGCTTTCTGCTTTGTCATCATCACAGCATTCATCATCGTTAGTGCTTGTTCTCTTTCTGAATTTGTCTTTTGGAGACCAGTGTCACACCCTGTCTTTTGCGGAAGCGTATGATGTGTGACTAGCTTGTTATCATTGCATTCGATCATAATAAACAACTACATGATTTAAAACGATGTTCATCCATTCGGAAAATTTTGAGGATCACAAACACTTGTCATTTAAGTTTTAAAACACAACCTTCATCTAGGTTACAATTCAACAAAAGTGGATGACATCTAAACTTGTAGTCTACTTCTAGTTACAACACTTGCGCCCAAGATCCATCCTGTCACCTGAAATACATGTAATTTTGGAAAACATCAACATAAAGTTGAGCGAGTTCATGCGTTTTGCATACCGAGTATGAAAACATGGTATGTATCTTGTATAAATAAAGTATTCTTGCAAAAATCAAGTTTTCTTGTGTACACCACGTACTAATTGAATGTTTGTACAAAGACATTTCGGCATGTGAGGACATATGGAGCATTAGTGTTGGCTCCTTTAAGGCATGTGAGGACTTATGGAGCATTAGTGTTGGCTCCTTTAACTATGTCGATTACCCTCGACTGTGTCGATTAACCTCGACTGTGTCAATTTCCCTTGACTGTGTCGATTACCCTCGACTGTGTCGATTTACCTCGACTGTGTCGATTTACCTCGACTGGGACACCGAAGCACTCAAGAGGTCACATAAGGACCATGAGTGGGGCTCGGCCGTACCCGTTAGATCTAACCCTCGTCCCTAATTACTGAATGTTTTTAATGGCTTGGTACTAGTTTTCACCAAGACTTTATGGCATTTTTAGTATTAAGTCTATGCTCACATGATCTAGTAATTTCTAGGCATTTCTTAAAGCACATCATACTTGGTTCTCGTTCTCACCAAGTGTGCTTCTCGTATTTTTGTATTCTCGATTCGTATTGCACTCGGTACTCGTTCTCACCAAGAGTGCTTCTTGTATTTTTACTACTTGTAAAAAAATTATAATATTTGTAACATGTATTTCACCCCCGAGAGTTATAAAACCAAAAACAGTTAAAGAAAAGGGGGAGCATGAACTCACAACTTTGCGTTCCTGCGTCGTAAACTTCACCGGAGTTGCTTATCTAGCGTCGTGAGACCTAAACGCGTTTTATTAACGTTAGTCACTAGACTTGTATCGCACAAGTGCAAGTCACTATCTTTTGTATTTGTGTTCTTGTGTTAAAAATATTTATATTTTTAACTATTTGTCTTATATCATTTTCTCAAAAATAAATATACGTATCTTGTATTTTGCACCCGAATTATGTATTTTGTCTAAGTAATATATTTTCATAAATATATCCTCTTGTATGTGTCTAAGCATGTTGTATGTGTATTTTCATGTTTATACTCCTCATGAGTATTTAGTGTATCTTTACGTCTCAATACGCTAGCACGTATAACACATACTATATACACTTAGTACAAAAGTTGGTGATAAAATAATATATATTTTTCTCTCAAAAATATACATATTTATATCCACTTTTATTTTTGAAGAAATCCTCATTTCTTATCACCAAAAATTAGGGAAACCTTGGTAATACCTTTAAATACATTTTTAGGGAATAAGTTCTTCAAAAACTTATATTTTTCTAAGTGTCAAAATTTATAAAAATTTTGACAGAGTTTCCCCTAAAAATGAAGGTTTCCCATGTTTTCAAAACATGTGTTTATTTTCTTTTAAATCGTCAACAATCATCAACAACAATTATCAACAATAATCATCAACAACAATTATCAACAATAATCATCAACAACAATTATCAACAATAATCATCAACAACAATCACTAATTTTCCCCATTTCATGAACTTGCATATTTACAAAAATGTGTAGTAATTTACTAGCACATTTAGTAAGTCTTGTTATCTTTAAAAATAAGTTTAATTTCTTAAAAAAAAAAAATTTATTTTTAAAGAATATGAAGTTCCACAACTTCTAGTCGGTTTTTACGAAAATTATTTCTTTGTTAAAACTTTTGTTACACTAGTGTTCGCACACTTGTTTGATCACAAAAAAATCACTTTTGTTTGTGTAAGATCCGGATTAGAACATGTGATTTCTTTTGACGCTTGGTCTTTTGAAAATACCACTTGTGGACACATAGATCGGCTAGTTTTAGACACTATTTCATAAGTAAAAATACTTTTACACAAGTTCATGTTTCTTGTGTGGTAGAGTTTCACCTTTTAACCCTTGCACCATTTCAAACAAGCTTATGTCAAGATCCATGATCTTAACCAAACAGGGTTAAATGATGATCCGAGCTACCACAACGTAGATCGGGCCTAAATAATCACAAATTTCAATTACTACAACATTTACACAACTAGTGAGCTTTTAACCATCATTTTTCATGTTTTTAGTAGACTTTAATGCACCTTTTTGTAAGATTTCGAGTTTTAATCATTACACATCATATTAACCACTTCAAAATAGCTCAAGAATGTGTTTTAAACAACATACCACTAGCTCGAGGCTAGGGAAGTATCTAGACGCGAATGTGGTGGATAAAAGCTAGAGAAAGAGGTCCTTCGAGCTCCGAGTGCACCAAGCCTTCTTATGCGTGACACTTGACACTTGTATGATGTTGGAATGTGAAGAACAAAATCGAAAAATATGATGGATGATCAAGGGGTGTTCGGCCGAAAGTTTTTGAGGGAGAGGAGAGAGTAGTTTTGTGGTGTTGGGTGGTGAATTGTCTAGTGTGTCATCTCAAGGTATTTATAGACATTCCATATGGCATATTCCTAGCATATTCCTGTCATATTCCTGGAATACTCCTAGCATATTCCTGGTATATTCCTGGAATATTCCTAGCATATTCCTGGCATATTCCTGGCATATTCCTGGAATATTCCTAGCATATTCCTAGCATATTCTTTGGAATATTCTTAGCATATTCCTAGCATATTCTTGGAATATTCCTAGCATATTCCTAGCATATTCCTGGAATATTCTTAGCATATTCCTAGCATATTCCTGGAATATTCTAGGTTTTCTGCGTTGTCTGCGTTTTGCAGTGTAAGCACTGTGTCGCGTAGGAACACACGGTACGTGCTTAAACTTGAAAAATAACGTTTTTAAGCGTTTTAATTTATTTTTCAACACGAACCTGATTAAAATAAAATTTTAATCATAACAGAATATTTGTGGGATTAAATATTATCCGGGCGGCCATCAACGTTCGTTTCGCAGTTTTGTCGCAATTAGTTCTGCTCTTAAAGTGTGTTTCGGGTGCTTTTTAGTGCTTATTTTTGCTTTCATATAGCATATATATTAAACCCTTGTATGTACTCTTGGGTTTTAATGTATTCTTGTTATTGGACCTACACCTAGGCTCCAATTTTATTGTCTGACTGCTTTCTGCAGTTCCGTTGACACAGTGTGTCTTACCGGTGAGTTTACTAATATTTTTGACGCAACGCTCTCGTTTTTGCATAAAGCAATATTTTGTAGTATAAAACGTACATGAATTCACTTGTATGGAATTCAGAAACTTATTTCTCTTGTAAACTAGATCATGTATGTTCATTAAGGCACAGATCACTGTTCATTTAGTGTACGGAATGTACGGAAAAGTGACGGTTGTCACAGTCTCCCCCCGTTAAAAGAATTTCGTCCCGAAATTCAAGCGATGCCATCGGTCGCAGGGGAGTTGTGAAACCAATATGGTCACTTATATTTGAAACACATCTTTGTGTTCTCATGTCATGTATTTTATCATGCTCAAGTAAATCAATCATGTCTTTTCTGCATTTTGTGGACTCTTGGTCCGAAACCTCAACAGGTTGTATAGTATATCATTGACGTGAATCTTATTTGTGGGAACTATGACTGTTCCTTGCGTCAGACTCCTCTAAAGACTAGACACATGAATGTGTCGCGATCACTACTGATCTTTTTCTGGAAGCTTCATCTTGTGAACAATGGTTCCGATCCCTACACCGGGGATTCAATCTTTTCGTTTTCCAATTCACACTGCGCCCTTTCTAGGCGCGACTCTCAATTTAGTCGTGCTTCTTGTCTCAAATTCTTACGATTTCTGCCTCTCATCGGCGTAATCTTTCTGTGTTCTGCGGGCTGTCTTGATATAATCGCATATATGAACGACCTTGCCTCTAGATTTTTCCTGGACCATCTCGGCCAGTTGATCCATTATTCCCGGTCCCCGTTCAACACAACGGGAATTGACTCATTACGTTCCATCTAAAGCTTTACACAAAGCGGTTTAGACGGCGGCGTGATAAATACTGTTGTAGGAAGACTCTACTAAGGGTAAGTGAGTGTTCCAACTTTTTATCAAAGTTTATCACACAAGCACACATCTTGTTCATACAGTCTGCATCGTTCAACAGCTCAGTTCATATTCGAGTTCTTACGATCATCGGTGTGCTGCAATCCCTTGCGATCAGTAAAGATCGTGCAACATTTTCTTTCAGGTAATAACGCCCAGTTTGATGCGCGCAATGACTGTACCTATCTCAAGGGTTCTTCTCATGATTCCTTAATCAATGTGCCACGTATGTAATGTCGTGGTCTTGTTGCATCGGCGTACAATCGAGACTTTGTCGAGAGGCGTCACATAATTGCAACTCTAGCTCCTTAGCTCTTGGTTGCAGGGTTGGCATGAATCTCGTTCTTATCCATCATGGATCTGAAAGTTCTCACTTCGCGAATTCGAAATCCGCTTTTCGTCATCATAGCGCTTAACTGTTCTTTCTCTAAGAGTTGCAAGGTAAATTGCAGTTGTTGCTCACGACCTTCCTTGGTCATTGGCCATATGAGAATGTAGTCAATAAGTATATGGCTTATCTAGGTATGGCTTACACGTTCGATTTCATGAGGTCCATGAATATTGTCGATGCATGTGTTAGGCCAAATGGTACGACAAGGAACTCGTAACTTCCAAAGCGAGTCCTAAAGGTCGTTTCAGGGACACTTCCTTCTGGTATACACAGTCATGGACATCCTGTCCTCAAGTTGATCCTTGGGTGGCAACTAGGATCTTATGATTTTGTCTGTTTATGTTGCCAGTCGTTGGCAAAGGATTCTGATTCTCAATTCTCAGGAATTTACGCAAAATGGAACTGCCAACTTTCTCCTCATATCCCTAACTAAAGGCGTCATGTCCTTAACTTCCTCTGTCTGGTAGCTCTTGCAGTTACGTCCGGAGCTCATGCTTTACGGACGAAGTTAGTCGGTAAGACATTATTCGACACTGGTGCTGCTCTTGGCACGTGGTTTATCCTAAACTTCTCTTGACGCTGCGAAGGGGCATTTCTGGCAAGTCTTTTGAAAAGGCTACTAGAACTTCTTCCATCGCGGGGATGTTCCCAGGTTCTGCAGTCTACTCAGAGGCATTTCTATGCCTCTTCGACCAATGAAGGATGTCGTAGATCTGCCGCCTTATGGGGTCTAGCATCCTTGCGCCTATTACAGTAAAGTTGGGTTTCATCATTCGCACGAGGGATGCGTCTGATTTTCTCGTATTGATGACTTCAGCTGCATACTTGGATTTCCGATCCATGCTGATTATTATGACCTCACGAGTCAATGGTAACAGAAGGTTACGGCCCTCTGAGTGCCTAATCACGATCCTTAATCGCTTCGACTGTTTAAGTTATCCTTCTATATGCCCATTTCTAAAGAATACGGGACGTCTATCTTACTTGAGACTAGGCCAAGAAGTTTCTTAAGTTCTAAGCATGCAAGGTTAAGGTTGATGCCAGTATTAGAAATAGATGCATAAGGGTGGTTAATAGGGAACGTACCCGTAACCGCATCTGGATCCTAGCGTGGTTCACGAGTTCGATCGTGAAAACCCTTCCTTGCTTGTTTCTTCTTTGGGCAATCTTTCCTAAAGTGCCCTGCTTCACCACATTTGTAGCAACCGGGTATTCTCTTATTTCTTCCATCTGGGTCCTTCGCCCAACAGGCGTCCCTGTTGTGCCCTTTTTTTCCACACTTTCCACACCTAGGCTTCAGACATCGACCTTTATGGTGAAAAGTGCATTCTCTGCACCTCGGCTTAGTCCCCGAGTAAACATTACCACCTGCCCTATTAATGGCTCCATCAGTGCTCCTGCCATGTGGCGAATTCACTTTCTTTCTTTTGTTTGCTTTAGAGCTTCCATAGTTGAGTTGGGTGCTCATCTTTAGGTTTGAGGACTTCCTCTTCTTGTTGCTTGACGACTCCACATGAGTCTTTTTCTTGTTATCCTCAGATTCCGAAAATTTTCCCGCACGTAGAGCCTCTTCAGTAAGGGTGACACTCATATCGATAGCCTCTGCGATGGTTGAGGGTTTTGAGGTAGTAACCATGCCCCTAATCTGGGGTGCAAGTCCCCAAATGAATCGTTCTATCCTCTTGAATTCCGGTTTGACTAGGTAGGGGACGACCCTAGACAAGTCGTGAAATCGCTGGACGTATTCAGGAATCTTCGGTCCGTCCATTTTCAAATTCCAGAACTCCACCTCAAGCTTCTGGATTTCAGTCCTAGAACAGTATTTCTTTTCCATCATTTCCTTGAGCTCGTCCCAGCTCAGTGCATAAGCAGCATCTGCACCAAGGGTCTGAACCTGAAGGTTCCACCATGAGAGTGCGCCATCCAGAAATAACCCTGAGATATAGGTAACGCTTTGTTGGGGTGAACAGTTACTCATTCTTAGAACTGAGTCCGTCTTTTCTGTCCAACGAACAAATGCAACGGCACCTCCTGTGCCATCAAAATTCAAAGGCTAGCAGTCCAGGAACTGTTTATAGGTGCAGCCAGTTGGAGGGTTATTCTCAGTCGTGCCATTGATGTGCTTAGAGCGGAGGGCTTCATGTCGTGCAATTGCCTGCGAGATGCATTCTTGCAGCTCGGCTTCTGTTCTTGGTAGCGTACTGGTGTTTGTGTCTCGCCTGGGCGGCATTCCCTTCTGCCAAAACGGTATGAAGTAGGTTAGGCAACATTCCAGGTGTCTATGAGGTACATAGCACCATAAGCCATTATGTAATCACCCAATTTCACATGTATACATAAATACTCAATGTATGAGCGGGAAACAGTTACTGAGCCTTCACTTAGGCTTGCCAACTTGGCTTAAAACGAACTTGAGGTTACATTGCCTCGGTCATTTAGGTTTCAGTTATTTCCCGCTACATTGGTTTTCTTAGGTTTTTGGCTTTACTGGGGCGTACATTTTCCCTTAGAGGGGGTTGCTCGTATATGGGTGATAGAGAGTGCAAAGTCGCTGAATCTCTTGAATGTTTCTCATCTTCACTTGCTTAAATGTCGTTTTCCTCAAACGTCTCGTACGCAGGTAGAAGTGTCAGTCACGGAGTAGGCTGAGACAGGCTTCCTACTTTCTTACGTGCTAAAGCACTGATCTATGTGATGTTCTACCAGATGAAGGTGAGGACACCTATACATTGAATTTGGTGTGGTTTTCATTAGCTCGACCCGTAGAGTCCACCAGGATTTCTATGCACTACAAGTCGTTATTACGTGGGCCCCCGTAATAATAAATTGTCTTGCACAGTTACCCCAATTTTCTCTCGTCCAAGCAGATGATTGATCTAGGAGGGGACACGACTGTCCTTACACTCCTTGCCATGGAAAGGACCATTGCGGAGGTCCATGCGCTAACATTCGTTACTGTTATGCGCGTATAGGCACGATGATTAGATGGAATAGGAATGGAGAGAATTCCTAGTAGTTGGAGGGGCACCTTCGTGATGAATACTTCATCTTCCTTTTCTAGTCAAGTATGTTGTCAATTTTGCTTCACATAATCCGGAGGGATCTCGTCCCGTTGATTAAGAGTTCGTTCAAGGTCGCCGCCTCTGCCTCGTCATCACCACCGTAGTTTGGCATCTTCACGTTCGAGAGGGAAGAGCAGCCATCTCCTACGGAAGTAAGCTCAGAGTCTTGTCTGGTAATCACTCCCAGCCACGAGCTTTGCAAAGGACGCGAGGTCGATAGCTTCATCGTGCGAGTCACGTACCGTAATAGGAGTCGGAGTCGAAAGAATTTTATTCACGTCAATAATCATTCCGTACACTTATTCGTATGCATGAATACAAATAACAAATATGCTACTTAGCATAATCAAGTAACTTAATGCATTATACCACGTATAACTCTCGTTTTGGGGGGGGGGGTCATTTTGTCAAGTCTAACTTTTGTAGACTATGCCTTGGTTGGCACCTTACTCTATGGGTATTCCTCACTAATGTCCTTGCCTTGTCTTTTCTTTGAAAAGTGTCTGACTCGTGGATCTTGGCGCTTTCGTGAATGCAATGAAAACCATTTTGTAAAATGTTTTTGTGAAAGCACTTTAGTGATTGTAGTCTAGACTCGAGAAGGAATCCTAGTTCACTACAATCGAAGCTCTGATACCAAACTGTCACACCCTGTCTTTTGCGGAAGCGTATGATGTGTGACTAGCTTGTTATCATTGCATTCGATCATAATAAACAACTACATGATTTAAAACGATGTTCATCCATTCGGAAAATTTTGAGGATCACAAACACTTGTCATTTAAGTTTTAAAACACAACCTTCATCTAGGTTACAATTCAACAAAAGTGGATGACATCTAAACTTGTAGTCTACTTCTAGTTACAACACTTGCGCCCAAGATCCATCCTGTCACCTGAAATACATGTAATTTTGGAAAACATCAACATAAAGTTGAGCGAGTTCATGCGTTTTGCATACCGAGTATGAAAACATGGTATGTATCTTGTATAAATAAAGTATTCTTGCAAAAATCAAGTTTTCTTGTGTACACCACGTACTAATTGAATGTTTGTACAAAGACATTTCGGCATGTGAGGACATATGGAGCATTAGTGTTGGCTCCTTTAAGGCATGTGAGGACTTATGGAGCATTAGTGTTGGCTCCTTTAACTATGTCGATTACCCTCGACTGTGTCGATTAACCTCGACTGTGTCAATTTCCCTTGAATGTGTCGATTACCCTCGACTGTGTCGATTTACCTCGACTGTGTCGATTTACCTCGACTGGGACACCGAAGCACTCAAGAGGTCACATAAGGACCATGAGTGGGGCTCGGCCGTACCCGTTAGATCTAACCCTCGTCCCTAATTACTAAATGTTTTTAATGGCTTGGTACTAGTTTTCACCAAGACTTTATGGCATTTTTAGTATTAAGTCTATGCTCACATGATCTAGTAATTTCTAGGCATTTCTTAAAGCACATCATACTTGGTTCTCGTTCTCACCAAGTGTGCTTCTCGTATTTTTGTATTCTCGATTCGTATTGCACTCGGTACTCGTTCTCACCAAGAGTGCTTCTTGTATTTTTACTACTTGTAAAAAAATTATAATATTTGTAACATGTATTTCACCCCCGAGAGTTATAAAACCAAAAACAGTTAAAGAAAAGGGGGAGCATGAACTCACAACTTTGCGTTCCTGCGTCGTAAACTTCACCGGAGTTGCTTATCTAGCGTCGTGAGACCTAAACGCGTTTTATTAACGTTAGTCACTAGACTTGTATCGCACAAGTGCAAGTCACTATCTTTTGTATTTGTGTTCTTGTGTTAAAAATATTTATATTTTTAACTATTTGTCTTATATCATTTTCTCAAAAATAAATATACGTATCTTGTATTTTGCACCCGAATTATGTATTTTGTCTAAGTAATATATTTTCATAAATATATCCTCTTGTATGTGTCTAAGCATGTTGTATGTGTATTTTCATGTTTATACTCCTCATGAGTATTTAGTGTATCTTTACGTCTCAATACGCTAGCACGTATAACACATACTATATACACTTAGTACAAAAGTTGGTGATAAAATAATATATATTTTTCTCTCAAAAATATACATATTTATATCCACTTTTATTTTTGAAGAAATCCTCATTTCTTATCACCAAAAATTAGGGAAACCTTGGTAATACCTTTAAATACATTTTTAGGGAATAAGTTCTTCAAAAACTTATATTTTTCTAAGTGTCAAAATTTATAAAAATTTTGACAGAGTTTCCCCTAAAAATGGAGGTTTCCCATGTTTTCAAAACATGTGTTTATTTTCTTTTAAATCGTCAACAATCATCAACAACAATTATCAACAATAATCATCAACAACAATTATCAACAATAATCATCAACAACAATTATCAACAATAATCATCAACAACAATCACTAATTTTCCCCATTTCATGAACTTGCATATTTACAAAAATGTGTAGTAATTTACTAGCACATTTAGTAAGTCTTGTTATATTTAAAAATAAGTTTAATTTCTTAAAAAAAAAAATTTATTTTTAAAGAATATGAAGTTCCACAACTTCTAGTCGGTTTTTACGAAAATTATTTCTTTGTTAAAACTTTTGTTACACTAGTGTTCGCACACTTGTTTGATCACAAAAAAATCACTTTTGTTTGTGTAAGATCCGGATTAGAACATGTGATTTCTTTTGACGCTTGGTCTTTTGAAAATACCACTTGTGGACACATAGATCGGCTAGTTTTAGACACTATTTCATAAGTAAAAATACTTTTACACAAGTTCATGTTTCTTGTGTGGTAGAGTTTCACCTTTTAACCCTTGCACCATTTCAAACAAGCTTATGTCAAGATCCATGATCTTAACCAAACAGGGTTAAATGATGATCCGAGCTACCACAACGTAGATCGGGCCTAAATAATCACAAATTTCAATTACTACAACATTTACACAACTAGTGAGCTTTTAACCATCATTTTTCATGTTTTTAGTAGACTTTAATGCACCTTTTTGTAAGATTTCGAGTTTTAATCATTACACATCATATTAACCACTTCAAAATAGCTCAAGAATGTGTTTTAAACAACATACCACTAGCTCGAGGCTAGGGAAGTATCTAGACGCGAATGTGGTGGATAAAAGCTAGAGAAAGAGGTCCTTCGAGCTCCGAGTGCACCAAGCCTTCTTATGCGTAACACTTGACACTTGTATGATGTTGGAATGTGAAGAACAAAATCGAAAAATATGATGGATGATCAAGGGGTGTTCGGCCGAAAGTTTTTGAGGGAGAGGAGAGAGTAGTTTTGTGGTGTTGGGTGGTGAATTGTCTAGTGTGTCATCTCAAGGTATTTATAGACATTCCATATGGCATATTCCTAGCATATTCCTGTCATATTCCTGGAATATTCCTAGCATATTCCTGGTATATTCCTGGAATATTCCTAGCATATTCCTGGCATATTCCTGGCATATTCCTGGAATATTCCTAGCATATTCCTAGCATATTCTTTGGAATATTCTTAGCATATTCCTAGCATATTCTTGGAATATTCCTAGCATATTCCTAGCATATTCCTGGAATATTCTTAGCATATTCCTAGCATATTCCTGGAATATTCTAGGTTTTCTGCGTTGTCTGCGTTTTGCAGTGTAAGCACTGTGTCGCGTAGGAACACACGGTACGTGCTTAAACTTGAAAAATAACGTTTTTAAGCGTTTTAATTTATTTTTCAACACGAACCTGATTAAAATAAAATTTTAATCATAACAGAATATTTGTGGGATTAAATATTATCCGGGCGGCCATCAACGTTCATTTCGCAGTTTTGTCGCAATTAGTTCTGCTCTTAAAGTGTGTTTCGGGTGCTTTTTAGTGCTTATTTTTGCTTTCATATAGCATATATATTAAACCCTTGTATGTACTCTTGGGTTTTAATGTATTCTTGTTATTGGACCTACACCTAGGCTCCAATTTTATTGTCTGACTGCTTTCTGCAGTTCCGTTGACACAGTGTGTCTTACCGGTGAGTTTACTAATATTTTTGACGCAACGCTCTCGTTTTTGCATAAAGCAATATTTTGTAGTATAAAACGTACATGAATTCACTTGTATGGAATTCAGAAACTTATTTCTCTTGTAAACTAGATCATGTATGTTCATTAAGGCACAGATCACTGTTCATTTAGTGTACGGAATGTACGGAAAAGTGACGGTTGTCACAACCAGTTAGTGTTTTGTTCAAGACATCATAAGATTCTTTCACATAGTTGAGATTGAACAACAACTGCTCCTTCTTCTTCTCATACTCAGCAATTATATCGTCTTTTGCTGCACATTCCTTGCATGCTTCCAAACACTTTGTGCAAGGCTTGACAACTTCAACAATCTTTTCAATTTCGATTATCTTCACCACTTCAACCACTTTTTCTGCTTCAGTCACCTTCTCAGCTTTAACAATCTCCTCAGCAACACTTTCAACGTTCACATTCTGAACAACATCTTCAGTTTTCAATTGTTGTTGTTCTTTAGCAGCTCGTTTCTCCTTTAGCTTCTCCATGCGATCTGCAAAATAGAAATGAAAGCTTTCAAGAGAAAGATGAGTTTTAGCAACATTAATGTGTTTTTCCTCTTCATCATCACTACTATCATCTAGAGGTGATTGATCAAACTGTGAAGATTTTTCAGAACTAGTATCTGATAAACCAGAATCAGATGGTGTTTGATCAAAGACAACTTCCTTTTCTGAACTAACATCGTTTTGTACACTCTCGTCAGAACTTTGTGAGTTATCATCAGCACTTTCTGAATGTTCATCAGAAACAACAGACTCTTCATCCACGTGGCAAACATGTCTGGTTCTTTGACAATCTTGGCGAAGAAAGCTTTGAACTCTCCCTTTTCATCAACAAACATATCCCAGCTGAAGCCTTCAGGTAGTCTTTCATCATCTTGATCGACTTTACATGCTTTGCTTTCAGGTGATATGTAGTTGTTCTAGTTGAAGTCTACCAAACACGCTCTCTTCGAATCCTCAATCTTTCTACCATGAGCCGTCTGTGAGTCTTGTGATTGACCAACCTGCTGATAAATGGCTTTCCGATAGTAGTCATCTTTTCCGAACGGATTCTGAGCTCCACTAGCTTCCCTGTTCTTGCACTCTCGCTTGAAATGGCCTTTCTCCCTGCATCGAAAACAAGTAACTTTAGATTTATCAAAACCTAAAGTAGATACATGAGCATCGAGAAAGTCATTTCTCCCAGTGATAAGTTTGAACTTTTCAGCTCGTCTGAGAACACTCGCTAGACACCATTTAATATCCATCAGTTCCATCTCTTCGGCATCCATTTGATCGTAATCCTCCTTCGTGAGCATAGGATTTCCGATTCGACTAGCCACTAGACCCTCATAAGATAACAACACAGAACCGAGTAGAGCCATGTGGTCTTTAGCCGTTTCTTCCGAAAAACTTTGACCTTCTGGAAGATTTAGAGCGATGTTGCACTGAATCACGTAACCATTTCCTGTCTTTGTGCTCTGAGACTGAAAGCTTGTATTTGACTCTTTAGGATTGACACTTGGAAATTATGAGAATCCACTACTGCTTTTATTTGAACCCTGATCAGCTTTTTTTGATGAAACCCCAGCACTAAATGCAGTCTGGATTTTAGGACTTCTCTCAGCTTCTGGAACCGGAACACTACCTTTGTAGTACATTTTTACGTCCTGTTGCCCACTTGAACTGTTCATCCTCGCGATCTTCTGCTGTTCCAAATCATGACTCTCGATCTTTTCAATAAACTGAGAAATAGTTAGCCCGTCATAAACACCCGTATTTTTCAGAATCATCAAATACGTTCCCCACTCTTTCTGCGGTAATGCATCAGCAAGTTTGTCTATCCACTCTTCACGATCTTTTGTAATACTCAGCATTGACATTGATCGCACTAGGTGGCAGTATAGTTCTATCAGTTTCTTTGTATCTTCATCCGGTAAACTGCTAAACAGATCAAACTCTTTCTTGAGCAACGCCTTTTTGCTCTTTATCATGTTCTCACTACCCTCAAATTTAACTTTAAGTGCATCCCAGATTGATTTTGCAGTTTTGTCATGCTGTAGCAATATGAAGATGTCTTCTTTGATGGCTTGTTGCAACAAACTGATCATCATCTTTTCGGCTTTGTACATAACCCGTTCTTGATCTGTGAATTCTGAAAACTCTTTGAGAACTTGCAAATCTGTTTGAGGCAACACGTATTTCTTCAGTATACATTCCCAAGACCTAAGATGGTTTGCCTGAACCCAGTTCTCGAATCTATCTTTCCACCCGTAGTATTCTTCAATACTCATCAATTTAGGGGGCTTTTGTGTAGTTCCCGTCTCGTTTTCTAAACTCATGGCTTGAACAATAGCAGCTGGACCAGACGGTGTTGCAAACGCGTTGTAGAATTCAGTATCCATGATGATTTATCACGTTTTTCAAAATCAGTGACTTATGAGCGAAATCAACGAATTGCAGCTATGAGCGAAATCCCAGATAGTCCTTAAAAGCGAAATAGCAAATTATGTGTCACTGGAGCGAAATCACCAGCTTGTATGAGCGAAATCAGACACTTGTGACACTGGAGCGAAATTAAAGTGGTCTTTTGAGCGAAATCCCAAGAAATGTAACCAAGAGCGAAATCCCAAAGTATTTTGGAGCGAAATCCTTCAGCTTATGTGACCCAGGAGCAAAATCAGATGGTAACAATAAGCGAAATCAGACTGTTCATAAGCGAAATTAGAATTTGTCCGTATGAGCGAAATCTGATCGGAGGTTAATTTGATCCATTTTTAGTCCGAATTTCAGTGTCAAACTTTCAGGGATTTGTCTATGTCCAATTATCTATAGTCTGTGAAATTTTGAGCCGATTTTGTCCGGTAAATCTCGTTCTGGTGAAGAAAGAAGGTGTAGAAGTAAGAAAACTTAATGAATTCTAGCTAATCTCTGCAGAACTCCTCCTCCTGAGCTCTGATACCACTTGTAGGATCGGTGACCTGATCCGAATGAGTCATTCAGAGGTGTTCTACTCTGTTTCAGGTGCGGAATAACAAGAAACAAAGCTAGAAACAGCTGATTCTTCACTTTAACTACTGATTGTATTGATCTGAAAGCAAATACAAGCAGTCTTCACATCGGCAGCACTTCGGTATGGAAATCGTACAACTCTTAATGTGATTTCGCTCATGACACCTATATATAGTGCTGAGATTTCGCCCCAAAAGACACAGGGCCACAAGCGCGAAATCAGAACATGACCACAAAAGCGAAATCACTACCTAATACCCTATGAGCGAAATCAGCCACTAAAATACATACATTTTCTCATTTTCTCGTAAAACGTGCCCTAATCTTATTCAATGCAATCTAAGACTCGATACAAGACGAAGTCGACAGATGCATGCACCAACAAGATGTCGCATATTCAACTCCTTCTGAACGAAAATTTGCTGAAGGCTCTTGTGATCGGTATAAATAGTGCATTTGGTACCGTACAAGTAATGCTTCCATATTTTGAGTGCAAAGACTACGCCTCCCAATTCCAAATCGTGAGTCGTGTAGTTCTTCTCGTGAACTTTCAATTGTCGAGAAACATAGGCTATCACCTTCTCGTGTTGCATCAAAACACAACCAAGACCTTGAATAGAAGTGTCACAGTACACCACAAAGTCATCTATACCCTCGGGTAAGGACAATATCAATGCACTGCAGAGTTTTTGTTTCAAGAGCTAAAAGGCACTCTCTTGGGTCGCTCCCCACAAGTAAGTAATGCATTTCTGAGTTAAAGCGGCAAGAGGTTGAGCGATTTTTGAAAATCAATTGATGAATCTTCGATAGTACCCCGCGAGACCAAGAAATTGTCGCACCTCTGTAGAAGTCTTAGGTGCCGCCTAATTCTTGATAGAATTGATTTTAGCTGGGTCAACTTGTATTCCTGCCAAGTTGACCACGTGACCAAGGAAGTGTACTTCTCTAATCCAGAAATCACACTTAGAGAATTTCGCGTAGAGCTGTTCCTTTCTCAGGAGCTCCAAGATAAGACGCAAGTGTTGTTCGTGTTCCTCCTTGCTCTTAGAATAGATCAAGATGTCATCGATAAACACAATGATGAAGACATCAAGTTACGGTTTGCACACTCGGTTCATAAGATTCATGAACACCACTGGTGCGTTGGTTAACCCGAAGGCATGACCAAAAACTCATAGTGGTCGCACCGCGTTCAGAAAGCTGTTTTGGCAACATCTTCCTCTCGGACTCTCATCTAATGATAGCCAGATCTTAGAACGATCTTCGAGTAGAAGCTTGACCCTTGCAGCTGGTCAAACAGATCGTCAATACGAGGAAGTGGATAACAATTCTTGATCGTCACCTTGTTGAGTACTACACATGCGGAAAAACCTGTCTTTCTTCTTCACGAATAGGACTAGGGCTCCCCACGACGAAGAACTAGGTCGGATAAAACCTCTATCCAACAGTTCTTGAAGTTGATTAGACAGTTCTTGCAACTCTCCCGGTGCAAGACGATAAGGGGCACGAGCAATCGGAGCTGCTCCCAGTATAAGTTCGATCTGGAATTCCACCTGCTGATGTGGAGGTAGTCCTGGAAGTTCCTCAGGAAAAACATCAGAAAAGTCACGAACAACTAGAATATCTTCGATCTTCTTCTCCTCAAGTTGATTGTCGGTAACGAGACCTAGAATAGCTGGATAACCCTTCTGTATGCACTTCTGGGCTTTCATAGCTGAAATGATGCCAACTGTAACACCATTCCAGTGACCCTGAACAGACAGAATATCTCCACTAGGGAGCGGAATGCGAACGATTTTCTCTTTACAAAGAATTTCAGCTCGGTGTTTGGACACCAGTCTATACCGATGACTACATCAAAGCTACCAAGCGTAAAAGGAAGGAGGTCAATGTCAAACACTTGACCTAGAAGATCAAGTTTGTTCCCAACATGAATATGGGTTGCTTCAATCGGTTGACCATCAGCCAACTCCACAGTGTGCCTAGTTTCAATACGTGTTGGGGTCGTTCCTAACAGTCTACTGAATTTCAAGGACACGTAACTCCAATCGGCACCAGAATCGAATAAAACAGAAGCGAAAAGATTGTTCACAGAAAATGTACCGGTCACTACGTTGTTATCATTCCTGGCGCCACCCGAGCCAATCGTGAGTGCTCTCCCGTGAGCACCGTTTCCACCGTTGTTGTTGTTTCCATTATTATTGGCGTTTTAGCTCAACTGCGGGCAATCCCTTTTGAGTGACCCTCACTTCCACACTTAAACAACCCTTTCGATTACCTACTGCTGCTGTGGATGTTGCCTCTGCTGCTGGTGTTGTTGTAGCTTTGGGAACGGAGCTCTGCAATCTTTCGCCAAATGGCCCACCTTCTCACATCTCTGACACATCCTAGTTCATTGCCCATGGTGATGGTAGTTGCACTTGTTGCACTTTGGTTGTTTGCCGGCGTACGAGCCCTGATTTTGATTAGAGCCATGGTTCTGATTAGTAGCAGGAGTCTGGTTGAAGTTGCGGTTGTTATTGTTGTTGCCAGCCCTCTTCTATTGTTGGATAGAGTTAGAGGCTTTGTCCGAGTCATTCCACTTGCGTTTTTTATCGGTAACAGGAGCAATCACAGCACCACGCTCTGCTAGTGTACCACATTCAACTTCTTGGTCAGTAATATTGTGAGCCAGACGAATGATCCGCGACAAGTTGTCGAGATTCGCGGAGGTAACCTTACTCTTGATCTGAGGCGCTAACCCATTGAGATATAACTTGATTTGCTTGTAGGGCGAGTTTGATAGGTTAGGGCACATCTTTGCCAGCTCTTGAGAATGCTTCGTGTAGGCTTCGATCTCCGATCCCACCATTTTCAGATTATAGTACTCGTTCTCTAGCTTTTGAATTTGATCATGGGGGTTGTACTCCTCCCGCATCAGCTCCTTGAAGTCATCCCATGGCATAGCATTTGCCATGCCAATCCCAACCATTTAGACTTGAGCGTTCTACCAAGTCAAGGCACCATCCTCCAATGTGCCTGAAGCAAACTTCACCCTGTCCCTGGCCAGACAGTTACACATCGCAAACGCTGATTTGGCTTTCTCAAACCAACGAAGGAGTCCCACCGCTCCTTTAGTCCCACTGAAAGATTGCGGATTACAATCCATAAACATCTTGAAGGTACAGACGGGCTGATTGTTCGGGTTCGGTTGTTGACCTGAAGGTAAAAGAACGTACGACACACGAATGTCAGTTTGAATACACGAATAAAGAACAAGAATCATCTTGTTGTAAATGTCGTACCAGCTTGCTAAGCAGCTAAAGCCTCTGCCACTCGTGTGTTAAGGAGGTCTGTCAACTCCGACTGAGTCATGACAATGTTGCCACGTCCACCGCCGCGTTCACCGTTTCGTCCATTCAACATTCTACATTCACAATATACCAACATGAGGAAAGTATGTAGCGCATATTAGTTCCATATCCAGTACAAGTAAACAAGAAAAGTGAAACGAATATAAACCAAACATTCAGTGTTTCGATAACTAGAGGTTCGGAAAAGAGAGGAAAGATCAAGATCGAGTAGAATAGTTGAGTCCCCAATTATGTCGGATTATGGGTCAGGATCCTCTCCACACGCTAGGCCTCACTAGGACTCACATGCACCCCAAATTATTATTACGTGTGCACCCATAATGATAATTTGATTTCCATGTTTACCCCAGTTCCTCCTACCTTGTGTTAAAAGATCCCCAGGTTTGGGTGTCTAAAGCGGATGTTGTCATAGCGATAAAGATCACAAAGGGTTAAGAAATAATTTCATACTAACAGCTCGTCAGGGTATAAGTAGGTAACACATGTAATCGTGCTATCAGGTTGTGCATGCAACTACATGCAATGCAATACATATGTGTATGTTAGGTATCTAGTGTATACGATATTAAAAGACGAACCTTGCAATCTGGAGTGTAGTGTCATGGTCGCTTCAGGAAGTGTATCGGTTATAGTCCGGTTTTACAAAAACTTTTTAAAACCTAGTTCACTATAACCAGTGGCTCTGATACCAAATTGTCACACCCCCAAACTACCACATGCGAGTTTCACCGCAAGGCGTGTGACGTACCAGGATCTATCAACTAATCATGTCGAACTAATAGTAAATAATAATAATAAACACAAACATCATGTACAACATGAAAAGTGTATTCCAAATTAAACGTTTTCAACACAAAAGTATTTATTCAGCGGAAGCATAAGTA